>NC_053036.3:435610561-436235561 GCF_002575655.3 Aegilops tauschii subsp. strangulata
CTTGTTTCTATACACAAAATTTTGCCACTTCATGTTGTTCATGTTTCCTTTTAGTTAGTTGTGACCAATATTGCTTAAGTTCCCTTTCAACAAACTAATTGCCAAAAAAGCGATGAGAAGAATTTTTTGATTCATTTAAAATATATAATATATAATACAAGATTTTGAAAAGAGGGCTCACACTGTGGCAAAAAAGGTGAAGGGAAAGAAATGGCAATGAGAAAAATATCGCTTTATCTTCTTGCTAGGAGTGGGTGGTTAAAGAGACACGACAATTGCCTATGAAGGAAGAAGCAGGAGGGAAGTAGCGTAAAAATCCAAATCACATATTGTCATGTTTGACGCACAATTTTTAATTAAAACAATTATTTAATAACTATGCGTTTGTTGCTCCGTGGCAACGCACGTGCATGCATTCAGCTAGTAGTGGTAGTAGATAGATAGTAGATATACCTCATGCATGCGATTAATACAATGCGGCTTCGCATAATCTGAACCTACGGTGAGAGCTCGTGTGTTTCTCTGGCAATCCAAGATCGACTCGTATACGGTACACCTACGCGCTACGCTCGTGTCGATCATATAAGTCAGCAGGGGCCGAGCGCCCAAGTTCGTTCGCACCATCGGTTGCATTGCCACCCATCACCGTATAGCCCATCGATCCATCAGTGCGTGTTACGAGTTCATCAGGACGCGGCGCATCATCCGTCCGACGATGGCGTGGGAGAGCGCGGTGCAGACACTCGACGAAGGCGGCAAGGCGTTCACGAAGGGGGCAGAGATTCTGCGGCAGTTCGCCTCCGTCACGGAGGCGGAAGTTGCGGCGGGGAAGCCGGTGCCCATGACGGAATTCGACTCCGTGGCCGCGCTCGCCGAGGAGACCGCCCTCCGGCTGCTCGATAGGGCAGCCAAGGAGGCGGAGGCCGGCGAGCAGACCGCCGCGGCGTTCGCGCGTAGGCCGGGGGCCAAGAAACTGGCGGAAGCGCGCCGCAGGCACGCCGCGTCCGTCGCCGGGCTGAGGACGCAGGCCGCGGAGTTCGCCGCTTTCAGGCGCCGGATGGCCTCGCTGCCGGTGGTGGAGGAGCTCGATAGCTCGGAGTTGGGGCCGCGTGGAGGCTCGACGGCGGGAGTCGAAGGAACCGGTCGCGGGGAAGCCAGAACAAGGAAGCCCAACGCAAGATACCTTGGGGACGAGTGGAGCTCCTGAGCCCGCCGGCCGGCCACCCAACTGATTTCATCCGATCTACCGGAATAAGAGATCATGCCGTTTTGTTAGTTTTCTGTTCAAAGTTCAAACTAGATTATCGGTCGTTTGTTACTTTTGTGTTCAAAGTTCAAACTAGATCTTCGGTCGGTTTCAGATGATGCATTTATATAGCTTGGGAACAGCGATAAGTTTGTTGCACGTGTACAACGTATGAGCAGTGAAATTCTGATGCTGCATTTTTTTTCTTTTAAAACCAAGCAAAAGATTTACCATTTTCATTGATTAAGAGAGAACTTTAAGAGGTTAAGGCCATGGCCGAATTACAACAATCACTCACACGGCATTATGTTACTCAAGTGCCTCGCGCCCACCATGATCCAAAGCAACGTCTCCTCTTCAGTCCTAGCGATATGACTCCAACTGGGACGGCGGTATTACGAAAGATCCGCGCATTCCTCCCATTCCACAACTTCCAAGAGATAAGAAGCATCAAGGAAGCAAGTCGTCTTCGTGATTGGGTCTTCTTGGTAGCATTATGGCTCCACCACTCTTTAACGAAAGTCGTGTCACTCCAATCAGAAGGATGCACATCATGGAGATCCAGTCAATCTTTGATCATGCGCCAAACTCTTATAGTGTATCTGCATTGGAATAGAAGGTGGACCGCCGACTCTTGAACCTGCTTGCATAGGGGACAAAGGTTACAGTTTGGCCACCCACGACGTTAAAGCATATCCGTTGTTCAAATCCTATTGTTGATTGCCAACCAAGCGAAGGACTTGCATTTAGGAGACGCCCAAATTTCCAAACGGTCGGTATCATGTCAGTGTTAGTATGGCCAAAGAACTGCGCCTTGTAGGCTGACATCGCCGAGTAGTGTCAATCAGTGGTGAACTTCCAAGTGATAGTGTCGGGCGTGTCGATGTCGAGGTGGATATGGGAGACCTTCTCCCAAAGGGTGACAAACTCAGAGAGGTGTTCGGCGGTGATGCCGCGAAGAATGTCCACCTGGTAAGTCTAGAAGTTGTCATGCAGGCCATTCGAACCGAGCAATTCTTCTCCGACAATTCATATATTTTAGGGGCCATGTCTTTGGGCCTAATCCCATCGAGCCAAGGAGACTTCCAAAACTTGGCACACAAGCCATTGCCAACTTGGACCTTGGTAGCTGCGACAAAAATAACTCGTCTCCCTGCACGTACGACATTGAGCAGAACGCGAGACAAAGCCGGTGACAGGGCCGAAACCCAACATGTGGAGCGAAGCGGGAAACCAAGGTGTAGAAGTAGGTCGAGGAGGAAGTCAAAGGCTTTTTTATGTCAAGTTCGAAGAGCAACGCCGGTTTTTCTATGATGGAAGCGTCTCGCGAGATTGCGCACATACATGAAGTTGTCATGGATGCATCTTCTTTTAATAAATGCGCTTTGGGCATGTGAGACCAGCTCATTCATGCGCGAGGCAAGCCGGTTGGACATCATCTTAGCAATTAGCTTATCGACGACATGGATAAGACTGAGAGGACGAAAATCACCGATGTCCTCGGCACCATCTTTCTTCGGAATGAGAGCAATGCCGACAGAGTTCAACCAACAAAAATGCGTAGCATGGAGATCAGAGAAATGGTTGATGGCAAGCATGATGTCCAGCTTGATAGTATCCCAACATGCCTCGAGAAAGGCACCCGTGAATCCATTGGGGCCAATGCCCTGTCGCTAGGCATGAAAAACACAGCTCTCTTAGCTTCCTCCTCTCTTAGCTTCCTCCTCGGTGAAGGCCTCTCCCAATACATGAAGGTCACAACTGGGCGTGGGAATGATCCCCCAATTGATGTCAATGTCACGTGAATGGCCTTTTTTGCGATGTTTCGAAAGTGGCGGTGGACAATGTTTTTCTTGCGCTCGTGCTCGATGACCTAGCCATTGTTGTGCTTGAGGCGGTGAATGATTTTTTTTCTCCTTCTATGGTTCACACGTAGGTGAAAGTAACGAGTGTTGGCATCTCCTTTTTTGAGGTTAGCGATTCTGGAGTTTTGACGCTTCCTAGCCTTCTCCAACACGGCAAAGCTAATAATCTTTTTCTTAAGCCTTTTACGGTTATCACTTTCTTCTGGACTAAGAACTCTTTCCTCTTGCGCTAAATCAATGTGGAGGATGACTTTGAGAGCTATGTGGAGTTGCACCTTCAAGTAGGCAAAGAGGGTCTTTCCTCAAGCAGGCAATTTTTGGCTTGTCTTCTTGAGCTTGTGGGAGAGCCTTTGATAGGGCTTAACAGTCTTGATTCCTCACTTCAAGCATCACTGATCACCTGTTGAAAGCCCGACATTTGTCGAAATAGGCTTTCACCCCGCTATATTAATATAACAACCACCCAATACAGCAAGAAGTCCAACGCTGGGGCAAACAGCACAATTACGCACAAAAAAAAAACAAAAGAAAAATAAGAGAAAGAGCCCCAACACAATCACGCACAAAAGAAAAACAAGAGAACAATAAGAGAAAGAAATGCCAGCAGCACCGGATCAGCGAAAGTTGTAGTACCCGCAACCGCTGCGCCCACCAGACATCCACCACGCTCCAATGCCATCGAGTCGCCACGTACCAAGCAACACCTACAAGAAGGACTGCGACGACGACGACGCTGCTGCCCGACGAATCCTACAAATTCTCCCAGTACACGGAGGAAAGCGGAGGAGAGGTACTCCCGACGCCCTTCAAGAAGGATGGTGACGCCAGCTGGTGACCCATATCTGGGACCAAAAGGCCATGCGCCCGATAGACACCGGGGCACTGCCCACTGAGAGCACCGTCGCCGGAGACCACCGCTCGAGTTGAGGAACCACGAGGGAAGGAAGAAGGGGGCCGCCACCGCCGGCCTCGCCACGGCGCCGCGCGGGCAACGCCAGCCGGCGACAGCGGCAGGAGGAGGAGTGGAAGACGGGGGCTAGGCGGCGAGGGGAGGGAGGGCCGCCCCGATGGCCCCGAGCGCGGGGGGTACGGGGAGAGGAGTTCCTCTCAGCCTCGTCCTTTGGAAGCCCGGCATTTTCAAAGCGGAAGGACCAGTAGTTTTCAAAGCGGAAGGACTTCGGTCTCTAGGGCCCATCACCTTTAGCAAGCAAAAGGGGCTGCATCTTCATCTCGGAAGTTTAGAAATTGCACCTGAACTGAACTTAAACCGCAACAAATCATACCGTAAAAAGGCCACACAAACGCTAGCGATCCAAACTTATCACACACAACACGTATTCACATATTCTAAGCAACATCAACCAGCAGTAAGCATTATACAAAACCAAACCATCTAAAACATCAGACGCCACATTGGTAGACAAAGATCATCGGCACTCACATATATACACACACATTTCCAGATCCAGAGCGAAGGATCTCAGCTGTCCTGCAGCTGAGCAGAGCGGCTGGTCAGAGGGACGTAGCGAACAGAGGCATCGTTGCGGACGCTGGTGGATCCGTCGGCGCTCTTGTCAATCACCTGCAGGTCCTGAGAGTATGTGCCAACGGGTATGACCATCCGCCCGCCAGGCTTCAGCTGCTCCAGCAGTGGCCGAGGGATCTCAGGTGCCGCTGCGCCCACATGAATAGCATCGTATGGCGCCGCATCCGGCCAGCCAAGCCTTCCATCTGTTGTTTTGAGAATTGCAATAAGACAACTTAAGCTCCATATGCTTTGGACTTCCAAAGAAATATTTGCTTTATGATAGTATGCATATGAGCATATCCAAATATGACTATCGAGAAAAAAATATGACTAGACGGCTAGACCAACCAACTAAAGTTTGGAGGCTATGAAACGACCAGCGCAAATTAAATTTCATTGATGTATTGAATGGCTCAACAGACCATAGTACATCAACAAGCATACCTGAAACATGAAAAGAAAGTGAACCATCCTTCATTAGTGCTGCTGCAGCACTCCGTTCGACATTTTCAGTAGAAGCAACAACGAGTTCAGGAATGTGTTCAATCCCCACTGCGCGACCTTCTGGTCCGACCATCATTGCAAAGCAAGCAGTCAAGTAACCACTGCCTATGATAGGAATACACGAAGATGGCAGCAGTTAGGACAAAATCTCAGTTGGACAAAGTTGTATTTGAAGGTACTAACAGAGTGACAGTGTATCAGGCTGTGAGCAACAACAAACCTGATCCAACGTCCAGAGCATGCATGCCTGGCTGTAAATAATCCTTCAACAGTTCTAAGCAGGTTGCGTGCATGTGAGGAGCAGATATTGTTGCATTGTAACCAATAGGCATAGGACTGTCGGTGTAAGGGGTAAAGCCCTCCGGTACAAATAAGGCTCGGTCGATAGTTTCCATAACTTCTGCCACTTTATCGGTTCGAACAACACCATACTGTTTCAGGTATTCAACCAGAGCGTTGTTCTTCTCCAGTGATCCTTCAGCCCAAAATTGCTGCAAGTTAAACAACAGATGCTGAGATGTATCCCTCATAGGTAAACTCCGGTACTTGGAGTCACTGAGCAGCAACGAATATGTGCTTCACTAAAACATTCAGTGTGCCAGAAATATATGATGATCGCGGATTTCATTACATTGATATTGCATAACACCGTCGCATTTGCTAGGAGTAAATTGCCCTTCCCCCCCGCAATTTTTTTTTTTGCCCTTTACCAAAATAAAATGTTTGTTGGCACATAATTCCTAGTTTCTGCAACAGACAAGCTACCTGCATAACATGGTTAGGTTCATATTTAACCTATATTATCACACTCAAGGTGCCACGCTTCCAGAAGATAGCTAACACTAACGAATTTTCAGCACCAACCACTAAAAAAATCAGTACCATGGCTTCACTCATAGCTGGACCAAGTTCACCGCCATATTCCTGTGCTCTCCAGCCCTCAAAATCATAATCGCTCTCCTTTAGCACTCTACAAGACTAAAATCCACCGATCAGCTAGAGCCCTCCCGATTTCCAAATCTCTCTCGAGTCCAAACGTGCAACTCAGCTCTCTCCTGAATCGGCTTAAACTCGAGGGTGCCAGTTAATTAATCATCCAATTTGCCGCAGCAATCGTCAAACAGTCATGTACGGTGGCAGTACAACAAACAAAAAGGGGGGAACGAGGGTAGGGCGTCGCGTGTGCTGCTACGTACCGCCATCCAGTGGTACGGGGAGCAGCGCCGAAGCTGCGGCGGCCTCGGGGGCGCGGGCGCGGCGAGGAGGTGGTGGAGGGACCGGCGGCGGGCGGCCGTGGAGGGCAACAGGAAGCGGGACGAGGACGGGGAGGCTGCGGCGGCAAGGGACATGGCGCTGGCGCGTAGTGGAACCCCGCTATAAGAAGCGGGAGGGCCGAACAGGTGTGGGGAGCTCGGCCCGCCGTGGCAGTGCGGAGGAGCCTCGTCTCGACAGGTGGTGGCGCCGCCGTTCTTTCTAGTCCAAGCGTGGCTGCGCCGTATGCATCCAGAGACCACCACTCTTTTTCTTTCACGGGCCAGTCACACGTCGCGCGTGCTCTGCTACCCCCAGCGCGGAGGATTTTAAAAGGCCAGTAAAATCCACGGGAAAATTGTACGAAATTGGCTGCAGACTTGGGGAACAAAACCCCAGTTTACAGACTTGTGAATCAGGGCGGCAGTGTTATTTAACTGAACTGGTTTGTTAGGGTGACACAAACAACATTCTCGTTACAAGATTAATTATGGATTGCTTCAGGCGCCTTGTCTATCCATCTGTGTCCGAGACAGGTACCAAGAAGGCTAGCTAGAAGTCCAGAAGAAGCTGTGGCAAGACTCGCTCCAGGTGGGTGGGCTCAATTGTGGTCGCCCCCTCTGCTTCAGCGATAACAGCACAGCGCTGGACAGCCTCTGCAAGATAGAATTCATAGGTTAACTGCATAAGTGGAACCAAATGTTACTTGTTATTAGCATGAGCTGGTGTGATATTTTTCGTCAATATACAGACCTGCGACAAACATCCGAAGAAGTTCGCAGCTCACTTGCAGTGCACTTGCATTAGCTGCGCAAATTAAACAAACTAAGCATCATGAACAAGGTGCAGGAAAGCTTTATGTTGGAAATCATTTTGATATCTTTGGTTTGAGTTATCCAAAGGAACCTAAGGGCAGAAATTCATTTGTTTTCGGCTATTTTTTCCATTTTCGATCAAGGGGTTGATAAACAATCGAACAGTGAACATGATAAATGTGTCAATATAAACATAGTATGGGTAAAAACTGGCACAGATAGCTGCAACATGCATGAAAACTGTGCACGCAACTACTACTAGCTTGAAAGACAGAGAAACCGGACTAGGAAGGACCGAAGGACTCCATCAGTTTAATTTGCAGGTGCACGCGGAATCGACAGTCGACAGTGCCACTGAACTTCCAAGAACAAAGCATTGTTTATCATCGTAGAAAACAACATTTATTTACCAGAGGTACTCCGGTTCCTCCTTGACGTCTCCGCAGCAGGCTGCAATTAAAAACTGAAACATTCTCATCTGATGGAATGCTTGAAACAGGACAGTTTTGGGTGGGTTGGGGTAAGAGGGACAGGCAAGATAAGCATCTGAGATTAGATTGGGCCACGGATTCACCTCGATGTCTACGGCCTCGTCGACGGGGCCGCCCCTATCGGTCCGCCGGCTCCACACAAGCTTGAATATCGCGCGGATCAGATCCTGCTCAGGCCCCGACGGCTCTTAAAATCCAATATCCGGAAGAACAAAAAGGCCAGAGAAAAGGGCACATCCGATGGAGTAATTGAAGAGAGGGCGAGCTCACCGGATTGAAGGTCTCGTCGCGTGCCTCGCGCGTCTCTTCATGGAAATCTTCCATGGCGACTTGCGGTTTCGCCGGAGCGGCAGATGCAGGAGGGTGGGCGGGATGAGGGGAATGGGTTAGGGCGAAGGCGCGGGAACGGGTTCATTTCTGGGCCTACATGGGCCATTTCTTGAGCGCTAAGGCTTGGGTTGAGTTAAAAGTTGTTTTTTTCTGCGAAATCACTAATTAATGAGCATTGGAGGGTTTTTTTAGTACGCCAATGACGTACCATATTTTTATAAAAGGAAAGAGAGTTAATTACAAGAAGCTCGTCTCCGATGCGAACAATCCGAGACGGGGTACACACTCCAACACCTAACTCGGATGCACCCTAAGCTAACTCCTCACAAATCTTTGTAGGCCTCCTACACCAATCCCGCGGCTCGCCATAGTGCGGTTTCATCAAGCACCAATGGATACGAGAGACGCCAGTTTCTGTTGTTCCGTCCTATTGAACATCCTAACGTTTCTTTGCTTCCAAAGGTTCCATGCCACCGCGCTGACCAAGGTGTCAAAGCCCACCTATCTGCTCCAGTGAACTTCTTCCTTTCCCTAAGCCACTAAGCTGAGAAAGTGTCCGCATGGGTCGTACCTTGCACATTTAGTCTGAGGAGGTCGAACACTCTATGCCACACTTCCTGCGTGAACGTACAGCTGGCAAGTATATGATCAGCATTGTCTTCGCTCTGCAAACATGTGTAACATGGTGACGGTTGATCTTGTAGTTCGTGCCTTGCTCTCCTGTAGGAGTTCCACAGCATGTACTGCAGCGCCAACTAGATGAATAACTTGCACTTAAGAGGTGCCCAATTTCTCCAAGTACAAGCCGCCACCGGGGATCTGGGAAGGCTCGAGCATAGGCAATCATAGATCAATTTTGCTGTGTAGCTCGCATTGGCCGACGCTGGCCAAGAGAATCTGTCTGGTTTGGCTAGGTCTCGACGCACAGTGGAGATCGCATGACAAAGATGCATGCATTGTAGCTGGCTCATGAATGAGGCGGTAGCGTCGCAGTCCCCCATCCATCTATCTTCAGTAAGAGCTTGTTGGACAGTGCGGCTGTTGACAACTCTTGTCTGCACCGATGCCACCAACAGTGGCGCAATATCCGACACCCCAAAGCCCCGTATCCACTTGTCTCTCCAGAACAAGAAGCTTTCACCACTTCCCACGGTAATGTTGACCATCGCGTCAAAGATAGCACGCGCGTTGGGATCCTCGATCATGGGCAGCCCTTGCCAAGGCATGCGTGGGTCAGTTCTCTTCAGCCATTCCCACCTCACTCGGAGTGCCAATGTCGGACCTTTCATGTTTCTGATCCCCAGCCCTTTAAGCTTCTTCGGTCGGCAAATCTTGTCCCACGCCACAAGGCATTGCCCTCCATTGGTCTTGTCTTTCCCTGCCCAAAAGAACGATCACATCCATACTGGTATTGTTAAAGAGATCAAAGCAACATCTTGATGTAGCACGGACTAGCGAGACACTAATTCGTGCGCGTAGATTACCCGATCTTCCACAGCGATGCAAGATCGGCAGTTCTTTCCCCGTCTTCCTCCTCGCAACCTCCAATAGCAATCTCTACCCGTGCACGAACAGTACGCGAACAAAGATAATGACCCCCTCGGATCAGCACGTAGGCGTCGATGTGATGATCAACCCTTTGTCGCTAATAGATTTCCTCGAAGGAAAATCACATAAAACATTCAAGATTGGATCGCCCTAAGATTGGACATTTTCTGAACCTTGTTCATAACTCACGAATAAAACTCAAAACTGCCCTTCCGTACATTGACAAAGCATTAGCTTTTATATGGCTTAATCTAACCTAGACTCCTGACAAATAAAAAAACCAATTGGAAAGGAAAATAACTCACGTACCATACTAGCTAGCTAGTTGGTTGACAAAAACAAAAATAAGGATCCTAACAAACTTGTACTTGAATTCTGCCTACACAACATAACGTGGAGGTGTACGGAAATTCGGCTCCACGGAAGCTGGTGTTGATTCCTTCTTAATTTCCCATATTTTCTTGTAACGTGGCTGAACAAAATCTCTTGCCATCTTATCTGTACATGACTTCCCTTGCATCATTTGTTTTATCAAACATGCTCGTACACTTTTAGACTCCATGTGTACAGGACCATACACTGACATTCCAAACATGTCTCATGAATTCAATAAACGGGTCATATAATTGGTCTTTGGTTCGCTCATCACGGAATTGATTCTCGGTCCACATAATTGACGCATATGACCATCATTTCCTCGATGAAATCGAGTTGCGTGCATGGAATTATTTTTCATTGTTTTTTCAGGGCTTGACTCCTTAATTGGCTCAGCTTGGGTAGTATCAACAATCAACGGGACCATTCCTATATCATCCTCCCTCCCCTCAAACGGAACCGTCCTCGGTTTCGAGTCGGTTCTTAACATGATCTTCCTCTTCGGAACTTGCTGCTCTCTAGTGATTGCATTGTCCACCATTGGATTTAGCACGTGCTTCTTCCCACCATGCATGAATGTGTATGTGTTCAACCTTCCAGCATGCACAACATCATGATCGAACTGCCACGGTCTTTCTAATAGCAACTGACAAGCGTCCATCGGCAATACATCACAATCCACCTTGTCAATATAATCTCCAACAGCAAATGGCACACACACCTTATGTGTAATCTTTAATTTTCCGGAGTTGTATAGCCACTCCACATGGTGCGGTTTTGGATGCCGCCACATGGACAAACCCAATGCATGCACAATATCTTTACTAATGGCGTTTGTAAAGCTGTCGTCATCAATTATCATCTTGCATGCACGATCGTTGATCATGCATTGTGTCACTCGTGCCTCTCACAAACCCGTGCCTCTGTGAAAGAAAAAAAAACTCATTTTTTTCGTTTCCGAGAGAAACGGTCATGCCTCTCGCAAAAGCAAAATCAAAACATGTTTTTCGTGAAAACAAATCCCGAATTTTTCTGTCTAAAAGCAAAGTGTGACGGTGGAAAACCGAAAAACTGAAGAAAAAACAAAAAAAATCTAAAAAGCAAAAACGCGTGCGGAAAAATAAAGAAACAAAATCCAAAGGGAGCACGACCCATGACAACGGTTGAGAGCTCGCCATGTGGTGTGCTCTCAACCCACCCCAAGTGAGCCTTGGGGAAGCTCCCGAAGGAGCGCTCCTTCGTTAGTTGCTCCCCTTTTTCTGTTGTGTTTCAAACTCACGAGAGCTATTTCTTGCTTTAACGCTTTAAGCGAGATGATAGCTTGCTCTTGCTGAAGGGATTCGATTCTCGCGCAAGAAACTGGGCCGGCCCATCAACACACTTTTGAAAGAAAAGGAGGATGTAAGAGGTGCACAGGAGAGGGATCAATACCAGTACCTTCGAGAAGAAGACGACCCCTGCTAGCCAGTCTACCCACCTATCAGTCGTGGCTAGAAGTGGGGGGCGTCCTACTTGACTAACTAAAGCCGATTTTCTTAGGTTTCTTCTGTTTTTTCTTCTCCATTTTTTTATTCCTTTTGCATTTGTTTCTTCAGTTTTTTATTTTCTTTTTTCTCGGTTTATTTTGTTTCTTTTTTCGTTTTTCATTTCTTGGTTTTATTTGTTTCATTTTTGGCTTTCTCCGTTTTTCTTTCATTCTTTTTCATTGTCTTTCGCATTTTGTTACTTCATTTTTTATTTTCTCTATTTTCAGTTTTCTTTGCTCTTTTGGTTATTATTCTACATTTTTCATATGTCAACAACATTTTTATAAAACATGTCTAACATTTTTCATTATATATTATACATTTTTTAATACATGGTCAACATTTTTTCTATACACATTTTAAACATTTTTCAAATACAAGATTACCATTTTTCCTACACGATTCTAAAAAATAATGCATGGTCAATATTTTCCGTATACATTTTTAAATGCTTGATTAATAGTTTTCAAGTAAAAACATTAACATTTTTAATACATGGTCAACAATTTTTCTTTTTTCATACACATTTAAAATTTTCCGAACGCTCGATTAATATTTCTCAAACACTTGTTCAACATTTTTTTTTGCAAATGCTCGATTAATATGTTTATGTACATGATCAATTTTTTTTCTTCATTTAGTTAATACATGGTTAACATTTTTTCTATACACATTTAACATTTCCCATTTGTTTGATTAACATTTTTTAAATAGTCGATCAACATTTTTCTTCAAATGGTTGATCAACATTTTTATATACATGATAAAAAAACATCATTTTTTAATAAGCGATCAACATTTTATGTATACACGTTCAACATTGTCTGGACGCTTGTTCGATATTTTCAAATACTTGTTCGACATTTTTTTAATACTTATTAAACATTTTCAAATACTTGTTTATCATTTCCCAAATACTCGTTCAACAATATTCAAATACCCTTTCGACATTTTTAAATACTTTTTGTAGAGTTTTTTGTAATATATATTTAGAATATTTTAAAGTATAAACAAAAGTACAAAAAGGCAAAAAAACAAAAACAGAAAACAGAAGAAAAAAACATGTGGCCTGCTATGCGCGTGGGCCAGCCCATCTCGGTCCCCCCTTCAGCGAATCCGAAGATGGACTAGCTGAAGGCGAGATATAGGGACGCCCTTTAAAACTGGCTTGTACTAAAGTTCGATTGGGCTTCTTCTACTGTTTTTACTTTCACCCTTGCGGAGGTAAAAATGAATGCAAGTGCCTCCAGATCAATTCGGCAGTAATTGCATGTGACTCGACGACAGTGAAGGCACGCAAGGAGCAAATGCAATGATCATTGCAGAAATTAGAAAAATTCTTCAAACTAGTAGTGATATCTCTTTTATTTATTATTGTAGGGAATCGAATGTTGATGCCCACAATATAGCTAAAAATGCTCTAGAACTAGCTCCTGGCCGCCATGTGTGGCTTTTGGACCCCCCCACCCCCCGAATTATGTAAACAATGTGGTGATGCAGTAATAAAGTTCGGGTTTTCACTAAAAAGGTAAAATTGAAAGAAAAAATGTGTGATTTTTTATATCCAATCATCAATTGTCAATATAGTACAGAGAACATCTGAAGCAAAAAATTACATGCAGGTCTGTGCACCACCTAGCAACGACGACTACAAGTATCCGCCCAAAAAAGGTAAACTTGCCATTTCTTATATAGTTCTGAAAAAACTTGTCATTTCTTGTTCATATGGAAAACCTGTTGGCTGAAAAGGCAAGTTGCCTCAAGTCCTCTTCCAGTTTTGAGATGCAAATGAAGTATAGTAGCAGAACCTAGTCGTAAAGTAAGTTTGAACTTTGAAGGTATAGTAGTAGCACCACCCCGCCGGCAGGCACAAAGTCATAACAACACTTGTTTCTAATCCTGCCATCAGTCTGCGTGGTTAGGCGTATTGTTGATTACAGTTGGCGTGATTAAGCTGCTCCCTTAAAGAGGTGGGTCACAACGGTCGGGAAAAGCGAGCACGACCACATTGTCATGACCATGGCCGATCGCTTTTGAAAGCAGTCTCTCTGCTCTGCTTCCGTTCTCTCGACATCACGAGGATATTTGCTCGTTCAAAGCCCCTTTGCGTTAACACGATTCCTTGTTTCTTCCATGGTCTAAAAGACACATCTGCACGACTGCACTTCTGACCCGGCAAGCCTGTCGCCGGAGCCGCCTAAGAGCAACTTCAATTGGCCCTTCGATTGGGTCGGCGCGGACACAAAAAGCGGCCTAACGCGCCGTCCCAAACGGACGCGCGTCCGTTTTTCGTCCGCGGTCGACCCATTTCCGGCGCACTTTTTAGCCGGATTTACGTCGGCGTGGACACAAAACGGGCGCGCGCTCGCCTACTCCTCTCCCCGGGCCTACTGGTCTGTGGCACATTGGCCTTCCGGCTCACCCTGCGGTAAACAAGCAACCCTCCCGCCTCCTTCGTCGCCGACGCCGCCGTCCATTTTTTCCGGCGACTCTTCCAGCTGCCGCCGCCTCCACACCCGCCCAGCAACGCCGCCCCTTCCCCCGTCGCCCTTCGCCGCCGTTTTGCCGCCGGGTAGCATACTGCTTCCCACCGCTGCTTCCCCCACAGCACAGCCGCCCGCGACCAAGAAGCCGCCTCCGCCGCCCCTGCCACATCCGACCGGCACGCTCGTCGGACGCCGTCACACTCGTCGGACGTCGGCAGGGCAGCTAGCTTGTCTGTGGGCGCCGCGACTCCCCTCGCCGGCTGTCTCCAACGTCGACGCCCGCAAACTATTCGACAGTTTGCCAAGGTACGAAATGGACTCCGCCGACGAGTTCTTTTTCCATAATTTTCTTTGTGACTCCGACGATTCGTCGTCCGACGACGATGAGGAGATATTGGCTGCCGTGTTGGTCCATCACCACCTCAACAGCCAGCGGCCGTTGTTCCGTGGCTCCATTCCGGGCCACCTTTCGGCGTTGAATCGCAACCGAGAGAGCGGACATTTCCTTCTCTGGAAGGACTACTTTGATACAACAAACCCGTTGTTCAAACATCACAAATTCCGCCGCTGGTTCCGTATGAGTAGGCATGTTTTCAACCGTATTAGAGAGGGAGTGGTCGGCTATGATGACTACTTCGAGTGGAAAGAGGATGCCGTCGGCAAGATTGGTTTCTCCTCTTATCAGAAATGCACTGCCGTACTAGAAAGGATGTCGAGCGTGCCTTTGGTGTTTTGCAATCTCGATGGGGCATCGTTCGGTATCCTGCTAATACTTGGAGCACGCAGAAACTGTGGGAGGTGATGACTGCTTGTGTGATCACGCACAATATGATCGTAGAAGACGAGCGCCCGGAACGTATGTACGATCAAGGTTTTCAGTTTCAGGGTGAGAATGTTGTGCCTGAACATGGAGTAGCGGCAACATTTGAGCAGCTCACTCAATTTCATGAAGACATGCGTGATTGGGAAACTCACGTGCAACTGCAAAATGATTTGGTTGAGCATATGTGGGCTCATGTTGGCAACCAATAGATGTATCTTCTTTTATTCGTTTGCAAAACTATGTAAAACATTTTTATTTGTACTTGGCTTGTAAAACTATACTTTTTATTTGAACGGCCAGACTTTTTGGCTATTACATTTTCATTTGACAATATGTTAAATGCAAATCATGTAAAATTGGGCGGCCAGCCGGCCACGCCGGCACATATGGATCGGCGCATTGGACGTGCTGCCAACCCATATCAAAAACAGGACGGACGCCGAGCGGGCGGCCGACCCAAACGGACAAAAAGAAGACGAAATCGCCGTCCTTTTGAGTCGGCCGTTGGAGTTGCTCTAAATAGCACGGCCAGATAATTTATCTTGTAGGAGTAGTACCTGTAAAGGGTAATAGGAGCGACGATTTTTGTGTGCTAGTGCAGTTTAGGCGCCTCCGAGTTCCGAGATCAGATCGCATCGGCACATACTGTCAGCGTCAATCCACTCACATGTCTCTCATCCGGGACATGGGCCTCGCTTGTCCGCTAGCTTCCCAGGCCGGGACATGGGCGCCGGTGACACTGTGACAGTTGACCAAACACCCAGGATATAGTAGTTTTTTTCCAGCATTCGTCCATGGTACGTGGCGCGAAGCTTCTGGAAGGCGAATACCTCAGCTCCAATCATGCCGCTGCAGCGTTTAAAAATGATTTGCAACATTGGTGTTTTATAGTACTCACTCCCATCCAACCAACCTTAGGCCAACTCTACCGCGCGAACCCCACCTTGTTCGGCCCCGTCTGTTTGGGGTAAAACGGACAAACGAGACGGCCCAGCGCGCGACGGCCCGGACCCATCTGGTTTGTTTTGTGTCCACGCCGACCCATTTCAAGCGCAAACTTGCCCCGGGTTTGGGGCGCGGCGGACACCAAACAAACGCTTCGAACGTCCGCGTCGGAGCCGCGTGGCAGGCGGCTACCTACCTCCCACCCGTCCACATCAATGCGCACGCGCAGGCGGCCCCGCCTATCATCCGCCCAGGCGAACGGTCGCAGTCCTTCTTAAATGGGACCTGTGGACCGGTCGTCGTCCACGCTGCCCCACTCCACCCCGCGGCCTCCTCGAAACCCGACAACCCCAGACCCCCAAACCCTAGCCTCGAGCTCGCCGGCCGGCCGCCCGCAGCCATGGGGCTATGGAATTACGGCCGCAAAGGCAAGCACGACCGCGAGGCTGGCTCCTCGTCGGGACGCCGCGGCGGCTCCGTCAAGGAGGAGCCCGCATCGCCATCGCCACCGCGTCGGGCCCCCGCGCCGCCCGCGTTCTTCATCGCGCCCACGGTCGCCGGCGAGCGCGACCGACACTACATCGAGGCGGCCGTATGCCGCCGTTATTGGGAGACGAGGACGCCGCTACCCTAGAGCGACGTCCACCTCCCCAACAACTGGCACCTGTCGGCCGACCGCGTGTCGATCCCGCCGGTCCCGCTCAGCGGCCGTCCGCGCTGCCAGGAGATCCAGCGCCCCGCCGCCTCCTCCCGGACGACCTCTACTACGACGAGAGGTACGCCCCCGACTCGCCATTGTGGGACACTTGGTTCCGCGATGAGCACGACATGTGGCGGGCGTCCTTCTTCGCCGGCACGTCGACGGGGCCGCGGCGGCCACGTGAGCCCCGAGCGGCTCCCCGGGCGCGCGGGCGTACGCGGGTGCGCGGCCTGTCGCCCACGCCGTCGCCGTCGCCGTCTCCATCGCCACCCCCACCTCCTCGCATGACAGCGGAGGATGAGGCCCGACTCATGGCGCGTGTGCTGGAGGACTCCATGCACACGCACGACGAGCGCCAATGGGAGGGCCTCGAGGAGATGACGGCCCTCTCCGCGGCCGGCGACGTCGCCATCCCCGAGCTGGAGAAGGTGCCGAAGGAGGAGGTGGTGGAGGAGCCGCCGGTGGCCGCGTTCCACCCTGACCTGGTGGGCCACGGGTGGAGCTGGTCGTGCACCACTGAGCAGATGGTGGCCACCGTGGGGGGCGTGAACTGGTGTGACGCCCGGGTAATTAAGCTACAGTAAAACTTTGTAAATGATGCCACGTCACCTCGATTACTGTTGCTAATATTGCGTTAGTTCGAAACCGATTCAAATTCAAATTTAAAATCAAGCGAACAGCAAAAGTTTTCAAACGCTAAAACAAAAATGTTCTAAATGTGTCGGATAAATCATAGATAATTGTGGTGGCGAAACCAAACTTTGACGAAGTGTTTAAAGGCTCTACAATAATTAAAACAGTAGGTAAAACAATTAAGTAAATACCTTTTATAGTTAATATGACATTTAACTAATTTAATTTGGCACTAAACTTTCTATGGCCCTGGTCTAACTTGATATGCTAATCTAGGTGCTAAAGGTGTGTTTTAAAAAACTAAAATAATTAGATTCTAAACTATAAACAGAAAAAGTAAAGTAAAACAAAAACAAAACAAAGCAAAAAAAAACGAAGCAACACCCCCCTCCCCTGGGCCGTTCAGCCCAGCAGGGCACCAGGCCATTAGGCTGGCCCAGCTGCGCCCCTGCATAACCCCCCACCCCGCAACCCTAGCCCACTACACCCCGGTTCCCCCACGATCCCCCACTCTCCCTCGTTCCCTCCCCGCGTCGTCACCCACGAAGACCACACACACACACACGCATACGCACGGAGGAGGGGCGCCCCTGTTCGCTCCCCTCCTCTCGGAGCGCCGCGCCCGAGGACAGTCGCCGCCCGCCGGCGCCGAGCGCTGCCCTCCGGCTTCCTCCTCGCGGCTCCCTTCCTCTCGCGCCTCCACGTCCTCCGACGCTGCCGCCCTGTCGCCCGACCCTGATGCATCGCCGCCCCGCCGCGCCTTCGTCCTCCTCCACGGCGTCGCCTCGCTGGACGCCCCCGTCGCCTCGACGCGCCGGACCCCATCGCCGGACCTCCCCATCCTCTCCCTCGCCGGACTACCCCAAGCCTCAACGCCCTCTTCCCGACAACGTGGGTGAGGACCTCATCCTCCTCCCCTGTTCCGCCCTCTTAGCCGTAAAGCGCCGCCGCTCACTACACAGAGGCCGACCTAGGCACCCCCCTCGTGCGTTGCCTCTCCGGCACCGCTGTTGCGACGCCGCGCCCGGCGCCCGTGCTCGCGCCGCCCGCGTAGTCCTGCCGCTGCTCGGCTCCCGCCTCTGCCTCCGCCGCGTCGCCCTGCCCCGCTGCGCTCCACCGTCGTCGCCCGCCCCCCCTCGCTGGTCGATGCCCCACTCCTCGCGGCTCCGGTCGACTGCGCCGTGGCCGCCGGCGCGCGCCCTCCTGGGCGACCGAGTGCTCCCCGCACCCTGGTGGCCTGGGGCACGCACGCCCGCACCCGTCGCCCGCTAGGCCACTAGGGCCGTTGACAGCGGGGCCCGCCCCTGAAAACGAAAACGGAAATAAATTAATTAAAAATGGAAGGAAAATAATAATAATTAAGTTAATTAATTAATTAATTGCTTAATTAATCTAATTAAGTTTGTTTAATTAATTTAACGTTAATTAATCTGTTTAAGTTAGAACTAATTGATTTAGTTATCTCTGGAGACTATGACAGGGGGGCCCACTGGTCACTTTGACCAGTCAACAGTCAAACTTTGACTGCTGACTCAGCCCCGTGTCCCCACCAGTCAGCCCCACGTGTACACCTTTGGGTACACTTATGTGTACCCGTAGCATTTAGCTAGTTAATTTTTGAATTAATAATAACCCCAAAAATTGATTAAAACTTTGAAAATTAATATAAAATAAACCGTAACTCCGATGAAAATGTTTTCTACATGAAAGTTGCTCAGAAAAATCCAACGAATCCGAATACGCGGTCCGTTCATCTCTCACATGCCCCTAGCATGCTGAACATGGAACATTCCCCCTCCGGTCATCTGTTTGATATAGGTCCGGAACCGGGAATACATTCCCGGTTGAATTCCCCCTTCACCTTTATTGTGTAGCCATACGTTAGGTCACACCCGGCACAACATATTGCCATGTTATTGCTTTGTGATGCTTTTGATTGCTCTGTTATTTATTGTGTTCCCCCTCCGTTACTTCTTTCCGGTAGACCCTGAGACTGCCGGCGACCCCCAGTTCGACTACGGTGTTGACGACCCGTTCTTCTTGCCAGAGCAACCAGGCAAGCCCCCCCTTGATCACCAGATATCGCCTATTCTTCTCTATACTGCTTGCATTAGAGTAGTGTAGCATGTTACTGCTTTCGGTTAATCCTATTCTGCTGCATAGCCTGTCATTGTTGCTACAGTTGTTACCCTTACCTGCAATCCTAAATGCTTAGTACAGGATGCTAGTGTTCCATCAGTGGCCCTACACTCTTGTCCGTCTGCCATGCTATACTACTGGGCCGTGATCACTTCGCGAGGTGATCACGGGTATATACTATATACTTTATATACATGACACATGTGGTGACTAAAGTCGGGTCAGCTCGTTGAGTACCCGCAAGTGATTCTGATGAGGGGGCTGAAAGGACAGGTGGTGTGATGCCCGAATAATTAGGCTACAGTAACCCCACGTTAACGATGCCACGTCGCCTCAGATTACTGTTGATAATCTCGCGTTAGTTCAAAACGATTCATATTCAAAATTTGAATTTAAGTTAAACAATTAAAGTTTTCAAAAGTAAAAACTAAATTGTTCCTAATGTGTCAAATAATCCTTAGTAAATGTTGGTGGATAAATTATCTTTTAATAAAATATTTAAATGCACTAAAGTAATAGAAATGACCGCAAAAATAAATAATTAGACGCCTTTTATAAAGTTATAATAATAAAACTAAATTAGTAGTGTGCCAAAATAATTGTGGCAGTGGACTGATTAGCAATACTAATTTAGGTGCTGACTGGGTATTTTATAAAACTAAAATAAAAGAAACTTTAAATGAAAACAGTAAAGGAAATAAGTAAAAGAAATAAAAGACAACCCCCCCCCCCGACTGGGCCTTGGCCCAGTTGGCCGAAGGAGCCAGTCGGCCCAGCCGACCCACTCCCGCACCCCCCTGGCCTACTAGGCCTCCTCCCCTCCCCGTAACCCACCGACACCCCGCTCCTCCCCCCTCGAAATATCTTCCCCCCTCTCTCCCGATTGGATCGGGATCGAAAGGAGGAGGCCGCCGACGCCGCCCGGTACCGCCTCGCCCTCGTCCATCGCCGCCCGGACTCCCTCGCCGGCCTGCTTCATCTCCGTCGCGACGTCCCCGTCCCCCCACCACGAGCCCCGCTGCCCAGTCCCCTACTTCCCCTCGTGAGCCCCCTCTCCTCGTCTCTCGCTCGTCCCTGCATCGTCGCGCCCCGCCCGGCGTGCCCCCGCGCGCGCACGCCCGAACCTCGCCTCGCTCTGCCGCTTCACTCGCCGCGGCCTCGTCCCGGGCAGGCGCGCGCCAGCGCCCGCCGTGGCCACCACTCCGGCCGCTCGTTGCGCTCACCGCGGCCCTGCCGCGCCCGCGCCTCCCTTGCCCTGCTCCGCCTTGCCGCCCGCTTCCCCTCATTCTCCCCGGTCACCGCCAGTCGCCGCCGCCCCTGGCTTCTGCTGCTGTGCGCCCCCGCTCGCCCCCCTTGCAGCCCCGCTGCTCCGGCCGCGACCACAGTCGCCGTGCGCCCACGCCCGAGCACCCTTGGGCGTGCGCCGATCGGGCAGCGCCCGTTGCCCGTTCGCCCGTGCCCGTTTGGCCCTATGGGCCACTGCCCAGTGGGGCCCCCCGCCCCACGCCCCTCTGTTAAAAAAAAGAGAAGAATAATAATTTTTAATTAATTAATTAATTAACTTAATTAGATCTGTTAAATTAACCTGATTAACTCTGATTAGATAACCTAATAATTAATTAACTAATTAATTATGTTTAATTAAACTGTGACTATGACAAACGGGACCCACACGTCAGTTGACTAGTCAATGCCTCTATTGACTGCTAACGTCATGCTGACGTCAGCGTGCACTGTTCTGGATAATGTTGGATTAAAATAATTAAATAAATGCTAAAAAGTGATTTAAATCTTTTAAAATCAATATAAAATAAACCGTAGCTCGGATGGAAAAACCTTGTACATGAAAGTTGCTCAGAACGACGAGACGAATCCGGGTACGAAGCCCGTTCGTCCGCCACGCGTCCCTAGCATAGCAAACCTGCAACCTTCCCCCTCCGGTTCATCTTTCCGTAAACGCGAAACACCGGGGATACTTTCCCGGATGTTTCCCCCTTTCGCCGGTATCACCTACTACCGCGTTAGGGCACATCTAGCACTGCGTTTGTCATGTTATGCTTTGTGATGCTTTGGTTGCTCTGTTATTTATTGTGTTCCCCCTCCATTACTTCTTGCCGGTAGAACCTGAGACCGCTGTCGGTACCCCTGTGATCGACTACATCGACGACGAACCCTTCTATTGCCAGATGAACCAGGCAAGCCCCCCCTTGATCACCAGATATCGCCTATTATTCTCTATACTGCTTGCATTAGAGTAGTGTAGCATGTTACTGCTTTTGGTTAATCCTATTCTGCTGCATAGCCTGTCATTGTTGCTACAGTTGTTACTCTTACCTGCTATCCTACTGCTTAGAATAGGATGCTAGTTTTTCCATCAGTGGCCCTACATTCTTGTCCGTCTGCCATGCTATACTATCGGGCCATGATCACTAGGGGGGTGAAGACGGGTATATACTATATACTTTATATACATGACACATGTGGTGACTAAAGTCGGGTGAGCTCGTTGAGTACCCGCAAGTGATTCTGATGAGGGGGCTGAAAGGACAGGTGGCTCCATCCCGGTAGAGGTGGGCCTGGGTTCCTGACGGCCCCCGACTATTACTTTGTGGCGGAGCGACAGGGCAGGTTGAGACCACCTAGGAGAGAGGTGGGCCTGGCCCTGGTCGGCGTTCGCGGATACTTAACACGCTTAACGAGATCTTGGTATTTGATCTGAGTCTGGCCATTTGGCCTATACGCACTAACCAACTACGCGGGAACAGTTATGGGCACTCGACGTCGTGGTATCAGCCGAAGCCTTCGTGACGTCAGCGACGGAGCGGCGCGCGCCGGATTGGACTGGAACGCCTGCTTGGCTAGGTCTGCTTCCGCCCGCCCTCGCAACGTGCAGGTGTGCAATGGGCGATGGGCCCAGACCCCTGCGCCATAGGATTTAGACCGGCGTGCTGACCTCTCTGTTGTGCCTAGGTGGGGCTGCGACGTGTTGATCTTTCGCGGCCGGGCATGACCCAGAAAAGTGTGTCCGGCCAAATGGGATCGAGCGTGTTGGGTTATGTGGTGCACCCCTGCAGGGAAGTTTATCTATTCGAATAGCCGTGTCCCTCGGTAAAAGGACGACCCGGAGTTGTACCTTGACCTTATGACAACTAGAACCGGATACTTAATAAAACACACCCTTCCAAGTACCAGATATAACCCGGTGATCGCTCTCTAACAGGGCGACGAGGAGGGGATCGCCGGGTAGGATTATGCTATGCGATGCTACTTGGTGAACTTACCATCTACTCTCTTCTACATGCTGCAAGATGGAGGTGGCCAGAAGCGTAGCCTTCGACAGGATTAGCTATCCCCCTCTTAATCTGGCATTCTGCAGTTCAGTCCACCGATATGGCCCTTTACACATATACCCATGCATATGTAGTGTAGCTCCTTGCTTGCGAGTACTTTGTATGAGTACTCACGGTTGCTTTTCTCCCTCTTTTCCCCCTTTCCTTTCTACCTGGTTGTCGCAACCAGATGCTGGAGCCCAGGAGCCAGACGCCACCGCCGCCGACAACTCCTACTACACCGGAGGTGCCTACTACTACGTGCAACCCGCTGACGACGACCAGGAGTAGTTTAGGAGGATCCCAGGCAGGAGGCCTGCGCCTCTTTCGATCTGTATCCTAGTTTGTGCTAGCCTTCTTAAGGCAAACTTGTTTAACTTATGTCTGTACTCAGATATTGTTGCTTCCGTTGACTCGTCTATGATTGAGCAATTGTATTCGAGCCCTCGAGGCCCCTCGCTTGTATTATGATGCTTGTATGACTTATTTTATTTTTAGAGTTGTGTTGTGATATCTTTCCGTGAGTCCCTGATCTTGATCGTACACGTTTGCGTGTATGATTAGTGTACGATTTAATCGGGGGCGTCACAGGTGGCTCCATCCCGGTAGAGGTGGGCCTGGGTTCCTGACGGCCCCCGACTGTTACTTTGTGGTGGAGCGACAGGGCAGGTTGAGACCACCTAGGAGAGAGGTGGGCCTGGCCCTGGTCGGCGTCCATGGTTACTTCAAAATAACACGCTTAACGAGTTCTTGATAATTGATCTGAGTCTGGCCATTTGGTCTATACGCACTAACCAACTACGCGGGAACAGTTATGGGCACTCCACGTCGTGGTATCAGCCGAAGCCTTCTTGACGTCAGCGACGGAGCGGCGCGCGCCGGATTGGACTGGAACGCCTGCTTGGCTAGGTCTGCTTCCGCCCGCCCTCGCAACGTGCAGGTGTGCAATGGGCGATGGGCCCAGACCCCTGCGCCATAGGATTTAGACCGGCGTGCTGACCTCTCTGTTGTGCCTAGGTGGGGCTGCGACGTGTTGATCTTTCGCGGCCGGGCATGACCCAGAAAAGTGTGTCCGGCCAAATGGGATCGAGCGTGTTGGGTTATGTGGTGCACCCCTGCAGGGAAGTTTATCTATTCGAATAGCCGTGTCCCTCGGTAAAAGGACGACCCGGAGTTGTACCTTGACCTTATGACAACTAGAACCGGATACTTAATAAAACACACCCTTCCAAGTACCAGATATAACCCGGTGATCGCTCTCTAACAGGGCGACAAGGAGGGGATCGCCGGGTAGGATTATGCTATGCGATGCTACTTGGTGAACTTACCATCTACTCTCTTCTACATGCTGCAAGATGGAGGTGGCCAGAAGCGTAGTCTTCGACAGGATTAGCTATCCCCCTCTTATTCTGGCATTCTGCAGTTCAGTCCACCGATATGGCCCTTTACACATATACCCATGCATATGTAGTGTAGCTCCTTGCTTGCGCGTACTTTGGATGAGTACTCACGGTTGTTTTTCTCCCTCTTTTCCCCTTTCTATACCTGGTTGTCGCAACCAGATGCTGGAGTCCAGGAGCTAGAGATCCCGAGGATGATTCTACGTGGAGTTCGGCTTCGAGGAGTAGTTAGGAGGTCCCAGGCAGGAGGCCTTGCCTTTTCGATCGTTGCTACTTTTGTGCTAGCCTTCTTAAGGCAATCTTGTTTAACTTATGTCTGTACTCAGATATTATTGCTTCCGCTGACTCTTGTGTTTTCGAGCTTATGTATTTGAGCCTTCGAGGCCCCTGGCTTGTAATAGAAAGCTTGTTTTATTTTAATTTGTGTCTAGAGTTGTGTTGTGATATCTTCCCGTGAGTCCTCGATCTTGATCGTACACATTTGCGTGTATGATTAGTGTACGATTGAATCGGGGGCGTCACAAGTTGGTATCAGAGCCAACTGCCTATAGGAATCCCCCTTTCCAACTCCTTGGCCGAAGTCGAGTCTAGTCATTGAAAAACTTTTACTAATATGGCTGTGTGGCTTACGGGCCCACGGCGCCATTGGGTGGTATTAGGATCTTTTACTCCTTGTCTATACTCCGGGACTCTGATCTCTCTTCTATTCGGGTTAAATGAATTTTGCTAATTCTAACATTAGGATCTCGTTATCACTTTCACCCGGAGAGCCCCTTATTACTGATGATCGTCTGCTGCACGTGAGGACCCTGAAGACACTCTCCGCTGTTAACCCGAGAACTTGTGTTCATCGCTCTTGCAATTCCCTTCCATCGATAAACTCCTATGGATAACCACGTATACTCGCCATTCATACAATGTTTCCCAGTTGATCTTGTTATTACAAGGTACCCCGAAATTCTCTCTGTTGTTCCGAGAATCCTTTGAGCTTACTGCCTTGCTTTTCTTTGTCACCTGAATACCCCTACAGATAATTCTCGCACTTACCGAGTATCCGCTCATCCCCAGTTGATTCAAGTATTTCACAAAAGTGTTCAAAATACCATTCGATCTTCCGAAAATCCTCAGGAGCCTTTTTGCTCTTGAAATTCTTGCTTACTTGCATTATGATTAATCTTAAGTCTAGTAATCTTGTTGACATCCATTGTCATTATCATTTTGAGTCCGTTAATTCAATTTGTTGTGAATGCTCGCAATCCTCAAACAGATCCTAGAATATATCCTTCCGACTCAGACGTCATTTTAAACATGAGCTGGTTCTCGCCAATCAAATTGTCGTCGATTGTGCCCCTAAGTCTATTGAACTTATCCATCCTTGATCAGAGCGTCTGCTTCTGATCCTTCACTTTGTAAATCATAATTCCTTTACAATTGAGCTCTAAGTTATTCAGTTGTTTCTATAATCCAATGTCTTTGCATTGATTCTTCCTCTGGTTGCGTGCCGATACTCACATCAGATCCTTTTGTGGACCGCCAGATCCTTTGTTGGATTTTATCCGACAATGTCCTTCATATTCAATAACCTTGTGAGCCTTTCCTACGATACATAATGTCTTTACAAAATTGTATCCTCTACTTTCTCAACCATGCTCTGCTTTCGAGCTAGTGATAATTACTCTCGAAGTTTGTGGTATATGTTCCTAAGAGGCCCCGATGGGTTGGACATATGCTTTCTCTAATCTGTGTGAACCCGGAAACTACTACGGGTCATACTTTACTGGTGTTATGTCAGATAAAATTTCAACACACAACTTCGTTGAAGGCGAGAAGTGAATGAAAGGTTATGCATTAAAGAAGTGGGAGTCGACCTTGAACTTTGTGTTCATGCGCATGGACACGATGTAAATCTTATCACTGAAGCTTCTCGTAAAATAGTTACCCCCTTGTTATAAGTTCTTGTATCCGTGGTTTGATCATTTACAAATGTGGTTCTGACCATACTGTTCCCCTTGATTCAATTTCTCAGACAAGTTAAACCACTTGTCCTCTGCAGATCATTGCACCTGTCCAACCTTTACTTTGATCTATCGTCGAGTATTACCCCCTGGTATCTTGAGATAAACACCAAATATCATAACTTCTTATGAGTTCTTCATCAAGTACTGCATTCTCACCGATTCCTATTTTTCACGGGCTCTCAGTTATTAAACACTCAAAGACACCGATAACTGAACCGAGTCCGCACTACGATTCAACAACTATTAGTAATCTTCATTGCTTATGATTTTGTACTTGATCGGTCATTCCTAGCTGATTGACTACATCATCATCGTCAGGCTGACTGCTTGACCATTCTACCTATATCCTTCATCCCCGGGACACAATCCCGACAGTGCTCTAAGCTTACATCGAACTTTCACCATCATAATGTTTGTCTTGAGAGACAACTCTGAATCCCGAGATGACATCTTATCTATGTTTATAATAGCCTTTTGCTTCACCATTCCCTTGGCTTGATGTCGTCACCGACCGATTACATCTTCATGAACTCTCGCGACAAATGTGTCGTGAATATCATCAACATTCTGAGCTCTTCCAAGAGATCTATCGAATTTTGATGAGAAATACCATCCTTTGCCCTCGATGGTTTGGGTTATCATCGACAACATTATTGCATTCCCCCCAACACAAAAACTTGTTCTTGTTTTGTGTTGTACCTCGAGTTCCTTGCTATCCAACTTATGTTATGTTCTACCGTGGAGTATTACCATCTTTGATGTCAAGAATGTCGTGAGCATTTCTCCACCTCTTAGAAATTCTCGGTATGATGATACTTCTCACCATCACCATTCTTCCTTGGTCCCCGTGTTGTTTTTAACTAGGATACCAATATGCTAACGATGTTGTTTGAGTTCTGTACTTCTAGCAACCCTATTGCTTTGAAGTTAACGATCGACAGTTCGTTCTTAGACTGTTGGTTATTGAATTGTCACTCTAACATTGATCTTGCTGCCTAAGGTCGTATTCCGGGCACACCTTTCGACTAATGATTGATGGTGTATGTTTTCCTAGAGCATACAACATTATATCATTTGAATTGACAAGTGTTATCTCCTTGTTCACATAATTGTGGAAATCCATCTTTTGGAAATCTCGATGAATTGTCCTTAGCCCATCAGCCACCTCCTTGTCCTCTCCTTGGGTTAATGATGAACTCTTGTTAACGGAAATCACTTCATAGTTCATTTCCTGAGAATCTTACAGTGTCATCCCGTCAATTTGTCTGGCACCTTTTCTTCTCAGGCATCCTGAGTCTGAGGTTTCCTAACACCAATCAGATCTGAATCTCGGTCAGCTATGATGGTTGGAGCATATTTTCAAGAGTTATAACATTGGTCTTTATATGACCCGGTAAGGTGATGTCATGCCTAGCACACTTGACCGGAGGACCTATTGTTATAGTTCTTCCTTTCAGCAAGGTTATCCATTCTTCCATGAGGAAATTGTAAAACTTATTCCACAAGTTGTTCCTGATGGATCCTTTGTATCCAAAGTCTGACCTTTGCTTGAAGACCATGCCAATGCTATCTCGAAGCATGTCTGTGGTACTCCGATTTTTTTTACAAGAACATTTGAAGCCCAATGCTAAATGATTCTTGCTCAATTATCCAAACACCGTTGTATGGGTAATGTCATGAAATTTCTCTCCCCTTACCTAAATGGTATTCTACTTTCTATCCTGTCATGGATATGATACTCTGCTTGTCCTTGGGAAGGATATACCCCTGAAATATGTGTTTAAAACCACATTTTCCTTTCCATTGTTTTGTTTGACCTTTCTTGTGATTTATGTAAGCTAAGCAGTAATATTCTTCTGCTTATGTAAACACCTTGGCGTACAACTATGTCAATAAGATCCTGTTGCTTTTGTTGATGACATTCCGGTAGACACCGATGGACGAGAACTTTGCCTATTGGTTCGCCTCGTTTGACGAGCAGGAGAATGGTTCTCTTCGTCCCTCGCCCTTGGTACCGATGTTGTTGCCGACATAAATGACAGGCCATCCTCTGACATGCCTTGCTTACATGATCATGCAAGATGTCACCACTCCTACTTTTAACCAACATGGTGGGCCCATAACCCACGGTTCCACAGGATCGAAACCTGACTCTCATGTACACCCTATTGTCAAAGTTATTCCTCGTACGTGGCCTCGTATGTAATTCACGAGCCACCTTCAAGTCTGATATCAGACACTATACTTATTCCAGTTGCTTTGAACCCCTTTCACCTTCTAACTAGGCATTGAACGATTGTCTATCCGCTCGAAACTTCTCATGATACCTCCTCACTTTTCTCTCGATAATGTCTAAGGTTTCAATTCGAGAGTTACTTTCCGCCACCTTCCCTAATGTTATCTACTAGATAAGCAAACATTGTAGAGGTCCGTTCTCCCGGAATACCCACCCTTTATTCTTTCGTAAGTACGATGGAAATCCCGAAGGAATGATGACGACTTCATCATGATGACCTGAAGCGGAGAAATGAAGACCTCAACGTAATGGATGGACCTCTTCGAGAAGAGCAACCAAGACCGATAAGACTCGTTAGAATTTCGTAACCAAATCCCTTCCCCCTTAGTCCCCTCTTAAATCTCGGGACGAGGTTTCTTGTAGTGGAGGAGATTTGTGACGCCCGGGTACTTAAGCTACAGTAAAAATTTGTGAATGATGCCACATCACCTCGATTACTATTGCTAATATTGCGTTAGTTCGAAACCGATTCAAATTCAAAATCAAGCGAACAGCAAAAGTTTTCAAACGATAAAACAAAAATGTTCTAAATGTGTCGGATAAATCATAGGTAATTGTGGGGGCGAAACCAAACTTTGACGAAGTGTTTAAAGGCTCTACAATAATTAAAACAGTAGGTAAAACAATTAAGTAAATACCTTTTATAGTTAATATAACATTTAACTAATTTAATTTGGCACTAAACTTTCTATGGCCCTGGTCTAACTTGATATGCTAATCTAGGTGCTAAAGGTGTGTTTTAAAAAACTAAAATAATTAGATTCTAAACTATAAACAGAAAAAGAAAAGTAAAACAAAAACAAAACAAAGCAAAGCAAAAAAAGAAGCAAGACCCCCCTCCCCTGGGCCGTTCGGCCTAGCAGGGCACCAGGCCATTAGGCTGGCCCAGCCGCGCCCCTGCATAACCCCCCACCCCACAACCCTAGCCCACTACACCCCGGTTCCCCCACGATCCCCCACTCTCCCTCGTTCCCTCCCCGCGCCGTCACCCACGAAGACCACACACACACACGCATACGCACGGAGGAGGGGCGCCCCTGTTCGCTCCCCTCCTCTCGGAGCGCCCGCGCCCGAGAACAATCGCCGCCCACCGGCGCCGAGCGCCGCCTTCCGGCCTCCTCCTCGCGGCTCCCTTCCTCTCGCGCCTCCACGTCCTCCGACGCTGCCGCCCTGTCGCCCGACCCTGATGCATCGCCGCCCCGCCGCGCCTTCGTCCTCCTCCACGGCGTCGCCTCGCTGGACGCCCCCGCCGCCTCGACGCGCCGGACCCCATCACCGGACCTCCCCATCCTCTCCCTCGCCGGACTACCCCAAGCCTCAACGCCCTCTTCCCGACAACGTGGGTGAGGACCTCGTCCTCCTCCCCTGTTCCGCCCTCTTAGCCATAGAGCGCCGCCGCTCACTGCACAGAGACCGACCTGGCCACCCCTCTCGTGCGTTGCCTCTCCGGCACCGCTGTTGCGACGCCGCGCCCGGCGCCCGTGCTCGCGCCGCCCGCGTAGTCCTGCCACTGCTCGGCTCCCTCCTCTGCCTCCGCCGCGTCGCCCTGCCCCGCTGCGCTCCACCGTCGTCGCCCGCACCCCCCTCACTGGTCGGCGCCCCACTCCTCGCGGCCCCGATCGACTGCGCCGTGGCCGCCGGCGCGCGCCCTCCTGGGCGACCGAGTGCTCCCCGCGCCCTGGTGGCCTGGGGCACACACGCCCGCACCCGTCGCCCGCTAGGCCACTAGGGTCGTTGACAGCGGGGCCCGCCCCTGAAAATGAAAACGGAAATAAATAAATAAATAAATTAAAAATGGAAGGAAAATAATAATAATTAAGTTAATTAATTAATTAATTGCTTAATTAATCTAATTAAGTTTGTTTAATTAATTTAATGTTAATTAATCTGTTTAAGTTAGAACTAATTGATTTAGTTATCTCTGGTGACTATGACAGGGGGGCCCACTGGTCAGTTTGACCAGTCAACAGTCAAACTTTGACTGCTGACTGGGCTGCTGACTCAGCCCCCTGTCCCCACCAGTCAGCCCCATGTGTACACCTTTGGGTACACTTATGTGTACCCGTAGCATTTAGCTAGTTAATTTTCGAATTAATAATAACCCCAAAAATTGATTAAAACTTTGAAAATGAATATAAAATAAACCGTAACTCCGATGAAAATGTTTTCTACATGAAAGTTGCTCAGAAAAATCCAACGAATCCGAATACACGGTCCGTTCATCTGTCACATGCCCCTAGCATGCTGAACATGGAACATTCCCCCTCCGGTCATCTGTTCTATACAGGTCCGGAACCGGGAATACATTCCCGGTTGAATTCCCTCTTCACCTTTATTGTGTAGCCATACGTTAGGTCACACCCGGCACAACATATTGCCATGTTATTGCTTTGTGATGCTTTTGATTGCTCTGTTATTTATTGTGTTCCCCCTCCGTTACTTCTTTCCGGTAGACCCTGAGACTGCCGGCGACCCCCAGTTCGACTACGGTGTTGACGACCCGTTCTTCTTGCCAGAGCAACCAGGCAAGCCCCCCCTTGATCACCAGATATCGCCTATTCTTCTCTATACTGCTTGCATTAGAGTAGTGTAGCATGTTACTGCTTTCGGTTAATCCTATTCTGCTGCATAGCCTATCATTGTTGCTACAGTTGTTACCCTTACCTACAATCCTAAATGCTTAGTACAGGATGCTAGTGTTCCATCAGTGGCCCTACACTCTTGTCCGTCTGCCATGCTATACTACTGGGCCCTGATCACTTCGCGAGGTGATCACGGGTATATACTATATACTTTATATACATGACACATGTGGTGACTAAAGTTGGGTCAGCTCGTTGAGTACCCGCAAGTGATTCTGATGAGGGGGCCGAAAGGACAGGTGGCTCCATCCCGGTAGAGGTCGGCCTGGGTTCTTGACGGCCCCCGACTGTTACTTTGTGGCGGAGCGACAGGGCAGGTTGAGACCTCCTAGGAGAGAGGTGGGCCTGGCCCTGGTCGGCGTCCGCGGTTACTTCAAAATAACACGCCTAACGAGCTCTTGGTATTTGTTCTGAGTCTGGCCATTTGGTCTATACGCACTAACCAACTACGCGGGAAAAGTTATGGGTACTCGACGTCGTGGTATCAGCCGAAGCCTTCTTGACGTCAGCGACGGAGCGGCGCGCGCCGGATTGGACTGGAACGCCTGCTAGGCTAGGTCTGCTTCCGGCCGCCCTCGCAACGTGCAGGTGTGCAATGGGCGATGGGCCCAGACCCCTGCGCCATAGGATTTAGACCGGCGTGCTGACCTCTCTGTTGTGCCTAGGTGGGGCTGCGACGTGTTGATCTTCCGCGGCCGGGTATGACCCAGAAAAGTGTGTCCGGCCAAATGGGATCGAGCGTGTTGGGTTATGTGGTGCACCCCTGCAGGGAAGTTTATCTATTCGAATAGCCGTGTCCCTCGGTAAAAGGACGACCCGGAGTTGTACCTTGACCTTATGACAATTAGAACCGGATACTTAATGAAACACACCCTTCCAAGTACTAGATATAACCCGGTGATCGCTCTCTAACAGGGCGACGAGGAGGGGATCGCCGGGTAGGATTATGCTATGCGATGCTACTTGGTGAACTTACCATCTACTCTCTTCTACATGCTGCAAGATGGAGGTGGCCAGAAGCGTAGTCTTCGACGGGATTAGCTATCCCCCTCTTATTCTGGCATTCTGTAGTTCAGTCCACCGATATGACCCTTTACACATATACCCATGCATATGTAGTGTAGCTCCTTGCTTGCGAGTACTTTGGATGAGTACTCACGGTTGCTTTTCTCACTCTTTTCCCCTTTCTATACCTAGTTGTCGCAACCAGATGCTGGAGTCCAGGAGCTAGAGATCCCGAGGATGATTCTACGTGGAGTTCGGCTTCGAGGAGTAGTTAGGAGGTCCCAGGCAGGAGGCCTTGCCTTTTCGATCATTGCTACTTTTGTGCTAGCCTTATTAAGGTAATCTTGTTTAACTTATGTCTGTACTCAGATATTATTGCTTCCGCTGACTCTTGTGTTTTCGAGCTTATGTATTCGAGCCTTCGAGGCCCCTGGCTTGTAATATAAAGCTTGTTTTATTTTAATTTGTGTCTAGAGTTGTGTTGTGATATCTTCCCGTGAGTCCTCGATCTTGATCGTACACATTTGCGTGTATGATTAGTGTACGATTGGATCGGGGGCGTCACAACTGGTGCCCCACGCCGCCGCGGTCGCCGGAGCAGGACGCCTCGCCTCGGGAGGAGGTGGTGCAGGCACCGGCCACCTTCCAGCCCGCCGCCCTCGTGCACCACGGACCGCCGGCCCACTTGTGGACGCCGCCGGACTACGTCGACCTCGTCAGCGACGACGACGCCGGCGGCCAGTGCAGACGGCGACGGCCACGGCATCGACGGGCACGGCAGGAGCGCGCATGCGGTGTTTTTTAATTTTGTTTTTATGTTAATTATTGAACTGGGTTGTTTAAGTAGATTATGGAACTGGCCGTTTTGTGGCCGTGACCATGTTTTAAGTTTTTTAGTGCGTTTATTTACTATTTTAGGCATTTTATTTAATTTTTTTAATCACGTCCACCCCGAACATGATTTGAGGTGCGGCCGCGCGTTGGGCGCACCCACGACCCAACGGACAAACGCGAACATGGGCGAACCCATTGCCGCCCCAAAGGGACAAAATTCAGTCAAACCGGACGTTCGTTTGGGGTCATGCGGTGGAGTTGGCCTTAGTTCAAAACTGCGGCGCCTATCTCGAATCGGAGGGAGTAGTATAAATAGGTTCTTTTGCTGATTATGGATTTATGTTTCGTTTCAACCATAGGCAATCGATGAGGAGAGACCATCGGTAGCAGTAGCACTCTACAGGAGCAGCGTCCACACCGGCAAATTTGACAATTTTGACCTCGGGACGAAATCATTTCACAGAATGAACTGGGTGCGAAACTATTTCACTCCCCTGACCTTTTTGTGTAGCACCCGCCACGCCGGCGCCACACCCTACGGTGCAGCGCCTAGCGCGGCGGCGTTGCACTCCTGTCCACCGTGGCAGCCCCTGGGCCCGCACCCAGCAGTGCAGCGCCTCCGGGCTAGGCGCCACACATGTAATGTGCAGCGCCTAGCCGCTAGGCGCTACACATGTAATGTGCAGCGCCTAGCGGCTAGGCGCTGCACTGTGACTTATCCAGCCACTTGGCTGGGCCCCCCTTCCCCACCCCCCCAGCACACTCTCTCTCACTCTCTCCCCGAGCTTTGCCCCCTCTCCCACTCTCTCCCCCTCTCAAATCTTCTTCCAAATCTTGCAAATTTGAAGAATTTGTCCGTGGATTTTGAAGTCAAACCCTCCCTCAAGGTAATAATCTCCGATCCCCTTGTTTTGATCCAAGTAAAGTTCTCCCATTGCTCATTTGTTGCTAGTTTGGGGAAACCCTAGTTTTGTTTGGATCTAGAGATTTGCATGGAGATGTGAGATGTTTGTTAGCCAATTTCTATGATTAGGCTTTGTTAGTATGCTAGGGTTATTCTTATGGGTGTTCTTATGTTGGTGCTAGGGTTAGGTTTAGGGCTAGGGTTATGGTTAGGGTTAGGGTTATGGTTAGGGTTAGGGTTGTTGTTTCATATATATATATATATTAGGGTTTGTATTCCGTGTTAATCCATGGATTAGTACTCATGGAAGCAATGTTACCTTGTGTTCTTTGAATAATTATAGGGATGGGAAGAACATGTGTGTTTGTTCATCATGGGGACAAAGACGCCTTTTTAAAAGGCAATAAAGAACCGGACCCGGATGAGCTTGACATGGTGTTTGATAGTAGTCCTAGCTATGCAGAGCTCTTGCAACAAGTTAGGAAAGATTTGAATTGGATGGACCCTAGTGATATCATTGAGTTGGAGGGAAGGCATAATGTTGGTTTTGAAATGCACATCCGTTGGAAGACAATGCGTGTCAACTCGGAGCAACGTTGGGTTGCATACAAGGAGACGGTGGCCGAATCACTAGACAAGGCTCTTGAGTTATTTGCAACGAAGAAGGTTGATTCAAGTTTGCATTTGGACTTGAACCGGAACCCCTCCCCTTTGGTTGCTAGTAGCCCCCCACCCTTGAAGCGAGATGAAATTGTTGAACATCTTTTGACCCAAGAAGTGAGGCCAACATTGAGCCCGTATACAAACAACCAAGATGAATCTTTGCAAGAGGACAATGATGAGTATGCGGACGATGACAATGAAGTTGATCTCCATGACAACAATGTGGGTGATCTCGACAAATATCATTTGCAAGAGACAATGGACCATTCCATCCCTTTTTCCCGTGCATATGCATCGGACTCGGATGACGATGGTCCCGATGAACAAGTTGATGCGGAGGGGTTCACGGTGAAGGAGGCCGAAGCTTTCGAGAAGGTATTTGGTCGGGATCATCGGACTACATTGTTCAAGGATGTTAGTCTCGCGGATGAAGCCGTGGTAGATGGTGGCCAATGTGTACCTCTTGGGGTTAGGCCAAGCTCTCACCGTGATTTGGTAGATGACAAGAACCGGATTGCTAAAGGTTCTAAGTTCGACAGCTTGTTGGATTTGAAGATGTGGCTCGACAACTACTCGGTTATGCATTATCGTCCACACAAGGTGGTGAACTCGGACGTCAATGTGCGCTACACGGTTGCATGTGCATGTGAAGATGAAAAGGAGGTCCAACTTGGACTTACAAGAGGCCGTGGTGGTGGTAGAGCTCGTGGAAAGGAGGTCCAACAAGGAGTGGCAAGACGCCGTGGCGGTTGTCCATGGATTGTGCGTGCAAGACCATGGAAAGGAGGTCCAACTTGGCATGTAGTGAGTTGTGTGCCAACTCACATGTGCCAAGGCAAAAGGGTGGATGGCAAGATTGTGTCCCAAGACCACAAACAACTCACGTCCGAGTTCATCGCTTACAGGCTCTCCAACTCAATATCCACACTTCCAACAATGAGCGTCCAACATGTCATTGACCTTGTGAAAGCCATCTTTCATTACAAGGTGAAATACGGCAAGGCATGGAAGGCGAAGCAAGCCGCATTTAAGATGTTGTATGGTACATGGGAGGAAGCATAGAACCGAATCCCTAGGTTGTTGTTAGCCATGGCCGCGACAACCCCGGGCATGGTTCATGTGGTCGAGCCTCATGGGCACCAAACAACGGTTCATGAAGGAAGGAAAGTCAGAGTATTTGGCCGTGCTTTTTGGGCGTTCGAGCAATGTGTGAGGGCTTTCGAACATTGTAGGCCGGTCATCGCAATTGATGGCACGTTCTTGACCGGACAATACAAGGGCACCTTATTGGTTGCGATAGCAAGTGATGCCAATAACCGGGTGTTGCCATTGGCATTTGCTTTGGTTGAGGTGGAAAACAATGACAACTGGGAGTGGTTTCTGCATCTTTTGAGGACGAAGGTGTTACCCGCTCAAAGGGAAATTTGTGTCATATCGGATCGAAATCAAGGAATTCTTAACGCCGTGGAGATTGACATTCCCGGGCATGGTCCGTTGCACCATCGATGGTGCATGAGGCACTTTTGTTCAAACTTTTATAGGGCATGTGGCCTTAAGGAGTTGGCCGATGATCTTCAAGATTGTTGTCTCGCTTTCTCCGATAAGCGCTTCGCCACTTTGTACAACAAATTGCTCGCACACAAAAAACTTGATCCCGGGGGTCAAGAATTTCTCAATAGGCACATTCAATACCGGAACAAGTGGGCACGTGCTTTTGATGAAGATGGCCGGAGATACGATCAAATGACAAGCAATATGGCCGAATGCTTCAATAGGGTGCTCAAAGGTGCACGTGGATTACCCGTGACGGCAATAGTTCAATACACATTTGACAAGATGAATGCGTACTTTGTAAAGTACTCGATGGAAACCGATGCACAGATAGCGGGTGAGAACCCACGGAAGTACAAGTACAAGTTCCCACCCAAAGTTGATGAATGGTTGGTATTTCAATCACGGAAGGCGGACTCAGAAGAAGCTATATTATATGACAACGAAGAGTGGAAGTACGAAGTGAAAGAGCCAGGAGGAACCACAAACGATGGCCGGCAACATGGAGGTCGGGCTTTCAAGGTGTCGTTAACACAATGTGATTGCACTTGCGGGAGGCCATTGTTGCTTCATCTCCCATGCTCACATGTGTATGCCGCCGGTCGCGTTAGGAATGTGGACATCAATCACCCACGCACCGTGAGGGAGTCGGAGTTCTCAATCATGACGGTCAAGAAAACATGGGCTCCCCGCTTTCACCCATACTTTGACCAATCACAATGGCCGGAGTATCATGGAGTTCAACTATGGCCGGATCCGGAGTTGAAGGTTGTTAAACGGGGTAGACGTAAGACAAAGCGTCTTAGAGGCGACATGGACGGATGGGGCTATGGTGGGCGCCGCGAAGCGGGCAACGACCAATTCCAAGAGCCTCGTGAGAGCTCCCGTTGTGGGGAGTGCAAAGGTCATGGCCACAACAAAAGAAAATGTACGAAACCAAGGAAAAGGTCCAAGAAAAATGATGCAAGCACAAGCCAACAAGGAGCTACACAAGGGAGCCAACCAAGTGGTAGCCAACCTAGTGGTAGCCAACTAGTGCCAAGCCAACCAAGTGGTAGCCAACCAAGTGGTAGCCAACAAGTGCCAAGGCAACCAAGTGGTAGCCAACAAGTGCCTAGCCAACCAAGTGTTAGCCAAAGAGGATCTAGGCAACAAAGAGGTCGGCAACTTGGACTTACAAGAGGCCGTGGTGGTGGTAGAGGTGGTGGTGGTGGTCTAGGCCGTGGTGGTGGTAGAGCTCGACGTGGTGGTAATGGCCGTGGTGATGGTCTCGGCCTTGGTGATGGTCTTGGCCTTGGTGGTGGACTTGGCCGTGGTGATGGACAAGCGCAAGTTCGTTATAGAGGAATGTTTGGATACCTAGATGGACCGTTTTCGTATGTTCCTCACTAACTATAATGTATCATATGTTCTTGTTTTTTCATATGTTCTTGTTTTTCATATGTGCTTCCATTTGTTCTTATTGTCCTTACTAACCATTATGTTTCACTCATTGTAGGTATGGCGGCTTCCCAACCCAACAAACCAACGATGAAGGAGGATGGCGAAGATGAGATGGCGGGATGGTGGGAGAAGGCTGCGAAGAAGCTTAGAGAGGAGGATGCAGCCAAGCTAAAGAAGAAGAAGGAAGAGGAGCTTGAGAAGGAGAGGAAGCGAAAACAGACTGCGGAAAATGCGATGCGTGCTAGGGAGCAAGCGTTGATGAGGAAAGTTGAGGAGGCACAGAAGAAGCGTCAACAGGATTTTGAAGAAAGAACCATGAAGCTTTGGGAAATTGCAGCTGAAAAAGAAGAGAGGGACAATCAGATATTCATGGAGAGGGTGGTTAAGGAGGCTCACCTCATAAGAAAAAGGGAGGAGGAAGAGGAAGAAGAGAGGAAGAAGAAGAAGGGAAAGGGGCCTTGCTCTACGCAATAGAGCTATGTCATCCTCTTCGATTTGGTTGTGAACTACTATGTCTCCTCTTCGATTTTGTTGTGAACTACTATGTCTCCTCTTCGATTTGGTTGTGAACTACTATGTGCCGTGAACTACTATGTCTCCTCCTCGATTTGGTTGTAAGAACTACTATGTGCGGTGAACTACTATGTCTCCTCCTCGATTTGGTTGTAAGAACTACTATGTGTCGTGAAGTACTATGTGTTATGAACTACTATGTGTCGTGAAGTACTTCGTGCATATGTTCTTTTCACAGTTGTTTGCTTGCTACGTATCAATCCTACTTCACATCTGGGCGCTGCAATCTACAGTTGTTACTTACTATGTTTGCATATGCTAAAAAATTCACTAAGTCCAAGTGCAACGCCTAGCATCTGGGCGCTGCAATCTACCGTGTGGCGCCTAGGTGCTGTGGCTCTCTGGATAGCTAAAAAATTCACTAAGTCCAAGTCCAAGTGCCTCAAACTGGAGGCCTACCTTCTGTTGCTGTCTGCATAGCTACAGACCTGTGCAGCGCCTAGCCTGGAGGCGCCACACTCTACAGTGCAGCGCCTGGCCGCTAGGCGTTGCACAGTATAGTGCGGCGCCTTCAGGCTAGGCGCTGCACAAACACTTAGCGAATTTTTTGCCTCAAACTGGAGGCCTGCCTTCTGTGGCTCTCTGGATAGCTACAGACCTGTGCAGCGCCTAGCACGGAGGCGCCACACTCTACTGTGCAGCGCCTGGCAGCTAGGCGTTGCCCAGTTTAGTGTGGCGCCTCCAGGCTAGGCGCTGCACAGGTCTGTAGCTATGCAGACAGCAACAGAGGGTATGGCAAGTTACAGACCTATGCAGCGCCTAGCCTGGAGGCGCCACACTCTACTGTGCAGCGCCTGGCAGCTAGGCGTTGCACAGTATAGTGTGGCACCTCCAGGCTAGGCGCTGCACAGGTCTGTAGCTATGCAGAGAGCCACAGAAGGTATGGCAAGTTACAGACCTGTGCAGCGCCTAGCCCGGAGGCGCCACACTCTACAGTGCAGCGCCTGGCAGCTAGGCGTTGCACAGTATAGTGCGGCGCCTCCAGGCTAGGCGCTGCACAAACACTTAGCGAATTTTTTGCCTCAAACTGGAGGCCTACCTTCTGTGGCTCTCTGGATAGCTACAGAACTGTGCAGCGCCTAGCCTGGAGGCGCCACACTCTACAGTGCAGCGCCTGCCGGCTAGGCGTTGCACAGTAGAGTGTGGCGCCTCCAGGCTAGGCGCTGCACAGGTCTGTAGCTATCCAGACAGCAACAGAAGGTATGGCAAGTTACAGACCTGTGCAGCACCTAGCCTGGAGGCGCCACACTCTACTGTGCAGCGCCTGGCAGCTAGGCGTTGCACCGTATAGTGTGGCGCCCCCGAGCTAGGCGCTGCACAAACACTTAGCAAATTTTTTGCCTCAAACTGGAGGCCTAACTTCTGTGCCTCGTCCCCCCCTCTACTGGGTCATTTTCAGCCACAGTTCAACAATTTGTATAATAAACATTAAGGTTCAAAAAGGGTTCACCACAGACATCATTTCTTAGAAAGGACCATCACAATAAGTTCAACGACATAACAAATTCCACATTACTAATAGGTACGACCACTCCAAGTTCAACGACATAACAAATTCCACTCTAAGTTCAACATTATAAAAAAATGACGATGACTAGTGCTTTCCACGCTTGCTGGTTCCTCCCCCCTCTTGACGCTTATCTTCTTCACCTTCCTAGGAAGAGGAACCCGCTCTGGCTCCGGCTCCGGTTCCTCCACGTCATCCACATCATCATCCAAATAGTCATCCAAAGTCGCCATCCGCGAGGTGCCGACCGTCCTTTTGCCTCTTTGGGTGAAGTCTTCAGGTGTGTACCTTCTGATTCCCTTCCTAGGCTTCAAATCGTATGCAGACCGAGCCTAGTACGTCCCTAAGGTCATATCATCAGCAACCTATGCATCAACAGAAGATATGGAAAGACCGTGTGTGAGGATATAGTTAGCAATGCATCAACAAATGGATATATATCGTCATGCCATACCTCTTGGGTGACCACACCCACATCCTCATCCTCCAAAGGTTCACCATGGCCCTGCCCCGAAGCGAGATCTGATGGTGTCGCCGACCTAGACCGTTCTAGTGATACATACTCGGGGTCACGACAACCGAAAAGGTTTGATAGCCGCCTTAACTTTTGGCCCTGGCGCTGCAACATGTACAATTGAATGAGACATGGAACGTAGCAACAAATGTTAAGTGCTAGTTTGAAGGAGATGTGAACCTTAATGAATGCTCGAAGTGCACCTTCCCCGTCGCTTTTGCTAGCCGGGGTTGTTTCCAGAATAGTCTCGGTCTCATCAGCTGCTTTCTTGATCTGGGCACGCTATGAACAGAAACGGTATCAAAGTGATAGGCAAGCGAAGATGTGAATAGTGTGAATGGAAAAGCAAAAAGGGCTAACCACAAAGTTCATCATTGGAGCTGAAGGGATCACTGAGTTGCCTTTCCTGACTAATGCGTTGTACTGGTGCTGGGCTACCTCATAAAAAACGGTGGGTTCTTCCAGAATCTCCTCAGCATACGCCGGCTGGCATACCTCCACGCGGGTACTTGCAAGAAACCATGTGAGATAGTTGTTGAACGCGATCGGGCAGTGCTCACGAAGCTGGGCTCGTTTTCCAGCCCTTGCTTGCTCCACACTAAGAGCGAACTGCACGACATACTTCCTATGATGGTTGGCCCAATCCTTGATCTTCCGCTGCTTTTTCCTATCCAACCTGCAAGTTAGAAACAGAATATTAGCATCATTGAAACCGTCGAGAAGCTGCTAAGTGCTCAAGGTTAATTATATCTTACGCGTGTAGCAACTTGTCCGTGTCCTCCCACTCCGGCGGGTGTGGCTGGAACAAACCAAACTGGCGGAACACCCGATGTGGCAGGTGAAGCTCAACCGCCCAGTTGCATATTAGTGGGCACCGCATATGCCAGAGATCCCTATCCCTAGTGCACATCGGATTCAGCTTGAACTCTATAGGGTTACCAAAACTCTCTCCTTTTCCATACAGCTCCATTCCACCTGCAAAATGGGATTGAATGCAAAATTGATATCGAGTTACGATACAAGCATGATAATCACTTATGCAATGTCGGTTCACCTGCTCAGGCGTGATCGCGTCCAGCTCGCTCTTGTACAACTTGTACATTACCGAGGGATCATCCGTCGTCTCATTTAACACACCCCACTTGTAAGCCCAAGTGGGGAGCCGTAGTGGGTCGTCTTTATCGTCCCAATCCTCGTACTTCACGGTCTTCGGTCGTCCAACCGACAAACGCTCCCAGCTCCATATGGGAAGTGCGAGTAGACAACCACCAATACCTCCAGTGTGCCTACAACAGGCTTCGTCCAACTGCACATAAAAGAGAACATGGTCAAATTTGCCGCAAGAGCGCATTGATAATGTATCAATGAAGTGAAAAGGAAACAACTTCATACCTGTTGATACAAGTAAGCCAGTGTCGCCGAACCCCAACTCCATTTGCTATCGAAGACGGTCAACGCCTTCAGCCACATCCATGGAGCATTCTTGCCTGTGCCATCAGCAAACATTGTCCTGGATATCACGTACCACATGTAGACACGAGCATATGTCTTCACCATGTCCTCATTAGCATCCTCAGGGCAATGACTGAAGTTCGATGATATCCACGTGAAAGTAGCGCCCGCTGCGACTCTTTCCTTCTTCTTATCTTCTGCTTCTGGTTCCCGAGGCTCCGGAGGAACCATACCGATAAGGGCTTGCATCTGCGCGCGCCACCCATCAGAATCGGTGATCATAGCAATATCCTGCAGCGTCACGGTCATCTCCCCGGTCCGAAGATGGAAAGTGTGTGTCTCCGGCCTCCAATGATCAATAAGCGCGGTGAGTGCTGCAGCATTGTTGGGTGGCGTCGACCGGCGGACCAACTGAATGAAAGGGAGAAGTCCTGCCTCCCTTACATACGGTGTGTACCGCTCATCATAGCGCATCCATCCAAGGCTGATCCCGTGAGACCGAAGCTTCAGAGGTGCAAGCTCCTACAAACAAACAAATCATAACATTACATATGGGGCATTTGTGTTTGAAAAAAAATACGAAATTCATAACACCGGCCACTTTCAGTATTACCCGCTGCTCCACCGACATAGCGTACGACCGGTGTTGTTTGTCCCAATGATCATCGAGAAGCCAAACCATCCTAACAATTTCAACAAAGCATTCTTGTCAACACGATTATCTTTTCAATTCAAAAAAACTAAAGTAGGCCTACTACATGCAAGATTCAAAGCATATGTATCCAAAGCATTTTTCTCAATACGAGTATAATTTCAGTACAAATAAACTAAACTAGGCCTACTTCATACAAATAACTTTTCCATAGAAATAACATGTCAATCTATGTATCCAAACTATATAAATAACATGTCAACCTATCTATCCAAACCACATTCTAATCTAACAAGGGTTCCCCAAATCTAATATATGCAAGATTCAAACAAAAGTTCCCCAAATCTAATACATGCAAGATTCAAACAAGGGTTCCCCAAATCTTCAAAATATCATATTTTCTATGGATAGAAAGAAGGGGATCGGAGGAGAGTACCTTCTACGATGGATTGGTGAAGAAATGCACGTACCAAATCGTCGGATCGGAAGGATTTGGGAGAGGGGATTGAGAGGGGGAGTGGAGAGGGCCGCCGCCCTGTTCTGTTCTGTAACTGGCAATGGGGTGGGTGGGGGAGGAGAGGGCTGGCGCGGTTGCATCTAAGTCAATGTGCAACGCCCGAGGGCTAGGCGCTGCACATTATAGTGTGGCGCCTAGCTCGGAGGCGCTGCACTGCGGGATGCGGGGCCCAGGGCTGCCACGGTGACAGAGGTGCAACGCCCCAGAGCTAGGCGCTGCACCGTAGGGTGTGGCGCCGGCGTGGCGGGCGCTACACAAAAGGGTCAGAGGTGTGAAATAGTTTTACGGGCAGTTCATTCTGTGAATTGATTTCGTTTCGAGGTCAAAATTGTCAAATTTGCCCGTCCACACCATACATCTAAGGCATCTAGCCTGCCTGGCTCAGCTAAGCAGTTGACATGGCTTACTACAGTAGTCGTCGTCGTCGAACCAGTTGTTGACAAAATTAATGATCGAATATTCCGACGCCCGGCGCGTTCATGCATGTAGACGCGCCTGGCTTCCTGATCCGTTGAAACCACGCACGAGGGAGCGGTCTCAGGCGAAACCAGCCACTTGTTTTTGACCTCGCTGAGGCCGTGGCGTCTTGCAATCAAGCTAGCTACAGGCTGACATACCCAACTCCGGCGCATGCATGTGGACGAGTACTTAAAAATACAGCCACGTTGGTCCTTTCTCACTGATTGTTTTTGTTCAAATTGTATTTCTCTGTCGTTATACTACGTACATGTGGAGTACCTACCATCCCATGTGCTCAGGAGTCAATTCAGTGCATGCATTTTCAGCATTGCGAAATGTTATCCGCTTTTTCTTCCTTCCACTTAGCTAGAGGAGACACGCCCTGTTAATCAGATTAACTATAGCTAGCTCGGTAGCGCTAGACCCTTTGCTTCTGACTGAATTCAGCATTTGGCACGAGTAAAGTGCGGCATTGCATTTGACCTCAGATATGTGCACTGATGCTACCAACTAGCTTGGCAAGCGCAAGAAAAGGATCGATCAGCTGGCCTGGAATGGATGGATTAGTTTAACATGATTGATCGAGAGTGCGTGCGGGTTCGTGAGTTAGTGGGGGACTAATTAAATCCCAGTAGCTCCTGCTCCTGCTCCTGACGCGCCACTGCTCCTCCTCCTCCGTGGATAGATTCGGGGGACCAACCGCGACGACCCAGCTCCGCCTAATCCGCGCAACTAGCCCCGCTTTGTTAATCCCATCTGGCCCTCCGCTCCGCCCACTGATTCGTCGGTCACTTCGTCGCCCGGTCTTAGAAAGTTTTTGCCCTGTTCCCATCGGGCAGATACTGCATGCGACCTCTCGTAGTTATCTGCCTGCGATCACCAGACGCGATAAGAGTACACCTGGTTGCATCGGTGCTACTTAATCTACTGCAGAGCTGATGTGTCCACTACACATGGGCTAACCGGCTGGTGTGTCACTTGCCACCCGGGCTCACGCGGTCACCACGCACCAGCACCAACCCCGCGCCCAAATATCTGCAGAAATGGCTGCCGCGGATACGCTCCTTGTTCATTTCCTCCCGCCGGTGCGGCACGAAGAGGAGAAGACAGATCATCAATCAAATCAAACAACAAAACAACGTTATCGTCTGTCGTAAGATGTACAAATCTGTCCGGTATCTATACCAACGTGTTGTTTCTGTCCGGTATCCAACGTGTTGGAGCTTTGCTGATCAGGACGACTGCTCAGTCCACAGGTCACATGTAGCCCTCCTAAGTACATGTCGATCTCGCGTTCGATCATAGGGCAGTAACGGTTCCCAATAATTGGACGGACGCTGAAACTGACGCCTGAACCGCAGGTGTTAATCGGAGTACTGTACGACCGAAACGGATCGAAGTCCGAAGAACCATGAAGCATTCTATGGCGCAGAAGCGGACGGAAGAAACCTGTCGAACAGACAGAAAATACAATGCAGGTGTGAAGAATTCGGCCGGATGTGTTAAAGAAATATCATCTGCGTGTGGGGAGCTGGTCTGGCGATGCCCGTGAATGAACTGTTGCCAAAGTAGACCGCAACGCGCGCTCCTCCTAACCAGCCTGAGAATCTTATCGTTCGACTGCATCCAACAAGTGTACGGCTCAACAATTCGCACGCTCACGTCGGCTCGGCTCCATTGATCTTTGCACGCCATCACCGTGAAAGCTACTCGACCCCGGGCCAGTCTCCCGATCCCCAGCGATACAAGGCGGCTTTACAGCCGAGTGGATTGCCCACAGCGCAGCTCCAACCGTCCAACAATGTATGCAGCATGGCAGCTGATTGGAAGTTGGCATCGCATCGCATGGTGTACTTCAAATGCGTGTGGTCCAGAAGAGAAAACGAACTGTTCATGTAAAATAGAGAAATCGGACGCCTCCTCCTCCAAAAAAGCTAGGTTTTTGCCTCCCGCCGGCGCCGCCGCAGGTCCACCTCCTCTCCGGTGGCCGTAGGGCCATGGGGGCGCGGTGGATCTCGGCAAGGGCCGGTGGGAGGGCTCCATTTTTAGTCGTTTCTTTCAGTTTTGCTAGGGTTTGCGTCCTGCTCAGAAAGACGAGACGGCGGGGCCTCCCTGAAGATGGAATAAAGGTCTCTCGTCTAGCCCCCGTTTTCCAGCGGTGTGTCTAGCACCGTTGGTGGGCGTGTTGAGGTGTGCCTCCGGCGGATCTATCTTTGGTGGATTTGTTCGGATCTCGTCGTTATTCGTCTGCGTTCGTGTGTTTTCGGATTGGATCCTTCTGATCTACGTTATTCTTCATCTGCGGCGGTTGCTACTCTGGTGCGGTGGTCCTACGGGGCCTTAGCACAACGACTTCCCGGCCGTCTACTACAACAAGTTGTGCCCGACTCCGGCGATGGAGGGGCGATGACGGCGGCACGCCTTCAGCTCGCTTCAGTGCTTGTAGTCTACGGATCAGGATGTAATTTCTATTATTTCTGGTATTCGTTGTACTGTCTTATGATTGAAAATGATTAGATCGGAAGTTCTCTCGCAAAAAAAAGTAAAATAGAGAAATCACTTCTAAAATGAAAAGAAATATTTTTTTGATCTCTGGCTATAGTAAAAAAACACATCTTCCTTTTTTTCTGTGGAAAAATCAACGAAGTTGAGGGGAAAAAATTAGAAAAACATATTGAAATTTTAGACAAGAAATGAGGTTTTCATAAACTAGAAATTTTGGAGAAATTAACTTTAAAAAGAAGATTTACTCCAAAAATAATACTATAAAATTGGAGAACTGAAGGAAACAATAAGAAGGTAACCAGAAATTCATAAATATAAATAATATTCTTTTTTAAAATTGGTTATAAATAACATTATAAAAAACATGGTTTTGACCGAATTACAAAAATGACGAACCAAATCGTTGCTTCTTAATACGGGAAATAAGAAATTGAGAAAATAGATAACATGCAATATGGTACATGTTTTGACTGAATTACAAAAATGGCGAACCAAACAGTTGTTTCTTAATACGGGAAATAAGAAATTAGGAAAATAGATAACATGCAATATGGTACATGTTTTTGACTGAATTACAAAAATGACGAACCAAACAGTTGTTTCTTAATACGGGAAATAAGAAATTGGGAAAATAGATAACATGCAATACGGTACATGTTTTTGACTGAATTACAAAAATGACGAACCAAACAGTTGTTTCTTAATACGGGAAATAAGAAATTGGGAAAATAGATAACATGCAATACGGTACATGTTTTTGACTGAATTACAAAAATGACGAACCAAACTGTTGTTTCTTAATACGGGAAATAAGAAATTGGGAAAATAGATAACATGCAATATGGTACATGTTTTTGACCGAATTACAAAAATGATGAACCAAACAGTTGTTTCTTAATACATGAAATAAGAAATTGGGAAAATAGATAACATGCAAGACGGTAGGCTCTGAACTTTTTCTATTAAAGAACGATGCATTTTTCTGCTTTTTTTAAAACGGAGGCAAAAGCTTTGCCTCATTCATTGAATAAGAGAGAATAGAGTTAGTTACAAACAACCCCGAGTACACGGCATGCGGATTACTCGCGCAATAACAAAGGCCCTAACTTTTTAGCGCCGGCGGTGATCCAAAGGTTGGTCTTGGTGGCGATGGAGGAAAGCAGCACCATCGGTGGGGCGCACTTATGCCTGAAAACTCGTGTGTTTTGCTCATTCCAAATTGTCCATGAAACAAGCATGGTGAGGGATGTCTTGGCTTGTCTGTGCGGAGTGCCGCCGTCGCAAGTACCTCCCCGCCAAGAGTGGGCCGAGTCGAACAAGGGCCAAGTGAAAATGACGAAGTCGGGACGTGGTACTTCTCAATGACCAAGGACCAAAACCTTCTAGAGAAGCGGCATTTGAAGAAGAGGTGGATCCCACTCCCTTGTCCCCTCTTGCAAAGAGGGCAAAGATCACAGTTTGGCCACCAACGCTTTGCCAATCTATCCGTGGTCTAAATCCTGTCTTAGAGAGCCAACCAAGCAAATAACTTGACTTTTGGGGAGCCCAAACTTTTCAAACCATAAGACAAAGAATTAATCCTAAGAATTGTGCCTTATATGTGGAGGCTGCCGAGTAGTGCCATGAAATCCAGTGTTTCCAAAGGATGTCATCCTCGGAAAGTTCGTCAAGATGGACCTCGTGTAAAAGTATCCAAAGAGTAAAGAATTGCGTGACATGCTCAGCGGATATAGTGGTGGATGGACTGATCTCTTTTGGACATGAAGAAGAGAGAACAGCCTGCAAAAAAAGAGCAAGAAAGAAAGAACCCCATGGTGAGCAGAGCACCCCACAGCCCCATCCCAGTTCAAGCTCATGGTTCATCAGTTGGACCACTGAGGGTATGGCTCATCAGCTCACGCGCGTTCAGTGCCAGTTCGAATCTGCCCACGCCAACATGAAAGCTACTAAGCTCCAGGTAGATCTCCAGCTTCCAAGCAACCAATGGATGATCACTTTACAGCTGCACGGATTTGCCCGGTGGTTCGGTACACAGCACCGACTAAACTATGTATGTGCATGGCACGTTTGCGGTTGGCATCCCATCTTTCAGGTCCTCATGGTACAACAATAGTCCACTAAATCCAGTTCTTTGATGTGTTATTACCAATGAAAAAATAAACGCGCTATGATAAAATAAAGTGGCACTTAAAATACGCTACTAGCTTGCTATATTGCACTATAGCGAAACATTATACATTGATTTATTTAAGTGAGACAATTCTCATATCGCTATAACATACTCTCTTTTTTCACTGGTTACATCACCGGTAGCTTCTTCCATGATTTTATCAAAACATTAAAACAATTACTCATTTTCAATGTCAAAACTGATAACACATACAACCATGCATTTTCTCAAGAGTATTAAACAAATAAACAGACCAAGCACCGGTGCCAATTCTAATTTTAACATGGTCCCGCTTACCTCCTCTTTTCACATGGGAGGTAAGAAGATAAGAGTTAGTCCGACTCATTGCTTAATGAAATCAACGGCTTAGATTATTACATACTCTTACCTCTACCGGGATCTATCGGATTAGCTTCGTCAATCAATCATCACCAACCAACATCTTTCTTGGAGAGCAGCCATTAAGTCTCACACGCACCACCTCACGCCACCCGATTGCAAACCACCATGACGTGCCGCCATGATCGAACCACCGCGCCACAAACCATTGATCTGGGACATCACCCCCGTGCCAAAGCTAGTCACATTGGTCCTCCAATCTGCCGGTATGACCCTGATCACTCCCGGTCAAGGACGAGAATCGTCACCTTTGCGCCAACTCCCGTGTCACGACACTAGAGGAAGGCCCCACAGTCCAACGATATTCACTGGTGGTGGCGCCCTGCGAGAGGTAGGGGCATCTCCTCCACCACGGTCGCCAAACAGCCTAGCAACCCCGACACACTAGAGCATAGCTCAGCGGCCATTGGACCCAAATCGGGACGCCAAACCTGTCCCAGGACTTTTGTATCCTACGCTTCCGTGCCACGGGACGACCTCGACGTTGCCCTACAATGGCGACAAGGGAGAAGGGGAAGCGAACGAGGCCCTCGACAGCCGGATATGAGCTCCTGATAGCCTGCTGGGGCCGCACAAGGAGAGCCATGGCTTCGGGTTGATCTAATGGAGGTGACTTGTTTTCTTTTATTTTCTTACCTTTTCATTTCTAATGGTTGAGAACCTTCGTGTCAATCTTAGGTAAAGAATGTGGCTAGGTCTCGCTCGACCAAGTCTTAGTCAAGTGACGTAACATGTAAGGAAAAAAAACTAAAAAAGTTTGCACGGATCTCCACACAACATCTTATGAATATAGCATCGACTCAGACTTGGTTAAGTCTCATCCGATTGAGATTTACAATCCCGTGGGGTAAATGGCTAAAAGAGGTAACTTGTGCCGATAAGTTTCGGGCGACCTGCATTGGATTCACCACAAGAAGTTCGCCGAAGTCCAAACATTACAGGTAGATAAATTACCTCTTTCCTGTATGTACACGACCGTACGTATCTCTATCTCAACTATCAAGATCAGATCAAAAATCAGGAAAACACACTTTCCAACGTCAGAAATCGCAGCAAATCCAACCTACTACAAGCCCGTCGTCACCCGCAACGACCAGACCCGCACCTCGCCGTCAAAGCTGGCGCTGCACACCCTCCATTCCTCGCCACCGTCATCGCCGTCGTCTCCTCCCTGCAGTTGCTTCTTGCCCGGAACGAGAGCCACCGCGACCGAACGGACGGCGCTGCCGTGCCCGTCGATCACGGCGACGCACGTGTGCCCCCGTCCGTCGGTCTCGCGCCGCCAGGCCCGAACCGTGTGATCCGCCGACCCGCTGACAACCAGCCCGTCCCCCGCGCACGCGACGGAGAGCACCGCCTTGCGGTGCCCCCGCAGCGCCCCGATCGCGACCATGTGGCTCGCGCTGTCCTCCCGCTCCCACACCACGACGCAGCGATCGTTGCCGCCGGAGTACAGCACCTGCCCCGCGCACCCGACGGCCACGGCGTTCACCGCCGCCGTGTGGCGGGAGAGGGTGGCCACCAGGTAGTAAACCGGCTTCTTGCTCTGTCGTTTGGCGGTCTTGTCGGACGCCGGCCTGGGCGCCCAGACACGAACGCGCCTGTCGGCGGAGCCGGTGTACACCGTGCCGTCGGGAGCGACGGCGACCGCGTTGACGGCATCGTCGTGCGCCGGCAGCGACTGCAGGCAGCGGAGGGACGGGATGGCCCAGACCTTGAGCGTCTTGTCCCAGGAGACGGAGAAGAGGAGGCGGCCGTCCGTGGACGCGGCGACGCCGGACACGGTGTCGGCGTGCTCTATCCAGAGCCGGCGGTGATGGCGTCGGACGGCGACGTGGTTGGACGGGAGCGGGAATCGGCGCAGGCGGTCGGAGACCGTGGGGAGCGCGGCGGCGAGGCGGATCCGGGCGGGCGCGCGCGAGGAGGCCCGCCACAGCCGCAGCCTCCCGTCCTGGTGGCCCGTCACGGCCTTGCCTCCGTGGACGTGCGCCACGCACTTGACCGAGCCGGCGGTCGCGGTGTCGTGGCCCGGGTCGGAGGTGGACGTCGGCTCCAGGGTGCAGAGGTCGTGGAAGGCCACGGACGCCGGCCTGGCGACGACGAAGCCGCGGGAGGCGTCCACCACCGCGACAGCCGCTGCCGCGGCCGCCGCCGTGGGCGGAGGGAGGAGCGTGGCGACGTGGGCGAAGGAGGCGGCATTCGACGTGGCGGCGGAGAGCGAAGGGAGGGAGGTGGAGGAGGACGCCTCGGACACCGCGGCCGCGGCGGCGGAGGAGGAGGTTGAGACGGTGGAGGAGGAGGTGGAGGCGACCGAGGCGAGCTTGTTGCTGCTGGCGTCGCTTTCGCCCGCGGCGGCGCTGGTGGTGGCCATGCAGAGGCGCGGGAGAAGCTTCATCGGGGAGGCGGCGTGGCTGCTCGATTGGAATGGAAGGTCGTGCTGGGTTCGCGACCGGGCGGGGGGCCTATTTGTAACGCGCGCGCGGGTTACTCTCCGGGTTGCCACGCGCGAGCCGGGACTCTGCAATACGGAGCGCTCCTGGCTGGGACGGTTTGGCGACCCGTCGGCACAGTACTCGCTTTGACAACTCGTGGCAAGGTGTCGGGGACTCGGGGCGGCGTGCAGTCGTGGTCGCCTCGCGTCAACGTGCGATGCGACCGAGAGGCCTGCTGCCCGATCGGTGCAGCGAGCGATCGGGCATCAACCTGGGATCAATCAGGCAGCAATCTCGCTTTCACCGGTGGCAGGGTGTAATGCAGCAGTACAGCGGCATCTTTCGCTTCTCTTTCGTTGAACAGAGCCTGTGCTCCCTGCCACGGGCGACGTTTGGCGAGTTGTTTCCGTCAGGGGGAGAAGGCCGCTGATCCTAGTACAGTAATTTTTATTTTTATTTTCGCGTGGGAATCTCAATCTCTCAACCTGATACGCAATGTGCTTTCATCGGGGAAATGCATGCAGTGCGGCACGTACGGCAGCATCTTCCGCTTCTCTTTCGATGAACAGAGCGTGCTCCGGCGTCCAGCGAAAACGGTTGGCGAGTTGCTCTCCGTCAGGAAGGACCGCTAGCTGATTCTGGCTTCATCCTACATTCCTGATACGCAATGTGTGCCTGTAGTAGAATCAGAGGTCCAACCAGATCGAAGCTCGGGGCATCGATCGCTTCAGTGTGTATGGGTAAAGCGTTGCACTCGATGAAAGTCCTGCCTTTTTTTTTGTCTTCATCCCATGTCAAATCACCGGGACTCGGAACGTGGGACGTTTCTGTCTAGCCCCACGAGGCTAGGAATAAAACATGTCACGGTGCAGCCTCTCTTTTTTCTCCCACTCAAAGGAACGGCACAGCTTCGTCTGAAAAGAAAAAACAAAGGCAGAGCTCTCGGCCATAAAGTTCCTCATTATAAAAATGGGGTGTCGGGCATTTTTCTGGGCCGGAACCGAGGCGGTGAATGGAGGCAAATGTGTCGTCTCCTGGGCTAAAGTGTGCAGGCCTAAACACTTGGGAGGCTTGGGTGTCATTGACCTGGTTCAGCACGGTATCGCTTTAAGACTCAGATGGGAATGGCTCAGACGTACTGATGATTCCAGGCCGTGGCAAGGCCTCAACTTGACCTCGGACAAAAAGGTGGATCAAGCTTTTGGAAGCCTTGTCAAATGGGAAGTTGGTTCAGGAGGCAAGACCTTGTTCTGGAAAGACCGATGGATACATGGAGCAACTATTAAAGATTTTGCACCCTTGGTTGTGGCAAAGGTGCGGACACAAGTGGCAAACAGGAGACTTGTGCGAGATGCGATGTGCATGCATTCGTGGATGGACGATGTAGTGGGTGACCTATGCACTGAGGGTCTCACCCAGTTCATCGGCCTTTGGGAGATTCTCTTGGAAGTTCATTTGGACGCTCAGGTCGAGGACTGCCCCGTCTGGGCTTGGAACACGTCCGGAGTCTACACGGCATCATCGGTGTACAAGATGCTATGCGAGGGAGGAGTCGGATTCCACTGCTTCGGAGCCATATGGAAGTGTTGGGCACCGCTTGCATGCAAGCTATTCATGTGGCTCGCGGTGCAATATCGTTTATGGACCTCGGACAGGAGAGCTAGGCACGGACTGCAAGACCAAGCATCAAAATGTTACATGTGTGACCAGGAGGAGGATACAGTTGACCACATTTTGCTGCAGTGCGTGTTCTCGCGGCAAGTGTGGTTCCGCTGCACTACTAGGATGGGTTTGACGGCCGACCTTTGCCCAACAAATGACTCAAGATTGGTGCAGTGATGGACGGATACGAGAAAGCGAATAGATAAGCAGTCTCGGAAAGGCTTTGACACCCTCGTGATGCTAATCTGTTGGACGATATGGAAGCAAAGGAATGCGAGGGTCTTCGGCACGGGCATAATCAAGAACGAGTGGGATACAGTAGACTCTATCTTTGATGAGATGAGGACTTGGGCCAAAGCAGGAGCTTTCGGAGGACAACCGATCATAGAGTAGTCGAGTAGAGCTAGGGAGTGGTGTGGAGGCTTGGTTAGGGTCGGTTTATGACTCCTAGCGAGCGATGTGTAATCTCTTGTACATATTTTTCTTCCTTCTATAAAGCTAAGGTACGCCTTTGGCGTACCCTTGATTTTTTTTGGGAATTTAAGCGTGCCCATTTCTGTCTTTATTCCCGTTGTGTGCATTTGGTGCACCCACGGCTAGAGATGCCGATACATAGGTCGTGTTTGGTTAACTGCATCGTTTTTTTTCATTTGCATACTTGTCCCAGTTGGGCCTGCCTGAGCAAATGCAGGCCAAAAACCAACATCTGTATCTAGTTTGGTCGTTTGCATGTCCTCTTCCTGCATCGTAACGATGCCTCTATGCATCGCGTTTGATTGGTCGCATTGTATGTGCTCACACGGGTGCACGTTGTTTGGTTACATACGAGCATAGAGTTGTGCTCACCTTGTACCCTACTTCGTGAGCTTACCAATACCGCCACACCTTACACATGATCACGCCGTGCACACCAACGCCACAACACAGCTATGACGATGAACTGGACGAAAATGATGAAGTTCTTCAGCAGTAACGGTCGATCCACCTTCTTGCCAACCTCAACCTTGCTGCATGAATGCTTTCGCACATACTTGGAGTAAGCATCTTCTGCCGCCTGCCTAGTCTTAAACCCTCCTCTGTGGTTGTTATCATCGTACCCTGAAACTTGTTTGTTGCAAGCTTCCCATGAACTGTAAACCCCTGAAACCCTACCTTCGAACACCACATACCACTTGCCCTGGCAGTGCAAACGAGCAATAAGTTCAAGCAACAAGCATTGGAACACAGAAACAGCAAGCAATGAAGAACTCTAGAAGCAAGCAATGAAGAACTCTAGGAGCAAGCAATGGAGCAGAAGAGCATCAGTATGCATGCATGACCATAGCAAGTTCAACCTAGCACTACTTTGGTGTCATCCTACCACCACATCCAAAAGAGGGTGTCATCCTACCACCACAAGTTCGTGATAACCGCGAGGATCATCGTGAGGGGTTAGTATTATACCACCTCATCAAAATATACACACCATAAGATTGTTTTCAAACCCTAACTACACAAAATATATGTCGTCGTCGTCCTTGTCGCCATCACTGTCGAGGATCATGCACGCCGTCGCCACCACCAGAAGCTGCACTAGTAGTAGTGCTTGCCCAGCCATGTCCTCTGCCAGAGCACCCTGTGGTCTGCTCCCATGGCAACAAACCCAACACCCTGGGCTTTGTTGTCCAGCAGGTGGCTGAGAGCCACCATGAGAGCCTCTGGGCTGAAGCCAATCTGATCCATGACGGCGATGTAGAGTTTAGGGTGGACGTCCACACTCTTGCTCTCCCAGATGGCGGTGGCCACCTCCTTCACTGCCTCAGTCATGCTGCTGAAGACGCTCAGCTCCTCCTCCATGAAGCCTGCCCGCTTCCTCTTCCTATCAAGCACAGGAACGTGCTCAGCATCCTTCTCAGGAGCATCAACGTTGATGGTGTCTGACTCCTGGGTGTCTGGATACTCCGGCATCGATGAGCCCAGCGGCTGACCAGAGCCCATGGCATGCTTGCTGGTTGCCAGCCCGAAGGAGAAGATCTAGTGCATCTGGTGGTAGTTTTGGATAGGGGTGTTGAGGAACTCAGCGTCCTTGGGTTGAGTCTAAGAAGAAACATGGCAGACAGGTTAGTTAGTATGGCAATGGTTCATAGGCTTGAACTGCTGGTCTATTAGAATGGCATGGTTTGTGAGCTAACCGCAATGTGGCCTTGGTAGTGCTCTGCCTCCAGAAGGATCGAGCAGGTGTCCTCATCCCATGAAGCACCTCTAAGGTCTTTGAGCTTGTACACTTGGATCCATCGAGCTCTCCACTTCCTCAGTTGGTTGTACACCTAGGTCGAAGTGACCTTGAGTCCCCAAAAGTCGAACACCTGCTTTGCAACAAGGTTCAAGTGCACCTCCTTGAAGCCCTTGTCGGTCCTCACCCCACTAGCCATGGTCTCACACATCTTGTTAAGCACAAACGTGGAGAGGAACGACTGCCATTTCATGTTGTTCCTCTGCCATCCTTCTTCTCCTTTGCTGCCTTTAGAGCATCAGCATGAGCAACATCATTGGGCTGAGCCAGCACAAGTGGAGGAACCCTAGGCAGCACCTCGAAAACCTCTGAATACAGAGGCATCTATTACAGAGGAGGCTGGGAGTCCTTGACGTAGGACGGCGGGAATTGGCTCTCGGACATCAAGAGGGCCTGACTAAACTCTTGCATGGTCATGTCCTACGAACGTAAGTGTCATCAATGAAGGAAATATGCCCTAGAGGCAATAATAAAGTTATTATTTATATTTCCTTATATCATGATAAATGTTTATTATTCATGCTAGAGTTGTATTAACCAGAAACTTAGTACATGTGTGAATACATAGACAAACAGAGTGTCCCTAGTATGCCTCTACTAGACTAGCTCGTTAATCAAAGATGGTTAAGTTTCCTAGCCATAGACATGTGTTGTCACTTGATGAACGAGATCACATCATTATAAAATGATGTGATGGACAAGACCCATCCGTTAGCTTAGCACTATGATCGTTTAGTTTATTGCTATTGCTTTATTCATGACTTATACATGTTCCTATGACTATGAGATTATGCAACTCCCGAATACCGGAGGAACACTTAGTGTGCTATCAAACGTCACAACGTAACTGAGTGATTATAAAGATGCTCTACAGGTGTCTCCGATGGTGTTTGTTGAGTTGGCATAGATTGAGATTAGGATTTGTCACTCCGATTGTCGGAGAGGTATCTCTGGGCCCTCACTGTAATGCACATCACTATAAGCCTTGCAAGCAATGTGACTAATGAGTTAGTTGCGGGATGATGCACTACAGAACGAGTAAAGAGACTTGCCGGTAACGAGATTGAACTAGGTATGATGATACCGACAATCGAATCTCGGGCAAGTAACATACCGATGACAAAGGGAACAACGTATGTTGTTGTGCGGTTTGACCGATAAAGATCTTCGTAGGATATGTAGGAACCAATATGAGCATCCAGGTTCCGCTGTTGGTTATTGACCGGAGAAGTGTCTCGGTCATGTCTACATAGTTCTCGAACCCGTAGGGTCCGCACGCTTAACGTTTGATGACGATTGGTATTATGAGTTTATGTGATTTGATGTACCAAAGGTTGTTCGAAGTTCCGAATGAGATCACGGACATGACGAGGAGTCTCGAAATGGTCGAGACATAAAGATTGATATATTGGACCATGTTGTTCGGACACCGGAAGTGTTCCGGAGAGTTTCGGATAAAACCGGAGTGCCGGAGGGTTACCGGAACCCCCCCCCCCCGAGAAGTTAATGGGCCACCATAGGTCTTAGAGGAGAGAGGGCCGGCCAGGAGGTGGCGCCCCCCAGTCCGAATTGGACAAGGGGTGGGGGCGGCGCCTCCCTCCTTCCTCCTTCCTTCCCCTCCTTGTTGGACTAGGAAAGGGGGGAACCTACTCCTAGTAGGAGTAGGATCCCCCCCCTTGGGCGAGCCCCTTGAGGCCGGCCGGCCCCCTCCTCCCCTCCTTTATATACGGGGGAGGGGGCACCCCATAGACACACAAGTTGATTTCTTAGCCGTGTGTGGTGCCCCCCTCCACAGTTTTCCACCTCGGTCATATTGTCGTAGTGCTTAGGCGAAGCCCTGCGTCGGTAACTTCATCATCACCGTCACCACGCCGTCGTGCTGAGGAAACTCTCCCTCGGCCTCAGCTGGATCTAGAGTTCGAGGGACGTCACCGAGCTGAACGTGCAGATCGCAGAGGTGCCGTGCGTTGGTACTTGATCGGTTGGATCGCGAAGACGTTCGACTACATCAACCGCGTTACTAAACGCTTCCGCTTTCGGTCTACAAGGGTACGTGGACACACTCTCCCCGCTCATTGCTATGCTTCTCCTAGATAGATCTTGCGTGATCCTAGGATTTTTTTTGAAATACTACGTTCCCCAATAGTGGTACCAGAGCCAGGTTTATGCGTAGATGTTATATGCACGAGTAGAACACAAAGAGTTGTGGGCGATAACAGTCATACTACTTACCAGCATGTCATACTTTGATTCGGTGGTATTGTTGGATGAAGCGGCCCAGACCGACATTACATGGCCGCGTTCATGAGACTGGTTCTACCGCCGTGCTTTCCACACAGGTGGCTAGTGGGTGTCTGTTTCTCCAACTTTAGTAGAATCGAGTGTGACTACGCCCGGTCCTTGTTGAAGGTTAAAACAGCACACTTGACGAAAAATCGTTGTGGTTTTTGATGCGTAGGTAAGAACGGTTCTTGCTAAGCCCGTAGCAACCACGTAAAACTTGCAACAACAAAGTAGAGGACGTCTAACTTGTTTTTGCAGGACTTGCTGTGATGTGATATGGTCAAGACGTGATGATATATAAATTGTTGTATGAGATGATCATGTTTTGTAACAGTTATCGGCAACTGGCAGGAGCCATATGGTTGTCGCTTTATTGTATGAAATGCATTCGCCATGTAATTGCTTTACTTTATCACTAAGCGGTAGCGATAGTCGTAGAAGCAATAGTTGGCGAGACGACAACGATGCTTCGATGGAGACCAAGGTTTCAAGCCGGTGACTGATAATCCCCAAGTGCAGGGAATCATCGTAGCAATTTCCAAAGATGGAAGTGATAAGTATGGAGTGTCGAACTCACAAGGAGCTAAAGGTAAGATCAATATTCTCTCAAGTCCTATCTGCCACTGATAGGACTCTACGTACACCGAACGTTTGCTTCGAACTAGAAATGAGAAATAAAACTACGTTGTGGGTATGAAGAGGATAACTTTGTATGATATCGGAGAGCTAAAATATAAAAGTAGGTGTTGTGATCATAAAGTTAGAATATATTACTAAATAATATAAATAGCGAGTGTGGAATAATGATGGATCGGTGTGCGGAATTGTCCTAGGCAATTGTTAACAAGACCGATAGTCGTCATTGCAATTTCATATGAGGGAGAGGCATAAGCTAACATACTTTCTCTACTTGGATCATATGCACTTATGATTGGGACTCTAGCAAGCATCCGCAACTACTAAAGATCATTAAGGTAAAACCCAACCATAGCATTAAAGCATCAAGTCCTCTTTATTCCCATACGCAACAACCCCCTTACTCGGGTTTGTGTTTAAGTCACTCACCAACCCACTATAAGCGAATCATGAACGTATTGCAACACCCTACAACGGGAATCCCTCACGCTTGCGCGACATGGAGGGCACCATAGGACAGCACCAAAATAAAACATACAACTCGTACCAATCTAGATCATCAATCAACCCAAAGACAAAGGATATCTACTCAAAACATCATAGGATGGCAACATATCATTGGATCATAATATGTGGCATAAAGCACCATGTTCAAGTAGGGATTACAGCGGGGTGCGGGAGAGTGGACCGCGTAAAAGATATGAGGATGGTGATGATGGTGGTGATGTTGATGAAGACGATCACCGCGGCGATGATTCCCCTCTCAATGGCACTCCGGTGCCACCAAGAGAGAGGAGGAGAGGTTCTCCCCCTTGTGCTTCCTCCTCCATGGCCTCCCCCCTAGATGGGGAGAGGTTCTCCCTCTGGTCCTTTGCCTTCATGGCGATGATGGCCCCTCCGGGATCCTCCTCCATGGCCTCCCCCCTAGATGGGGAGAGGTTCTCCCTCTGGTCCTTTGCCTTCATGGCGATGATGGCCCCTCCGGGATCCTCCTCCATGGCCTCCGATGATGATGGCCCCCTCCGGCAGGGTGCCAGAGAGGGCCTAGATTGATTTCTCGTGGCTACAGAGGCTTGCAGCGGTGGAACTTCTGATCTAGGTTAATTTTCTGAGGTTTCTGTATTTATAGGAATTTTTGGCGTCAGTCTCACGTTAAGGAGGTGCCCGAGGCAGGCCCACGCGCCTGGGGGGGGGGCGCCCCCACCCTCGTGGGCAACCCGGGACTCTTCTGGCCCAACTTCGATGCTCCGTGGTCTTTTTTTGGTCCATAAAAAATCATCAAAAATTGGCACGTCAATTGGACTCCGTTTAGTATTCCTTTTCTGCGATACTCAAAAACAAGGAGAAAACAGAAACTGGCACTGGGCTCTAGGTTAATAGGTTAGTCCCAAAAATCATAAAAAATAGCATATAAATGCATATAAAACATCTAAGATCGATAATATAATAGCATGAATACTTCATAAATTATAGATACGTTGGAGACGTATCAGCATCCCCAAGCTTAATTCCTGTTCGTCCTCGAGTAGGTAAATGATAAAAGAAATAATTTATGAAGTGTGAATGCTAGCAGGTGCACAAGTTTGATCAATGATAATTTCAATCACCTTTTCTAGCATCATTATATGTCATAACAGTAGCTCATCTCATAAAACTTTTCATGATCAAGTAAGAAGCTATTCACATGTTAAAGTATAGATCACAAACTTTCTTGAAAACTAACAAACAATGCTCTTAGTCATCAAACAATTGCAATTCATCTTATTTTCAGGAAGGGTCTATGTCAGAGCTTTGATTTAGCAAACTCCACATACTCAACTATCATTTAATCTTTCACAATTGCTAACACTCACGTGATATTTATGGGTTCAAAGTTTTAATCGGACACAGAGAAAGATAGGGGCTTATAGATTCGCCTGCCAACCTTTTACCTCAAGGGTAATGTCAACAATAATAGTTCATGATAACTTACATCCAATTGGATATATATATATCAGGATCTTTCCAACACAATGTGCTTGCCAAAGGATAAAATGTAAAAAGAAAAGGTGAAGATCACTATGACTCTTGCATAAGGTAGAAGATAAAAGTAAAAGATAGGCCCTTCGCAGAGGGAAGCAGAGGTTGTCATGTGCTTTTAAGGTTGGATGCACAAAATCTTAATGCAAAAGAACATCACTTTATATTGCCAAAAGAACGTCACTTTATATTGCCTCTTGTGATAGAGACCTTTATTATGCAGTCCGTCGCTTTTATTTCTTCCCTATCACAAGTTCGTATAAAGCTTATTTTCTTTGCACTAATAGATCATACATATTTAGAGAGCAATTTTTATTACATGCACCGATGACAACTTACTTGAAGGATCTTACTCAATCCATAGGTAGGTATGGTGGACTCTCATGGCAAAACTAGTTTAAGGGATATTTGGAAGCACAAGTAGTATCTCTACTTGGTGCAAAGAATTTGGCTAGCATAAGGGGGAAAGGCAAGCTCATGTTGGATGATCCATGACAATATACTTTATTTTGGATATAAGAAAACATAACCCATTACATTGTCTTCCTTGTCCAACATCAACCTTTTAGCATGTCATATTTTAATGAGTGCTCACAATTACAAAAGATGTCCAAGATGGTATATTTATATGTGAAATCTCTCTTCCTTCAATATTCTTTCATGAATTGTTCAAGTGACCAATTCTGAGTTTGCTAACCTTCAATAAGTTTACTACCTATACTTATTATGTGTGAAGTCATTACTCCCCATGTTATAAGCATATGAAACATATATAAATTCAGATTTATGATATTCAGTTTTCCAACCATTTACTCATAGGATATACGTGAAGCACGTGAGTAAATGACAAACTACTCCAAAAGATAATAGTGAAGGACACTGAGTAGTCAAATAATTAACTAGCCATGGGAGGATTCTTTTTCATTAAATATTTCAGATCCAATGATTTATTCAAAAAGCAAGTAAAATTGAAAACACGCTCCAAGCAAAACACATATCATGTGATGAATAAAAATATAGCTCCAAGTAAGGTATACCGATAGTTTTGAAGACGAAAGAGGGGATGCCTTCCGGGGCATCCCCAAGCTTAGGCGCTTGAGTCTTCCTTGAATATTACCTTGGGGTGCCTTGAGCATCCCCAAGCTTAGGGTCTTTCCACTTTTTATTCTCCTCATATCGATATCTCACCCAAAGCTTGAAAACTTCAATCACACAAAACTTAACAAAACTTCGTGAGATAGGTTAGTATGATAAAGTGTAAACCATTCACTTTGGTACTGTCTAAGACAAGGTTCATAATTGTTCCCACACAATCTCTACTTTACCATATCATTTCTACAATTTATATTGAGAAATATAAGCCATAGAAACTAGAAAACAAGCAAACTATGCAATGAAAACAGAATCTGTCATAAACAGAACAGTCTGTAATGATCTGAACAACAACCATACTTATACTACTCCAAAAATTATGAAATAAATTGGTTGACGTGAGGAATTTGCCTATTAATCTTCTGAAAAAATAATCAACTCAAAAGCACTCTTCTGTAAAAAAAATGATAGCTAATCTCGTGAGCGCAAAGTTTCTGTTTTTTTACAGCAAGGTCACATTAACTTTCACCCAAGTCTTCCCAAAGGTCTTACTTGGCACTTTATTGAAATAAAAGCTATAAAACATGATTACTACAGTATCTTAATCATGTAAACACACAAAAACAGTAAGGGTAAATATTGGGTTGTCTCCCAACAAGCGCTTTTCTTTAATGCCTTTTAGCTAGGCATGATGATTTCAATGATGCTCACATAAAAGATAAGAATTGAAACATAAAGAGAGCATCATGAAGAATATGACTAGAACATTTAAATATAACTCACTTCCTATGCCTAGGGATTTTGTGAGCACACAATTTAAAGGAACAAGTATCAACTAGCATAGAAAGGCAAAACAAGTATAACTTCAAAACTTTAAGCACATAGAGAGGAAACTTGATATTATTGCAACTCCTACAAGCATATATTCCTCCCTCATAATAATTTTCAGTAGAATCATGAATTAATTCAACAATATAACCATCACATAAAGCATTCCTTTCATGATCTACAAGCATAGAAATTTTTCTACTCTCCACATAAGCAAAATTCTTCTCATTTGGAATAGTGGGATCACCAATTCCTAAAGTTGACACTTTTCCAAACCCACTTTAGATGATAGTATTATTCATACTCCAAAAGATATAAGTTAAGTTCATGCAACATTCTACAATTAATATAGACTAACCAATATCCAAGCTCAATATATATAAGATATGAAGCATTCTCTAAAACCATACTCAAAAGATTTAAGTGAAGCACAAAGAGCAATTCTATAAGATCATACTTAAAAGATATAAGTGAAGCACATGTAGTATTCTATAAATAAATGGAGGGCTATCTTATGCTAGCATGGTTCTTAAAGGAAAAACAAAAACACAAAGGACACAAATCATGTGAACAAAACAAAAACCGAGGTATACCGATATTTGTTGAAGAAGAAAGATGGGATGCCAACCGGGGCATCCCCAAGCTTAGATGCTTGAGTATCCCCTGAAATATTTACTTGGGGTGCCTTGGGCATCCCCACGATTGAACTCTTGCCTCTCTTTATTCTTCTCATATTGAGTGCTCCTCGATCTTCGAACACTTCATCCACACAAAACTTTAACAAAAACTTTGTGAGATCCGTTAGTGTAATAAAGCAAACTACCACTTTAAGGTACTGTAATGAACCCATTATTTATTTATATTGGTGTTAAACCTACTGTATTCCAACTTCTCTATGGTTCATACCCCCCGATACTAGCCATAGATTCATCAAAATAAGCAAACAACACGCGAAAAACAGAATCTGTCAAAAACAGGACAGTCTGTAGTAATCTGGAAGTTTAGTATACTTCTGTAACTTCAAAAATTATGCAATAAATTTGAAAATTTGAAAAATTTGTACAGAAGTAATGTGCAGAAAGTTTCAGACCTGTTTGACTTTCCAGTAAAAAATGTAAATTCACGCACTACAACCAAAGTTTCTGTTTTTGTACTGCACATAGTAAACAAACAAACTAATCATCCTAAAACCAAGCTTGGCACATTATTTTTGTAATACAATGGATATATACAAGGGGATAATTATTTACAGAGAAACTTCCATGAAAAATTCTACATTCCGTGAGCATGAACAAAAGTGCTCAAGGTCGACCCTCACTTCTTCAATGCATAACTTTCCAATCACTTCTCTTTTTGAAAAACTTTTTAGGCATGAAAGGCAAGTAATTTTTTTTGTATTTTCATTCTTTAAAAAAATGTATGTTTCACCCACAACTAAACAGAAACAAAAAGGAAAAACAAAATCTACTTAGTGAAGAAAGCAAACAAGCACACACGAGAATATCAACCCCACGCTATTGCTCCCCGGCAACGGCGCCAGAAAAGAGCTTGATAATCCCCGAGTGCAGGGAATCATCGTAGCAATTTCCAAAGGTGGAAGTGATAAGTATGGAGTGTCGAACCCACAAGGAGCTAAAGGTAAGATCAATATTCTCTCAAGCCCTATCTGCCACTGATACGACTCTACGTACACTGAACGTTTGCTTCCAACTAGAAACGAGAAATAAAACTACGTTGTGGGTATGAAGAGGATAACTTTGTATGATATCGGAGAGCTAAAATATAAAAGTAGGTGCTGTGATCATAAAGTTATAATATATTACTAAATAATATAAATAGCGAGTGTGGAATAATGATGGATTGGTGTGCGGAATTGTCCTAGGCAATTGTTAACAAGACCGATAGTCGTCATTGCAATTTCATATGAGGGAGAGGCATAAGCTGACATACTTTCTCTACTTGGATCATATGCACTTATGATTGGAACTCTAGCAAGCATCCGCAACTACTAAAGATCATTAAAGTAAAACCCAACCATAACATTAAAGCATCAAGTCCTCTTTATTCCCATACGCAACAACCCCCTTACTCGGGTTTGTGTTTCAGTCACTCACCAACCCACTATAAGCGAATCATGAACGTATTGCAACACCCTACAGCAGGAATCCCTCACGCTTGCGCGACACGGAGGGCACCATAGGATAGCACCAAAATAAAACATACAACTCGTACCAATCTAGATCATCAATCAACCCAAAGACAAAGGATATCTACTCAAAACATCATAGGATGGCAACACATCATTGGATCATAATATGTGGCATAAAGCACCATGTTCAAGTAGGGATTACAGCGGGGTGCAGGAGAGTGGACCGCGTAAAAGAGATGAGGATGGTGGTGATGTTGATGAAGACGATCACCACGACGATGATTTCCCTCTCAATGGCACTCTGGTGCTACCAAGAGAGAGGAGGAGAGGTTCTCCCCCTTGTGCTTCCTCCTCCATGGCCTCCCCCTAGATGGGGAGAGGTTCTCCCTCTGGTCCTTTGCCTTCATGGCGATGATGGCCCCTCCAGGATCCTCCTCCATGGCCTCCGGTGATGATGGCCCCCTTCGGCAGGGTGCCAGAGAGGGCCTAGATTGATTTCTCATGGCTACAGAGGCTTGCGGCGGCGGAACTTCCGATCTAGGTTAATTTTCCGAGGTTTCTGTATTTATAGGAATTTTCGGCGTCGGTCTCACGTCAAGGAGGTGCTTGAGGCGTCCACGAGGCAGGCCCACGCGCCTGGGGGGGGGGGGGGGGGTGGGCGGGCGCGCCCCCACCCTCATGGGCAGCCCGGGACTCTTCTGGCCCAACTTCGATGCTCCGTGGTCTTCTTTTGGTCCATAAAAAACATCAAAAATTGGCACGTCTATTGGAATCCGTTTAGTATTCCTTTTCTGCGATACTCAAAACAAGGAGAAAACAGAAACTGGCACTGGGCTCTAGGTTAATAGGTTAGTCCCAAAAATCATAAAAAATAGCATATAAAACATCTAAGATGGATAATATAATAGCATGAATACTTCATAAATTATAGATACGTTGGAGACGTATCAGTGACGATGGTGATCATGACGGTGCTTTTGAGATGGAGATCAAAGGCACAAGATGACGATGGCTATATCATATCACTTATATTGATTGCATGTGATGTTTATCCTTTATGCATCTTATTTTGCTTAGTACGGTGGTAGCATTATAAGATGATCTCTCACTAAATTTCAAGGTATAAGTGTTCTCCCTGAGTATGCACCGTTGCTACAGTTCGTCGTGCTGAGACACCATGTGATGATCTGGTGTGATAAGCTCTACATTCACATACAACATGTGCAAGCCAGTTTTGCACACGCATAATACTCGGGTTAAACTTGACGAGCTTAGCATATGCAGATATGGCCTCGGAACACTGAGACCGAAAGGTCGAGCATGAATCATATAGTAGATATGATCAACATAGTGATGTTCACCATTGAAAACTACTCCATCTCACGTGATGATCGGATATGGTTTAGTTGATATGGATCATGTGATCACTTAGATGATTAGAGGGACGTCTATCTAAGTGGGAGTTTTTAAGTAATATGATTCCCGAGCTCTTCGCAACGCTAAAGGCTGCAGAGGTAGAAATCAAGAAGGAGCATCAAGTGTTGATGGTCAACAAGACCACTAGTTTCAAGAAGAAGGGCAAAGGGAAGAAGGGGAACTTTAAGAAGAACGGCAAGCAAGTTGCTGCTCAAGTGAAGAAGCCCAAGTCTGGACCTAAGTCTGAGACTAAGTGCTTCTACTGCAAAGGGACTGGTCACTGGAAGCGGAACTGCCCCAAGTATTTGGCAGATAAGAAGGATGGCAAAGTGAAACGTATATTTGATATACATGTTATTGATGTGTACCTTACTAATGCTCGTAGTAGCGCCTGGGTATTTGATACTGGTTCTGTTGCTCATATTTGCAACTCAAAACAGGGGCTACGGATTAAGCGAAGATTGGCTGAGGACGAGGTGACGATGCGCGTGGGAAATGGTTCCAAATTCGATGCGATCGCCGGCGGCACGCTACCTCTACATCTACCTTCGGGATTAGTTTTAGACCTGAATAATTGTTATTTGGTGCCAGCGTTAAGCATGAACATTATATCTGGATCTTGTTTGATGCGTGACGGTTATTCATTTAAAGTAGAGAATAATGGTTGTTCTATTTATATGAGCAATATCTTTTATGGTCATGCACCCTTGATGAGTGGTCTATTTTTATTGAATCTCGATAGTAGTGATACACATATTCATAGTATTGAAGCCAAAAGATATAAGTTTAATAATGATAGTGCAACTTATTTGTGGCACTGCCGTTTAGGTCATATTGGTGTAAAGCGCATTAAGAAACTCCATGCTGATGGACTTTTGGAATCACTTGATACTTGCGAACCATGCCTCATGGGCAAGATGACTAAGATTCCGTTCTCCGGAACAATGCAGCGAGCAACAGACTTGTTGGAAATAATACATACTGATGTATGCGGTCTGATGAGTGTTGATGCTCACGGCTGGTATCGTTATTTTCTAACCTTCACAGATGATTTGAGCAGATATGGGTATATCTACTTGATGAAACATAAGTCTGAAGCAATTGAAAATTTCAAAGAATTTCAGAGTGAAGTGGAAAATCATCGTAACAAGAAAATAAAGTTTCTACAATCTGATCGTGGAGGAGAATATTTGAGTTACGAGTTTGGTCTTCATTTGAAACAATGCGGAATAGTTTCGCAACTCACGCCACCCGGAACACCACAGCATAATGGTGTGTCCGAATGTCGTAACCGTACTTTATTAGATATGGTACAATCTATGATGTCTCTTACTGATTAACGCTATAATTTTGGGGTTATGCTTTAGAGACAGCTGCATTCACGTTAAATAGGGCACCATCTAAATCCGTTGAGACGACGCCGTATGAAATGTGGTTTGGCAAGAAACCCAAGTTGTCATTTCTTAAAGTTTGGGGCTGCGATGCTTATGTGAAAAAGCTTCAACCTGATAAGTTCAAACCCAAATCGGAGAAATGTGTCTTCATAGGATACCCAGAGGAAACTGTTGGGTACACCTTCTATCACAGATCCGAAGGCAAGATATTCATTGCTAAGAATGGATCCTTTCTATAGAAAGAGTTTCTCTCGAAAGAAGTGAGTGGGAGGAAAGTAGAACTTGATGAGGTAATTGCACCTGCTCCCTTATTGGAAAGTAGTTCATCACAGAAATCAGTTCCAGTGATTCCTACACCAATTAGTGAGGAAGCTAATGATGATGATCATGAAACTTCTGATCAAGTTACTACCGAACCTCGTAGGTCAACCAGAGTAAGATCCGCACTAGAGTGGTACGGTAATCCTGTTCTGGAAGTCATGTTACTTGACCATGACGAACCTACGAACTATGAGGAAGCGATGATGAGCCCAGATTTCACGAAATGGCTTGAGGCCATGAAATCTAAGACGGGATCCATGTATGAGAACAAAGTATGGACTTTGGTTGACTTGCCCGATGATCGGCAAGCCATAGAGAATAAATGGATCTTTAAGAATAAGACTGACGCTCACGGTAATGTTACTGTCTACAAAGCTCGACTTGTTGCAAAAGGCTTTCGACAAGTTCAAGGAGTTGACTACGATGAGACTTTCTCACCTGTAGCGATGCTTAAGTCCATCCGAATCATGTTAGCAATTGCCGCATTTTATGATTATGAAATTTGGCAAATGGATGTCAAAATTGCATTCCTTAATGGATATCTTAAAGAATAGTTGTATGATGCAACCAAAAGGTTTTGTCAATCCAAAAGGTGCTAACAAAGTGTGCAAGCTCCAGCGATCCATTTATGGACTGGTGCAAGCCTCTCGGAGTTGGAATATACGCTTTGATAGTGTGATCAAAGCATATGGTTTTATACAGACTTTTGAAGAAGCCTGTATTTACAAGAAAGTGAGTGGGAGCTCTGTAGCATTTCTGATATTATATGTGGATGACAGATTGTTGATCGGAAATGATACTGAATTTCTGAATGGCATAAAAGGATACTTGAATAAGAATTTTTCAATGAAAGACCTTGGTGAAGCTGCTTATATATTGGGCATCAAGATCTATAGAGATATATCAAGACGCTTAATTGGACTTTCACAAAGCACATACCTTGATAAAGTTTTGAAGAAGTTCAAAATGGATCAAGCAAAGAAAGGGTTCTTGCCTGTGTTGCAAGGTGTGAAGTTGAATCAGACTCAATAGCCGACCACTGCAGAAGATAGAGAGAAAATGAAGGTCATTCCCTATGCTTCAGCCATAGGTTCTATCATGTATGCAATGCTGTGTACCAAACCTGATGTGTGCCTTGCTATTAGTTTAGCAGGGAGGTACCAAAGTAATCCAGGAGTGGATCACTGGACAACCATCAAGAACATCTCGAAATACCTGAAAAGGACTAAGGATATGTTTCTCGTTTATGGAGGTGACAAAGAGCTCGTCGTAAATGGTTACGTCGATGCAAGCTTTGACACTGATCGGGATGACTCTAAGTCACAAACCAGATACGTGTTTATATTGAATGGTGGAGCTGTCAGTTGGTGCAGTTCCAAGCAGAGCATCGTGGCGGGATCTACGTGTGAAGCGGTGTACATAGCTGCTTCGGAAGCAGCAAATGAAGGAGTCTGGATGAAGGAGTTCATATCCGATCTAGGTGTCATACCTAGTGCATCGGGTCCAATGAAAATGTTTTGTGACAATACTGCTGCAATTTCCTTGGCAAAGGAATCCAGATTTCACAAGAGAACCAAGCACATCAAGAGACGCTTCACTTCCATCCACGATCAAGTCAAGGAGGGAGACATAGAGATTTGCAAGATACATACGGATCTGAATGTTGCAGACCCGTTGACTAAGCCTTGAAGGAAATATGCCCTAGAGGCAATAATAAACTTGTTATTTATATTTCCTTGTATCATGATAAATGTTTATTATTCATGCTAGAATTGTATTAACGGGAAACTTAGTACATGTGTCAAGACATAGACAAAACAGAGTGTCCCTAGTATGCCTCTACTTGACTAGATCGTTAATCAAAGATGGTTAAGTTTCCTAACCATAGACATGTGTTTCATTTGATGAACGGGATCACATCATTAGGAGAATGATGTGATGGACAAGACCCATCCGTTAGCTTAGCATAATGATCGTTAAGTTTTATTGCTATTGCTTTCTTCATGACTTATACATATTCCTCTAACTATGAGATTATGCAACTCGCGAATACCGGAGGAACACCTTGTGTGCTATCAAACGTCACAACATAACTGGGTGATTATAAAGATGCTCTACAGGTGTCTCCGAAGGTGTTTGTTGGGTTGGCATAGATCAAGATTAGGATTTGTCACTCTGAGTATCGGAGAGGTATCTCTGGGCCCTCACGGTAATGCACATTGATACGTCTCCAACGTATCTATAATTTTTTATTGTTCCATGCTATTATATTATCTGTTTTGGATGTTTAATGGTCTTTATTATGCACTTTTATATTATTTTTGGGACTAACCTATTAACCGAAGGCCCAGTGCAAATTGCTGTTTTTTTGCCTATTTCAGTGTTTCGCAAAAAAGGAATATCAAAAGGAGTCCAAACGGAATGAAACCTTCGGGAGAATTATTTTTGGAACGAACGCAATCCAGGAGACTTGGAGTGGACGTCAAGGAAGCAACGAGGAAGCCACGAGGCAGGGAGGCATGCCCAGGGGGTAGGCACGCCCCCACCCTCGTGGGCCCCTCGTGGCTCCACCAACCTACTTCTTTCGCCTATATATACTCATACACCCTGAAAACATCCGAGAGCACCACGAAACCCTATTTCCACCGCCGCAACCTTCTGTACCCGTGAGATCCCATCTTTGGGCCTTTCCGGCGCTCTGCCGGAGGGGGAATCGATCACGGAGGGCTTCTACATCAACACCATAGCCTCTCCGATGATGTGTGAGTAGTTTACCACAGACCTTCGGGTCCATAGTTATTAGCTGGATGGCTTCTTCTCTCTCTTTGGATCTCAATACAAAGTTCTCCTCGATCTTGTTCGAGATCTATTCGTTGTAATTCTTTTTGCGGTGTGTTTGTCGAGATCCGATGAATTGTGGGTTTATGATCAAGATTATCTATGAACAATATTTGATTCTCCTCTGAATTCTTATATGTATGATTTGTTATCTTTGCAAGTCTCTTCGAATTATCAGTTTGGTTTGGCCTACTAGATTGATCTTTCTTGCAATGGGAGAAGTGCTTAGCTTTGGGTTCAATCTTGCGGTGTCCTTTCCCAGTGACAGAAGGGGCAGCAAGGCACGTATTGTATTGTTGCCATCGAGGATAAAAAGATGGGGTTTATATCATATTGCTTGAGTTTATCCCTCTACATCATGTCATCTTGCCTAATGCGTTACTCTGTTCTTATGAACTTAATACTCTAGATGCATGCTGGATAGCGGTCAATGTGTGGAGTAATAGTAGTAGATGCAGAATCATTTCGGTCTACTTGTCGCGGACGTGATGCCTATATACATGATCATGCCTAGATATTCTCATAACTATGCGCTTTTCTATCAATTGCTCCACAGTAATTCGTTCACCCACCGTGAATTATGCTATCTTGAGAGAAGCCACCAGTGAAACCTATGGCCCCCGGGTCTATCTTCCATCATATTATTTTCCTATCAATTTACTATTCCTTCCGTCTTTTATTTTGCAATCTTTACTTTCCAATCTATATCATAAAAATACCAAAAATATTTTTCTTATTATCTCTATCAGATCTCACTTTTGCAAGTGGTCGTGAAGGGCTTGACAACCCCTTTATCGCGTTGGTTGCAAGATTCTTATTTGTTTGTGTAGGTACGAGGCAATTTGCGTGTAACCTCCTACTGGATTGATACCTTGTTTCTCAAAAACTGAGGGAAATACTTACGCTACTTTGTTGCATCACCCTTTCCTCTTCAAGGGAAAACCAACGCATGCTCAAGACGTAGCAAGAAGGATTTCTGGCGCCGTTGCCGGGGAGGCTTACACACAAGTCAAGACATACCAAGTACCCATCACAAACTCTTATCCCTCGCATTACATTATTTGTCATTTGCCTCTCGTTTTCCTCCCCCCACTTCACCTTTGCCATTTTATTCGCCCCTCTTCCGTTCGTCTTTTTCGTTTGCTTCTGTTGCCATGTGCCTTCTATATGCTTGCATCTTCGCTTGCTGAAAATCTATTGATATGGATCCACTTAAAGTGTTCTACTTGGATCATCTTCGATCCTTATGCGCTCGTGCTGAAACCCCAACTAGCCTAGTTGATGGGAAATCTTTAGATGAGCATGCTCATTTTGTGCGTCACTGTTTGTCTAAAAAAGGGAGACTCTTATGGGATCAAATAAACAGATTACTGTGTTTTGCTTGGAATCTTTGTGAAATTTATGATTTTACTTGTTGTTCTAAGAACCCTAAAAAACACCTCCCCAACCTATGTGAGTTTAATGATAATGAAATATTATCTTCTTATGCAAAGGGTGTTTATAGTTACTACGATATCGAACAAATTGAAGAATTTGTTGCTTTTAAGGGTGCTTATGAAGTTGTTTCTTTGATTGAAAAGAATGATATTACTCTCTACGAATCTGAAAATTTTGACATACTTAAATATTGCTATGAAATCTATGCTCATAATGTCTATGTCAAAGAATTTATTGAAAGAATGACCGTTGCTTCTGAAGAAAATAATGATATGCATGAATCTATAGATAATTATGATCCTGATGATTTGATTGAAATATCCCTTGATGAACATGATGCTTGCTATCCTTGTGGCCAAGATGCCAATATTTATGAAGATGAATTTGCTATAGTTCCTTATGTTAAACATGAGATCGTTGCTATTGCACCCATACTTGATAGTTCCTTCGATGAAAAGCATGATTGAAATGATCTTATTATAAATTCTCTTGATGTCAATTGTGCTAATAGTATGCAAAATCCTAAGCCTGGGGATGCTAGTTTTGCTATGTCCACTACTTGTTGCAATGATCATGATTGGGGTGATTCTTCTTACAATCTTTAAAATTTATTTAAGCCCCATGATGAATATGATATTGATAATAATGTTTGCAATAATACTGAAAGTGGGTTTGGAAGAGTGTCAACTTTAGATCCCACATATTTGGAGAATGTTCAATCTTATGAAGTTTTTGATAAAAGTGGGTTTGGAGAGGTCTGATACGTCTCCAACGTATCTATAATTTTTGATTGTTCCATGCTATTATATATTCTGTTTTGGATGTTTAATGGGCTTATTTATACACTTTTATATTATTTTTGGGACTAACCTATTAACCGGAGGCCCAGCCCAAATTGCTGTTTTTTTGCCTATTTCAGTGTTTCGCAGAAAAAGAATATCAAACGGAGTCCAAACGGAATGAAACCTTTGGGAACGTGATTTTTGGAACAAACGTGATCCAGAGGACTTGGACTGGACGAAAAGCAACAGACGAGGAAGCCACGAGGTAGGAGGGCGCGCCTACCCCCCAGGCGCGCCCTCCACCCTCATGGGCCCCTCGTGGCTCCACCGACCTACTTCTTCCTCCTATATATACCTACGTACCCACAAACCATCAGAAGCGACCACGAAAACCTAATTCCACCGCCGCAACCTTCTGTACCAGTGAGATCCCATCTTGGGGCCTTTTCCGGCGTCCTGCCGGAGGGGGCATTGATCATGGAGGGCTTCTACATCAATACCATAGCCTCTCCGATGATGTGTGAGTAGTTTACCTCAGACCTTCGGGTCCATAGTTATTAGCTAGATGGCTTCTTCTCTCTCTTTGGATCTCAATACAAAGTTCTCCTCGATTCTCTTGGAGACCTATTTGATGTAATCTTCTTTTGCGGTGTGTTTGTCGAGATCCGATGAATTGTGGGTTTATGATCAAGATTATCTATGAACAATATTTGAATCTTCTCTAAATTCTTTTAGGTATGATTGGTTATCTTTGCAAGTCTCTTCGAATTATCAGTTTGGTTTGGCCTACTAGATTGATCTTTCTTGCCATGGGAGAAGTGCTTAGCTTTGGGTTCAATCTTGCGGTGTCCTTTCCCAGTGATAGCAGGGGCAGCAAGGCACGTATTGTATTGTTGCCATGGAGGATAAAAAGATGGGGTTTATATCATATTGCATGAGTTTACCCCTCTACATCATGCCATCTTGCTTAAAGCGTTACTCCGTTCTTATGAACTTAATACTCTAGAGGCATGCTGGATAGCGGTCGATGTGTGGAGTAATAGTAGTAGATGAAGAATCGTTTCGGTCTACTTGTCACGGACGTGATGCCTATATACATGATCATACCTAGATATTCTCATAACTATGCTCAGTTCTATCAATTGCTCGACAGTAATTTGTTCACCCACCGTAATACTTATGCTATCTTGAGAGAAGCCACTAGTGAAACCTATGGCCCCCGGGTCTATTTTCCATCATATTAATCTCCCGTTATTTCCATTACTGTTTACTTGCTTTCTTTACTTTTACTCTTTATCATAAAAATACCAAAAATATTATCTTATCATCTCTATCAGATCTCACTCTCGTAAGTGACCGTGAAGGGATTGACAACCCCTTTATCGCGTTGGTTGCGAGGTTCTTATTTATTTGTGTAGGTGCAAGGGACTTGAGCGTGATCTCCTACTGGATTCATACCTTGGTTCTCAAAAACTGAGGGAAATACTTACGCTACTTTACTGCATCACCCTTTCCTCGTCAAGGGAAAACCAACGCAGTGCTCAAGAGGTAGCAAGAAGGATTTCTAGCGCCGTTGCCTGGGAGGTGTGCGCCAAGTCAAGTCAAGACATACCAAGTACCCATCACAAACTCTTATCCCTCGCATTACATTATTTGCCATTTGCCTCTCGTTTTCCTCTCCCCCACTTCACCCTTGCCGCTTTATTCGCCCTCTCTTTTCCGTTCGCCCTCTTTTTCGCTTGCTTCTTGTTCGCTCGTGTGTTGGATTGCTTTCTTGTCACGATGACTCTACCTAGATTTGGTGATCTTCACCTTAAAAGGTTAGAAGAGATTGAAAGCAACGTCAGAAGTTTCATGACTTTACAATTTGAGCATAACAATTTCTTAGAAACGAGCTTAATGAACAAAAAAGTTTTATGGGTTACATGAATAAAGAGCTCGACGATATGTCTAAGGAATTTTATGGTCTGAAATCTCAGATTGCTCATCTCGAAAAATTAACTGCTCAAATTTCGGATAAGCAGGCCACCTTAGTTAATAAGATGGCCGCTAAACCGGAAAGTTTTCATCAGAATAAAGATGAAGATCTAAAAGTTATTGATGTGTCCCCTATTAAATCTTTGTTTTGCAATATGAATATTGATAATGATGGGACTGGAGATGAGTCAACTTTAGTTAAAAGGCGTCCCAAAAATTCGGAGTTTTTAGATCTTGATGCAAAAATTAGTAAAAGTGGGATTGAAGAGGTTAAAACTTTAGATAGCAATGAACCCACTATTTTGGATTTCAAGGAATTTAATTATGATAATTGCTCTTTGATAGATTGTATTTCCTTGTTGCAATCAGTGCTAAATTCTCCGGATGCTTATAGTCAAAATAAAGCTTTTACTAAACATATCGTTGATGCTTTGATGCAATCTTATGAAGAAAAGCTTGAGTTGGAAGTTGTATCCCTAGAAAACTTTATGATGAATGGGAACCTACAATTAAAAATTAAAATTAAAGATCATGAATGTTATGCTTTGTGTGATTTGGGTGCTAGTGTTTCCACGATCCCAAAAACTTTATGTGATTTGTTAGGTTTCCGTGAATTTGATGATTGCTCTTTAAACTTGCATCTTGCGGATTCCACTATCAAGAAACCTATGGGAAGAATTAATGATATTCTTATTCTTGCAAATAGGAATTATGTGCCCGTAGATTTCATTGTTCTTGATATAGATTGCAATCCTTCATGTCCTATTATTCTCGGTAGACCTTTCGTTAGAACGATTGGTGCAATTATTGATATGAAGGAAGGGAATATTAGATTCCAATTTCCGTTAAGGAAAGGCATGGAACACTTCCCTAGAAAGAAAATTAAATTACCATATTAATCTATTATGAGAGCCACTTATGGATTGCCTACCAAAGATGGCAATACCTAGATCTATCCTTGCTTTTATGCCTGGCTAGGGGAAACGATAGCGCTTGTTGGGAGGCAACCCAATTTTATTTTCAGTTTTTTGATTTTTGGTTCTGTTTAGGAATAAATCTTTGATCTAGCATCTGGTTAGATTTGCTTTTGTGTTTTAATTAGTGTTTGTGCCAAGTTAAACCTATAGGATCTTCTTGGATGATAGTTATTTGATCTTGCTGAAAATTCCAGAAACTTTCTGTTCACGAAAACAATTGTTAATAATCACCAGAACTTGATAAAATACTGATTCCAATTGCAGCAGATCAATAAACAAATTATCTAGGTCGTCCTATTTTGGTAGATTTTCTGAGTTCCAGAAGTTTGCGTTAGTTACAGATTACTACAGACTGTTCTGTTTTTGACAGATTCTGTTTTACGTGTGTTGTTTGCTTATTTTGATGAATCTATGGCTAGTAAAATAGTTTATAAACCATAGAGAAGTTGGAAAACAGTAGGTTTAACACCAATATAAATAAATAATGAGTTCAATACATTACCTTGAAGTGGTGTTTTGTTTTCTTTCGCTAACGGAGCTCACGAGATTTTCTGTTAAGTTTTTGTTGTGAAGTTTTCAAGTTTTGGGTAAAAGATTTGATGGATTATGGAACAAGGAGTGGAAAGAGCCTAATATTGGGGATGCCCAAGGCACCCCAAGGTATATCCAAGGACACCAAAAAGCCAAAGCTTGGGGATGCCCCGGAAGGCATCCCCTCTTTCGTCCTCAACCATCGGTAACTTACTTGGAGCTATATTTTTATTCACCACATGATATGTGTTTTGCTTGGAGGGTCTTGTGTGATTTGAGTCTTTGTTTTTTAGTTTGCCACAATCATCCTTGATGTACACACCTTTTGAGAGAGACACACATGATTCGGAATTTGTTAGAATACTCTATGTGCTTCACTTATATCTTTTGAGCTATATAGTTTTTGCTCTAGTGCTTCACTTATACCTTTTAGAGCACGGCGGTGGTTGTATTTTATAGAAATTATTGATCTCTCATGCTTCACTTATATTATTTTGAGAGTCTTAAACAGCATGGTAATTTGCTTTAATTGTGAAATTAATCTTCCATATTGAGTTCATTAAATGTTATGAGAAGTTAGATACTTGATAAGTGTTTTGAGATATAAAGGTGGTAATATTAGAGTGTGCTAGTTGAGTAATTGTGAAATTGAAAAATACTTGTGTTAAAGTTGGCAAGTCCCGTAGCATGCACATATGGTAAAAGTTGTGTGACAATTTTGACACATAGGTGTTCTTTTATTGCTTTCCTTACGAGTGGCGGTCGGGGACGAGCGATGGTCTTTTCCTACCAATCTATCCCTCTAGGGGCATGCGTAGTAGCACTTTGCTTCGAGGGCTAATAAACTTTTGCAATAAGTATATGAGTTCTTTATGACTAATGTGAGTCCATGGATTATACGCACTCTCAACCTTCCACAATTTTCTAGCCTCTACGGTACCGCGCATTGCCCTTTCTCATCTTGAGAGTTGGTGCAAACTTCGCCGGTGCATCCAAACCCCGTGATATGATACGCTCTATCAAACATAAGCCTCCTTATATCTTCCTCAAAACAGCCACCATACCTACCTATCATGTCATTTCCATAGCCATTCCGAGATATATTGCCATGCAACTTTCCACCGTTCCGTTTATTATGACACGCTTCATCATTGTCATATTGCTTTGCATGATCATGTAGTTGACATCGTATTTTGTGGAAAGGCCACTATTCATAATTTTTTTATACATGTCACTCTTGATTCATCGCATATCCCGGTACACCGCCGGACGCATTCACATAGAGTCATATTTTGTTCTAAGTATTGAGTTGTAATTGTTGAGTTGTAAATAATAAAAGTGTGATGATCATCATTATTAAAGCATTGTCCCATGTGAGGAAAGGATGATGGAGGCTATGATTCCCCCACAAGTCGGGATGAGATTCCGGACTAAACAAAAAAAAGAGGCCAAAGAAAAAAAGGAGAAGGCCCAAAAGAAAAAAAAAGAAGAAGAAAAAGAAAAAAAATGAGGGAAAAAGAGAGAAGGGACAATGTTACTATCCTTTTTCCACACTTGTGCTTCAAAGTAGCACCACGATCTTCAAGATAGAGAGTCTCCTATGTTGTCACTTTCATATACTAGTGGGAATTTTTCATTATAGAACTTGGCTTGTATATTCCAATGATGGGCTTCCTCAAAATGCCCTAGGTCTTCGTGAGCAAGCAAGTTGGATGCACACCCACTTAGTTTCTTTTGTTGAGATTTCATATATTTATAGCTCTAGTGCATCCGTTGCATGGCAATCCCTACTCCTCTCATTGACATCAATCGATGGGCATCTCCATAGCCTATTGATTAGCCGCGTCAATGTGAGACTTTCTACCTTTTTTGTCTTCTCTCATAACCCCCATCATTATACTTTACTCCACCCATAGTGCTATATCCATGGCTTGCGCTCATGTACCGCGTAAGAGTTGAAAAGGCTGAAGCGCGTTAAAAAGTATGAACCAATTGCTCGGCTTGTCATCGGGGTTATGCATGATGAGAACGTTTGTGTGACAATATTGAAACATAGCTTAACTATATGATTTTGTAGGGATAAGCTTTCTTTGGCTATGTTATTTTGATAAGACATAATTGCTTGATTAGCATGTTTGAAGTATTATTGTTTTTATGTCAACATTAAACTTTTATCTTGAATCTTTTGGATCTAAATATTCATGCCACAATAAAAAGATTTACATTGAGAATTATGCTAAGAAGCATTCCACATCAAAAATTCTGTTTTTTATCATTTACCTACTCGAGGACGAGCAGGAAATAAGCTTGGGGATGCTTGATACGTCTCCAACATATCTATATTTTTTGATTGTTCCATGCTATTATATATTCTGTTTTGGATGTTTAATGGGCTTATTTATACACTTTTATAATATTTTTGGGACTAACCTATTAACTGGAGGCCCAACCCAAATTGTTGTTTTTTTTTCCTATTTCAGTGTTTCGCAGAAAAAGAATATCAAACGGAGTCCTTCGGGAACGTGATTTTCGGAACAAACATGATCCAGAGGACTTGGAGTGGACGTCAAGCAACAGACGAGGAAGCCACGAGGTAGGGGGCGCGCCTACCCCCCAGGTGCGCCCTCCACCCTCGTGGGCCCCTCGTGGCTCCATCGACCTACTTCTTCCTCCTATATATACCTACGTACCCCTAAACCATCAGAAGCGACCACGAAAACCTAATTCCACCGCCGCAACCTTCTGTACCCGTGAGATCCCATCTTGGGTCTTTTCCGTGTCCTACCGGAGGGGGCATTGATCACGGAGGGCTTCTACATCAACACCATAGCCTCTCCGATGATGTGTGAGTAGTTTACCTCAGACCTTCGGGTCCATAGTTATTAGCTAGATGGCTTCTTCTCTCTCTTTGGATCTCAATACAAAGTTCTCCTCGATTCTCTTGGAGATCTATTCGAGCGGTGTGTTTGTCGAGATCCGATGAATTGTGGGTTGATGATCAAGATTATCTATGAACAATATTTGAATCTTCTCTGAATTCTTTTATGTATGATTGGTTATCTGTGCAAGTCTCTTCGAATTATCAGTTTGGTTTGGCCTACTAGATTGATCTTTCTTGCCATGGGAGAAGTGCTTAGCTTTGGGTTCAATCTTGCGGTGTCCTTTCCCAGTGACAGCAGGGGCAACAAGGCACGTATTGTATTGTTGCCATCGAGGATAAAAAGATGGGGTTTATATCATATTGCATGAGTTTATCCCTCTACATCATGCCATCTTGCTTAAAGCGTTACTCCGTTCTTATGAACTTAATACTCTAGATGCATGCTGGATAGCGGTCGATGTGTGGAGTAATAGTAGTAGATGCAGAATCCTTTCAGTCTACTTGTCACGGACATGATGCCTATATACATGATCATACCTAGATATTCTCATAATATGCTCAATTCTATCAATTGCTCGACAGTAATTTGTTCACCCACCATAATACTTATGCTATCTTGAGAGAAGCCACTAGTGAAACCTATGGCCCCCGGGTCTATTTTCCATCATATTAATCTCCCGTTATTTCCATTACTATTTACTTGCTTTCTTTACTTTTACTCTTTATCATAAAAATACCAAAAATATTATCTTATCATCTCTATCAGATCTCACTCTCGTAAGTGACCGTGAAGGGATTGACAACCCCTTTATCGCGTTGGTTGCGAGGTTCTTATTTGTTTGTGTAGGTGCAAGGGACTTGAGCGTGACCTCCTACTGGATTGATACCTTGGTTCTCAAAAACTGAGGGAAATACTTACGCTACTTTACTGCATCATCCTTTCCACTTCAAGGGAAAACCAACGCAGTGCTCAAGAGGTAGCAAGGTCATGACTTTAGTTAATGCTAATCCCACTATTTTGGAAGAGTGTCAACTCTGCATACATGTGGATCGTGTTAAGAATATGTTTTGTGATAGCTATATTGTCGAATTTGCTTATGATCCTACATGTAATTATTATGAGAGAGGAAAATATGGTTGTAGAAATTTTCATGTTACTAAATTACCTCTCGTTATGTTGAGATTGTTATTGTTTCTTTCCGCTTTCTTGCATATGCGAGTTTTTGCTTGCCTTGATAATTTGTTTGCCTATAAGATGCCTATGCATAGGAAGTACGTTAGACTTAGATGTATTTTTTTCATATGCTATATGATGCTCTCTTTGTGCTTCAATTCTTATCTTTCATGTGAGCATCATTGAAATTATCAATGCCTAGCTAGGGGCGTTAAACGATAGCGCTTGTTGGGAGGAAACCCAATTTTATTTTTGTTTCTTTCTTTTTGTTCCTGTTTAGTAATAAATAATTCATCTAGCTTCTGTTTGGATGTGTTTTTATGTTTTAATTAGTGTTTGTGCCAAGTAGAACCAATAGGATCTTCTTGGGTGATAGTTGTTTGATCTTGCTAAAAAAGACAGAAACTTTGTGCTCACGAAAATAATTGTTAAAATTCACCAGAACGTGATAAATTGCCAATTATTTTTGCAGTAGATCAATATACAAATTATCCAGGCTGTCCTAGTTTTTCAGAAGTTTTGGAGTTCCAGAAGTAGTCGAACAAATATGATTACTACGGACTGTTCTGTTTTTGACAGATTCTGTTTTTGTTGTGTTGTTTGCTTATTTTGATGAATCTATGGCTAGTATCGGGGGGTATGGACCATGGAGAAGTTGGAATACAGTAGGTTTAACACCAATATAAATAAAGAATGATCTCACTACAGTACCTTAAAGTGGTGATTTGTTTTCTTATACTAACGGAGCTCATGGGATTTTCTGTTGAGTTTTGTGTTGTGAAGTTTCCAAGTTCTGGGTAAAGATTTGATGGAGTATGGAATAAGGAGTGGCAAGAGCCTAAGCTTGGGGATGCCCAAGGCACCCCATGGTAAAATTCAAGGACAACCAAAAGCCTAAGCTTGGGGATGCCCCGGAAGGCATCCCATCTTTCTTCTTCGTCTATCGGTAACTTTACTTGAGGCTATATTTTTATTCACCACATGATATGTGTTTTGCTTGGAGCGTCTTGTATGAATTGAGTCTTTGCTTTTTAGTTTACCACAATCATCCTTGATGTACACACCTTTGGAGAGACACACATGAATCGGAATTTATTAGAATACTCTATGTGCCTCACTTATATCTTTTGAGCTAGATAACTTTGCTCTAGTGCTTCACTTATATCTTTTAGAGCACGGTGGTGGTTTTATTTTATAGAAATAATTGATCTCTCATGCTTCACTTATATTATTTTGAGAGTCTTGTAGAACAGCATGGTAGTTTGCTTTGGCTATAAAATTAGTCCTAATATGATGAACATCCAAGATAGGTATAATAAAAACAATCATATAAAGTGCATCAAATACTATGAGAAGTTTGATACTTGATAATTGTTTTGAGACATGAAGATGGTGATATTAGAGTCATGCTAGTTGAGTAGATGTGAATTTGAGAAATACTTGTTCTAAAGTTTGTGATTCCTGTAGCATGCACGTATGGTGAACCGTTATATGATGAAGTCGGAGCATGATTTATTTATTGATTGTCTTCCTTATGAGTGGCGGCCGGGGACGAGCGATGGTCTTTTCCTACCAATCTATCCCCCTAGGAGCATGCGCGTAGTACTTCGTTTCGATAACTAATAGATTTTTACAATAAGTATGTGAGTTCTTTATGACTAATGTTGAGTCCATGGATTACACACACTCTCACCCTTCCACCATTGCTAGCCTCTCTAATACCGCGCACCTTTCGCCAGTATCATACACCCACCTTATACCTTCCTCAAAACAGCCACCATACCTACCAATTATGGCATTTCCATAGCCATTCCGAGATATATTGCCATGCAACTTTCCACCGTTCCGTTTATTATGACACGCTCCATCATTGTCATATTGCTTTGCATGATCATGTAGTTGACATCGTATTTGTGGCAAAGCCACCTTCATAATTCTTTCATACATGTCACTCTTGATTCATTGCATATCCTGGTACACCATCGGAGGCATTCACATAGATTCATATTTTGTTCTAAGTATTGAGTTGTAATTTTTGAGTTGTAAGTAAATAAAAGTGTGATGATCATCATTATTAGAGCATTGTCCCAAGTGAGGGAAGGATGATGGAGACTATGATTCCCCCACAAGTCGGGATGAGACTCTGGACAAAAATAAAAAAGAAAAAGAAAAAGAAGAGTCCATAAAAAGAAGAAGAGAAAAAGGCCCAAAAAAAGATGAGAAAAAAGAGAAGGGACAATGTTACTATCCTTTTACCACACTTGTGCTTCAAAATAGCACCATGATCTTCATGATAGAGAGTCTCCTATGTTGTCACTTTCATATACTAGTTGGAATTTTACAGTATAGAACTTGGCTTGTATATTCCAATGATGGGCTTCCTCAAATTGCCCTAGGTCTTCGTGAGCAAGCAAGTTGGATGCACACCCACTTAGTTTCTTTTGAGCTTTCATACACTTATAGCTCTAGTGCATCCGTTGCATGGCAATCCTACTCACTCACATTAATATCTATTGATGGGCATCTCCATAGCCCGTTGATACGCCTAGTTGATGTGAGACTATCTTCTCCTTTTTGTCTTCTCCACAACCACCATTCTATTTCACATATAGTGCTATGTCCATGGTTCACGCTCATATATTACGTGAAGATTGAAAAAGTTTGAGAACATCAAAAGTATGAAACAATTGCTTGGCTTGTCATCGGGGTTGTGCATGATTAAATACTTTGTGTGATGAAGATAGAGCATAGCCAGACTATATGATTTTGTAGGTATAACTTTCTTTGGCCATGTTATTTTGAGAAGACATGATTGCTTTGTTAGTATGCTTAAAGTATTATTATTTTTATGTCAATATTAAACTATTGTCTTGAATCTTTCGGATCTGAACATTCATGCCACAATAAAGAAAATTACATTGAAAAATATGCTAGGTAGCATTCCACATAAAAAATTCTGTTTTTAGCATTTACCTACTCGAGGACGAGCAAGAATTAAGCTTGGGGATGCTTGATACGTCTCCAACGTATCTATAATTTTTTACTGTTCCATGCTATTATATTATCTGTTTTGGATGTTTGATGGGCTTTATTATGCAATTTTATATTATTTTTGGGACTAACCTATTAACCGAAGGCCCAGTGCAAATTGCAGTTTTTTGCCTATTTCAGTGTTTCGCAGAAAAAGAATATCAAACAGAGTCCAAACGGAATGAAACCTTCGGGAGAGTTATTTTTTGAACAAACTGAATCCAGGAGACTTGGAGTGGACGTCAAGGAAGCAACGAGGAAGCCACGAGGCAGGGAGGCGCGCCCCCCACCCTCGTGGCTCCACCGACCTACTTCTTTCGCCTATATATACTCATATACCCTGAAAACATCCGAGAGCACCACGAAACCCTATTTCCACCGCCGCAACCTTCTGTACCCGTGAGATCCCATCTTGGGGCCTTTTCCGGCGCTCCGCCGGAGGGGGAATCGATCACGGAGGGCTTCTACATCAACACCGTAGCCTCTCCGATGATGTGTGAGTAGTTTACCACAGACCTTCGGGTCCATAGTTATTAGCTAGATGGCTTCTTCTCTCTCTTTAGATCTCAACACAAAGTTCTCCTTGATCTTCTTGGAGATCTATTCTATGTAATTCTTTTTGCGGTGTGTTTGTCGAGATCCGATGAATTGTGGGTTTATGATCAAGATTATCCATGAACAATATTTGATTCTCCTCCGAATTCTTATATGTATGATTTGTTATCTTTGCAAGTCTCTTCGAATTATCAGTTTGGTTTGGCCTGCTAGATTGATCTTTCTTGCAATGGGAGAAGTGCTTAGCTTTGGGTTCAATCTTGCGGTGTCCTTTCCCAGTGACAACAGGGACAGCAAGGCACGTATTGTATTGTTGCCATCAAGGATAAAAAGATGGGGTTTATATCATGTTGCTTGAGTTTATCCCTCTACATCATGTCATCTTGCCTAATGCGTTAATCTGTTCTTATGAACTTAATACTCTAGATGCATGCTGGATAGCGGTCGATGTGTGGAGTAATAGTAGTAGATGCAGAATCGTTTCGGTCTACTTGTCGCAGACGTGATGCCTATATACATGATCATGCCTAGATATTCTCATAACTATGAGCTTTTCTATCAATTGCTCGCCAGTAATTCATTCACCCACCGTGAATTATGCTATCTTGAGAGAAGCCACTAGTGAAACATATGGCCCTCGGGTCTATCTTCCATCATATTATTTTCCTATCAATTTACTATTCCTTCCGTCTTTTATTTTGCAATCTTTACTTTCTGATCTATATCATAAAAATACCAAAAATATTTATCTTATTATCTCTATCAGATCTCACTTTTGCAAGTGGCCGTGAAGGGATTGACAACCCCTTTATCACGTTGGTTGCAAGGTTCTTATTTGTTTGTGTAGGTACGAGGCGATTTGCCTGTAACCTCCTACTGGATTGATACCTTGGTTCTCAAAAACTGAGGGAAATACTTACGCTACTTTGCTGCATCACCCTTTCCTCTTCAAGGGAAAACCAACGCATGCTCAAGAGGTAGCACACATCACTATAAGCCTTGCAAGCAATGTGACTAATGAGTTAGTTACGGGATGATGCATTACGGAACGAGTAAAGAGACTTGCCGGTAACGAGATTGAACTAGGTACGATGATACCGATGATCGAATCTCGGGCAAGTAACATACCGATGACAAAGGGAGTAACGTATGTTGTTATGCGGTTTGACCGATAAAGATCTTCGTAGAATATGTAGGAGCAAATATGAGCATCCAGGTTCCGCTATTGGCTATTGACCGGAGATGGGTCTCGGTCATGTCTACATAGTTCTCGAACCCATAGGGTCCGCACGCTTAACGTTCGATGACGATTTGTCTTATGAGTTAGGTGATTTGATGACCGAAGTTTGTATGGAGTCTCGGATGAGATCACGGACATGACGAGGAGTCTCGAAATAGTCGAGAGGTAAAGATTGATATATTGGAAGGTAGTATTCGGGCACCGGAAGGGTTCCGGAGTGTATCGGGTACATACCAGAGGGGTTACCGGAACCCCCTCCCCCCGGGAAAGATATGGGCCTTATGGGCGATAGGAGGGAGGCTAACCAGCCCACAAGGGGCTGGTGCGCCCCCCACAAGGGAGGAGGCCGAATTGGACTTGGGAAGGGGGCGCCACCCCCTTTCCTTCTCCTACTCCCTCTCCTTCCCCTTTTCCCCCTCCGGTAGAAGGAAAAAAGGGTGGGGCCGAATCCTACTAGGACTGGAGTTCTAGTAGGACTCCCCTCTCCCTGGTGCGCCCCTTGTTGGCCGGCCTCCTCCTCCCCTCCTTTATATACGGGGGCAGGGGGCACCCCAAAGACACAACAGACAATTGTCTTAGCCGTGTGCGGTGCCCCCCTCCACAGTTACACACCTCAGTCATATCGTCGTAGTGCTTAGGCGAAGCCCTGCGCCGATAACTTCATCATCACCGTCACCACGCCGTCGTGCTGACGAAACTCTCCCTCGTCCTCAACTGGATCAAGAGATCGAGGGACGTCATCGAGCTGAACGTGTGCTGAACACGGACGTGCCGTACGTTCGGTACTTGGATCGTGAAGACGTTCGACTACAACAACCGCGTTACTAAACGCTTCCGCTTTCGGTCTACGAGGGTACATGGACACACTCTCCCGTCTCGTTGCTATGCATCTCCTACATAGATCTTGCGTGATCGTAGGATTGTTTTTGAAATACTACGTTCCCCAACAGTGGCATCCGAGCCAGGTCTATGCGTCGATGTTATATGCACGAGTAGAACACACAGAGATGTGGGCGATAATAGTCATACTGCTTACCAGCATGTCATACTTTGATTTGGTGGTATTGTTGGATGAAGCGGCCCAGACCGACATTACATGACCGCGTTCATGAGACTGGTTCTACCGCCGTGCTTTGCACACAGGTGGCTAGTGGGTGTCTGTTTCTCCAACTTTAGTTGAATCGAGTGTGACTACACCCGGTCCTTGTTGAAGGTTAAAACATCACACTTGATGCAAAATCGTTGTGGTTTTGATGCGTAGGTAAGAACGGTTCTTGCTAGAAGCCCGCAACAGCCACGTAAAACTTGCAACAAAGTAGAGGACGTTTAACTTGTTTTTGCAGGGCTTGCTGTGATGTGATATGGTCAAGATGTGATTATATATAAATTGCTGTATGAGATGATCATGTTTTGTAGCAGTTATCGGCAACTGGAAGGAGCCATATGGTTGTCACTTTATTGTATGAAATGCAATCGCCATGTAATTGCTTTAATTTATCACTAAGCGGTAGCGATAGTCGTAGTAGCAATAGTTGGCGAGTCGACAACGATGCTTCGATGGAGATCAAGGTGTCAAGCCGGTGACGATGGTGATCATGATGGTGCTTTGGAGACGGAGATCAAAGGCACAAGATGATGATGGCCATATCATATCACTTATTTGATTGCATGTGATGTTTATCTTTTTATGCATCTTATTTTGCTCAGTATGACGGTAGCATTATAAGATGACCTCTCACTAAATTTCATGGTACAAGTGTTCTCCCTGAGTATGCACCGTTGCGACAGTTCGTCGTGCCGAGACACCACGTGATGATCGGGTGTGATAAGCTCTACGTTCAAATACAATGGGTGCAAGCTAGTTTTTGAACACACAGAATACTCGGGTTAAACTCGAGGAACACTTAGTGTGCTATCAAACGTCACAACGTAACTGGGTGATCATAAAGATGCTCTACAGGTGTCTCCGATGGTGTTTGTTGAGTTGGCATCGATCGAGATTAGGATTTGTCACTCCGATTGTCGGAGAGGTATCTCTGGGCCTTCTCGGTAATGCACATCACTATAAGCCTTGCAAGCAATGTGACTAATGAGTTAGTTGCGGGATGATGCACTACGGAACGAGTAAAGAGACTTGCCAGTAATGAGATTGAACTAGGTATGATGATACCGACGATCGAATCTCGGGCAGGTAACATACCGATGACAAAGGGAACAACGTATGTTGTTGTGCGGTTTGCCCGATAAAGATCTTCATAGAATTGTTATACCAATATGAGCATCCAGGTTCCGCTGTTGGTTATTGACCGGAGAAGTGTCTCGGTCATGTCTACATAGTTCTCGAACCCGTAGGGTCCGCACGCTTAACGTTCGATGACAGTATTATGAGTTTATGTGATTTGATGTACCGAAGGTTCTTCGGAGTCCCGGATGAGATCACGGACATGATGAGGAGTCTCGAAATGGTCGAGACATAAAGATTGAGATATTGGACCATGTTGTTCGGACACCGGAAGTGTTCCGGAGAGTTTCGGATACAACCGGAGTGCCGGAGGGTTACCGGAACCCCCCTTGATACGTCCATTTACATCATGCTTTTATATTGATATTTATTGCATTATGGGCTGTTATTACACATTATGTCACAATACTTATGCCTATTCTCTCTTATTTTACAAGGTTTACATAAGGAGGGAGAATGCCGGCAGCTGGAATTCTGGGCTGGAAAAGGAGCAAATATTAGAGACCTATTCTGCACAACTCCAAAAGTCCTAAAACTCCACGAAAGTTGTTTTTGGAAATAATGAAAAATACTAAATGAAAGAAATACCAGAGGGGACCCACACCCTGGCCACGAGGGTGGGGGGCGCGCCCTACCCCCCTGGGCGCGCCCCCTGCCTCGTGGGCCCCATGTTGGCCCTCCGGTGCCCATCTTCTGCTATATGAAGTCTTTCGTCCGAAGAAAAATCATAAGCAAGCTTTCGGGATGAGACTCCGCCGCCATGAGGCGGAACCTTGGCGGAACCAAAATAGGGCTCCGGCAGAGCTGTTCTGTCGGGGACACTTCCCTCCGGGAGGGGGAAATCATCGCCATCGTCATCACCAACGCTCATCTCATCGGGAAGGGCCAATCTCCATCAACATCTTCACCAGCACCATCTCCTCTCAAACCCTAGTTCATCTCTAGTATCCAATTCCTGTCTCTAAGTCTGAGATTGGTACCTGTGGGTTGCTAGTAGTGTTGATTACTCCTTGTAGTTGATGCTAGTTGGTTTATTTTGTGGAAGATCATATGTTCAGATCCTATATGCATATTAATACCCCTCTGATTATGAACATGAATATGCTTTGTGAGTAGTTACGTTTGTTCCTGAGGACATGGGAGAAGTCTTGCTATTAGTAGTCATGTGAATTTGGTATTCGTTCGATATTTTGATGAGATGTATGTTGTCTCTCCTCTAGTGGTGTTATGTGAACGTCGTCTACATGACACTTCACCATTATTGGGCCTAGAGTAAGGCATTGGGAAGTAATAAGTAGATGATGGGTTGCTAGAGTGACAGAAGCTTAAACCCTAGTTTATGCGTTGCTTCGTAAGGGGTTGATTTGGATCCATATGTTTCATGCTATGGTTAGGTTTACCTTAGTACTTCTTTTGTAGTTGCGGATGCTTGCAATAGGAGTTAATCATAAGTGGGATGCTTGTCCAAGTAAGGACAACACCCAAGCACCGGTCCACCCACATATCAAATTATCAAAGTACCGAACGTGAATCATATGAATGTGATGAAAACTAGCTAGACGATAATTCCCATGTGTCCTCGGGAGCGCTTTCCTTTATATAAGAGTTTGTCCAGGCTTGTCCTTTTCTACCAAAAGGATTGGGCCACCTTGCTGCACTTTATTTACTTTTGTTACTTGTTGCTCGTTACAAATTATCTTATCACAAAATTATCTGTTACCTATAATTTCAGTGCTTGCAGAGAATACCTTGCTGAAAACCGCTTATCATTTCCTTCTGCTCCTCGTTGGGTTCGACACTCTTACTTATCGAAAGGACTACGATAGATCCCCTATACTTCTGGGTCATCAAGACCCTTTTCTGGCGCCGTTGCCGGGGAGTGAAGCGCCTTTGGTAGGTGGAATTTGGTAAGGAAAAATTTATATAGTGTGCTGAAATTTATTGTCACTTGTTACTATGGAAAGTAATCCTCTGAGGGGCTTGTTCGGAGTATCTTCACCCCGAACAGTAGAGCAAAGAGTTGCTCCTCAACCTACTGAACCTACTGAAAATGAAAATGTCTACTTTGAAATTCCTTCGGGTATGATAGAAAAACTGCTAGCTAATCCTTTTGCAGGAGATGGAACATTACATCCTGATGAGCACCTAATATATGTGGATGAAGTTTGTGGATTGTTTAAGCTTGCAGGTATGCCCGACGATGTTATCAAGAAGAAGGTTTTCCCTTTATATTTGAAGGGAGATGCATTGACATGGTATAGGCTATGTGATGATATGGGATCATGGAACTACAAACGATTGAAATTGGAATTTCATCGAAAGTTTTATCCTATGCATCTTGTTCATCGTGATCGCAATTATATATATAATTTTTGGCCTCGCGAAGGAGAAAGCATCGCTCAAGCTTGGGGGAGGCTTAAGTCAATGTTATATTCATGCCCCAATCATGAGCTCTCAAGAGAAATGATTATTCAAAAAATTTATGCTCGGCTTTCTGATAACAATCACACCATGCTCGATACTTCTTGTGCTGGCTCTTTTATGATGAAGACTATTGAATTCAAATGGGATTTATTGGAAAGAATTAAACGCAACTCTGAAGATTGGGATCTCGACGAAGGTAAGGAGTCAGGTATGACACCTAAGTTTGATTGTGTTAAATCTTTTATGGATACCGATGTTTTCCGTAAATTTAGCACTAAATATGGACTTGACTCAGAGATAGTAGCTTCTTTCTGTGAATCTTTTGCTACTCATGTTGATCTCCCTAAGGAGAAGTGGTTTAAATATCATCCTCCCATAGAAGTAAAAGTAGCTGCACCTATTAAAGTTGAAGAAAAGACTATCACTTATAATGATCCTATTGTTCCTACTGCTTATGTTGAGAAACCACCTTTCCCTATTAGAATAAAGGATCATGCTAAAGCTTCAACTGTGGTTCGTAAAAGCAATATTAGAACTTATACACCTCCTGAGCAAGTTAAAGTTGAACCTAATATTGCTATTGTTAAAGATCTCTTGGCTGATAATATTGATGGGCATGTTATTTATTTCTGTGATGAGACTGCTAGAATTGCTAAACCTTGTGCTAAAGATAAACATAGACCTCTGGTAGGCATGCCTGTTATTTCTGTTAAAATAGGAGATCATTGTTATCATGGCTTGTGTGATATGGGTGCTAGTGCTAGTGCAATACCTATTGACTTATACAAAGAAATTATGCATGATATTGCACGTACTGAGTTAGAAGAAATTGATGTTACAATTAAGCTTGCCAATAGAGATACTATATCACCAATTGGAATTGTTCGAGATGTTGAAGTCTTGTGTGGGAAAACTAAATATCCTGCTGATTTTCTTGTTCTTGGTTCTCCACAAGATAGCTTTTGTCCCATTATATTTGGTAGACCCTTCTTAAATACTGTTAATGCTAAGATAGATTGCGAAAAGGATGTTGTTACTATTGGTTTGGGTGATATGTCTCATGAGTTTAATTTTTCTAAATTTCGTAGACAACACCGTGAAGAGGAACTGCCTAGTAAAGATGAAATTATTGGTCTTGCTTCTATTGCCGTACCTCCTAGTGATCCTTTAGAACAATATTTGCTAGACCATGAAATGATATGTTTATGAATGAAAGAAGGGAAATAGATGAAGTGTTCCTTAAACAAGGACCTATTCTGAAACACAACTTGCCTGTTGAAATCCTAGGGGATCCTCCTCCACCTAAGGGTGATCCCGTGTTTGAGCTTAAACTATTGCCTGATACTCTTAAATATGCTTATCTTGATGAAAAGAAGATATACCATGTTATTATTAGTGCTAACCTTTCAGAGAAGGAGGAAGAAAAATTATTGAAAACTCTGAAGAAGCATCGTGCTACTATTGGATATACTCTTGATGATCTTAAGGGCATTAGTCCCACTCTATGCCAACACAAAATAAATTTGGAGAAAGATGCCAAACCAGTTATCGATCACCAACGACGGCTGAATCCTAAGATGAAAGAAGTGGTAAGAAAAGAAATACTAAAGCTCCTTGAGGCAGGTATAATTTATCCCGTTGCTGATAGTCAGTGGGTAAGTCTTGTCCATTGTGTTCCTAAGAAAGGAGGTATTACTGTCGTTCCAGATGATAAAGATGAATTGATTCCGCAAAGAATTATTACAGGTTATAGGATGGTAATTGATTTCCGCAAATTAAATAAAGCTACTAAAAAAGATCATTACCCCTTACCTTTTATTGATCAAATGCTAGAAAGATTATCCAAACATACACATTTTTGCTTTCTAGATGGTTATTCTGGTTTCTCTCAAATACCTGTAGCAGCTAATGATCAAGCTAAGACCACTTTTACTTGCCCTTTCGGTACTTTTGCTTATAGACGTATGCCTTTTGGTTTATGTAATGCACCTGCTACCTTTCAAAGATGCATGATAGCTATATTCTCTGACTTTTGTGAAAAGATTTGTGTGGTTTTCATGGACGATTTCTCCATTTATGGATCCTCTTTTGATGATTGCTTGAGCAACCTTGATCGAGTTTTGTAGAGATGTGAAGAAACTAATCTTGTCTTGAATTGGGAGAAGTGCCACTTTATGGTTAATGAAGGTATTGTCTTGGGGCATAAAATTTCTGAAAGAGGTATTGAAGTTGATAAAGCCAAGGTTGATGCTATTGAAAAGATGCCATGTCCCAAGGACATCAAAGGTATAAGAAGTTTTCTTGGTCATGCCCGGTTTTATAGAAGGTTCATTAAGGACTTCTCAAAAATTTCTCGGCCTCTGACTAATCTATTACAAAAAGATATACCATTTGTCTTTGATGATGATTGTGTAGAAGCATTTGAAATACTTAAGAAAGCATTGATTTCTGCACCTATTGTTCAGCCACCTGATTGGAATTTACCCTTTGAAATTATGTGTGATGCTAGCGATTATGCTGTAGGTGCGGTTCTAGGGCAAAGAGTTGATAAGAAATTAAATGTTATTCAATATGCTAGTAAAACTCTAGACAATGCCCAGAGAAATTATGCTACTACTGAAAAAGAATTCTTAGCAGTTGTATTTGCTTGTGATAAGTTCAGACCTTATATTGTTGATTCTAAAGTAACTATTCACACTGATCACGCTGCTATTAAATACCTCATGAAAAAGAAAGATGCTAAACCTAGACTTATTAGATGGGTTCTCTTGCTGCAAGAATTTGATTTGCATATTATTGATAGAAAGGGAGCCGAGAACCCCGTTGCAGACAACTTGTCTAGGTTAGAAAATGTTCTTGATGACCCACTATCTATTGATGATAGCTTTCCTGATGAACAATTAAATGTCATAAATGCTTCTCGTACTACTCCATGGTATGCTGATTATGCTAACTACATTGTTGCTAAATTTATACCACCTAGTTTCACATACCAGCAAAAGAAAATGTTTTTCTATGATTTGAGACATTACTTCTGGGATGACCCACATCTTTATAAAGAAGGAGTAGATGGTGTTATTAGACGTTGTGTACCTGAGCATGAATAGGAACAGATCCTACGCAAGTGTCACTCTGAGGCTTATGGAGGACACCATGCTGGAGATAGAACTACACATAAGGTATTGCAATCCGGTTTTTATTGGCCTACTCTCTTCAAGGATGCCCGTAAGTTTGTCTTATCCTGTGATGAATGTCAAAGAATTGGTAATATTAGTAGACATCAAGAAATGCCTATGAATTATTCACTTGTTATTGAACCATTTGATGTTTGGGGCTTTGATTATATGGGACCGTTTCCTGCCTCTAATGGATATACACATATTTTAGTTGCTGTTGATTACGTTACTAAGTGGGTAGAAGCTATTCCAACTAGTAGTGCTGATCATAACACTTCTATTAAGATCCTTAAAGAAGTTATTTTTCCGAGGTTTGGAGTCCCTAGATATTTAATGACTGATGGTGGTTCACATTTTATTCATGGTGCTTTCCGTAAAATGCTTGCTAAATATGATGTTAATCATAGAATTGCATCTCCTTATCACCCACAGTCTAGTGGTCAAGTAGAATTGAGTAATAGAGAGCTCAAATTAATTTTGCAAAAGACTGTTAATAGATCTAGAAAGAATTGGTCCAAGAAACTTGATGATGCATTATGGGCCTATAGAACTGCATATAAAAATCCTATGGGTATGTCTCCTTATAAAATGGTTTATGGAAAAGCATGTCACTTACCTCTCGAACTAGAACATAAGGCATATTGGGCCATTAAAGAGCTCAACTATGATTTCAAACTTGCCGGTGAAAAGAGGTTATTTGACATTAGCTCACTTGATGAATGGAGAACCCAAGCCTATGAGAATGCCAAGTTGTTTAAAGAAAAAGTTAAAAGATGGCATCATAAAAGGATACAAAAGTGTGAGTTTAATGTAGGTGATTATGTATTGCTATACAACTCTCGTTTAAGATTTTTTGCAGGAAAACTTCTCTCTAAATGGGAAGGTCCTTACGTTATTGAGGAGGTCTACCGTTCCGGTGCCATAAAAATCAACAACTTCGAAGGCACAAATCCGAAGGTGGTGAACGGTCAAAGAATCAAACACTATATCTCAGGTAATCCTATAAATGTTGAAACCAACGTTATTGAAACCGTAACCCCGGAGGAATACATAAGGGACACTTTCCAGAATGTTTCAGACTCCGAAAATGGTACGGTAAGTAAACCGACTCCAAAACAGTTCTAATGGTATTTTTTCTCCGTTTTGGAATATTTAGAGAAATAGAAAAATAAGAAGCAGTCCGGGAAGGACACGAGGGCTCCACGAGGGTGGAGGGCGCGCCCTACCCCCCTGGGCGCGCCCCCTGCCTCGTGGGCACCTCGTGCGCTCTCCGGACTCCATTTTCTTGCACGTTACGTATTTTGGTTGGTAAAATTCATTATATATTCTCCCGAAGGTTTTGACTCCTATATCACGCAAATATCCTCTATTTTCGTTTCGAGCTGTTTTCCTGACAGATCTAGATCATCATGACGTCTCCTAGCGCACCCAAGGACAAGTTCTTCGAGAAGGTCATCAACCCCTACCTCGCGGAAGTGCTGCAACACCCTCAAACCATTGAGATGCGTGATGGGTTGCTGCACATCCGCGATGTTGAGGGACCAAGGAGGACCGGAAGCGTGGAGACGAGGCTCGAAGCAATGGAGCAACAAGTTTTCAAGTGTCAGGGGATGGTGGAACGTGGACTCAACACCAACCACATGATGACTGCGGAGTTCACCAACAACCACAAGCTGGATGCCAAGAACATTGGGGAGACCATCTTCAAGCTTCACGAGAAGATCGAGCACCTCCAAGCCCAAATCTATGACCTGCAAAACCAAAACTATGAGTATGAATATAGATTCAAGAGGATGAGTTTGGCTGTAGATTTGAGGATCCTGGAGATTCGATCATCCTTCTATGATGGTTAGCCTATGCCTTGGAAGATGGACGACAAGCCCACATCATCAACAACTCCACCATCTTCTTCACCAGCAAAGGATACATAATCACATGGGTATGGGCACTCCCCTTGGCAACTGCCAAGCTTGGGGGAGGTGCCCCGGTATCGTATCACCACCACATCTCCTATCTTTACCATTTTTCTTAGTTCGATCCTTTTTAGTATTATCTTGATCTAGTAGAATGAAGTTTTGGTATGATCTAGTTTTGAGTTTTGCTTTATGATCCCTCTATGTAATCGAGTCTGTGAGCTATATAATAAAGATTAGTGTTGAGTCAAGGACTTGATTATTTTGCTATGATCTTGAGGGAATAAAAGAAAAAGAAAGAATAAAAAGAAACAAAGAGATCATATTGATCTTATGGAGAGTAATGACTTCACATAGAAAGAGTATGATGATTAAAAGTTGTTGAGAGTTGACAAATTTAGTTTTGGTCATCGTTGCAATTAATAGGAAGTAATAAAGAAAGAGAGGTTTCACATATAAATATACTATCTTGGACATCTTTTATGATTGTGAGCACTCATTAAAATATGACATGCTAAAGAGTTGATGTTGGACAAGGAAGATAATGTAATGGGTTATGTTTTCTTATATCTGAAATAAAGTATATTGCCATGGATCATCCAACATGTTGAGCTTGCCTTTCCCCCTCATGCTAGCCAAATTCTTTGCACCAAGTAGAGATACTACTTGTGCTTCCAAAAAACCTTAAACCCAGTTTTGCCATGAGAGTCCACCATATCTACCTATGGATTGAGTAAGATCCTTCAATTAAGTTGTCATCGGTGCAAGCAATAAAAAATTGCTCTCTAAATATGTATGATTGATTGGTGTGGAGGAAATAAGCTTTATACGATCTTGTGATGTGGAAGAAATAAAAGCGACGGACTGCATAATAAAGGTCCATATCACAAGTGGCAATATAAAGTGACGTTCTTTCGCATTAAGATTTTGTGCATCCAACTCTGAAAGCGCATGGCAACCTCTGCTTCCCTCTACGAAGGGCCTATCTTTTACTTTTATCTTCTACCTTATGCAAGAGTCATGGTGATCTTCACCTTTCCTTTTTACATTTTATTCTTTGGCAAGCACAGTGTGTTGGAAAGATCCAGACATATATATCTAATTGGATGTAAGTTAGCATGAACTATTATTGTTGACATTACTCTTGAGGTAAAAGATTGGGAGGCGAAACTATAAGCCCCTATCTTTCTCTGTGTCCGATTAAAACTCCATAACCACAAGTATTGCGTGAGTGTTAGCAATTGTGAAAGACTAAATGATAGTTGAGTATGTGGACTTGTTGAAAAGCTCTGACATAGACTCTTTCTGATGTTATGATAAATTGTAACTGCTTCAATGACTGAGATTATAGTTTGTTAGTTCTCAATAAAGTTTCTGATTCATACTTTGCATTGTGAATAGATTATTATTTGAGCATAAGAAATCATATGACATTATCCATATATTGCTGTTATGAGAATAATCATGATGCCCTCATGTCCGTATTTTATTTTATCGACACCTCTACCTCTAAACATGTGGACATATTTATCGTTATCGGCTTTCGCTTGAGGACAAGCGAGGTTTAAGCTTGGGGGAGTTGATACGTCCATTTTGCATCATGCTTTTATATCGATATTTATTGCATTATGGGGTGTTATTACACATTATATCACAATACTTATGCCTATTCTCTCTTATTTTACAAGGTTTACATAAGGAGGGAGAATGCCGGCAGCTGGAATTCTGGGCTGGAAAAGGAGCAAATATTAGAGACCTATTCTGCACAACTCCAAAAGTCCTGAAACTCCACGGAAGTTGTTTTTGGAAATAATGAAAAATACTGAGCGGAAGAAATACCAAAGGGGGCCCACACCCTGGCCATGAGGGTGGGGGCGCGCCCTACCCCCCTAGGCGCGCCCCCTGCCTCGTGGGCCCCCTGTTGGCCCTCCAGTGCCCATCTTCTACTATATGAAGTCTTTCGTCCGAAGAAAAATCATAAGCAAGCTTTCGGGACGAGACTCCGCCGCCACGAGGCGGAACCTTGGCGGAACCAATCTAGGGCTCCGGCAGAGCTGTTCTGCCGGGGAAACTTCCCCCCGGGAGGGGGAAGTCATCGCCATCGTCATCACCAACGCTCCTCTCATCGGGAGGGGGCCAATCTCCATCAACATCTTCACCAGCACCATCTCCTCTCAAACCCTAATTCATCTCTTGTATCCAATTCTTGTCTCTAAGTCTAAGATTGGTACCTGTAGGTTGCTAGTAGTGTTGATTACTCCTTGTAGTTGATGCTAGTTGGTTTATTTGGTGGAAGATCATATGTTCAGATCCTATATGCATATTAATACCCCTCTGATTATGAACATGAATATGCTTTGTGAGTAGTTACGTTTGTTCCTGAGGACACGGGAGAAGTCTTGCTATTAGTAGTCATGTGAATTTGGTATTCGTTCGATATTTTGATGAGATGTATGTTGTCTCTCCTCTAGTGGTGTTATGTGAACGTCGACTACATGACACTTCACCATTATTTGGGCCTAGAGGAAGGCATTGGGAAGTAATAAGTAGATGATGGGTTGCTAGAGTGACAGAAGCTTAAACCCTAGTTTATGCGTTGCTCCGTAAGGGGCTGATTTGGATCCATATGTTTCATGCTATGGTTAGGTTTACCTTAATACTTCTTTTGTAGTTGCGGATGCTTGTAATAGGAGCTAATCATAAGTGGGATGCTTGTCCAAGTAAGGACAGCACCCAAGCACCGGTCCACCCACATATCAAATTATCAAAGTACCGAACGCGAATCATATGAACGTGATGAAAACTAGCTAGACGATAATTCCCATGTGTCCTCGGGAGCGCTTTCCTTTATATAAGAGTTTGTCCAGGCTTGTCCTTTGCTACAAAAAGGATTGGGCCACCTTGCTGCACTTTATTTACTTTTGTTACTTGTTGCTCGTTACAAATTATCTTATCACAAAACTATCTGTTACCTATAATTTCAGTGCTTGCAGAGAATACCTTACTGAAAACCGCTTATCATTTCCTTCTACTCCTCGTTGGGTTCGACACTCTTACTTATCGAAAAGACTATGATAGATCCTATAGTTGTGGGTCATCACCCCTCCGGGAAGTTAATGGGCCACCATAGTCCTTAGAGGAGTGAGGGCCGGCCAGGAGGTGGCGCCCCCCAGTCCGAATTGGACAAGGGGTGGGGGCGGCGCCCCCCTCCTTCCTTCTCTCCCCTTCCACCTGCCTTCCCCTCCTTGTTGGACTAGGAAAGGGGGGGACCTGCTCCTAGTAGGAGTATGATTACCCCCCCCTTGGGCGCGCCCCTTGAGGCTGGCCGCCCCCCTCCTCCCCTCCTTTATATACGGGGGAGGGGGGCACGCCATAGATACACAAGTTGATTTCTTAGCTGTGTGCGGTGCCCCCCTCCATAGTTTTCTACCTCGGTCATATTGTCGTAGTGCTTAGGCGAAACCCTGCGTGAGTAACTTCATCATCACCGTCACCACGCCGTCGTGCTGACGAAACTCTCCCTCGGCCTCAGCTGGATCTAGAGTTCGAGGGACGTCACCGAGCTGAACGTGTGCAGATCGCGGAGGTGCCGTGCGTTCGGTACTTGATTGGTTGGATCGTGAAGACGTTGACTACATCAACCGCGTTACTAAACGCTTCCGCTTTCGGTCTACGAGGGTACATGGACACACTCTCCCCGCTCGTTGCTATGCTTCTCCTAGATAGATCTTGCGTGATCGTAGGATTTTTTTAAATACTACGTTCCCCAACAATCAACACCACAAGACACTACACATCGACGGTATGAACTAGCAGTACAACATGGACAGATCGAACTAGCTTTACATCTTGGACAGATCAAACTAGCATTACATCATGGACAGATCAAACTAGCAGTAACACATGCACAAGCATACTACAGCTAAAGCATACCACAACATAACATAGTACTAACCATGGACACATGGATGATCTTGTTCAACACTTGCACACCAGCGTACCACCGATTTATCCATGACCACTAACTACCAACACTTGCCCACATGGAAACAACCCATAGCATGCTCCAAATCCATCACAACTAGCTACTACACCATCACAGTCAAACAGATCGGACAACCTAACCTTAGCACATGGACAGATCTAGCTAGAACTAGAAGAGAGGAGGTCGTGATTGAACTTACAGAGGCCATCAGAACGGCCGAGGAGAAGGTGCCTAGCACGTCGGAGAGGAGGAGGAGTCGCCCCGGCGCAGTCAACCGGTCGCGGGAGTAGATGCGCCGCTTACCTCGTCGTCGAAGTGGATCCGCGCCGGAGGGAAAGCTCGAGAGGGGGGAAATGGTGGCGGGAGTTTTGCCGCGGCGGTGACCCTCGATATATAGGGCGACCGAATTGGCGGGCGGTGACTCAAATTCGTCCCGCCGCTTTTTCGGAGATGCGCCATCGCTCATGCCATCTCCTTCCCCTGCTCGGTGCGGCGCGACGTTCCCCTCCCCTGCATCGCTCGAGCCTGGCTCGCTGGAAACGGCCGATTCGGCCGTTCCTAGCGTGGCAGGCTGAGGGGTGCTTTGAGGTTCGTGCTATGCGGGCCAAACAGTAAACACAGGCATCCAAACAACCCATTTTCATCCCGTGCGGGCTTGGCTGGGCGTAATGTAGGCTGCCAAACGTGTCCATACTATCTCCAAAGAAACATGCACCGAGCTAACGTAAATATTTGAAGTAGCATCATCAGTAAGCTAATGCTCGAAAAGTGGTGTTTTGATCCAGCGTGCATGCATGTGCACAAAAGCTACCGGCTGCCTCTTTTCGAGAACAAAATCTCTACAAATCAGCAGTATGGACAAAAATCATCGAACAAAAACAAGCCGAGGACAAAACACTTACCAGCTTATTCATAGTACATCGTGCTATATAAAATTTTGAGTGCTGAACAGAGAGCTAATGATCCAACATGTGCTACCAAAAGGGGACAATTTATACAACATTATCTCACTAATGCTAGGAAAAGGTTAAGTACAGGCAAATCCCCACCAACTCATATATGGTGTAAAGAGCCTTCCCAGCGTATGTAAAGCAAAAGCAGTGCATTATAAAAAGGCAAGCGAAATATCATTCTCCATTCTTTGCTCCACCAAGCAACCAGTTTGATATTTTTCACTCTTAAGTGCTTCACTTTATGAAATATTAACAAGGTTTTAAGCAGGCCCGGTTAAAGGCCATGTCTGCTGCTACCACCCGGTCCCCTGCCAGCCTCGTAGCCAACCTTGAAAGCCATTCTAGCTCCCTACTTTTTGGTCTTCTCGCGATGATAAAAAAACCACTCTAGTGTGTCGCTTCTCGTTAATATTCATCTCAGATCTCAAAATGTTCGGCGTTTGCATGAGATGATTGTCAAACAAACGCCTCGAATGGCGCGGGAAGGCCGCAAAGAATATCATGGAGCTGAGTGTTCAGTGGAGATGCAGCAAAGAATACATTCCCTTCACCGCCGTTGCTGCTGCTGCTGTCACTGGTCGTCATTCTCTCTCTGTCTTGTCACGCTCTTCAGCTTTCCCTACGTTCGCTCAAACAAAATGGGGACTAGTCTTTCCTGTCACAATGCGGGGTAATCATTAATTAACCATCGGCATGCACTTGATATTTTGTCAAAGCCTCATGTGACTCGTCACTTGTGTGTTAATTAGTTGCTGCCTCGTTTGTCACCAATGGCAATGAGAGAAGCAGATCGCAACGTTGCTCAAGTGGCCAGCCGTGCATACTATATACTGACAGACATCGATCGGTGTCACGCTACATCTGCAGACACACAATCCACAGGGGGTAACTAATCAGGAGGCACCAGATGTCCACATGTATGCGTCGTCGTCGCCTTCTACCATCGTAAACGACGGCGACATGCTCGCCGGTCCAATTGGCCGTCTTCCCGAATAGGATACGGGCAACCAAGATCGGTTAGATCTTGCGTACGCGAGCGTGACATACGTACGCGGAACCAGATCTACGAGCAGAACGGCACCAGCTGAAAGCTCGGGTGCTCGCTCGTGGTCCAGGCGTTATTGCTCGCACTCTCCAGAGCAAAAAGGACCAAAAGGAAAGGCGATGTTCGATGCATGCTAGCTCACGCAAAGAACCTGCACCGCGATCTTCCTGCCACAATCTAAAGCACTTGTACATGGATCTACTGCAAACTTCACAGACCACAGTGAAAAAAACAACAACGAATCATGCTCGATTCGCATGTGGTGTGGTGGTCGGTCGTGATATTTTCGTCCTCGGCACGGCTTCATGGCGCTCGTCCTGTCGAAATCATTGTGTTGGGTGTGATTCGCCATGGGTCGCTTCCATGCATCCAGGTGGCGCGCGCGCGGGCGGTTAGGTCAAGGGCCGCGTCGAGTAGGAGTAGGGACCTGGAACTTGTCCCATCCATCGGCAAGCACGGAGTAGAAAGCTCCATCCCGTTGGTGCCCGCCTGCTCCGGGTGGGGCTGCAATGGCACCGCAGATCGAGCCATCGAGGAGGCCGCTCGTGGGCGACCACGGCACATGTGTGCAAAGAAAGAAAAGAAAAGCTCAGGTAGGCCACGGCAGAGGGACGGACACCTGGCGTGGCCTCCTTGGACGCGCGAAACGTCCCAAGGTGATGCGTTGCGTCGCTCTTTCCTTGCATCGTATCATTGCTGGTGTTGGTCAGAGGAGGTGGTGGTTTGCGATTTCTTGCCTTTTTTCCAGGGGAAGATTGTGGGGAGGGCGATCGGTGTCGTGTCGCCCATGATTAAGGGAGTTTTTGGTTCCGTTGGACGTGTCGAACAAAAAAGTCTTGGATGAAAAGAGGGTCGTCTTTCGACCGAGTCCGACCTAATTTTGCCCATGGTTTCATCTAGGTAACATCCGGTTGGATTCGGCGCTGAAGAGGTCGAGAACGCGTGGCCTTATTGGAGCAGACGTGTGTGGCGTTAGACGTTGGTTAAACTGGGTAGCTAGCTAGTTTCGCTTTCTGAAGTGGTTTTGACCTCGGCAGAAACGGGTTTAAGCGTCATTTCTTCGCGGAGAAATTTGTTGCCTCCGCATCTTGTTGTCTAAGTGTGACCTTATCTTACATCCACGTAGGAGGCCCGTAGACAGTACTGCGTTCAAGTAGCATGGCGCATTACTTTACTCGTGTCGTGCTTTGGCCGGTCGATCAGTGGCGTGAACGACACAACGTGACAGTGCGTCGGGAAACATGCCCTAATCTGTCAACCGCAGGGCTACACGCGACAGTGAACAACAGACAGTTCATCAGATGACCGTGACGGGTCCAGTCCAGTCAAGTCCAGGATCGAACAACAATCTCTCTGCCCGTCCCCCGGGCGTGAGGTGTCGGCCTGCGGGCGCGCTGCGTGTAAAGCGCTTTCCGCGCGGCCGCCCCGCGAGCCGGCCAAAAACGGGCCGGAACGAGCGACCCCCGCGCGTCCGCCGGTGCAAAAGCGAGACTAGACGGCGGGATGGGCGCTCCAGTGCCGGCCGGCATGAGCTGGGGGCTTCACTTCAGACTTCGTCGGGGTAGATGGCGACTGAGCGAGCGAGTCCCGCGAATTCGGGTTGCCGTTTCGGGCGTCCTGGCCGAGAGAACGGACGAACATGGCTCGCCCTGGGCGCACGGCGTCCAGCGCCGGACGCGTGTTTCCGCGTTTGCCCGGAACGGCAAAAGGAGCAGGTAGATCGGACCACGCCGTCGAAAGAGACCGGCTCGCTTTGGCGATTCGTGGGCGTGGGCATCGATCGGCTGATATTTTCTTAGTCTGGGGTGACACGGTGGTAGCGAGGAAGTGGGAGTTCACCTTTCGTCCGGTGTCACTTTTTGTTTCTCCTTGTTTTGGCGCTACGTACGGTAAAGATTAGAGCCCACGATGCACTCACCTGGTGGTGCACCTCCTCCATATGCCATTGCGTGTCAGCGCCCAGCACTCGTCTCCTTCTCCTCCTCCTTCTCGGGGTGAATGATTGTTCGGCCGAGATGATGACGCAGGGAGATGTGCTGAATCCATGGGCAGAACGACAGGTCGATCGTGTGATCCATCTTCGTGACCAATTCCGGCGCGTATGATCAGTGCATACGAATCAGGGGTGGGCGGCAGAACGACTCCCAGATGGATGGGTGCTGGGTTTGTGTGAGAGTGAATGACCTGTTTGAGTACTGATGCTTCGGAGCCTGGATTGTGTCTTTGCCTGTACTAGATTTTTGACAGAGGTTCCAGTAGGGGTTTCTTGACTGTTTGCATGATACGATAAAACCGCGTGTACTTCTCAACTCCGTGGAATGAAACTGGGAGGAGTAAAGTCTATTTTCAAACCTGAATTCGCATGCCTCGTGGGTTTTAAACCCCGAACTCCAAATCCCTGAAATAGACACCCCCAACTCTCTAATCCTAGTGGTTTTCGCCCTTGTTGCTGTATCCAAACGGGGGAAGGATGGGATTGCTGAGTCAGCTAGGTATTGTGGGTCCCACTCGGTGGGTGGAAAGGGTAAGTGGTTGAGCCGGACCAGCTCGTTGCGCTCCTCCCTCACCTTGCCCCTTCCCCTGCCCTCACGACGCATCACCTTCTCATGCAGCGGCAATGGCGACGCAGAGCGGCTGATCGCGGCGACCTCGGACGACCACGCCGGCGGCAAAGGAGCAGGTGTGTCGTACTCTTCAGCCGTGAATCATCTGTGGTCTTTTTTTTCCTTCCCTCCCCAAGTTAGGTTTAGGGTTTTACAGGGAGTGAAAAGGTGGGGTTTTGGGGTGGGCTGGGGGGATTTGTTGCCCGTTTAATCTCATGTTTTGGGGGCAATAACTTATACATGGATGGATACATGATATGCATTGTAGGTTTATTCGATTATGTAGGCTTTTAAATCGATTTTGTACAAGTGAAAGGTGCGGTTTTGGGGGTATGAAGGTGTCAATTCATGGACTAAATCATGTATGCCCTGTATAATTGTTCTACAGTAGGTTTGTTTTTCTGAAAATATAAACTGCACCGAATGTGTTTGTTTCTTGTACAGTAGGTTTCTGAATGTGAATATTTTTCTGAATGTGTGCGTGTCATCAGTACAGTAGGTCTCTACAGTGTACTTACTGAATGTAAATATTGCACTGTACATGTTTTGCTGTTTCAAACCATGGATCCAACAAAGGTTCTGCAAGTTAGGTTTCATTATGGGGGAGAGTTCATCCGTATTGGCCCATCCCTTGATTATGTTGCGGGAGATACTGCAATGTCAATGATTGAGAGGGACAAGTTGTCATTGCCAGAGGTGAAAGGATTTTTAGTTGTTCATTTAACTGTTAAAGAGAGTATGACGCTATATTTTCTTATGCCTGGGAGAGATCTAGTGAACGAACTACTGTTTTTGCATACTGATGAAGCTTGCATGAAGATGTCAGACCATATTACTGATGCAGGGGTTGCTGATATATTTGTGGAGTACAATGGTGAGAAAGATGAGCCAGAGGAAGATTCTAGTGGCTCTGATTTTGAAGATGAACTGCATAATCTGATGGACAATGAGGATGAACCAGATGCTGTTATCACTGCAGAAGGAGAAGATGTTGTCCAAAGTAATGTGCAGCCAGCTGATGCAGTACGAGAACATGACATTTTGGAACATATCCTGGTTCCTAATGAAGGTGGTGTGGTTACTGAAATTATAAGAAGCCCTGTGAAGCACAATATCAGAGTTGATGCTCTTTCCCAAGGTTCTCAAGTTCGGAATCCATCTCAGCCAATTGCTGCAAGCCAGACCATAGCTCCAATTCCTGAAAATGCAGATAAATGTTCAGAGTCTGAAGATTCAGATGACCCTGAATATGTGGCACATACTAATGACAGTGGGGAGGAATCAGAGGTAGTGGAGTTGAGGAAACATGCAAGAAAATTCAAGAATAAGATGAAAGCTTTAGAAGTATGGTTTGCAAAGGAGTCTACTGATCCAATACCTATTGAGCTAGTAGCAAATGTGGAAGAAGCAGTGCAGGACATGGAGTTTTAATCCTCTGATGAGGACTACTCTTATGATGAAGATGAGGATGTTCAGTTTGTTAGGAGGAAGAGCCAGTATGTCAGGTTTAACCCTGATTCAGAAATTCCACATTTTAGTTTGGCAATGGTTTTCCAAAGCAAGAACCAGTTGGTGAAAGCACTGAAGAGGTATGGGCTTGCAACCAAAAGGAGCATATCTTTCCTAAAATCTGAAGAGCAAAGGGTAAGAGCTAAATGTGTCTGGCCTGGTTGCCCCTGGATGTTGTATGTTGCAAAGAGAAGTAGATGTTCTAGGTTTCAGATCATCGCTTATGAAGATGAACACAATTGTGCACGGAACAGAGAGAACAAACTTGTTACTACAAAGGTGATTGCCAAGAGATATGAGCACATTATCCTAGCAAATCCATTATGGAAAATTGACAGCATTAAAGCCACAATGCTCAAAGACATGTTTGCTGATGTGTTAGTTTCAAAATGCAAGGCAGCAAAGAAAATTGTGTTGGATAAGCCAATGTGTGGGATGAAAAGTGAGTACACAAAAGTCTTTGATTACCAACTAGAACTTCTTAGGAGCAACGCTGGTAGTACAGTGGCTATTACCTTAGATCCAAAAGAGATGGAACAGAATATATTCAACAATACTATGTTTGCTTTGATGCAATGAAGAAGGGGTTTAAGGCAGGGTGCAGGAGAGTCATTGGACTAGATGTATCCTTTTTCAAGGGAGCATGTCAAGGTGAACTGTTGGCCGCAATTGCAAGAGATGCTAACAATCAGATGTACCCAGTAGCATGGGCTGTGGTGGAGAAAGTGTTGGAAAACGTTGCATGGAAAACAAAAAATTTCTATGCACATGAAGTGATCGATCCATGGAGATGCATAGCAACGAGGGGGAGAGTGTGTCTAGTACCCTCATAAACCGTAAGCGGAAGCGTTTCACAACACGGTTGATGTAGTCGAACTTTCTTCGCGCTCCACCGACCGAGTACCGAACGTACGACACCTTCGAGTTCTGCACACGTTTAGCTCGGTGACGTCCCTCGCCTTCTTGTGTTGGGGAACGCAGCAGAAATTCAAAATTTTCCTACGTGTCACCAAGATCAATCTAGGAGATGCTAGCAACGAGAGGGGAGGAGTGCATCTACATACCCTTGTAGATCGCGAGCGGAAGCGTTCAAGAGAACGGGGTTGATGGAGTCGTACTCGTCGTGATCCAAATCACCGATGATCCTAGCGCAGAACGGACGGCACCTCCGCGTTCAACACACGTACGGAGCGGGGACATATCCTCCTTCTTGATCCAGCAAGGGGGGAGGAGAAGTTGATGGAGATCCAGCAGCACGACGGCGTGGTGGTGGAAGTAGCGGGATCCCGGCAGGGCTTCGCCAAGCGCAAGCAGGGAGGAAGAGGTGTCACGGGAGGGAGGGAGGCGCCAGGGCTTGGGGTGCTGCTCCCATGCGCCTCCCCACTATATATAGGGGTGGAGGGGGCTGGTTTCTTGCCCTCCAAGTCCATTGGGGCGTTGGCAAAGGTGGGGAAAAGAAATCCCATCATTTCCCTTCCCCACCGATTATTATCCCCCATTTTTAGGGATCTTGATCTTATCCCATCGGGATATGATCTTATTCCTTCTAAGGTGGGATCTTGGTGCGCCTTGACCAGGGGTGTGGGGCCTTGCGCCCATTACCCACGTTCATGTGGGTCCCCCCATGCAGGTGGGCCCCACTTCGGAACCTTCTAGAACCTTCCCGGTACAATACCGAAAAATCCCGAACATTTTCCGGTGGCCAAAATAGGACTTCCCATATATAAATCTTTACCTTCGGACCATTCCGGAACTCCTCGTGACGTCCGGAATCTCATCCGGGACTCCGAACAACTTTCGGTTAACCGCATACTAATATCTCTACAACTCTAGCGTCACCGAACCTTAAATGTGTAGACCCTACGGGTTCGGGAGACATGTAGACATGACCGAGACATTTCTCCGGTCAATAACCAACAGCGGGATCTGGATACCCATGTTGGCTCCCACATGTTCCACGATGATCTCATCGGATGAACCACGATGTCGAGGATTCAATCAATCCCGTATACAATTCCCTTTGTCAATCGGTACGTTACTTGCCCGAGATTCGATCGTCGGTATCCCAATACCTTGTTCAATCTCGTTACCGGCAAGTCACTTTACTCGTACCGTAATGCATGATCCCGTGACCAAACACTTGGTCACATTGAGCTCATTATGATGATGCATTACCGAGTGGGCCCAGAGATAACTCTTCGTCATACGGAGTGACAAATCCCAGTCTCGATTCGTGCCAACCCAACAGACACTTTCGAAGATACCTGTAGTGCACCTTTATAGCCACCCAGTTACGTTGTAACATTTGGTACACCCAAAGCATTCCTACGGTATCCGGGAGTTGCACAATCTCATGGTCTAAGGAAATGATACTTGACATTAGAAAAGCTCTAGCAAACGAACTACACGATCTTGTGCTATGCTTAGGATTGGGTCTTGTCCATCACATCATTCTCCTAATGATGTGATCCCGTTATCAATGACATCCAATGTCCATGGTCAGGAAACCATAACCATCTATTGATCAACGAGCTAGTCAACTAGAGGCTTACTAGGGACATGTTGTGGTCTATGTATTCACACATGTATTACGGTTTCCAGTTAATACAATTATAGCATGACCAACAGACAATTATCATGAACAAGGAAATACAATAATAACCATTTTATTATTGCCTCTAGGGCATATTTCCAACAGTCTCCCACTTGCACTAGAGTCAATAATCTAGTTCACATCACCATGTGATTAACACTCAAAGTTCACTAGAGTCAATAATCTAGTCCACATCACCATGTGATTAACACTCAATGAGTTCTAGGGTTTGATCATGTTATGCTTACGAGAGAGGTTTTAGTCAACGGGTCTGCAACATTCAGATCCGTGTGTGCTTTACAAATCTCTATGTCATCTTGTAGACGTAGCTACCACGCGCTACTTGGAGCTATTCCAAATAACTGCTCTACTATACGAATCCGGTTTACTACTCAGAGTCATCCGGATTAGTGTCAAAGTTTGCATCGACGTAACCCTTTACGACGAACTGTTTTACCACCTCCATAATCGAGAAAATTCCTTAGTCCACTAGATACTAAGGATAAGTTCGACCGCTGTCATGTGATCCATTCCCGGATCACTATTGTACCCCTTGACTAACTCATGGCAAGGCACACTTCAGGTGCGGTACACAGCATAGCATACTGTAGAGCCTACGTCTAAAGCATAGGGGACGACCTTCGTCCTTTCTCTCTCTTCTGCTGTGGTCAGGTCTTGAGTCTTACTCAATAATCACACCTTGTAACAGAGCCAAGAACTCCTTCTTTGCTGATCTATTTTGAACTCCTTCAAAATCTTGTCACGGTATGTATTCATTTGAAAGTACTATTAAGCGTTTTGATCTATCCTTATAGATCTTGACGCTCAATGTTCAAGTAGCTTAATCCAGGTTTTCCATTAAAAACACTTTTCAAATAACCCTGGATGCTTTCCAGAAATTCTACATCATCTCTGATCAACAATATGTTAACAACATATACTCATCAAAAATTCTATAGTGCTCCCACTCACTTCTTTGGAAATACAAGTTTCTCATGAACCTTGTATAAACCCAAAATCTTTGATCATCTCATCAAAGCGTTCATTCCAACTCCGAGATGCTTACTCCAATCCTTAGAAGGATTGCTGGAGCTTTGCATACTTGTTAGCATCTTTCAGGATTGACAAAACCTTCTGGTTGTATCACATACAACCTTTCCTCAAGAAAAACGTCGAGGAAACAATGTTTTGACATCCTATATGCAAGATTTCATAAATAATGCAGTAACTGCTAATATAATTCTAACAGACTCTTAGCATCGCTACGAGTGAGAAAGTCTCATCGCAGTCAACTCCTTGAACTTACCGGAAAACATCTTAACGACAAGTCGAGCTTTCTTAATGGTGACACTTACCATCATTGTCTGTCTTCCCTTTAAAATCCATCTGTACCCAACAGCCTTACGACCATCAAGTAGTTCTTTCAAAGTCTATACTTTGTTTTCGTACATGGATCCTCTCGGATTTTATGGCCTCAAGCCATTCGCCAGAATCCGGGCCCACCATCGCTTCTCCATAGCTCGTAGGTTCATTGTTGTCTAGCAACATGACTTCCAAGACAGGATTACGTACCACTTTGAAGTAGTACGCATCCTTGTCGTCCTATGAGGTTTGGTAGTGACTTGATCTGAAGTTTCATGATCACTATCATAAGCTTCCACTTCAATTGGTGTAGGTGCCACAGGAACAACTTCCTGTGCCCTGCTATACATTAGTTGAAGTGACGGTTCAATGACCTCATCAAGTCTCCACCATCCTCCCACTCAATTCTTTCGAGAGAAACTTTTCCTCGAGAAAGGACCCGTTTCTAGAAACAATCACTTTTGCTTCCAGATCTGAAATAGGAGGTATACCCAACTGTTTTGGGTATTCTATGAAGATGCATTTATCCGCTTTGGGTTCGAGCTTATCAGCCTGAAACTTTTTCACATAAGCGTCGCAGCCCCAAACTTTTAAGAGACGACAGCTTAGGTTTCTCTAAACCATAGTTCATACGGTGTCGTCTCAACGGAATTACGTGGTGCCCTATTTAAAGTGAATGCGGTTGTCTCTAATGCCTAACCCATAAACGATAGTTGTAATTCGATAAGAGACATCATGGTATGCACCATATCCAATAGGGTGCAGTTATGATGTTCGTACACACCATCACAATATGGTGTTCCAGGCGGTATTAGTCGTGAAACAATTTCCACAATTTCTTAATTGCGTGCCAAACTCGTAACTCAGATATTCATCTCTATGATCACATCACAGACATTTTATCCTCTTGTCACGACGATATTCAACTTCACTCTGAAATTACTTGAACCTTTCAATAATTCAGACTTGTGTTTCATCAAGTAAATATTCCCAGCATATACTCAAATCATCTGTGAAGTAAGAACATAACGATATCCACTGCGTGCCTCAGCACTCATTGGACTGCACACATCAAATGTATTACTTCCAACAAGTTGCTCTCTTGTTCCATCTTACTGAAAACGAGGCCTTTCAGTCATCTTGCCCATGTGGTATGATTTGCATGTCTCAAGTGATTCAAAATCAAGTGAGTCCAAATGATCCATCTGTATGGACTTTCTTCATGCATATATAGTAATAGACATGGTTCGCATGTCTCAATCTTTTCAAAAACGAGTGAGTCCAAAGATCAATCAACATGGAGCTTCTTCATGCGTTTTATACCAATATGACTCAAGTGGCAGTGCCACAAGTATCTGGTACTATCATTACTATCTTATATCTTTTGGCATGAACATGTGTATCACTACGATCGAGATTCAATAAACCATTCATTTTAGGTGCAAGACCATTGAAGGTATTATTCAAATAGACAGAGTAACCATTATTCTCCTTTAATGAATAACCGTATTGCGATAAACATAATCCAATCATGTCTATGCTAAACGCAAACACCAAATAACAATTATTCAGGTTTAACCCCAATCTCGATGGTAGAGGGAGCATGCGATGCTTGATCACATCAACCTTGGAAACACTTCCAACACATATCGTCATCTCACCTTTAGCTAGTCTCCGTTTATTCCGCAGCTTTTATTTCGAGTTACTAACACTTAGCAACCGAACCGGTATCTAATACCCTGGTGCTACTAGGAGTACTAGTAAAGTACACATTAATATAATGTATATCCAATATACTTCTGTCGACCTTGCCAGCCTTCTCATCTACGAAGTATCTAGGGTAGTTCTGCTTCAGTGACCGTTCCCCTCATTTCAGAAGCACTTAGTCTCGGGTTTGGGTTCAACCTTGGGTTTCTTCACTAGAGCAGCAACTGATTTGCCGTTTCATGAAGTATCCCTTCTTGCCCTTGCCCTTCTAGAAACTAGTGGTTTTACTAACCATCAACAATTGATGCTCCTACTTGATTTCTACTTTCGCGGTGTCAAACATCGCGAGTTGCTCAAGGATCATCATGTCTATCCCTGATATGTTATAGTTCATCACGAAGCTCTAATAGCTTGGTGGCAGTGACTATGGAGAACCATCACTATCTCATCTGGAAGATTAACTCCCATTCGATTCAAGTGATTGTAGTACTCAGACAATCTGAGCACATGCTCAACGATTGAGCTTTTCTCCCTTAGTTTGCAGGCTTAAGAAACTTGTCAGAGGTCTCATACCTCTTGACGTGGGCACTAGTCTGAAATCCCAATTTCAGTCTTTGGAACATCTCATATGTTCTGCGACGTTTCAAAACCATCTTTGGTGCCACAATTTTAAACCGTTCAACATTACGCACTGAACTATCACGTAGTCATCAAAACGTGTATGTCAGATGTTCACAACATCCACAAACGACGCTCGAGGTTCAGCACACCGAGCGGTGCATTAAGGACATAAGCCTTCTGTGCAGCAGTGAGGACAATCCTCAGTTTACGGACCCAGTCCGCATAATTGCTACTATCAACTTTTAACTAAATTTTCTCTAGGAACATATCTTAGTAGAACTAAAGCGTAAGCTACGACATTATTTGCAAAGACCTTTTGACTATGTTCATGATAATTAAGTTCATCTGATTATTTAATGAACTCCCACTTAGATAGACATCCCTCTAGTCATCTAAGTGATACATGATCCGAATCGACTAGGCCGTGTCCGATCATCACGTGAGACGGACTAGTCATCATCGGTGAACATCTCCATGTTGATCGTATCTACTATACGACTCATGTTCGACCTTTCGGTCTCTTGTGTTCCGAGGCCATGTCTGTACATGCTAGGCTCGTCAAGTCAACCTAAGTGTTTTTCTTGTGTTCCGAGGCCATGTCTGTACATGCTAGGCTCGTCAACACCCGTTGTATGCGAACGTTACAATCTATCACCCGATCATCACGTGGTGCTTCGAAACAACGAACCTTCGCAACGGTGGACAGTTAGGGGGAACAGATCTCTTGAAATTTTAGTGAGGGATCATCTTATTTATGCTACCGTCGTTCTAAGCAAATAAGATGTAAACATGACAAACATCACATGCAAATCATAAAGTGACATGATATGGCCAATATCATCTTGCGCCTTTTGATCTCCATCTTCGAGGCGCGGCATGATCACCTTCGTCACCGGCATGACACCATGATCTCCATCATCATGATCTCCATCATCTTGTCTTCATGAAGTTTTCTCGCCAACTATTACTTCTACTACTATGGCTAACGGTTAGCAATTAAGTAAAGTAATTACATGGCGTTTTTCATTGACACGCAGGTCATACAATAAATTAAGACAACTCCTATGGCTCCTGCCGGTTGTCATACTCATCGACATGCAAGTCGTGATTCCTATTACAAGAACATGATCAATCTCATACATCACATATATAATTCATCACATCCTTTTGGCCATATCACATCACATAGTCTGCAAAAACAAGTTAGACGTCCTCTAATTGTTGTTGCATGTTTTACGTGGCTGCTATGGGTTTCTAGCAAGAACGTTTCTTACCTACGCAAAAGCCACAACGGTGATATGCCAATTGCTATTTACCCTTCATAAGGATCCTCTTCATCGAATCCGATCCGACTAAAGTGGGAGAGACAAACACCCGCTAGCCACCTTATGCATCAAGTGCATGTCAATCGGTGGAACCTGTCTCACATAAGAGTACGTGTAAGGTCGGTCCGGGCCGCTTCATCCCACAATGCCGCCGAATCAAGATAAGACTAGTAACGGTAAGAAAATTACACAAATCATCGCCCACAACTAATTTGTGTTCTACTCGTGCATAAAATCTACGCATAGACCTGGCTCTGATACTATTGTGGGGGAACGTAGCAGAAATTCAAAATTTTCCTACGTGTCACCAAGATCAATCTAGGAGATGCTAGCAACGAGAGGGAAGGAGTGCATCTACATACCCTTGTAGATCGCGAGCGGAAGCGTTCAAGAGAACGGGGTTGATGGAGTCGTACTCGTCGTGATCCAAATCACCGATGATCCTAGCGCCGAACGGACGGCACCTCCGCGTTCAACACACGTACGGAGCGGGGACGTCTCCTCCTTCTTGATCCAGCAAGGGGGGGAGGAGAAGTTGATGGAGATCCAGCAGCACGACGACGTGGTGGTGGAAGTAGCGGGATCCCGACAGGGCTTCGCCAAGTGCAAGCGGGGAGGAAGAGGTGTCACGAGAGGGAGGGAGGCGCCAGGGCTTGGGGTGCTGCTCCCATGCGCCTCCCCACTATATATATGGGTGGAGGGGGCTGGTTTCTTGCCCTCCAAGTCCATTGGGGCGTTGGCAAAGGTGGGGGAAAGAAATCCCATCATTTCCCTTCCCCACCGATTGTTATCCCCCCTTTTTAGGGATCTTGATCTTATCCCTTCGGGATATGATCTTATTCCTTCTAAGGTGGGATCTTGGTGCGCCTTGACCAGGGGTGTGGGGCCTTGCCCCCATTACCCACGTTCATGTGGGTCCCCCATGCAGGTGGGCCCCACTTCGGAACCTTCTAGAACCTTCCCGGTACAATACCGAAAAATCCCGAACATTTTCCGGTGGCCAAAATAGGACTTCCCATATAGAAATCTTTACCTCCGGACCATTCCGGAACTCCTCGTGACGTCCGGGATCTCATCCGGGACTCCGAACAACTTTCGGTTAACCGCATACTAATATCTCTACAACTCTAGCGTCACCGAACCTTAAGTGTGTAGACCCTACGGGTTCGGGAGACATGTAGACATGACCGAGACATTTCTCCGGTCAATAACCAACAGCGGGATCTAGATACGCATGTTGGCTCCCACATGTTCCACGATGATCTCATCGGATGAACCACGATGTCGAGGATTCAATCAATCCCGTATACAATTCCCTTTGTCAATCGGTACGTTACTTGCCCGAGATTCGATCGTCGGTATCCCAATACCTTGTTCAATCTCGTTACCGGCAAGTCACTTTACTCGTACCGTAATGCATGATCCCGTGACCAAACACTTGGTCACATTGAGCTCATTATGATGATGCATTACCGAGTGGGCCCAGAGATACCTCTCCGTCATACGGAGTGACAAATCCCAGTCTTGATTTGTGCCAACCCAACAGACACTTTCGTAGATACCTGTAGTGCACCTTTATAGCCACCCAGTTACGTTGTGACGTTTGGTACACCCAAAGCATTCCTATGGTATCCGGGAGTTGCACAATCTCATGGTCTAAGGAAATGATACTTGACATTAGAAAAGCTCTAGCAAACGAACTACACGATCTTGTGGTATGCTTAGGATTGTGTCTTGTCCATCACATCATTCTCCTAATGATGTGATCCCGTTATCAATGACATCCAATGTCCATGGTCAGGAAACCATAACCATCTATTGATTAACGAGCTAGTCAACTAGAGGCTTACTAGGGACATGTTGTGGTCTATGTATTCACACATGTATTACGGTTTCCAGTTAATACAATTATAGCATGAACAACAGACAATTATCATGAACAAGGAAATACAATAATAACCATTTTATTATTGCCTCTAGGGCATATTTCCAACATCTTGATCCAGCAAGACGTCAAGGTAGTAGATGAGTTTCTTCAGCACGACGACATGGTGACGGTGATGGTGAAGTGATCTCTCTAGGGCTTCGCCTAAGCAGTACGAAAATATGACCGAGGTAGTAAACGGTGGAGGGAGGCGCCGCACATGGCTAGGCAATTGTCTGGGGTGTGCTAGGCACCCCCTCCTCATATATATAGGTGGGAGGGAGGGAGGATCAGCCATAGGAGGCGCCCAAGTAGGAGGAATCCTACTTGGAGTACCTCCCAAGCCGCGCGCCCCCTGCCTTATATAACCGAGGGGGAAGGAAAGAGGGGGGGGGGAGAGGGAAGGAAGTAGGAACCCTAATCCACACTTTCCTTGCCCTCCCCTCTTTCCTTCTCCTCCTCATAGGGCTGGCCTCTATAGGGGCGCAACAGGGGTGGTGTGTTCCCTGGCCCATAAGGCCCATATCTTTACCGGGGGTGCCCGAAACTCCTTTCCGGTGACCCCATAAGTACCCGGTACCCTCCGAAACACTTCCGGTGTCCGAATACCATCGTCCTATATATCAATATTTACCTCTTGACCATTTCGAGACTCCTCTTCATGTCCGTGTTCTCATCCAGGACTCCAAACAACATTCAGTCACCAAACCACATAACTCATATAATACTATATCATCAATGAACGTTAAGCGTGCGGACCCTACGGGCTCGAGAACTATGTAGACATGACCGAGACACCTCTCCGATCAATAACCAATAGAAGAACCTGGATGCGCATATTGGCTCGTACATATTCTACGAAGATCTTTATCGGTCGAAGTGTTATGACAACATACGTAATTCCCTTTGTGCATCGGTATGTTACTTGCTCGAGATTCGATCGTTGGTATCTTCATACCTAGTTCAATCTCGTTACCGGCAAGTCTCTTTACTCGTTCCGTAATACATCACCTCGTGACTAACTCCTTAGTCGTTTGCTTGCAAGCTTATGATGTGTATTACCGAGAGGGCCCAGAGATACCTCTCCCATACTCGGAGTGAGAAATCCTAATCTCGATCTATGCCAACTCAACAAGCACCTTCGGAGATACCTGTAGAGCATATTTATAATCACCAAGTTATGTTGTGACATATGATAGCACACAAGGCATTCCTCCGGTATCCGGGATTTGCATAATCTCATAGTCGAAGGAATATGTATTTGACATGAAGAAAGCAATAGCAATAAAACTGAACGATCATTATGCTAAGCTAATGGATGGGTCTTGTCCATGACATCATTCTCCTAATGATGTGATCCCATTATCAAATGACAACACATGTCCATGGTTAGGAAACCTTAACCATCTTTGATCAACGAGCTAGTCTAGTAGAGGCTCACTAGGGACACGGTGTTTGTTTATGTATTCACACATTATTTAGGTTTCCGATCAATACAATTCTAGCATGAATAATAAACATTTAACATGAATAAGGAAATATAAATTAACAACTTTATTATTGCCTCTAGGGCATATTTCCTTCAGTCTCCCACTTGCACTAGAGTCAATAATCTAGTTCATATCGCCATGTGTTTAACACCAATAGTTCACATCACCATGTGACCAATACCCAAAGGGTTTACTAGAGTCAGTAATCTAGTTTACACCGCCATGTGATTAACACCCAAAGTGTACTAAGGTGTGATCATGTTTTGCTTGTGAGAGAGTTTTAGTCAACGGGTCTGCCACATTCAGAGCCGTATGTATTTTGCAAAATTCTATGTCTACAATACTCTGCATGGAGCTACTCTAGCTAATTGCTCCCACTTTCAATATGTATCCAGATTGAGATTCAGAGTCATCCGAATCGGTGACAAAGGTTGCATCGACGTAACTGTTTAGGAAGAACTCTTTATCACCTCCATAACCGAGAAATACTCCTTAGTCCTTTTAGGTAACTAAGGATAATTTTGACCGCTGTCCAGTGATCTACTCCTAGATCACCATTGTACCCCCTTGTCAAACTCATCGCAAGGTACACAATAGGTCTGGTACACAGCATGGCATACTTTATATAACCTATGGCTGAGGCATAGGGAATGACTTTCATTCTCTCTCTCTATCTTCTGCCATGGTCAGCCTTTGAGTCTTACTCAACTTGACACCTCGCAACACAGGCAAGTACCCTTTCTTTGACCGATCTATTTTGAACTTCTTTAGAACTTTGCCAAGGTATGTGCTTTGTGAAAGTCCTATTAAGCGTTTGATCTATCTCTATAGATCTTGATGCCCAATATATAAGTAGCTTCACCAAGGTCTTTCATTGAAAAATTCTTATTCAAGTATCCTTTTATGCTATCCAGAAATTCTATATCATTTCCAATCAGCAATATGTCATCCACATATAATATCAGAAATGCTACAGAGCTCCCACTCACTTTCTTCTAAATACAGGCTTCAAAGTAAGTCTGTATAAAACCATATGCTTTGATCACCCCATCAAAGCGTATATTCCAACTCCGACATGCTTGCACCAGTCCATAGATGGATTGCTGGAGCTTGCACACTTTGTTAGCACCTTTAGGATTGAAAAAACCTTTTGGTTGCATCATATACAACTCTTCTTTGAGATATCCATTAAGGAATGCAGTTTTCACATCCATTTGCCAGATTTCATAATGTGGCAATTGCTAACATGATTCGGACGGACTTAAGCATCGCTACAGGTGAGAAAGTCTCATCGTAGTCAACTCCTTGAACTTGTCAAAAACCTTTTGCGATAAGTTGAGCTTTGTGGATAGTAACATTACCATCAACGTCAGTCTTCCTATTGAAGATCCATTTATTCTCTATGGCTTGCCGATCATCGGGCAAGTCCACCAAAGTCCACACTTTGTTCTCATACATGGATCCTATCTCAGATTTCATGGCCTTAAGCCATCTGTCGGAATCTGGGCTCATCATAGCTTCTTCATAGTTCGTAGGTTCGTCATGGTTTAGTAACATGACTTCCAGGACAGGACTACCATACCACTCTGGTGCGGAACGTGCTCTGTTCGACCTACGAGGTCGAGTAGTAACTTGATATGAAGTTTCATGATCATCATCATTAGCTTCCTCACTAGTTTGTGTAGGCATCATGGGAACGGATTTCACTGATGTGCTACTTTCCAACTTGAGAGAAGGTACAATTACCTCATCAAATTCTACTTTCCTCCCACTCACTTCTTTCGAGAGAAACTCCTTCTCTAGAAAGGTTCCATTCTTGGCAATAAAGATATTGCCTTCGGATCTATGGTAGAAGGTGTACTGATACGTCTCCAACGTATCTATAATTTTTTTATTGTTTCATGCTGTTGTATTATCAATCTTGGATGTTTTATAATCATTTTATAGTCATTTTTGGTACTAACCTATTGACATAGTGCCAAGTGCCAGTTGCTATTTTCTGCATTTTTTTACATTGTAGGAAATCAATATCAAACGAAGTCCAAACAGAACGAAACTTTACGGAGATTTTTTTGGACCCGAAGGAACATAATGGGCCCTGGCTGCGCCTGGGGGGGTGCTCCGAGGAGAGCACAACCCACCAGGGCGCGCCAGGAGGCCCAGGCGCGCCCCGGTGGGTTGTGCCCACCTCGGGTGGCCCCGGACTGCCTCTTTGCTCTATAAATACCCCAATATTCCAGAAACCCTAAAGGCATCGACGAAATATTCATCCAGCCGCCGCAGAGTCCAGAACCACCAGATCCAATCTAGACACCATCTCGGATGGGGTTTACCACCTCCATTGGTGCCTCTCCGATGATGCGTGAGTAGTTCTTTGTAGACCTTCGGGTCTGTAGTTAGTAGCTAGATGGCTTTCTCTCTCTTACTGAATTCTCAATACAATGGTCACTTGGAGATCCATATGATGTAACTCTTTTGCGGTGTGTTTGTTGGGATCGATGAACTTTGAGTTTATGATCAGATCTATCTTTTTATATCCATGAAAGTATTTGAGTTTCTTTGATCTCTTTTATGCATGATCTCTTATAGCCTCATATTTCTTCTCTAATATTTGGGTTTTGTTTGGCCAACTTGATCTATTTATCTTGCAATGGGAAGATGTGCTTTGTAGTGTGTTCGATCTTAAGGTGCTTGATCCCAGTGACAGAAAGGGAACCGATACATATGTATCGTTGCTACTAAGGATAAAACGATGGGGTCTATCTCTACATAGATAGATCTTGTCTACATCATGTCATCGTTCTTATTGCATTACTCCATTTTTCCATTAACTTAATACACTAGATGCATGCTGGATAGCGGTCGATGTGTGGAGTAATAGTAGTAGATGCAGGCAGGAGTCGGTATACTAATCTTGGACGTGATGCCTATATAATGATCATTGCCTGGATATCGTCATGAGTATTTGAAGTTCTATCAATTGCCCAACAGTAATTTGTTCACCCATCGTTTGCTATTTTTCTCGAGAGAAGCCACTAGTGAAACCTACGGCCCCCAGGTCTCTTTCTCATATATTTGCTTTTGCGATCTACTTATCTTTTGCATTTATTTTTAGATATATTAAACCAGAAATACAAAAATACCTTGCTGCAATTTATTCTTATTTATTTATTTGGCGTTCGATCTACCAATCTACTACAATTTTATCTCATGTCTGTTTTCCTACTTGAGGCGCCGTACCCCGGAACGGATTGACAACCCCTTTAACACGCCGGGTTGCGAGGATTTGTTATCTATGTGCAGGGGCTGTTTATGTTGTGTTGCTTGGTTCTCCTACTGGTTCGATAACCTTGGTTTCATATATGAGGAAATACCTACCGCCGTTGTGCTACATCATCCCTCCCTCTTTGGGGAAAAACCGACGTAGCTTCAAGCGACATCAAAAGGAATTTCTGGCGCCGTCGCCGGGGAGGATCTTCAACATATACCAGGTTCCTAATCAAAAATCTCATATCCTCGCAAATTACATTATTTTCCATTTGCCTGTCGTTTTCCTCTCCCCCACTTCACAAAAATTTGCCATTTTATTCGCCCTCTTTTTCGTTTGCCCTTTTCTCGTCAAATCTCATGTTTGCTTGTGTTGCCATGTGCCTTCTATTTGCTTGCATATTTGCTTGCTAAAAATTTATTGATATGGATCACCATCCACTTGCTAATCTTTTTAAAAGATCCAATCATGATGAACCAATTGCTAGTGAGTTGAGTGCACTAGATTATCTCTATGAAGTTTTGCTTGAAATTCGTGAATCTAAAAATTGTGATGAAGAAATCTATGAAGTGATTCATGATAGCTCCTTGAATGAAAAGCATGGTTGCAATGATTTTACTATAAATTCTATTAATGTCAATTGTGCTAATAATATGCAAAACCCCAAACTTGGGGATGCTAATTTTGCTATGTCCACTACTTGTTGCAATGATCATGATTGGGGTGATGATTCTTATGATCTTGAAAATTTATTTATGCCTCATGATGAATATGTTTGCAATAATATTAAAAGTGGGTTAGGAAGAGTGTCAACTCTAGGTAAAAATAATCCCACATATTTGGAGAGTGTTCAATCTTATGAAGTTTTTGATAAAAGTGGGCTTGGAGAGGTCATGACTTTAGTTGATGTTAATCCCACTATTTTGGAAGATTATAAGACTTTTATGCATGTGGATCATGAAAAGAAAAATTTATGTGATAGCTATTTTGTTGAATTTGATTATGATCCTACATGTAATTATTATGAGAGAGGAAAATATGGTTGTAGAAATTTCTATGTTACTAAACTACCTCTCTTCATGATGAGATTGCTATTGTTTCTTTCTCCTTCATTGCATATGTTAAATGTTTCTTGTCTTGATAGTTTGTTTTCTTATAAAATTCCTATGCATAGGAAGTATGTTAGACTTAAATGTGTTTGTCATGTTTCATGATTCTCTCTTTGTGTTTCAATTATTATTTTTCATGTGAGCATCATTAAAATCTCAAAGCCTATCTTAATGGCTATAAAGAAAGAGCTTGTTGGGAGGCAACCCAATGAATAAAATTTATTTTTGCTTTTTGCTTTATGTTCTTGAGTAATTGCAAAATTATGCTACTGTTATGATTGTGTTTTTTGTGTTTTAATTAGTGTTTGTGCCAAGTAGAACCTATAGGATCTTCTTGGGTGATAGTTGTTTGATCTTACTGGAAAACAGAAACTTTTGCGCTCGCGAAAACAATTCTCATTTGTTACCCGAGCGTGATAAAATACCAATTCTTTTTGAAGAAGATTAATATACAAATTGCTCAAGTCGCGCTAATTTTTTGGAATTTTTGAGTTCCATAAGTTTTCGAAATAGTCAGATTGCTACAGCCTGTTCTGTTTTGATAGATTCTGTTTTCTTTGCGTTGTGTGCTTATTTTGATGGCTCTGGTTTTTTTGATGAGTTTTTGCCATAGAAAAGTTGGAATACAGTAAAAATAATGCAAAAACAAAATATGAATTGGTTTGGTACAGTACTTAAAGTAGCGATTTGCTTTCTTTTACTAACGGATCTCACGAAGGTTTGTTGAGTTTTGTGCGATTGAAGTTTTCAAGTTTTGGGTTATCTTAGGAGGGATGAAGGAATAAAGGATAGAATATCCTAAGCTTGGGGATGCTCCGACATCCCAAGCTATTATCCAAAAGTGAGCAACCAACTAAGCTTGGGGATGCCCCCGAGTGGCATCCCCTCTTTCTTCTAACGACCATGAGTATTTTACTCGAAGCTATATTTTTATTCGTCACATGATATGTGTTTTGCTTGGAGCGTCTTGTATATGAGTCTTTGCTTGTTTTATTTTGTGTTTTAAGTCTTGATTCCTTGCTGGACACACCTATTTGGGAGAGCCAAAATTATGCCATGACTTGTTAGAATTGCTCTCTATGCTTCACTTAAATTTTTATGAGCTATGGACTTGCTCTAGTGCTTCACTTATATCTTTTTGAGCATGGTGTGCTTTAATATTTTTGAAGAAATGCTCTCTTACTTCACTTAGTTTATTTGAGAGTTAGTAAAATTTTCAAGAAGTTCTCTCTTGCTTCACTTAAATTATTTTGAGAGAAATAAAAAATGTTATGCTCATGATCTTCACTTATATTTGTTTGAGCTTATGAAAAGCAACACATGAAAATTAGTCCCAAAGTGATAGATATCCAAGAAGGATATAATAAAAACTTTCATGAAGATCATTGGACAAAATAAACTTGATTCTTAGTAATAGTTTTGAGATATGATGATGTGATATGTGAGTTATGTTGATGAATAATTATGCTTTAGTAAGAACATTGGTGTTAAGGTTTGTGATTCCCTATGCAAGCACGAAAGTCAATAGTCATGCAATGAAATTATATCCTGCTTGTGGTGCATTATTCGGTGTTAATTATGCTTAATGCTCACTTATGAGATTATCCGTTTCTTGGTTGGTCGCTTCTCAATCTTTTGCTAGCCTTCATTTTGCACTAAGTATGATCTCTACTTGTGCATCCAAAAGCCTTTAAACCAGTTTTGCCACATGAGTCCACTATATCTACCTATATGCGGTATTCTTTTGCCGTTCTAAGCAAATTTGTATGTGCCATCTCTAATTTTCAAAATAAACTTCTCTTTTGTGTGTTTGTTTCGCTCGCTGAGCGGTGAGGGGTGGCTAATATTTTCCATGCTAGATGTGTTATTCTCAAAATGAGTGTTTATTCACTTGTCATTGCACGAGAGTAAGGAAAAGGTATTAGGGATGCCCAGTCCCAAAATGAAAAATGAATTTACTTTATGTTGTCAAATAATAAATTCCTTGGAAAGTGTTGGTATGGAAGGCACCCGTGGATACGGTTAGCCATGGAAAGTGAAAGTATGGTGGAAAAAGGAATAAACTTTATTTTCTGTTTGGGAACCGCCTATGATATATCTAGCATGGAAAGTGTTGGGAACTCTAAGTCATTTTCGTTGGTGGGATGGATACACCTCCCAAAATGTTTTTATCTCTAAGTTTTTTGCTTTGACCTCTGTCACCTCTACAAATCCCTACTTCCCTCTGCGAAGGGCCTTTCCTTTACTTTATACAATTTTTATTTTTGAATTTGAGTCTCCATCTTCTCTTATAAAAGCACCAACTAGGAGGAAATATGATCGTACTTGAGTATTGGGTGTAGTTAATATGCGAGTGTGTTTCATGAATGGATCAATGGTTGAGCATGATGGGCTAGGGATAACTTATTTTAGCGTTGATATTCTGAAAGACATGGTTGCTTGTTGATATGCTTGAGTTTAAATTATCATGTCAAAACTATACTATTGCTTTGAACAATATAAAAGTCCAAATGTCCATGCTATAAAGAAAGAAATATGATATGACATGATAGGCAGCATTCCACATCAAAAATTCTGTTTTTATCACTTCCCTACTCGAGGACGAGTAGGAGTTAAGCTTGGGGATGCTGATACGTCTCCAACGTATCTATAATTTTTGATTGTTCCATGCTATTATATTATCAATCTTGGATGTTTTATAATCATTTTAGTCATTTTATATCATTTTTTGGTACTAACCTATTAACATAGTGCCAAGTGCCAGCTGCTGTTTTCTGCATGTTTTTTACATTGCAGGAAATCAATATCAAACGGAGTCCAAACGCAATGAAACTTTACGGAGAATTTTTTTGGACCAGAAGGAACATAATGGGGCCTAGTGATGTCGCTTGAAGCTACGTCGGTTTTTCCCCAAAGAGGAAGGGATGATGCAGCACAACGGCGGTAGGTATTTCCCTCAGATATGAAACCAAGTTTATCGAACTAGTAGGAGAACCAAGCAACACAATGTAAACAGCCCCTGCACACAGATAACAAATCCTCGCAACCCGATGTGTTAAAGGGGTTGTCAATCCCTTCCGGGGTACGGCGCCTGTCTTGGACTTGACACGACAGATGTTCTAGTGGAAGGACTTAGTCGTGGAGCCATCACAACTAGGTTAGCTTAGAGGGGTTAAATGGGACAAAGGACATAGAGAGTTTATACTGGTTCGGCCCCTTGCGGTGAAGGTAAAGGCCTACTCCAGTTTCGGAATGTATTGCTTGGGTCTCGATTACCAGGGAGCGAATACACTTGACCTAGTTCTCTATCTCTTGTTTCTTTCCTCTAACTCGCCGCCGGGTCGTCCCTTTATATACACAGGTTGATGGACGACGGCTTACAGAGGCCCGGCCGGCTCATACACAAAGTGTCCGGCTCGGTGACTAACTAAACTTGCCTTACAATACAAGTCATTCATATGGCGGTTCATCCTCTTGGGCCTTAAGTTGCCTCTGGGTCTTGAGCCGTCAATGGGCTTGCTATGACCCGCCATCTTCATTGATAAGTCGCCAGTGGTATAACCCGGCCCCTCCTGGGCGGTTCATACCCAGTGGTTATATCCCCAACATTAGGCCCCAGGTTGATTTGAACTTGTTCATATCAATCTTCAATACCTGACTTGTCAAAATCTGCATCACTTGTTTGATAAACCTTGTTGTAACCCGTCATGACGTCAGCTCTTAAAATCTTCTTAAACCGCCATGACGTCATTTCGCATTAACTTCGCACGAGGCCCAGAACATTTTAACTGATCTTTATCTTAATAAGTATCCCAAAAACCGAGGCGTCCATAGAGCCACGTGATGATTTCGGCCTTCTCGATTCCCGCGCATGCCTTGTATCCACCCCCTTATAAATAGGGACAGGGGTCTTTATAATTTCCCCCTCGCTTCCTCCTTCATCTTCCTCCTTCACACAGCCGCACCAGTGCTCGACTTCCGCCGCCGCGACCTCCAACCGCTGCATCAACTCAGGCCGCTGCATCGACCTGATCGGACCAGAGACATCCGGCGCGCCACCGCTGCTCCTCATCACCTGTAAGTGCACCTCCCCCTTTTATCTCAGATCTGTATTAGGGTTCGGGCCATTCGTCAGTGTTCTTGCCATTCTTCGTTGTTTCCTTCAACTCTGATAGCTTTTAATCTGGATAGGCCATAAATCTTGTGTGCAAGTATTTTTTAACATCATTTTCATTATTGGAATAGCATCTTTCCATAGAAGATCACATCAGAGCATCAAAGCATTCCACTGCCGCCACCTTAGGTTTAATTTCACTGTCTTTTTTGAATTGCTATAGATCTGAAATTATAGCTTTAGCTTGTGAAATCTGTTTGTCCACCACTTAGCAAAATTTTCACTTGATAGATTTGAAGCACCAAAACTGCCATGGCGGCTTATGACATAAACCGTGACCCATCATATAACATTAGGCCCCGTTTAAGCCGCCATCATCCACCTAAGTCGATAATCCGGCAATATCCTTCCGGTTTAACCAAGCTGGCTTATTCATCCTCATAATTCAATCCTCCGGTTTAACAATCCGCATACTCTGAACCGGATCTCCATAGCCATTAGCCTTGTACAGCGGTTTAAACAATAACTTGTAACTCGCCTGATATCTGCCAGTTTAATAACATCTTGAATTGCCTTGTGTAGGCCGTGCACCTAATCATGACTAAGACCGTCACGTCATGCGACTGGGTCCGATCCATCATTAACGAGGCAATTCTCCAAGAGTATGTGAAGATTGGCTTTTTACCGGCCAAAAACATCATTCACTGGCGTGCTCCAAAACCGGACGAAGTCAGACCTCAGCCGCAGGACGATGAAGTTATCGTTTTCACTGATCACATGAACCGGGGCTTCTCACCGCCCGGATCAAAATTCTTCCGTGATGTTCTGCATTTTCTACAACTTCATCCTCTAGACATCGGACCCAATTCCATTTCCAATATTTGCAATTTCCAAGTCTTCAAGAAGAACCCAGTGTTGACCTCTTCAGAGAGTACTTTTACCTGTGTAATCCACACACATACGCCAAAAGGATCAGCCGGACAGGCCTCGTTTAAGTCTGTGTAATCCACACACATACGCCAAGTCCCGTTTTTCTGAAGTACCAGCACCGGGTTAGCCAACCACTCAAGATGAAAAACTTCAACAATAAACCCAGCCGCCAAGAGCCGGGCCACTTCTTCACCAATGGCCTTGCTCCTCTCTTCATTGAAATGGCGAAGGAATTGCTTGACTGGTTTAAACTTTGGATCAATATTGAGAGTGTGCTCAGCGAGTTCCCTCGGTACACCTGGCACGTCTGAAGGTTTCCATGCAAAGATGTCCCGGTTCTCACGGATGAACTCGATGAGCGCGCTTTCCTATTTCCGATCCAGATTAACACTGATACTGAACTGCTTGGATGAATAGCCAGGAACAAAGTCAACTAGCTTTGTCATCATCTGGTTTAACTTTCAACAGGGGGTCATGCTCTGTGGTTGGCTTCTTCAAAGATGTCATATCCGCCGGGTCAACATTATCTTTGTAAAATTTCAACTCCTCTGTTGCACAGACAGACTCAGCATAAGCAACATCACCTTCTTCAGACTCCAAGGCTATCTTCCGGCTCCCATGCACTGTAATGGTACCCTTGTGACCCGGCATCTTGAGTTACAAATAAACATAACAAGGCCTTGCCATGAACTTAGCATAAGCCGGCCGCCCAAACAGAGCATGATAAGGGCTCTTGATTTTAACCACCTCAAAATTCAACGTCTCCGATCTGGGATCATGATCATCACCAAAATCCACTTCCAGAGATATCTTGCCCACTGGATACGCCGACTTACCAGGCACCACGCCGTGAAAAACAATGTTCGACGCCTTAAGATCTTTGTCAGCCAAGCTCATGCGACGAAAGGTTTCATAGTAAGGAATGTTAATGCTGCTGCCCCCATCCATGAGTACCTTAGTAAATCTGTACCCTCCAACCTGAGGTGCCACAACCAGAGCTAAGTGGCCCGGATTATCAACCCGGGGCGGGTGATCCTCACGGCTCCAAAGAATAGGATGTTCAGACCATCACAAGTAACGGGGAATGGCCGGCTCAACTGCGTTCACTGCCCTTTTATGGAGCTTCTGATCCCTCTTACACAAACTCGTGGTGAAGACGTGGTACTGTCCACTATTCAACTGCTTCTTGTTACTCTGATAACCAGACTGCTGCTGCTGATTCCCTTGACCAGACTGTTGATTAAAACCACCTTGATTGCCTTGGCCCTGGAAGCCAGAGTTTGAACCGCCACCACCAAAGCCAGGTTCGTGAGAGCCGGATCTGGATCGCCATTCGGGCCATGATTGTTTTGGAAAAAATTGGAATTCCTATATTCCTCCATGATGAAGCAATCCTTCCACAGATGAGTAGCCAGCTTCTCGTGCGTACCATGCTTTGGGCAAGGCTGATTCATCATTGCCTCAAGGTTAAATTTTGGTCCTCCATACTGGGCCGGTTTTCCCTTGCGATGCTGATTATTATTCTGCGTATTGGTGTTAGCCACAAAGTCTAAATTACCATCAGCCTTGGGCTTACCATTGCCACATTGACCTGCCGGGTTATGCTGCTGCCCTTTCGTATTGCTGCCCTTTTTTCCCTTACCCGGCTTCTCATCATCAGACTCGGGGTCCTTGGTACTATCAGAGTCGGCATATTTGACGAGAGCCGCCATTAGCTCCCCCATGTCGTTGCAGTGGCGTTTAAGCCGCCCCAACTTCTGCTTAAGGGGGATGAAACGACAATTTTTCTCTAACATCAGGACTGCTGAACCGGCATTGATACTATCCGACGAGTGTATGATAGCTGAGATCCGGCGCACCGAATGGGTTGTTGACTCGCCCTCATCTTGGACACAAGAATCCAAATCCAGGATTGACATAGGCTACTTACACGTGTCTTTCAAATTCTGGATGAAACGGGCTTTTAACTCTGCCCATGACCTAATGGAGTTAATGAAGGAAATATGCGCTAGAGGCAATAATAAAGTTATTATTTATTTCCTTATTTCATGATAAATGTTTATTATTCATGCTAGAATTGTATTAACCGAAAACTTGATACATGTGTGAATACATAGACAAACAGAGTGTCACTAGTATGCCTCTACTTGACTAGCTCGTTGAATCAAAGATGGTTAAGTTTCCTAGCCATAGACATGAGTTGTCATTTGATTAACGGGATCACATCATTAGAGAATGATGTGATTGACTTGACCCATTCCGTTAGCTTAGCATTTGATCGTTTAGTATGTTGCTATCGCTTTCTTCATGACTTATACATGTTCCTATGACTATGAGATTATGCAACTCCCGAATACCGGAGGAACACCTTGTGTGCTATCAAACATCACAACGTAACTGGGTGATTATAAAGATGCTCTACAGGTGTCTCCGAAGGTGTTTGTTGGGTTGGCATAGATCGAGATTAGGATTTGTCACTCCGAGTATCGGAGAGGTATCTCTGGGCCCATCTCGGTAATGCACATCACTATAAGCCTTGCAAGCAATGTGACTAATGAGTTAGTTGCGGGATGATGCACTACAGAACGAGTAAAGAGACTTGCCGGTAACGAGATTTAACTAGGTATTGAGATACCAACGATTGAATCTCGGGCAAGTAACATACCGATGACAAAGGGAACAACGTATGTTGTTATGCGGTTTGACCGATAAAGATCTTCGTACAATATGTGGGAACCAATATGATCATCCAGGTTCCGCTATTGGTTATTGACCGGAGACGTGTCTCGGTCATGTCTACATAGTTCTCAAACCCGCAGGGTCCGCACGCTTAAAGTTCTGTGACGATCGGTATTAAGAGTTTATGTGTTTTGATGTACCGAATGTTGTTCGGAGCCCCGGATGAGATCGGGGACGTGACGAGGCGTCTCGAAATGGTCGAGACGTAAATATCGATATATTGGACGATTTATTCGGACATCGGAAAGGTTCCGAGTGATTTGGGTATTTATCGGAGTACCGGAGAGTTAAGGGAATTTGCCGGGGAGTATATGGGCCTTATTGGGCTTTAGGGGAAAGAGAGAGGGGAGGCTGCCCGCCCCCCAAGGCCTAGTCCGAATTGGACTAGGGGGAGGGGCGGCACCCCCTGCTTCCTTCTCTTTTCCCTTTGCTTCTCTCCTACTCCTACTACATGGAAGGGGGGGGGGAATCCTACACCCGGTGGGAGTAGGACTCCCCAGGGCACGCCATAGTAGAGGGCCGGCCCTCCCTCTCCTCCACTCCTTTATATACGGGGGAGGGGGCACCCCATGGACACACAAGTTGATCATTGATCTCTCTTAGCCGTGTGCGGTGCCCCCCTCCACCATAATCCACCTCGGTCATATCGTAGCGGTGCTTAGGCGAAGCCCTGTGTCGGTAGCTTCATCAACACCGCCACCACGCCATCGTGCCGACAAAGCTCTTCCCCGAAGCTCTACTGGATCGTGAGTTCGCAGGACGTCACCGAGCTGAACGTGTGCTGAACACGGAGGTGCCGTATGTTCGGTACTGAGGATCGGTCGATCGTGAAGACGTACGACTACATCAACCGCGTTGTCATAACGCTTCCGCTTACGGTCTACAAGGGTACGTAGACGACACTCTCCCCTCTTGGTGCTATGCATCACCATGATCTTGCGTGTGCGTAGGAAAATTTCTGAAATTACTACGTTCCCCAACAGTGGCATCCGAGCCAGGTTTATGCGTAGATGTTATATGCACGAGTAGAACACAAGTGAGTTGTGGACGATACAAGTCATACTGCTTACCAGCATGTCATACTTTGGTTCGGCGGTATTGTTGGATGAAGCGGCCCAGACCGACATTAGGCGTACGCTTACGCGAGACTGGTTCTACCGACGTGCTTCGCACACAGGTGGCTGGCAGGTGTCAGTTTCTCCAACTTTAGTTGAACCGAGTGTGACTACGCCTGGTCCTTGTTGAAGGTTAAAACAGCACTAACATGACAAAATATCGTTGTGGTTTTGATGCGTAGGTAAGAACGGTTCTTGCTCAGCCCGTAGCAGCCACGTAAAACTTGCAACAACAAAGTAGAGGACGTCTAACTTGTTTTTGCAGGGCATGTTGTGATGTGATATGGTCAAGGCATGATGCTATATTTTATTGTATGAGATGATCATGTTTTTGTAACGGAGTTATCGGCAACTGGCAGGAGCCATATGGTTGTCGCTTTATTGTATGCAATGCAATCGCCCTGTAATTGCTTTACTTTATCACTAAGCGGTAGCGATAGTCGTAGAAGCAATAGTTTGCGAGACGACAATGATGCTACCATGGAGATCAAGGTGTCGCGCCGGTGACGATGGTGATCATAACGGTGCTTTGGAGATGGAGATCAAAGACACAAGATGATGATGGCCATATCATATCACTTATATTGATTGCATGTGATGTTTATCCTTTATGCATCTTATTTTGCTTAGTTCGATGGTAGCATTATAAGATGATCTCTCATTAAATTTCAAGGTACAAGTGTTCTCCCTGAGTATGCACCGTTGCCAAAGTTCGTCGTGCCGAGACACCACGTGATAATCGGGTGTGATAAGCTCTACGTTCATATACAACGGGTGCAAGCCAGTTTTGCACACGCAGAAATTCTCAGGTTAAACTTGACGAGCCTAGCATATGCAGATATGGCCTCGGAACACTGAGACCGAAAGGTCGAGCGTGAATCATATAATAGATATGATCAACATAATGATGTTCACCATTGAAAACTACTCCATCTCACGTGAAGATCGGACATGGTTTAGTTGATATGGATCACGTGATCACTTAGATGATTAGAGGGATGTCTATCTAAGTGGGAGTTCTTAAGTAATTTGATTAATTGAACTTTAATTTATCATGAACTTAGTCCTGGTAGTATTAACATATCTATGTTGTAGATCAATAGCTCGCGATGTTGCTCCCCGTTTATTTTGATATGTTCCTAGAGAAAAACTATGTTGAAAGATGTTAGTAGCAATGATACGGATTGGATCCGTGATATGAGGATTATCCTCATTGCTGCACAGAAGAATTATGTCCTTGATGCACCACTAGGCGACAGACCGATTGCAGGAGCAAATGCAGACGTTATGAACGTTTGGCATGCTCGATATGATGACTACTTGACAGTTTAGTGTACCATGCTTTACGGCTTAGAATCGGGGCTTCAAAGACGTTTTTAAAACACCACGGAGCATATGAGATGTTTCAAGAGTTGAAATTAGTATTTCAGACTCATGCCCATGTCGAAAGGTATGAGACCTTTGACAAGTACTTTGCCTACAAGATGGAGGAGAATAGCTCAGCTAGTGCTCAGAATGTCTAAGTACTACAATCACTTGAATCAAGTGGGAGTTAATATTCCAGATAAGATAGTGATTGACAGAGTTCTCTAGTCACTATCACCAAGTTACTAGAACTTCGTGATGAACTATAATATGCAAGGGATAACGGAAACGATTCCCAAGCTCTTCGTGATGCTGAAATCGACGAAGGTAGAAATCAAGAAAAACATCAAGTGTTGATGGTTGAAAATACCACTAGTTTCAAGAAAAGGCCAAAGGGAAGAACGGGAACTTCAAAAAGAACGGTAAGCAAGTTGCTGCTCCCGTGAAGAAGCCCAAAGCTAGACCCAAGCCTGAAACTGAGTGCTTCTACTGCAAAAGAAATGATCACTGGAAGTGGAACTGCCCTTGATACTTGGCGGATAAGAAGGATGTTAAAGTGAACAAAGGTATATTGGATATACATGTTATTGATGTGTACTTTACTAGTGTTTATAGCAACCCCTCGGCATTTGATACTGGTTCAGTTGCTAAGAGTAGTAACTTGAAACGGGAGTTGCAGAATGAACAGAGACTAGTTAAGGGTGAAGTGACGATGTGTGTTGGAAGTGGTTCCAAGAATGATATGATCATCATCGCACACTCCCTATACTTTCACGATTAGTGTTGAACCTAAATAAGTGTTATTTGGTGTCTGCGTTGAGCATGAATATAATTTGATCATGTTTATTGCAATACAGTTATTCATTTAAGTTAGAGAATAATTGTTGTTCTGTTTACATGAATAAAACCTTCTATGGTCATACACCCAATAAAAATGGTTTGTTGGATCTCGATCGTAGTGATACACATATTCATAATATTGAAGCCAAAAGATGCAAAGTTAGTAATGATAGTGCAACTTATTTGTGGCACTGCCGTTTAGGTCATATTGGTATAAAGCGCATGAAGAAACTCCATGCTGATGGGCTTTTGGAATCACTTGATGCTTGCGAACCATGCGTCACGGGCAAGATGACTAAGACTTCGTTCTCCGGAACAATGGAGCGAGGAACTGGCTTATTGGAAATAATACATACTGATGTATGCGGTCTGATAAGTGTTGAAGCTCGCGGTGGGTATCATTATTTTCTGACCTTCACAGATGATTTGAGCAGATATGGGTATATCTACTTAATGAAACATAAGTCTGAAACATTTGAAAAGTTCAAAGAATTTCAGAGTGAAGTGGAAAATCATCGTAACAAGAAAATAAAGTTGTCTGCGAACTGATCGTGGAGGAGAATATTTGAGTTACGAGTTTGGTCTTCATTTGAAACAATGCGGAATAGTTTCGCAACTCACGCTACGTGGAACACCACAGCGTACTGGTGTGTCCGAACATCGTAACCGTATTTTATTAGATATGGTGCAATCTATGATGTCTCTTACCGATTTACCACTATCGTTTTGGGGTTATGCATTAGAGACAACTGCATTCACGTTAAATAGGGCACCATCTAAATCCGTTGAGACGACACAATATGATTGTGGTTTGGCAAGAAACCAAAGTTGTCATTTCTTAAAGTTTGGGGTTGCGATGCTTATGTGAAGAAGTTTTCACCCTGATAAGCTCAAACCCAAATCGGAGAAATGTGTCTTCATAGGATACCCAAAGGAGACAGTTGGGTACACCTTCTATCACAGATCCGAAGGCAAGACATTCGTTGCTAAGAATGGATCCTTTCTAGAGAAGGAGTTTCTCTCGAAAGAAGTGAGTGGGAGGAAATTATAACTTGATGAGGTAACTGTACCTGCTCCCTTATTGGAAAGTAGTTCATCACAGAAATATGTTCCTGTGACTCCTACACCAATTAGTGAGGAAGCTAATGATGATGATCATGTAACTTCAGATGAAATTACTACTGAACCTCGTAGGTCAACCAGAGTAAGATCCGCACCAGAGTGGTACGGTAATCCTGTTATGGAGGTCATGTTACTAGACCATGACGAACCTACGAACTATGAGGAAGCGATGATGAGGCCAGATTCCGCAAAATGGCTTGAGGCCATGAAATCCGAGATGGGATCCATGTATGAGAACAAAGTGTGGACTTTGGTTGACTTGCCCGATGATCGGCAAGCCATAGAAAATAAATGGATCTTCAAGAGGAAGACGGACGCCGATAGTAGTGTTACTATCTACAAAGCTAGACTTGTCCAAAAAGGTTTTTGACAAAGTTCAAGGTGTTGACTACGATGAGATTTTCTCACTCGTAGTGATGCTTAAGTCTATCCGAATCATGTTAGCAAATTGCCACATTTTATGAAATCTGGCAAATGGATGTCAAAACTACATTCCTTAATGGATTTCTTAAAGAAGTGTTGTATATGATGCAACCAGAAGGTTTTGTCGATCCTAAAGGTGCTAAAAAAATGTGCAAGCTCCAGCAATCCATCTATGGACTGGTGCAAGCATCTCGGAGTTGGAATATACGCTTTGATGAGTTGATTAAAGCATATAGTTTTATACAGACTCACAGTGAAGCCTGTATTTACAAGAAAGTGAGTGGGAGCACTACAGCATTTCTGGTAAGTATATGTGAATGACATATTGTTGATCGAAAATAATGTAGAATTTTCTAGAAAGCATAAAAGAGTATTTGAAAGGAGGTTTTCAAAGAAAGACCTCGGTAAAGCTGCTTACATATTGAGCATCAAGATCTATAGAGATAGATCAAGACGCTTGATAAGTTTTTTCAATGAGTACATACCTTGACAAAATTTTGAAGTAGTTCAAAATGGAATAGTCAAAGAAGGAGTTCTTGCCTGTGTTGCAAGGTGTGAAGTTGAGTAAGACTCAAAGCCCGACCACGGCAGAAAATAGAGTGCGAATGAAAGTCATTCCCGATACCTTAGCCATAGGTTCTATAAAGTATGCCATGTTGTGTACCAGACCTAGTTTATACCCTACATTAAGTTTGGCAAAGGAGTACAATAGTGATCTAGGAGTAGATCATTGGACAGCGGTCAAAATTATCCTTAGTGGAATAAGGATATGTTTCTCAATTATGGAGGTGACAAAAGGTTCGTCGTAAAGGATTACGTCGATGCAAGTTTTGACACCGATCCAGATGATTCTAAGTCTCAATCTGGATGCATATTGAAAGTGGGAGCAATTAGCTAGAGTAGCTCCGTGCAGAGCATTGTTGACATAGAAATTTGCAAAATACATACGTATTTGAATGTGGCAGACCCGTTGACTAAACTTCTCTCACAAGCAAAACATGATCACACCTTAGTACTCTTTGGGTGTTAATCACATAGCGATGTGAACTAGATTATTGACTCTAGTAAACCCTTGGGGTGTTGGTCACATGACGATGTGAACTACGGGTGTTAATCACATGGTGATGTGAACTATTGGTGTTAAATCACATGGCGATGTGAACTAGATTATGGACTCTAGTGCAAGTGGGAGACTGAAGGAAATATGCCCTAGAGGCAATAATAAAGTTATTATTTATTTCCTTATTTCATGATAAATGTTTATTATTCATGCTAGAATTGTATTAACCGGAAACTTGATACATGTGTGAATACATAGACAAACAGAGTGTCACTAGTATGCCTCTACTTGACTAGCTCGTTGAATCAAAGATGGTTAAGTTTCCTAGCCATAGACATGAGTTTTCATTTTATTGACGGGATCACATCATTAGAGAATGATGTCATTGACTTGACCCATTCCTTTAGCTTAGCATTTGATCGTTTAGTATGTTGCTATTGCTTTCTTCATGACTTATACATGTTCCTATGACTATGAGATTACGCAACTCCCGAATACCGGAGGAACACCTTGTGTGCTATCAAACGTCACAACGTAACTGGGTGATTATAAAGATGCTCTACAGGTGTCTCCGAAGGTGTTTGTTGGGTTGGCATAGATCGAGATTAGGATTTGTCACTCCGAGTATCGGAGAGGTATCTCTGGGCCCATCTTGGTAATGCACATCACTATAAGCCTTGCAAGCAATGTGACTAATGAGTTAGTTGCGGGATGATGCATTACAGAACGAGTAAAGAGCCTTGCCGGTAACGATATTGAACTAGGTATTGAGATACCGACGATCGAATCTCGGGCAAGTAACATACCGATGACAAAGGGAACAACGTATGTTGTTATGCGGTTTGACCGATAAAGATCTTCGTAGAATATGTGGGAACCAATATGAGCATCCAGGTTCCGCTATTGGTTATTGACCAGAGATGTGTCTAGGTCATGTCTACATAGTTCTCGAACCCGTAGGGTCCGCGGGTCCGCACGCTTAAAGTTCTGTGACGATCGGTATTATGAGTTTATGTGTTTTGATGTACTGAAGGTAGTTCAGATTCCCGGATGAGATCGGGGACATGACGAGGAGTCTCGAAATGGTCGATACATAAAGATCGATATATTGAACGACTATATTCGGACATTGGAAAGGTTCCGAATGATTCAGGTATTTATCGGAGTACCGGAGAGTTACGGGAATTCGCCGGGGAGTATATGGGCCTTATTGGGCTTTAGGGGAAAGAGAGAGGGGAGGCTGCGCCCCCCCAAGGCCTAGTCCGAATTGGACTAGGGGGAGGGGCGGCGCCCCCTCCTTCCTTCTCTTCTCTTTTCCCTTTCCTTCTCTCCTACTCCTACTACATGGAAGGGGGGGGGGGATCCTACTCCCGGTGGGAGTAGGACTCCCTAGGGCGCGCCATAGTAGAGGGCCGGCCCTCCCTCTCCTCCACTCCTTTATATACGGGGGAGGGGGCACCCCATGGACACACAAGTTGATCATTGATCTCTCTTAGCCGTGTGCGGTGCCCCCCTCCACCATAATCTACCTCGGTCATATCGTAGCGGTGCTTAGGCGAAGCCCTGTGTCGGTAGCTTCATCAACACCGTCACCACGCCGTCGTGCTGACAAAGCTCTTCCCTGAAGCTCTACTGGACCGTGAGTTCGCGGGACGTCACCGAGATGAACGTGTGCTGAACGCGGAGGTGCCGTACGTCCGGTACCGAGGATCGGTCGATCATGGAGATGTACGACTACATCAACCGCGTTGTCATAACGCTTCCGCTTACGGTGTACAAGGGTACGTAGACGACACTCTCCCCTCTCGTTGCTATGCATCACCATGATCTTGCATGTGCGTAGGAAATTTCTGAAATTACTACGTTCCCCAACAGTTAACAGGTAGCCCCTTTAACCAAGTACGAGCCGGCCCATCCAACATCATGGTGAAATACTTAGCGCATGCAACATCGCTAACATCCAGCATCTCCATGGCCATCTCATAAATCTCAATCCAAGCTCCAGGGGTTGATCTGCTGTGTAATTAGGCACCTTACGAGGACCCTTGAAATCCTTAGGCAAACGCTCGTTACGCAGAGTCGGCACTAAAGACGGCACACCCAAGGTTCTAGAGGTCACGCCTGCCTCCACCGAAGCTGATGGATAAACCGGAGATTGTTGTTGAGCTGCTAGCTGAGCCACCAGCTCAGCCTCCCGACGCACCTTGCCCCGATCCACCAAGGTCTGAGCATCAGCACCACCGCGCGCCGGGTCATGGCCACGAGGCTGGTTACGGCGCTGCTCACTGCTCGAAACTGTTGTTGCGTCAATGTACCTGCTATAACTCCGGCTTGGACGAGGGATTGAGTGAATCCTTTCACGGCTGTACGAATAAGCCGCCTGCTGATCCAACACCGTCTGAAGAAGCTCTCTAGCCCTCCGTGTCTCAATCGCACCTGGAGACTCGCCTTCAACTGGGAGAGCCGCCAATCGTGTCGCCGCAGCAATCATATTATCTAAAGGGTTGGAGTAATGACCCGACGGTGTTGGAACATGCTGAGGCGGAGTAGTATTCAAACGAGGCGGATCCATCCACTACAAAAAAAGACAAATCCGTGACATTTTGGGCCGAACGAATTTTTTTCTGTCATGCTTATGACACTTCTATGACGATAATTGTGACAAAACCCGGTGTCATCATATATGTGGTGGGGTCCTACTTCTATGACAAAAAATCATGACAAAAAATGGGGTTTTGGTCCTGGACGTGCTGGAGACGCAGCTGCATGACATTCTTTGGGCCGTCCATGACGGAAAAAACCATGGTAGAAGCAAGGGCGGGGAAAATATAGGGGAGTTCCCGGTTACGGTGGGTGGTCGGGGGCTGAGCGATGCACGTTTCTCTTGTACACATACACGCGTGGGTGCGAGGCGTTGGGCTCTAACAGAACCCGAGCGAGGCATTCGCCTACTGAACCCGAGCGATTGCATTGCAGGCTACGCGTTACTGAACCCGAGCGATCGATCGATGGCTGTTAATTGAACCCGATTGAGTGATTCCTTCGCTACTGCTGCTAACTGAAGCCGATCGAACCTGTTGCCTCTTGATGAACAGTGAGCGTTGTGGGGGGGTTGGATGAATAGTTCCCCGGGGGGTGGGGGTGGATGAACATGACCCCATGGTAGTAGAGGCCATTGCCGCTGGATGAACAGGACCCCGATCGATCGAGCCGGTTGGGGGGTGGATGAACAGGACCCCGTGGATGGCTGGATGAAGAGGACGACCCCGTGGAGGGCTGGTTGAACAGTAGTCGATGGAGGGCTGGATGAACAGTAGCCCGTGGAGGGGTGGTTGAACAGGACCCCGTGGAAAGGGATGGTTGAACAGTAGCCGGTGGAGGAGCGGTGGAGGCTGGATGAACAGGAGCCTGTGGATGAACAGTCGCAGGTGGAGGCTGGAGGAGGTCGACGTTAGATGAACAGTAGCCTGTGGAGGCTGGAGGAGGTCGACAGTGGATATGAACAGTATCCCATGGAGTCCCGTTTTGCGGTATGCCACACCCCTCCCGATGAACAAGACCCCCGTTTCGACCGTAGTGCTCCAACACAAGACCGTTTCCTGCGTTTTGCGGTACGCCACACCCCTCCCGATCAACATGACCCCGTTGCGACCATAGGAGGTCCATTTCCTCCGTTTTGCGGTTCGCCAGACCCCTCCCTATGAACAGGATACTGTTTCGACCGTTGATGGTCGAACACAAGGCCGTTTCCTCCGTTCTGCGGTACGCCAGGCCTCGTTTCCATCGGCTATTCCGTCCAAGCCGGTTGGCTCCAGATGAAAAGCACCCGTTCCATTGCCTCCTGATGAACACGACGCATTCCATTGCCTCCCCTTGAACACGACGACAACGCAGGTTCTCCGTTCCGACCCAGCCATGTACACAAGCCCTGGCCATACGTATGCGCGAGTAGGCGTTCGAGGCCCCGCCCATATGTACATACGTGGCCGTATTTACTTTCTTGCACCCTGGCCGCTGTACGTACGTGTACATGCTACGTGCGCGCCTCTACTACGACACGTGCGCGCCTCTACTACGACACGTGCCCTTCCTTACACGGCCACGGTTCATCGCTGCAGCCTGCAGACAGACCGATCGTATGTACGTACACGTTCACGACCAGAATGACAACGCTACGTATGCTTCGACCAGGTGGGTCCCGACTGTCAGGCACTTCCTTGCATGCGAAGATGTAGCTGGTGGGTCCCAGCAGTCAGGGGGCGAATCATTATTTTTTTGCATGTAATATGGACGCACTTCCTTGCGTGCGAAGATGTAGCTGGTGGGTCCCAGCAGTCAAGGGGGAAACATTTTTTTTCATGAAATATGGTGGCCTGTCCCGTGGGTCCCTGCTGTCAGGTGGAGGAATCATTATTTTGCGCGTAATAAGGAGGCATTTCCTTGTGTGCGGCCGTGGACCCAGCTGCCAGCCTCTCCACATACAGTCCATGTCCGATGGATGTCGTTCGTTGACCACGTTGACAACGGCACGCTGAGAGCACCAGGGCGGTGGACGACGGCGAGGCCTAGGAAGGGAATGACACGGAGTCGGGGAAGACTCGGTAGTGCTTGCCCACGCGGTGGGGAGTACGAGGGTTTACTGGTCGGGCTGCCGTCGCCGAAAAATAATAGGAGGTGTGGGTGACTAGAGGAATGGCGTGGCCAGCAATGGAGTAGGGTGGGGCGGTGCGGCCTATGCGGCAGCACAGCCGGCCACGGGAGGCGGGAGCAGTTAGTCCCACCGGCGCTGGTTTGGGTGGCTGGAGCATGAAGACCAGAGGTTGAAGAAGCACTACGGCCGTTGGATGGACATCGTACGGTCTCTGCAGCTAGAATCGTTTATATTGACTAAGTTGACAAAGCCATTGGTACGCGTCAACTTAGTAGGCCCATAGGTCAGCCTCCGAAACGGTGCGGCCCAGATGGGAGGGGAATGAATCATTTTTTGGGCGGCTGAAGCTAGAATATCCGAGATTGAAGAAGAAGCGCGACATCCATTGGATGGACATCCAACGGCCACTGCTGCTAGAACTGTGTGTTGACTATAAGTTGAGAAAGCCTTGCATATGTGTCAACTTACTTTTTTAGGGGACGCGTCAAGTTAGTAGGCCCACAAGTGTGTGGCAGAGAACTTATAACCCATTTGCGATTTGTAAGAATGTACAACCCATTTTTGAATTCTAATGGAATTTACTACAACCCATTTACAGTTTGTTAAAAGTACAACCCATTTTCTAGCTAGGACAACGATTAATAATTTCAACCGACCGTTCAAAACAGAATTCAATAAAATTTCCCCACATTTTGATGGGATCCGAAATATTTTGATCTCTAAATTTCTAGTAAGATTAAATACAATTTAAATATAAATTTGTATTACGTAAAAATCCAACGAAACACTGCGCGCGGAACAATTAATGAAATTAAAATTCTCAAAATCCAAAAAAATAAATAAACTAATTACGTGTTTGATGCCTTTTTTTTATAGTTACTGCCCAGTTTTTATAATTACATCCCATTTATTATTTCTTAAAGCCCATTTTCTTGTTAAGCCTAATGCATCCCTCCTTGGAAAGATTTGCAGCCCAGCGGGGCGGAGAATAACAAGTTGACCTTGCCTCGGTATTCCTCCAAAAAATGTATAGTTGGGCTAGCCATTTTCAGCTTGAAAAAAAATTAATTTCTGGGCTGGATATCTGGCCTGGGCTAGACGGGCCATAGCCCGCCCAGTTAATACCCTGCTCTCCTCTGAACAACAACGAAAATATCACTCAAGAAAAACTCTGCAGTGGTCACACCTCAAAAACACAAATACTTCTCTTGCTACTTGGTCCCAGCTGTCGGCCGCTCCTTGTGCAATTCTCTCATTTATTGACTACATAAGTTGACAATGGTGTGGGACCGTGATGTCAGGAAACCAGGAGGAAGCAAAAAAAATTATAGTTGTATATAATAAGGAGGCACTTGCGTACGTGCGGCTATGGCCCTGGTGGGTCCCCACTGTCATCCTCTCCAAGTAAAGTCATCTCCTCATCCCTCATGTCCATTGACCATGTTGACAACGCGAGACGGCGGCGCCACGGCAAGCGCAACAACTCAAAGGACGACGGAGAGGGCCTCGCGAGCCCTACGGATGGTCTGATACAGCGCCCGCTGCTCATTCGGGAAGCCAGGATCATAGGGCTACATGTCCGCGACGACATTGTCGTTCGCTTGTTCATCGGTGCTCGTTGAGGAGACGGAGGTTCCAGCACAGGTCCTCCTGCGCTGGTAGCTCGTCTGCCATTAGGGCGTCGAAGTGCGGCCGCACCTGCTCTATGGTGAACACGGCATGAACCGGCTTGGACAGTGGCGCCGACTCCTGGTAGGAAGCTACGTCCATCGTCTGATTGTCGAAGCTCAGTTCGGCGAGCTCGCTGGCGAGCCAGCATGTCCGGCTGCTAGACCGACCCACTGCCAAGCATGAGTCTGACTGCCGTGGCCCACCCAGACCGCCTACCTCGCGCCCGCGCGCTTTCCGCCCGAAACGGTCAGCGCTGCCCGCCCCGCTTGTTGGTGCAAGCGATTGCTCCGCCTTCAAACGACACAAGTGCCGTCCGTCCGTCCGTCTGCCTCCCACATTAATGGTACACGGTTGCTGAGGCGGCTACTCTGGCGCCACACGTTTGTCCCTCCGCCGCCCACCATTGCTATATAAACTACTGCGCTGGCCATAGCCGCAGTCATTCGCCTCTGTTCCCTTTCTCCTGTCCACACCACTACTGCCCACCATGGCTTCCTCTTGCTCCAGCGCTCTTCGGGATGGGCAGAAAATGGACCACAAGGAGATGACAGCCATTGCTGCCGACTGGCTGGCCGGCAGGCAGTTGGAGGATGACGACATCCCAATGGATAACATGGTAGTCGACGATCCGGCGCCAACCCCCTCCTCTGCGCCATCCTCGCCGGTGCATTGTGCTACTCTTGAGCACTGTGTTGGTTTTCCCTTGAACAGGAAAGGGTGATGCATCAAAGTAGCGTAAGTATTTCCCTCAGTTTTTGAGAACCAAGGTATCAATCCAGTAGGAGGCCACGCCCAAGTCCCTCGCACCTACACAAACAAATAAAAACCTCGCAACCAACGCAATAAAGGGGTTGTCAATCCCTTCACGGTCACTTACGAAAGTGAGATTTGATAGATATGATAGGATAATATTTTTGGTATTTTTATAATAAAGATGCAAAGTAAAATAAAAGGCAATAAAAATAGATATGTGTTGGAAGATTAATATGATGGAAAATAGACCCGGGGGCCATAGGTTTCACTAGTGGCTTCTCTCAACAGCATAAGTATTACGGTGGGTGAACAAATTACTGTTGAGCAATTGATAGAATTGAGCATAGTTATGAGAATATCTAGGTATGATCATGTATATAGGCATCATGTCCGAGACAAGTAGACCGACTCGTGCCTGCATCTACTACTATTACTCCACACATCGACCGCTATCCAGCATGCATCTAGAGTATTAAGTTCATAAGAACAGAGTAACGCTTTAAGTAAGATGACATGATGTAGAGGGATAAACTCATGCAATATGATATAAACCCCATCTTGTTATCCTCGATGGCAACAATACAATACGTGCCTTGCTGCCCCTGCTATCACTGGGAAAGGACACCGCAAGATTGAACCCATAGCTAAGCACTTCTCCCATTGCAAGAAAGATCAATCTAGTAGGCCAAACCAAACTGATAATTTGAAGAGACTTGCAAAGATAACCAATCATACATAAAAGAAATCAGAGAAGATTCAAATATTGTTCATAGATAAACTTGATCATAAACCCACGATTCATCGGTCTCAGCAAACACACTGCAAAAGAAGATTACATCGAATAGATCTCCACGAGAATCGTGGAGAACTTTGTATTGAGATCCAAAGAGAGAGAAGAAGCCATCTAGATAATAACTATGGACTCGAAGGTCTGAGGTAAACTACTCACACATCATCGGAGGGGCTATGGTGTTGATGTAGAAGCCCTCCGTGATCAATGCCCCTTCCGGCAGGACGCCGGAAAAGGCCCCAAGATGGGATCTCACGGGTACAGAAGGTTGCGGTGGTGGAATTAGGTTTTCGTGGATGCCTCTGTTTGTTTGGGGGTACGTAGGTATATATAGGAGGAAGAAGTATGTCGGTGGAGCAACGTGGACCCCACGGGGGTGGAGGGCACGCCCAGGGGGGTAGGCGCGCCCCCCTACCTCGTGCCCTCCTGGTTGCTTTCTTGACGTAGGGTCCAAGTCCTCTGGATCACGTTCGTTCCAAAAATCATGTTCCCGAAGGTTTCATTCCGTTTGGACTCCGTTTGATATTCTTTTTCTGCGAAACTCTAAAATAGGCAAAAAACCCAGCAATTTGGGCTAGGCCTCCGGTTAACAGGTTAGTCCCAAAAAGAATATAAAAGTGTATAATAAAGCCCTTAAACATCCAAAACAGAATATAATATAGCATGGAACAATAAAAAATTATAGATACGTTGGAGACGTATCACATTGCACCATGACTGTTGGGGATATTACCACTGGGCGTAAACCGGCCAGGAGAGGCCGGGTTAACCCCATAAGTAGTTCATCTATATCTGAAGTCCATGAAGACAGACGGTGACGCTTTATGAAGGCCCGGGGCCCAAAGCCGGTTTAAGGCCTGTAGACATAAACCGGCATTGATATGTAAACTTGTGTTGTAAGATAGAAGTAGCAGAGACCGAGCCGGACACGATTATGAGCCGGCCTCGGGATTCTGTAAACCGATGGGCGTCAACCCATCTATATAAGGGGGCGATCCGGCGGTGGTTCAAGGACAACAGACAACAACTCGAGACTCAGGCAAAGCGTATTCGCTCCCTGGTCATCGTAACCCCAGCAATTCCATCACAACTAGACGTAGGCTTTTACCTTCATCATAAGGGGCCGAACTAGTATAAATTCTCTTGTGTCCCTTGTCCGCTTTAACCCCTTTAAGTTAGCCCGTAGCGATGGCTCCACGACTAAGTCCTTTCTCTAGGACATCTGCCGTGACAAAACCACAATAGTTGGCGCCCACCGTGGGGCTATCGCACGATGGTTTCAAGTTCTTGGAGGGCAACTTCGAAGGACTCAAGGGTTACGCTGTGGGGCGGATGACCAAGAGTCGTCGCGACAAGCTCTACATCGACGATGCAGGCTGTGGCCCCGAGGCCGGCTCAATTGAGTACGGGTACCGGGCCCCCTTTGGTGGCATACACGTATTCATTGGCAAGATCGGCAAACCGGGCCCTGAGCCGGACATCTGCACCGACCTCGTCGAAACGGCTCAGCGTGCGAGATCTGCCCGGGTCAAGCCTGTCATGAAGTGTGCCTTCGTGGGAGTTATCCATGGAGGGGAATTTGAGGATAGATTGGAATCAGGTGGTGAGACCGTCGTTTGTTCCGGCGACGAGTCATCGACCGAAGAGACCGAGTTGTTATATCAGTTACAAGATGGCCGGATTGGGGGCTGTTCCGATGGCGACTGTATTCCGGACCCCTTTGATCTGACAAACCGGGTTGCGATCTTCATGGCCGGCACGCAACCGGCACTCCACTCTTCGACCGCAGCGGCGATGATTTCCGGATCGGCAGCGGCAACAGCGGCCGGGGCAGGAGGCCCTGTGCGACCGCCAGCTCAGGTTCTATCTGATTTGTTTGACGCGTTGGCAACGCTGATGGCGGAGGTTAACCCGGCGGATCAGGATGCACACAATGCGGAAATCGCGAAAGTGAAAGATCAGATCACCCAGGCCAAAGCCGACTTAGCAGGTGAGGATACCAGGATAGCCGCGGAGCGGGCCGCTTTGGATGCACAAGCTTACCGGATTATGCTGGATCAGAGTGCGTCGAACGAAGTCCTGAAGAGGAGGCACCGATCTCGCCTGCCGCCGGTTTATGACGCCAGAAATCTCTTTAACACCCCAGGAGCAGGGACCAGTAATCCGCCGGTGGTAAACCGGGCGGAGGCACCTGGATCAGGGGTGCCGGTTCAGCCACGTTTGGTGGATCCACCTCGTCAGAACAACATTGTAACACCGCATGTCCCCACGCCACCGGGTCATTACTCTAACCCGATGGACAACATTGTCGCTGCCGCTTCACGGCTGGCGGCCATCCCGATCGAAGGCGATTCTCCGGCGGCGGTCGAGACGTGTCGGGTTAAGGAGCTTCTTCAGACAGCCTTGGTTCAACAGGAGGCTTATTCATATAGTCACGATCGGATTCATTCCACTCCCTATCCAAGCCAGAGTTACAGCAGGCGTATGGATGAACCGGCAGTGTCAAGCAATGCACGGAACCGTGATCCGCCCCGTGGCAATAACCCGACGGGTGGTGCTGGTGATGCTCAGGAGGTGGTGGATCGGGCTCGGGCACGCAGACAGGCCGAGTTAGCGGCGCAACATGAAGCCCGTCAGCTTACTCCGGTTCGTCTAACCACATTGGTGGAACCAGGAGTTACCTCTAGTTCTTTGGGAGTGCCGTGTCTCGTCCCGGCGTTGCGCAATGTGCGCCTGCCCAAGGATTTCAAGGGCCCGCGCAAGGTGCCGAATTACACCGCCGATTTATCCCCTAAAACATGGGTCGAAAGCTATGAGATGGCCATGGAGATGCTGGATGTGGATGATGTGGCATGTGCGAAATACTTCACCATGATGCTAGAAGGGACAACCCTCACTTGGTTAAAGAGCTTACCGGCTAATTCTATCAGGTCATGGGCCGAGTTGAGAGCTCGGTTTATTCAGAATTTCAAGGATACATGCAAGCAGACCATGTCAATTGTGGACTTAGCTGCCTATGTCCAGGAGGAAGGAGAGTCAACAACCCATTGGGTGCGCCGGGTTTCGGAGATTTTGCATTCATCGGACCGCATCAACGCTGACACCGCAGTTTTAACATTGGAAGGCAATTGCCGGTTTGAACCCCTGAAGTTGAAGTTGGGACGGCTCAAACGTCATTGTAATGACATGGGAACCCTCATGGCTGCACTGGTGAAGTATGCCGACTCTGATAGTACCAAGGATCCCGAGTCTGACGATGATAAGACAGGGAAGGGAAAAAAGAGCGGCAACGCCAAGGGGCAGCACCACAACCCAGCGGGTCATGGAAACGGCGACAAGCGTAAGGCGGACCACGGTTTAGACTTTGTGGCTAATACTAATACACATGACAAGGGCCAGCGGCGTAAGGGTAAACTGCCCCAGCGCGGTGGAAGGCCAAGTCCTAATCCGGACCGTTTGTCTTATCTATTGAACCAGCCCTATCCAAAGCATGGGATGAAGGAGGACCCGTCCACGCACCTCTGGAAAGATTGTTACATCATGCAAGAGTTCAAAAATTCTGACTCTTGCCGGTATGATCATGGAACAGGAGGCGGTTCGGGCCCCGGCTCTCACGGGCCGGGTTATGGCGGAGGAAATTCCGGTTCAGGCTTCCACGGTAATCAGGGTGCACATAACAATCAAAGTAATCAGGGTAACCAAGGTGGCTATAATCATCAGGGCAATCAGCAGCAGCAGCAGTCGGGTTACCAGAGCAACCCGAAGCAGTTGAATAGCGGACAGTATCATGTCTTCACCACTAGCTTGGACAGGCGCGATCAGAAGCTTCATAAAAGGGCGGTGAATGCCGTTGAACCGGCGGCCCCCCGATACTTACGCTGGTCTGAACAGCCTATTGTGTGGAGTTGAGAGGATCATCCACCCCGGATTGATAATCCGGGTTATCTGGCGTTGGTGGTGGCACCTCAGGTGGGAGGCTATAAGGTCACCAAGGTACTCATGGACGGAGGGAGTAGTATCAATATCCTTTATCATGAAACTTTCCGTCGCATGGGGTTAACAGATAAAAATCTTAAACCGTCCAACACGGTGTTCCATGGTGTGGTGCCTGGTAAATCGGTGTATCCTATTGGTAAGATAGCTCTGGAGGTGGCTTTTGGAGATGAGCATGACTCAAGATCAGAAACTTTGACCTTTGAAGTGGTGAAAATCAAAAGCCCGTATCATGCCCTATTTGGACGGCCAACATATGCTTAGTTTACGGCACGGCCTTGTTATGTCTATCTGCAGCTCAAGATGCCGGGTCACAAGGGAACTATAACCATGCATGGGAGCCGCAAGATTGCTCTGGAGTGTGAAGAAGGTGATGCGGCTTATGCTGAGTCGGTTTGTGCAACAGAAGAGTTGAAGTTTTACAAGGACAATGTTGATCCGGCAGATATGACTTCGTTGAAGAAACCAACTACAGAGCATGATCCAGCCCTGAAGTTTAAATCGGCTGATGAGACTAAGCTTGTTGACTTCGTGCCTGGCGATTCGTCCAAGCAGTTTAGCATTAGCACTAACTTGGATCCGAAATAGGAAAGCACGCTCGTTGAGTTTATCCGTGAGAATCGGGACATCTTTGCATGGAAGCCTTCTAACATGCCAGGTGTACCGAGAGAACTCGCTGAGCACACTCTCAATGTTGATCCCAAGTATAAACTGGTCAAGCAGTTTCTCCGCCGGTTCAATGAAGAAAGACGCAAAGCTATTGGAGAAGAAGTAGCCAGGCTCTTTGCGGCTGGATTTATCGTTGAAGTATTCCATCCTGACTGGTTGGCTAATCCGGTGCTGGTCCTTAAAAAGAACGACACTTGGCGTATGTGTGTGGACTACACAGATCTCAACAAAGCTTGTCCAACAGATCCTTTTGCCCTCCCCCGTATTGATCAAATTATTGATGCTACGGCGGGTTGTGAGCGTTTAAGTTTTTTGGATGCATATTCTGGTTATCATCAGATCAAAATGGCAGTTAAGGACCAGGAGAAGACAGCCTTCATAACTCCCTTTGGAGCATTCTGCTTTGTGTCCATGCCCTTTGGGCTCAAGAGTGCCCAGGTGACTTATCAATGGTGTGTGCAGAATTGTCTTCATAAACAGATCGGCCGCAATGTTCACACCTATGTGGATGATATTGTGGTAAAATCAAGGAAGAAGGAGACGTTGATTGATGACTTGAAGGAAACCTTTGATAACCCGCGAGTTTATAAAATGATGCTTAATCCGGCCAAGTGTGTCTTTGGTGTACCTGCAGGCAAGCTCTTGGGCTTTTTGGTGTCTAACAGGGGCATTGAAGCTAATCCAGAAAAGATCAAAGCCATCACCTCCTTGGCTAAACCGAAGTGTATCAATGATGTTCAACGCGTGGCAGGCCGGATTTCCGCGTTGAGCCGGTTTGTCAGTCGCCTTGGCGAGAAGGCCATCCCTTTGTATCAGATGCTGAAGAAAACAGATAACTTCATCTGGAGTGACGCTGCTAATGAAGCATTTGAGGACTGAAAGCGGCAGCTGGTTAATCCTCCGGTTCTCGCTGCTCCGGTTGACAAAGAGCCATTGTTGCTATATGTGGCAGCTAACGGCCGGGCTGTTAGTGTGGCTATTGTGGTGGAGCGCAAGGAGGCCGGAAAGGAATATCCGGTTCAACGGCCGGTCTACTATATCAGTGAGGTACTTATTGAGTCCAAGCAGAGGTACCCGCATTGGCAAATATTGGTGTATGGGGTTTTTATGGCAAGCCGGAAGCTTAAGCAGTATTTCCAAGGTCATCCCATCACGGTGGTCAGCTCTGCTCCGTTGGGAGATATATTCCAGAACAAGGAAGCAACTGGCCGGATTGCTAAGTGGGCTATAGAGCTCGGCCCTCACGGGTTGAAATACATACCCCGAACGGCGATCAAATCTCAGGCACTTGTGAATTTCATCAATGATTGGACAGAACTACAAGCGCCAGAAGAGAAGCCGGATCATACTTATTGGACTATTCATTTTGATGGGTCCAGGCAATTGGAGGGCTCGGGGGCTGGAGTCGTATTAACTTCCCCACGAGGTGATAAGTTTTGTTATGTTCTCCGTTTAATGTTCCCTTGCACTAACAATGCAGCTGAATATCAGGCTTTACTCCATGGTCTTCGGATGGCTAAGGAGATGAACCTAAGCCGAGTTAAGTGCTTCGGTGACTCGGATCTGGTGGCTCAACAAGTGTCTGGCACTTGGGATTCCAAGGACCCACTCATGGCAGCATATCGTCGTGAGGTGGATATTGTTGCAGGTCACTTTAAAGGTTATCAGGTGGATTATGTGGACCGGCGGAAGAATGAAGCAGCGGACGCTTTAAGCCGCCTGGGTTCCCAATGTAAACCGGTTCCACCTAATATCTTCCTGGATGTTCTGCATAATCCGTCCGTCAAGCTCTCTGGTGAAGAGGATTTGGCCGTTCCTGATCCGGAAGCTCAGTTGGTGGCAGTTCTTCATGTTATCCCGGATTGGACGGTTCCATATCTGGCGTATATGAACCGGGGCGAGTTACCAGAGGATGAAACTTTGGCCAGGCAGATAATCCGGCGGTCCAAGTCCATGACTATTATCAATGGAGAGTTACATCATTGCAGTGTGACAGGGGCGTTTCAACGCTGTGTGTCTCCTAAGGAAGGCCTTGAAATTTTGCGTGAGATCCACGAAGGAGATTGTGGTCACCACGCCGGTTCAAAATCTTTGGTGGCCAAGGCGTTTCGTCACGGTTTCTATTGGTTGACAGCTCATGCTGATGCCGAGGACTTGGTCAAAAGATGTGATGGCCGTCAGAAATTCTCAAGGCGCGCTCATGTACCGGCCCAAGAATTGAGGATGATTCCAATCACCTGGCCGTTTGCAACTTGGGGGCTGGATATGGTTGGGCCTTTCAAGAGGTCCAAGGACAAGAAGACCCACCTTTTGGTGGTGGTTGATAAGTTCACGAAGTGGGTGGAGGCAGAGCCAGTTAGTAAGTGTGACGCAACCACGACGGTTCAATTCATCAAAAAGGTGATCATCCGGTTCGGCTTTCCACACAGCATTATAATAGACAATGGTACCAATCTGTCAAAAGGTGCCATGAAGGAGTTCTGTCAACGTGAGCACATCCGGCTTGACGTGTCATCAGTGGCTCACCCACAGTCTAATGGTCAAGCGGAGAGGGCCAATCAATAGATGTTGAGAGGCATCAAACCCCGGCTTATGGTTCCTTTGCAACGGACGCCGGGTTGTTGGGTTGAGGAGTTACCTTCTGTGTTGTGGAGCATCAATACCACACCCAACAGATCGACAGGATACACACCATTCTTCATGGTTTATGGAGCGGAAGCAGTTCTTCCTAGTGACATCCGTCATGACTCGCCTCGTGTAGCGGCATATGTTGAAGCTGACAACGAGAAGGCACGACAGGAAGCTCTTGACCTGTTAGATGAGGAACGTGACATGGCGGCAGCCCGTTCGGTGATTTATCATCAAGATCTGCGTCGTTATCATAGCCGCCGGGTTAGAACCAGAACCTTTCAAGAAGGTGATTTGGTGCTTCGGCTCATCCAGGATCAGACGGATATGCACAAGCTATCCCCCCCTTGGGAAGGACCATTTGTGGTCACCAAGAATCTACACAACAGGTCGTACTACCTAATCGATGTTCGAGAGCGCAAAGACTCACGTAAATTGGAGGAGGAGACCAACCGGCTGTGGAATATTGCTCATCTTCGGCCTTACTATACTTGAGCTATAGGCTCTGCTTATGTACATATTATGACAATGTATATATTATGATTAATGTAATAAACGGGAACCTCGGCTAAAGCGGGATATCTGTTGTTTTTCTTACATCATGTGTGGTTACATGGAGCTTACAAAGCGGCGTCCGGTTTACCCCTTGATTTAGCTTCTCTAAGCTTTATATTGCATCACTTGGGGGCTTGGTCGTATCCGAACCATAGCTACACCTCTTGATCGGCGCAATGCCACAACATTACTTGGGGGCTTGGTCGTATCCGAACCATAGCTACACCTCTTGATCGACGCAATACCACATCATCACTTGGGGGCTTGGTCGTATCCGAACCATAGCTACACCTCTTGATCGGCGCAATGCCACAACATCACTTGGGGGCTTGGTCGTACCCGAACCATAGCTACACCTCTTGATCGGCGCAATGCCACACATCACTTGGGGGCTTGGTCGTATCCGAACCACAGTCACACCTCTTGATCGGCTCAAAGCCACATCAATCTGGGGCCAAAGAGAGTGTTGTAAAACAACAGCTCAAACATAGGCACCCACTGAGCACAGCTCACAATGTTGCTTGGGGATTCTTTGCTGTCGAATTTAGGGCCTGGCAGCCCGTGAAAAGCCTCGACTACAACGGTTTTATTTGCCTTTTGCTAAGTTTCTCTTTCTTTTGATAAGATTTGTGATGTTTTCAAACCGGTGTTTATCAACCCGGTTAGGCTGTCAACTACAAGTTGTCAGTACATGATCAAGTTATAATCCGGAGACTATCAGCCCGGTCTGGTTTTGACTCAAAGTCACCAGTATGGAATAAATCAGTGTTTATCACAACCCGGAACGGTTTTATTGTAAACCGGAATCATATAACAGGAGTTACTTCTACTCCGGATTAGGGTTATTACCCTCATTACAAAGTTGGTCAGCCAACACTATGCCTAACGGTCACAGGTATCATATATTTCCATATTTGGTTATCTTTTACAACCTTGGTTATAAACCTTGGTCATATATATGTTTGGGTATCATGACCCGCCCGGTGGTAAACCGCCAGGGCGCTTTAAGCTTCTTATCTGCAGGAACAACTTGAATAAATAGCTATGGATTATGAACATCATATCTTAAGCATGGCGGATTAACACACATTAGTTGCAGATAAATATGCACGAAGGCATAACAGACCAAGTGTTTTAACTAGCCTATTACAAGGCGTTTCAGTGCCCAAAGGGATAATTGTTTCTCAATAAGCATTGTAGCGTGGAAGACTAAACCGGCCCCCGGATTATGATTGCTTATCAGCTTGACCTGCCGGCTGCGGATCATCTTGCACCGGTTCATCTTCTTCGTCTCTACCCAGCGGCTGGAAGTCAACAGTTGTCCAGTCGATCCCAGTTAAAGCTTGGAACACAGCTTCGTCACTTATAAGGGTTGACGGTTCAATATCAGGGGCATAAGTGTGCTTACGGATTGGAGGGATCAGATTTTGCGCTTCCGGAATTGGTGCAGCAATCCGTCTGTTCTTGTCATCATAACTTGCCTGATAGTATGAGAGATCAGCTTCTTCAGCCAATTGACAAGCCAGTGGACGTACTTCCCGGTTTATGGCGCGGAGATCCTCCTGGCCAAATTCTGATCCATCTTCTTTTAAGCATGGGAAGCCTTTAGCCACGTCCACCGGATCAAGATCAGGCACCCACGCCTTTGCCCGGGTTAGAGCGGTCAGAGCTCCGGCCCTTGCCGCAGCTTTCTTTAGTTCTTCAACCCGGGCAGGCTGCATGGATAGCCTTTCTAAGGTGTCCTTGATCAATGTTGGAGGAGGTTTATTGTGTGAAGCGGTGCAGATGATCCGCTGCGCACCGGTATACAGCTGCTCTATCAGAGTATAGGCCGCTTTCAATTTCTTCTGTACGTCAGAGCCCAGATGGCTAATACGAGTTCCTGCATCATTATAAACGTCAGTAAACCAGTAAAACATGGGAAGATATGTTGACAGTATAAAGAAAGGATGCTTACCAAATACAGCATTGGTCATAGCATGTACTTGCCGCTTTACACCAGTCAGCTCATCTACCACCGGTTTGAGAGCTGCTTCTGCATCTTCAGCTCTTTTCTGCAAAGCGGATTTCTCTGTCTTGCAATCCGCCCGCTCCTTGTTGAAGTTCTCCTTTAGCTTTTCCATAGGGTTAAGGCGCTCGTCAGCTCATCTTTTGCCTTGGAAGTTTCGGCCTGTTGGGACTTGATATTTTCTTGCAGATCAGCGGTTTGGCTTTCCTTTTTGCTCAGTTCAGCCTATAAAGAGACAGATATATAATGAGTTGACAGTACATATTTGAAGTACCAAGTACATAACAAGTTATGCCCTTAGTACTTGGGGGCTAATGCATATTTGCTCTTTATCAGAAATTTTTACAAGTCCCAAGCACAATACAAGTATTAAGCTTGGCACTTGGGGGCTAATGTGTATTTGCTCATAAAATCCTGATATGGGAATTCTTCTACAAAGTCCCGGTTCATCTTTATGAAGTTAAACCGGCCCTTGGGGGCTACATCAGTGAAGTTAAGATGCATTGTTGCAAACATGAAATTGTTACTATGTCCCGGTTTAAATTGGTATCTTAAACCGTCAACTTGGAGGCTACTGGAGTTGATAAGATGCAATTAAATATAAGAGAGAAACACTTATGAAGTTACCTCATATCGCTCCTGCATCATATTTACCAAACCGGCTTCATAGTCACGGCTGGTGTACAGACGGTTCAGGAAGCCAGAGTGAAGGTCTTGAACATTCAGATGGGCATAATTTGACAAATCGGCGTTCCATTTGCCTTTGCCAATTGCAGAGAGCTCATCTTTGGCAGTATGCTTTGACAAAGCGACAGGATTGCCCGGAGCGGTATGGCCGGTGCCAGTAATCATAATGTCATCATCTTTGTCATCAGCAGCCATTACTGGGGTTGGCAGTTTATCAGTATTTTTAATTAACTTGCCGGTTTATTGTTAGTTCGGACAGGGCTGGTTGGCTGGTCAGCATGGCTTGTGGTGTCAACTTCTGCCTGCTCAGCAACGAAGTCATGATCTTGAGGCAGTGGGTCATTCAGTATGGCATCAATGTTGGTCTCTTCAGGATCTGGAGTTTTCTCTGGTTCAACAGCCACGTCTTCATCAGCCGGTTTATTCAACCGAGCTTTCTTACTGGGTCTGGGCTTGGCGCTGAGAAAAATAAACATGAGGATCAATACAGTATATCAAAATAGCAACATCAAGGATAACAACAAGTGTATAGCTCACCCAAGAACCATTTTGAGGGGTGGAAGTTTTGTGGCCGACGACTCGCCAGAAGATGAGTGAGAAGTACCCTGATAATTTGAATCAGACGGGTTAAGAGGCTGGCGGAAACAACCTGCTTTGGGGCATGAAGTATCAATGGGATAAGAGACCTCTGATCGGCGTTTCCGAACCGGACTGTTCGGTAAACCGGCGAAGGTAACTACCTGGCCGCTGTGCCGGGTTGTGCGGCGAGCCTCGTGTTGCTGTGTCCTCAAAAGAAAGTTTGGGTCCAAGTAAGCAAGGGGTGAGAAAATTTTACTTTCCGGTTTGCTCGACGGATTTTTGATGTCGGCAGAGGATCTGAATCGGAGGAAAGAATGATTACCTCTACATCATCAGCATGACTGCCTTCAGCGTCGTCTTGATAATAATCATTGTCAATGAGGTGTACGAAAAATGAACCAAGAGAGTCAAGTTCTACCTCTGGTTCCGGATTACCCACATCGTCATCAGCTGGTAGATCGGAGGATGCAGTGGTCCTTTTCTTGGCAGGTTTTTTAACAACCTTGGTCTTTGGACGAACTGGCTTGACCGGTTTGTCTTGCAGCTGCGCCGGTTTGTCTTGTGATGGTTTCTTGTTCCAGAATGGATCATCACCCTGTCAGAAAATAATCACAATTTCAGAGAATATTTGGACAGAAGCAACTTCAGATAAAAAGATTATATGATTCTTACAGCTGGTGGTTTGTTGAAAGTGCAGAAAGGGAGTAGTCCGGTTTGGGCACAGATAGCCTCCAGTTCGTTCAGTATCTTTTTTACAGCCTCAGTGACTTCTGCATCTGTAAGCTGAATGTCAATGTGCCGCTGAGCATCCTTCAAACTCCCCGTATACTCACACATCAAACCGGAGCGCCGGCCTAAGGGTAGAATATGTTGGGGAATGTAGTAATTTCAAAAAAATTCCTACGCACACGCAAGATCATGGTGATGCATAGCAACGAGAGGGGAGAGTGTTGTCCACGTACCCTCGTAGACCGAAAGCGGAAGCGTTAGCACAACACGGTTGATGTAGTCGTACGTCTTCACGATCCGACCGATCAAGTACCAAACGCACGGCACCTCCGAGTTCAGCACACGTTCAGCTCGATGACGTCCCTCGAACTCCGATCCAGCCGAGCTTTGAGGGAGAGTTCCGTCAGCACGACGGCGTGGTGACTATGAGGATGTTCTACCGACGCAGGGCTTCGCCTAAGCACCGCTACAGTATTATCGAGGTGGACTATGATGGAGGGGGGCACCGCACACGGCTAAAAGATCAAACGATCAATTGTTGTGTCTTTGGGGTGCCCCACTGCCCCCGTATATATAGAAGCAAGGGGAGGCGGCCGGCCTAGGAGGAGGGCGCGCCAAGGGGGGAGTCCTACTCCCACCGGGAGTAGGACTCCTCCTTTCCTTGTTGGAGTAGGAGAAGGGAAGGGAGAAGGAGAAGGAAGGAAGGGGCGCCCCCCTCCCTAGTCCAATTCAGACTAGTCCATGGGGAGGGGTGCGGCCACCCTTTGGGGCCTTTCTCTCCTTTCCCGTATGGCCCATTAAGGCCCAATACGAATTCCCGTAACTCTCCGGTACTCCGAAAAATATCCGAATCACTCGGAACCTTTCCGATGTCCGAATATAGTCGTCCAATATATCAATCTTTACGTCTCGACCATTTCGAGACTCCTCGTCATGCCCCTGATCTCATCCGGGACTCCGAACTCCTTCGGTACATCAAAACACATAAACTCATAATATAACCGTCATCTAACTTTAAGCGTGCGGACCCTATGGGTTCGAGAACAATGTAGACATGACCGAGACACGTCTCCGGTCAATAACCAATAGCAGAACCTGGATGCTCATGTTGGCTACCACATATTGTACGAAGATGTTTATCGGTCAAAACCGCATAACAACATATGTTGTTCCCTTTGTCATTGGTATGTTACTTGCACGAGATTCGATCGTCGGTATCTCAATACCTAGTTCAATCTCGTTACCGGCAAGTCTGTTTTCTCGTTCCGTAATACATCATCCCGCAACTAACTCATTAGTTACAATGCTTGCAAGGCTTATAGTGATGTGCATTACCGAGTGGGCCCAGAGATACCTCTCCGACAATCGGAGTGACAAATCCTAATCTTGAAATACGCCAACCCAACAAGTATCTTCGGAGACACCTGTAGAGCACCTTTATAATCACCCAGTTACGTTGTGACGTTTGGTAGCACACAAAGTGTTCCTCCGGTAAACGGGAGTTGCATAATCTCATAGTCATAGGAACATGTATAAGTCATGAAGAAAGCAAGAGCAACAAACTAAACGATCAAGTGCTAAGCTAACGGAATGGGTCAAGTCAATCACATCATTCTCCTAATGATGTGATCCCGTTAATCAAATGACAACTCATGTCTATGGTTAGGAAACATAACCATCTTTGATCAATGAGCTAGTCAAGTAGAGGCATACTAGTGACACTCTGTTTGTCTATGTATTCACACATGTATTATGTTTCCGGTTAATACAATTCTAGCATGAATAATAAACATTTATCATGATATAAGGAAATAAATAATAACTTTATTATTGCCTCTAGGGCATATTTCCTTTAGTCTCCCACTTGCACTAGAGTCAATAATCTAGTTCACATCGCCATGTGATTTAACATCAATAGTTCACATCACCATGTGATTAACACCCATAGTTCACATCGTCATGTGACCAACACCCAAAGGGTTTACTAGAGTCAATAATCTAGTTCACATCGCTATGTGATTAACACCCAAAGAGTACTAAGGTGTGATCATGTTTTGCTTGTGAGAGAAGTTTAGTCAACGGGTCTGTCACATTCAGATCCGTAAGTATTTTGCAAATTTCTATGTCTACAATGCTCTGCACGGAGCTACTCTAGCTGATTGCTCCCACTTCCAATATGTATCCAGATTGAGACTTAGAGTCATCTGGATCAGTGTCAAAAAATTGCATCGACGTAACCCTTTATGATGAACCTTTTTGTCACCTCCATAATCGAGAAACATATCCTTATTCCACTAAGGATAATTTTGACCGCTGTCTAGTGATCTACTCCTAGATCACTATTGTACTCCCTTGCCAAAATCAGTGTAGGGTATACAATAGATCTGGTATACAGCATAGCATACTTTATAGAACCTATGGCCAAGGCATAGGGAATGACTTTCATTCTCTTTCTATCTTCTGCCGTGGTCGGACTTTGAGTCTTACTCAACTTCACACCTTGCAACACAGGCCAGAACTCTTTCTTTGACTGTTCCATTTTGAACTAATTCAAGATCTTGTCAAGGTACATACTCATTGAAAATCTTATCAAGCGTCTTGATCTATCTCTATAGATCTTGATGCTCAATACGTAAGCAGCTTCACTGAGGTCTTTCTTTGAAAAACTCCTTTCAAACACTCCTTTATGCTTTGCAGAATAATTCTACATTATTTCCGATCAAAAATATGTCATTCACATATACTTATCAGAAATGATGTAGTGCTCCCACTCACTTTCTTGTAAATACAGGCTTCACCCCAAGTCTGTATAAAACTACATCCTTTGATCAACTTATCAAAGCGTATATTCCAACTCTGAGATGCTTGCACCAGTCCATAGATGGATTGCTGGAGCTTGCATATTTTGTTAGCACCTTTAGGATTGACAAAACCTTCTGGTTGCATCATATACAACTCTTCTTTAATAAATCCATTAAGGAATGCAATTTTGTTTATCCATTTGCCAGATTTCATAAAATGCGGCAATTGCTAACATGATTCGGATAGAGTTAAGCATAGATACGAGTGAGAAACTCTCATCGTATTCAACATCTTGAACATGTCGAAAATCTTTTGCGACAATTCTAGCTTTGTAGATAGTAACACTACTATCAGCGTCCGTCTTCCTCTTGAAGATCCATTTAATCTCAATGGCTCGCTGATCATTGGGCAAGTCAATCAAAGTCCATACTTTGTTCTCATATATGGATCCCATCTCAGATTTCATGGCCTCAAACCATTTCACGGAATCTGGGCTCATCATCGCTTCCTCATAGTTCGTAGGTTCGTCATGGTCAAGTAACATGACCTCCAGAACAGGATTATCATTCCACTCTGGTGCGGATCTTACTCTGGTTTACATACGAGGTTCGGTAGTAACTTGATCTGAAGTTACATGATCATCATCATTAGCTTCCTCACTAATTGGTATAGTAGTCATAGGAACAGATTTTTGTGATGAACTACTTTCCAATAAGGGAGCAGGTACAGTTACCTCATCAAGTTATACTTTCCACCCACTCACTTCTTTCGAGAGAAACTCCTTCTCTAGAAAGGATCCATTCTCAGCAACGAATATCTTGCCTTTGGATCTGTGATAGAAGGTGTACCCAACAGTAACTTTTGGGTATCCTATGAAGACGCACTTTTTCGATTTGGGTTTGAGCTTATCAGGATGAAACTTTTTCACATAAGCATCGCAGCCCCAAACTTTATGAAACGACAGCTTAGGTTTCTTGCCAAACCATAGTTCATATGGTGTCGTCTCAACAGATTAGACGGTGCCCTATTTAATGTGAATGCAGCTGTCTCTAATGCATAACCCCAGAACGATAGTGGTAAATCGGTAAGAGACATCATAGATTGCACTATATCCAATAAAGTACGGTTATGGCGTTCGGACACACCATTATTCCGTGGTGTTCCAGGTGGCACGAATTTGTGAAATTATTCCACATTGTTTTAATTGAAGACCAAACTCGTAACTCAAATATTTGTCTCAGCGATCAGATCGTAGAAACTTTATTTTCTTGTCACGATGATTTTCCACTTCACTCTGAAATTCTTTGAACTTTTCAAATGTTTCAGACTTATGTTTCATCAAGTAGATATACCCATATCTGCTCAAATCATCTGTGAAGGTCAGAAAATAACGATACCCGCCGCGAGGCTCAAGACTCATCGGATCGCATACATCAGTATGTATTATTTCCAATAAGCCAGTTGCTTGCTCCATTGTTCCGGAGAACGGAGTTTTAGTCATCTTGCCCATAAGGCATGGTTCGCAAGCATCAAGTGATTCCAAAATCCAATTAGCATGGAGTTTCTTCATGCGCTTTACACCAGTATGACCTAAACGATAGCGCCACAAATAAGTTGCACTATCATTATTAACTTTGCATCTTTTGGCTTCAATATTATGAATATGTGTATCACTATGATCGAGATCCAACAAACCATTTTCGTTGGTGTGTATGACCATAGAAGGTTTTTATTACTGTAAACAGAACAACAATTGTTCTCTAACTTAAATGAATAACCGTATTACAATAAACATGATCAAATCATATACATGCTCAACGCAAACACCAAATAACACTTATTTAGGTTCAATACTGATCCCGGAAGTATAGGGAGTCTGCGATGATGATCATATCAATCTTGGAACCACTTCCAACACACATCATCACTTCACCCTTAACTAGTCTCTGTTTATTCTGCAACTCCCGTTTCGAGTTACTAATCTTAGCAACTGAACTAGTATCAAATACTGAGGGGTTGCTATAAACACTAGTAAAGTACACAACAATAACATGTATATCAAATATACCTTTGTTCACTTTGCCATCCTTCTTATCCGCCAAATACTTGGGGCAGTTCCGCTTCCAGTGACCAGTTCCTTTGCAGTAGAAGCACTCAGTCTCAGGCTTAGGTCCAGACTTGGGCTTCTTCACTTGAGCAGCAACTCGCTTGCCGTTCTTCTTGAAGTTCCCCTTCTTCCCTTTGCCCTTTTCTTGAAACTAGTGCTTGTCAACCATCAACACTTGATGTTTTTCTTGATTTCTACCTTCGTCGATTTCAGCATCACGAAAAGCTTGGGAATCATTTCTGTTATCCCTTGCATATTATAGTTCATCATGAAGTTCTAGTAACTTGGTGATAGTGACTAGAGAACTCTGTCAATCACTATCTTATCTGGAAGATTAACTCCCACTTGATTCAAGTCATTGTAGTACTCAGACATTCTGAGCACATGCTCACTAGCTGAGCAGTTCTCCTCCATCTTGTAGGCAAAGTACTGTCAGAGGTCTCATACCTCTCGACACGGGCATGAGTATGAAATACCAATTTCAACTCTTAGAACATCTTATATGCTCTGTGGCGTTCAAAACATTTTTGAAGTCCTGGTTCTAAGCCATAAAGCATGGTGCACTAAACTATCAAGTAGTCATCATACCGAGCTTTTCAAACGTTCATAACGTCTGCATCTGCTCCTGCAATAGCTCTGTCACCTAGCGGTGCATCAAGGACATAATACTTCTGTGCAACAATGAGGTTAATCCTCAGATCACGGATCAAGTCCGCATCATTGCTACCAACATCTTTCAACTTAGTTTTCTCTAGGAACATATCAAAATAAAACAGGGGAGCAAAACACAAGCTATTGATCTACAACATAGATATGCTAATACTACCAGGACTAAGTTCATGATATATTTAAGTTCAATTAATCATATTACTTAAGAACTCCCACTAAGATAGACATCTCTCTAATCCTCTAAGTGATCACGTGATCCAAATCAACTAAACCATGTCCGATCATCACGTGAGATGGAGTAGTTTCAATGGTGAACATCACTATGTTGATCATATCTACTATATGATTCACGCTCGACCTTTCGGTCTCAGTGTTCCGAGGCCATATCTGTTATATGCTAGGCTCGTCAAGTTTAACCTGAGTATTCCGCGTGGGCAACTGTTTTGCACCCGTTGTATTTGAACGTAGAGCCTATCACACCCCCAACACAAAGAACTTTCGCAACGGTGCATACTCAGGGAGAACACTTATACCTTGATAATTTAGTGAGAGATCATCTTATAATGCTACCGTCGATCTAATCAGAATAAGATGCATAAAAGATAAACATCACATGCAATCAATATAAGTGATATGATATGACCATCATCATCTTGTGCTTGTGATCTCCATCTCTGAAGCACCATCATGATCACCATCGTCACCGGCGCGACACCTTGATCTCCATCATAGCATCGTTGTTGTCTTGCCAACTATTGCTTCTACGACTATCGCTACCGCTTAGTAATAAAGTAAAGCAATTACAGGGCGATTTGTAACACCCCGAATGTAACTTTCCATATTTGTAACTCCAACTCTTGCCATTTTCGGCTATGTGTTATGATATCCCATTAGTGGTCAGGTTTTGTCTTTCGTTTTGCATTTTGTTCATGTCATGCATCTCATATCATGTCATCATGTGCATCTCATTTGCATACATGTTCGTCTCATGCATCCGAGCTTTTTCCCCGTTGTCCGTTTTGCAATCCGACACTCCCACATGCACCGGCGCACCCCTCTTGCCTCTTTTCGTGAGCGGGTATTAAACGTTCTCGGAATGTACTGAGGTTTGTCAAGTGGCCTTGGTACACCACCAGTAGACCACCTGTCAAGTTTCGTTCCATTTGGAGGTCGTTTGGTGCTCCAACGGTTAACCGGGTAACCGCAAAGGCTTTTTGTGTATTGCAGCAAACCCCCCTCCAAACAGCCCAATAACCCACCTAAGAAACTTTCATGCTCTCGGTCGTTCGATCATGATCGTGTGGGCGAAAACCGTGCCTCATTTGGACTCTCCTAGGTCCCTATACCTATATAAACACCTCCCCCTCCGAAATTTGCGTCCAAACCCTAGTCGTCCCCTTCCTCCGCACGCCGGACACGTCTGCCCGGTGCCGGACGCATCTGCCGCCGCGCCCCGTCCAACCAGAGATCGACACGTGGCAGCGCCGCCACCCCACCGCCCGTGGCCCGGAGAGCCCGCGTCCGGCCCCCGCGGCCCGAGCCGCCGCCGCCCGTGCCCGCGTCCCCCCGCCCCCGCGCGCGCCTCCACCTCCGCCCGCGTGGCTCCCCGCTTCCGCCGCCGCGGCTCCGCCGGCGTCCGCTCGCCTCCACGCCAGCCCCGACGTCCTCCGGCCCGCGCCGCCGCCCGCCGGCGCCGCGCTCGCCCGCGCCCTGGGCCGCCGTCCTCGCCCGCCGGCGACCTCTCCCTCTCCTCCGGCCACTTCTCCGGCAAGAACTCCGGCGACGAGCTCCGGCCGCCTCAAATCGCGTGCCTGCCCCGATCTGGATCTGGAGGTTGACCCCGAAATATTCTCAGTCCCGAAGTATTTTCACGTTATGTGATCATGTTCATGGCATCATATCTCATTGCATACTGCTCCGTTTTGCATGCATGATATATCAAAATGTTCGACTCGAGATGCTCTTAATTTTATTTCATTTTAACATGCTCGTTTGAGTTCATCCTGATGACCAAATCTCTGGTGCAAGAGTGCTATATGATGTTTACTGCTGTTACTTATCAGAACTTGGTGTTTTGTTATTTTTGCTACATTTGATGTGTGCATCTTATGGGCATAAGCTCTACAGGTGTTTTGATCTATGCCATGCCATCTTTACAGGGGTGTATGCCATGTATTTTGGTGATCTATGTGGTGACTAGCACAAGCATGCAAACTAGGCTTCGTGATGTTTCTATTTTCAGGGATTTAAGATTTTGCTGTCTGTGACTGCTGTTATTTTGTTGTGATATATCCATGTGTCTACAGTGAGATCCATGCTTATTTTAGGTATGTTTAGTAAGGATGTTTCGTAGATATAGTTGTGCTCTATCCATCCATGGCTCTGTTTGCAATTATGGAGTGCCATAGCATGTCTTAATCTTGCTCTACTTTTGCTATAAAATATTCCTTGCAGATTGTTAACGTGATATTCAATGTTGCCAAGGTTGTTGTAGTTGTTTCATACATGCTATAAACTTGCTCTTGGCATGGATAGCTTCATAAACATGCCATCTTGCTGTAGGTATGCTTGTTTTGTCAGGTATTGCTTTGTGATGAGTGAATCAAGCTCACCAAGATGCCCTCATAATTTCTGTTAATGCCATGCTCTGTTTTCTGCCAAGTCTGAAACCTGTTAACGAAACTTGCTATGTTTACATGCGTGCCATCATATCTTCTGGTCCTTTTTGGCTCATGGTCAGTAAGGGACTTTTGTTGTATGAATTTAGTAGATTCATGGCATGCCTTGTTTTGCTATGTTAAGTTCCTGTAGCATGTTGATTGCTTGCTCTGAACATTGCTACCTGATGCTGTTTCTGCCATGTCCAGGCAAGATGACCATACCCTCGATATCACTTCTATCTTTGCTTTGCTAGTTGTTCGTTCTATTGCTATGCTGCGCTACCTACCACTTGCTATATCATGCCTCCCATATTGCCATGTCAAGCCTCTAACCATCCTTTCCTAGCAAACCGTTGTTTGGCTAAGTTACCGCTTTTGCTCAGCCCTTCTTATAGCGTTGCTAGTTGCAGGTGAAGTTGAAGTTGGTTCCATGTTGGAACATGGATATGTTGGCATATCACAATATCTCTTATTTAATTAATGTATCTATATATATGGTAAAGGGTGGAAGGCTCGGCCTTATGCCTGGTGTTTTGTTCCACTCTTGCCGCCCTAGTTTCCGTCATACCGCTATTATGTTCCTTGAGTTTGCGTTCCTTACGCGGTTGGGTGATTTATGGGACCCCCTTGACAGTTCGCCTTGAATAAAACTCTTCCAGCAAGGCCCAACCTTGGTTTTACCATTTGGCACCTAAGCCTTCTTCCCTCGGGTTTTCGCGAGCCCGAGGGTCATCTTTATTTAAACCCCCGGGCCAGTGTTCCTCTGAGTGCTGGTCCAAACTAGAGCCACTTGCAGCGCCACCTCGGGGAAACTCGAGGGCTGGTTCTAGTTGTACGTAGTGTTCATCCGGTGTGCCCTGAGAACGACATATGTGCAGCTCCTATCGGGAGTTGTCGGCACATTGGGCGGTCTTGCTGGTCTTGTTTTACCATTGTCGAAATGTCTTGTAAACCGGGATTCCGAGACTGATCGGGTCTTCCCGGGAGAAGGTTTATCCTTCGTTGACCGTGAGAGCTTACAATGGGCTAAGTTGGGACACCCCTGCAGGGTATTATCTTTCGAAAGCCGTGCCCGCGGTTATGAGGCAGATGGGAATTTGTTAATGTGCGGTTGTAGAGAACTTGTCACTTGACTTAAATTAAAATACATCAACCGTGTGTGTAGCCGTGATGGTCTCTTCTCGGCGGAGTCCGGGAAGTGAACACGGTTTGAGTTATGCATGAACGTAAGTAGTTTCATGATCACTTCTTGATCATTTCTAGCTTCGCGACCATTGCGTTGCTTCTCTTCTTGCTCTCATTTGCGTATGTTAGCCACCATATATGCTTAGTGCTTGCTGCAGCTCCACCTCATTACACCATCCTTTCCTACAAGCTTAAATAGTCTTGATCTCGCGGGTGTGAGATTGCTGAGTCCTCGTGACTCACAGATTCTACCAAAACAGTTACAGGTGCCGACGATACCCGTGCAGATGACGCAACCGAGCTCAAGTGGGAGTTCGACGAGGAACGTGGTCGTTACTATGTTTCGTTTCCTGATGATCAGTAGTGGAGCCCAGTTGGGACGATCGGGGATCTAGCATTTGGGGGTTATCTTATTTTCATTTGGATTTGACCGTAGTCGGTCTATGTGTGGATTTTGGATGATGTATGAATTATATTTATGTATTGTGTGAAGTGGCGATTCTAAGCCAACTCTCGTTATCCCATTCTTGTTCATTACATGGGATTGTGTGAAGATGACCCTTCTTGCGACAATACCTACAATGCGGTTATGCCTCTAAGTCGTGCCTCGACACGTGGGAGATATAGCCGCATCGTGGGCGTTACAAGTTGGTAATCAGAGCCATCCCCGACTTAGGAGCCCCCTGTTTGATCGAATCACTGGCGTTGTTGAGTCTAGAACAAAAATGTTTTGAGTCTTAGGATTATATATCGGAGAGTAGGATTCTATTTACTCCTCAGTCCCTTCGTCGCTCTGGTAAGGCCTCCTGACGTAGAAGTTTTGACTCTTCTCTCCTCAAATTTCACTAAATTTTTTTTAGGATCACGCGGGTATCTTGGAATCGTTCTGATGGTTTTTTGACAAGAACATTGTTCTTGGTGCCTCCTGACATTTAGGGGTTGTGGTAGTGTCCCGGGGAGTTGAGCTCCGAGGTGTTGTTGTCACAATTTTATCGTTGCAGTTCTGGAATACCTGAGTTTCGCCGACATCGAAAATCTCTTTTATGCAGTTGTTGGTGAGATCACCTCGACGCCACCCAGTACTGGGGTGGGAGTTCGGGAGTATTGCCATAACTCGTATAACGGATGCTTTTCGAAGGTTGAGGTACACGATTTCAGAAGGTTTCTTGGTTATGTGTTGACGGATGGATACAGCCGGATCTAGGGATTGCTAGTTTGGGTGATATATTTTGTGTCCCCTATATCCCCAACACCAGATTGCATAACCAGAAAGTTTCGGGAGTTTATAGGTGGGATTCAAGTAGCTCTTAGCATTTCTTCCCGCAGATATTTGGTTTGTGATTGGGTAATCCTTACCACTTATTTGTTCCACTCGTACCTTGTCATTTTATTTCATCAACCCTTTATCAAGTGGCTTCTCACCTTATGGAAGTGTGATGATTTACTATGGAATTCATTCGTTCATCCCTGTTCGAATGTTTATTGTGAAGACTATATGTTGCAATTTCTATCCGTCGATTCAACTTGTCTATTTGTCTATCAAGATGCTAACGGATGTCACCCTCTTCAGGATGGCTCCGCCAACGCGTCAGAATCCGGAACGCAATGAGGGGAGTCAGGCGAACCCTCCACCACCACCTCCGTCTCCGGAGGCATGGCAAGCTATCATGGCAGCCACCAACGCCAATGCTCAGATGATTTTGCAACTCTTGCAAGAACGCACCCAAGGGCAAGGCAATCAAGGAAATCAAGGCCAAGGCAACAATCAGCCTCATTTCGCTACCCTCAACCAGTTCCTCGCAAATCAGCCCAAGTCTTTCAGCTACTGTGCCGAGGCCACAGACGCCGATGATTGGCTCGTGGACATCAACAAGCATTTTGAATGTAGCAATGTCAGGCCTGAGGACTTTGTCAAGGTCGCTTCTTTTCAACTCAAGGATCAAGCTGCCGAGTGGTATCAACAATACAAAGATTCCAGAGGAGGTCGTGTGATTACCTGGGATGAGTTCCGCCGAGATTTCAAAGCTCACCACATTCCACAAAGTGTTGTTGGGAGCAAGCGTGAGGAGTTCCGAAATCTCAAGCAAGGCAGCATGTCCGTGTATCAATACAATACCCAGTTTCAGAAACTCGCTCGCTTCGCTAAGCAAGACGTTCCTGATGAAAAGAGCATGATCTATCAATTCAGGGGTGGCCTCAGAGAAGATCTGCAATTACCTCTCGTGCTTTTTGAGCCGACCAAGTATGATGATTTCTACAATATGGCACTGAAGCAAGAGGCTGCTCAGCTCAAGTGTGAGGCTTCTAAGAAGAGAGTCAGGGACGCAGTTCAGTCTTCTTCTTCCTCACTAGTCGCTGCAAAGCAACAGAAGTTCTGGTTGCCTCCTCCTCCTCCGTTTCGTCAGCCTTTCCAGCAGAAGAACAAAGGTGGCCATGGATCTTCCCACCCACCAAACTCTGGCTATCAGAACAAGTCTCAGAATCAAGCTCCAAAGTCGAATGCTCCTTATCATCGTCCACTCTCAGAGGTGACTTGCAACAAGTGTCAGCAGAAAGGTCACTATGCTAACAAGTGCTTCAACCAAAGGCGCCTTCCGCCTCCTCCTCCTGTGAGATCTTCCAGCAATGCAGTGGTCAAGCATAATCCCAAGTCTGCAAAGGTGAACATGATGAATGCAGCTCAAGCGGAGGAATCTACTAATGTGATAATGGGTAATCTCTTAGTTAATGATATTCCTGCAAAAGTTTTATTTGATACTGGTGCATCTCTTTCTTTCATTTCAAGACCTTTTGTTGCCAAGCATGAGTTTGTGACGGAAAAGATTCCTGTCCCATTGAAGATTGTGTCCCCAGGTAAACAAATGTCATCTAATAATTGTGTCCCGGATGTTTCCATCAAGATGGGAAGCTATAAATTTCTGTCTAAACCTATTGTCCTTGGTGACTCGGATATTGATCTAATTCTCGGGATGGACTGGCTTTCTAAGCACAAGGCTCAACTTGATTGTGCTGCCAGGGAAATTAAATTGACACACTCTTCTGAGGATGTTATCATCTATGCCGCTCGTGATGAGACCATTCGGTTGTTTTCTCTCAATGAGAAGGGCGAGCTAGACGCAATCTCTCAGATTCCAGTCGTTTGTGAGTACCAAGATGTCTTTCCAGAAGAGCTTCCGGGTATGCCTCCGCACCGGCCAGTTGAGTTCGTTATCGATCTTGAACCCGGCACTGAACCCGTTTGCAAGTGTCCATACAAGCTTGGACCCAAGGAGCTGAAAGAATTGAAGAAACAGCTCGATGAACAAGAGCGTCTGGGTTTGATTAGACCGAGTTCATCTCCATGGGGTTGTGGTGTTCTTTTTGTCGAGAAGAAGGATGGCACGGACCGACTTTGTGTCGACTACCGTCCATGGAACAAGAAGACAATCAAGAACAAGTATCCACTTCCCAACATCAATGAGCTATTCGAGCAACTTAAAGGTGCTAAAGTATTCTCCAAGCTTGACCTTCGAATGGGTTATCATCATATTCGCATTCGTGAAGAAGATATTCCCAAGACAGCATTCAGAACAAGCTTTGGTTCTTATGAATATACTGTCATGTCTTTCGGCCTTGTCAATGCTCCTCCAACATTCTCTCGGATGATGAATTTCATCTTCAACCCCTATACCAACGAATTCGTCCTGGTGTATCTCGATGATATCTTGGTCTTCTCCAAGAATAAGAAGGATCATGCCAAACATTTGCGATTGGTGCTCGACAAGCTCAGAGAGTATCAATTCTATGCGAAGTTTTCCAAATGTGAGTTTTGGCTTGATGAAATTCTTTACCTTGGTCATATCATCTCTGCCAAGGGCATCGCTGTTAATCCCGAGAAGGTGTCTGCAATTGTGAATTGGGAACCTCCTCAGAATGTCAAGCAGCTCCGCAGTTTTCTTGGTCTTGCAAGCTATTGCCGAAGATTCGTTGAGAATTTCTCTAAGATTGCAAAGCCTCTTTCCAACCTCCTCCAGAAGCATGTGAAGTATGTCTGGACTCCTGAGTGTGACGTTGCTTTCAACACTCTCAAAGAGAAACTCGTCACAGCTCCTGTCTTAACTCCTCCTGATGAATCCAAGCCATTCAAAGTTTTCTGTGATGCTTCTCTTCAAGGTCTCGGTGCTGTGTTAATGCAAGAGAAGAAAGTTGTGGCCTATACCTCTCGTCAGTTGAAGCCCAACGAAAAGAACAACCCCACTCACGATCTTGAGTTGGCGGCAGTTGTCCATGCATTAATAACATGGAGACATCTCTTGTTGGGAAGAAAAGTGGACATATTCACTGATCACAAGAGTCTCAAGTACATCTTCACTCAGCCCAACCTCAACCTCAGGCAGACTCAATGGGTCGATATGATTCAGGAGTACAATCCGATTATTGAATATACTCCAGGCAAGGCCAATGTCATTGCAGATGCTTTGAGCAGAAAGGCTTATTGCAACAGCTTAATTCTCAAGCCCTTCCAACCGGATCTTTGTGAAGCTTTCCGCAAGCTGAATCTCCAAGTTGTTCCTCAAGGTTTTCTTGCCAACCTCATAGTCTCTCCTACTTTGGAAGATCAAATTCGTGAGGCACAACTCCTGGATACCATAGTGAAGAAGGTGAAATGTGGTATCGACAAGGGTCTTTCCAAATACAAGTGCTATCGCATTGATGACAGAGACACTTTATTCTTCGAGGACCGGCTCGTGGTTCCTAAAGGTGATCTAAGGAAAGTCATTATGAACTAGGCACACAATTCTCTTCTTTCCATTCATCCTGGAAGTACGAAGATGTACCATGACCTCAAGCAGTCGTATTGGTGGACTCGAATGAAGCGAGAAATCGCTCAATTCGTGAATGAATGTGATGTCTGTCGAAGGGTGAAAGCAGAACACCAACGACCAGCTGGTCTCCTCCAACCTCTTGCTATCCCAGAATGGAAGTTTGATCATATCGAAATGGACTTCGTGACAGGATTTCCAAAGTCCAAGCGCGGAAATGATGCTATCTTCGTTGTCATCGACAAGCTTACTAAAGTGGCTCATTTCCTTCCAATCAAAGAATCTAGCACAGCAGCTCAGTTGGCAGAGCTATACACCTCCAGGATTGTCTCCTTGCACGACATTCCACAATTGATTTCTTCAGATCGTGGAAGAATCTTCACTTCTAAGTTCTGGGACTCCTTCCAGAAGGCCATGGGCACCAACATTCGCTTCAGCACAGCTTTCCATCCGCAAACTAGTGGCCAAGTCGAGCGAGTCAATCAAATCCTTGAAGATTTGCTCAGGGCTTGTGTCATTTCCTTTGGCATGAAGTGGGAAGATTGTCTTCCATATGCCGAATTCTCCTACAACAACAGCTTCCAAACGAGTTCGGGCAAGGCCCCATTCGAGATTCCCTATGGCAGAAAGTGCCGTACTCCTCTCAATTGGTTAGAGACTTGTGAACGCCAACTTCTTGGAAACGACTTAATCACAGAGGCTGAAGAAATGTGTAAAGTCATCCGTGAGAATCTCAAAGCCGCGCAATCGCGCCAAAAGAGTTACTATGATATAAAGCACCGGGACTTGGCTTTCGAGATCGGAGACCATGTCTACCTCCGCGTCTCTCCAATGAAAGGCACTCGTCGCTTCGGTATCAAAGGGAAGCTTGCCCCTAGATACGCGGGTCCTTTCAAGATCATTGGCAAAAGAGGCGACCTCGCCTATCAACTTGAGCTTCCCTCCAACTTCGCGAACGTGCACGATGTGTTCCACGTGTCACAGCTTCGCAAGTGCTTCAAGACTCCTGAGCACACCATCAACTTCGAAGAGATTGACCTCCAAGAAGATCTGTCTTATCATGAGCACCCCGTTGCTATTCTTGAAGAAACTGAGCGCAAGACTCGCAACAAGTCAATCAAATTCCTGAAAGTGAAGTGGTCGCACCATTCCGACCAAGAAGCCACCTGGGAACATGAGGACCACCTCCGTTCCGAATATCCGGAGTTCTTTCAGTCCTAGATCTCGGGACGAGATCCTCTCGTAGTGGCGGAGTGTTGTAACACCCCGGATGTAACTTTCCATATTCGTAACTCCAACTCTTGCCATTTTCGGCTATGTGTTATGATATTCCCTTCGTGGTCGGGTTTTGTCTTTCGTTTTGCATTTTGTTCATGTCATGCATCTCATATCATGTCATCATGTGCATCTCATTTGCATACGTGTTCGTCTCATGCATCCGAGCTTTTTCCCCGTTGTCCGTTTTGCAATCCGACACTCCCACATGCACCGGCGCACCCCTCTTGCCTCTTTTCGTGAGCGGGTGTTAAACGTTCTCGGAATGGACCGAGTTTTGTCAAGTGGCCTTGGTACACCACTGGTAGACCACCTGTCAAGTTTCGTTCTATTCGGAGGTCGTTTGGTGCTCCAACGGTTAACCGGGTAACCGCAAAGGCTTTTTGTGTGTTGCAGCAAAACCCCCCTCCAAACAGCCCAATAACCCACCTAAGTCACTTCCATGCTCTCGGTCGTTCGATCACGATCGTGTGGGCGAAAACCGTGCCTCATTTGGACTCTCCTAGCTCCCTATGCCTATATAAACACCTCCCCCTTCGAAATTTGCGTCCAACCCTAGTCGTCCCCTTCCTCCGCGCGCCGGACACGTCCGCCCGGCGCTAGACGCATCCGCCGCCGCGCCCCGTCCAACCAGAGATCGACACATGGCAGCGCCGTCGCCCCACCGCCCGCTTCCCGGAGAGCCCGCGTCCGGCCCCCGCGGCCCGAGCCGCCGCCGCCCGCGCCCGCGTCCCCGGGCCCCCGCGCGCGGCTCCACCTCCGGCCGCGCGGCTCCCCGCCGCCGCCGCCGCGGCTCCGCCGGCATCCGCTTGCCTCCACGTCGGCCCCGACGTCCGCCGGCCCGAGCCGCCGCCCGCCGTCCTCCCGCCGGCGCCGCGCTCGCCCGCGCCCTGGGCCGTCGTCCTCGCCCGCCGGTGACCTCTCCCTCTCTTCCGGCCACGTCTCCGCCTCAAATCGCGTGCCTGCCCCGATCTGGATCTGGAGGTTGACCCCGTAATATTCTCCAAGTCCCGAAGTATTTTCACGTTATGTGATCATGTTCATGGCATCATATCTCATTGCATACTGCTCCGTTTTGCGTGCATGATATATCGAAATGTTCGACTCGAGATGCTCTTCATTTTGTTTCATTCTAACATGCTCATTTGAGTTCATCTTGATGACCATATCTCTGGTGCAAGAGTGCTATATGATGTTTACTGCTGTTACTTATCAGAACTTGGTGTTTTGTTATTTTTGCTACATTTGATGTGTGCATCTTATGAGCATAAGCTCTACAGGTGTTTTGATCTATGCCATGCCATCTTTACAGGGGTGTATGCCATGTATTTTGGTGGTCTATGAGGTGACTAGCACAAGCATGCAAACTAGGATTCGTGATGTTTCTGTTTTCAGGGATTTAAGATTTTGCTAAGTCTGTGACTGCTATTATTTTGTTGTCATATATCCATGTGTCTACAGTGAGATCCATGCTTATTTTGGGTATGTTCAGTAAGGATGTTTTGTAGATATAGTTGTGCTCTATCCATCCATGGCTCTGTTTGCACTTATGGATTGCCATAGCATGTCTTAATATTGCTCTAGTTTTGCTATAAAATATTCTTTGCAGATTGTTAACGTGATATTCAATGTTGCCAAGGTTGTTGTAGTTGTTTCATACATGCTATAAACTTGTTCTTGGCATGGATAGCTTCATAAACATGCCATCTTGCTATAGGTATGCTTGTTTCGTCGGGCATTGCTTTGTGATGAGTGAATCAAGCTCACCAAGATGCCCTCATAATTTCTGTTAATGCCATGCTCTGTTTTCTGCCAAGTCTGAAACCTGTTAACGAAACTTGCTATGTGTACATGCATGCCATCATATCTTCTAATCCTTTTTGGCTCATGGTCAGTAAGGGACTTTTGTTCTATGCATTTAGTAGATTCATGCCATGCCTTGTTTTGCTACGGTAAGTTCCTGTAGCATGTTGATTGCTTACTCTGAACATTGCTACCTGATGCTATTTCTGCCATGTCCAGTAATTTCACCAAGTCTGTGAACCTGTTATCTTTTGCACTTTTGCCATGCTTGTTTGAACCTGTTATTGTCTGATCTAGCCGTAGCTCAGTGTTCATCTTTTGTCAAGCATCTCCTATAGATTACTTCCATATGCTTTGTTGCTATGTTCGGGTGCTGTCATGCTGTTAATCACAGAATCGTGTCATTCTTGTTTTGCTTGCCATTTGCAAACCGTGCATCCGTTTCCGGTGATCTTTATATCGATTTCGACCGAAATCATCTCATCTTTCCAGTGGCATACTTGGTTTGCCAAGTTACTGCCTTGTTCATCCTTTTTCTTCCGAAGCACGCATACGCATTGCATATCATGTCTCGCATATCATGCATGTAGTGCATCATGTTGCTTATGCATTTCCCGTGATTGATTGTGGTTCCATTGCTTGTGTTCTTGCTATGGGTAGAGCCGGGAGATGATTTCGTGAACGAGGAACCTGTTGAGTACGCTTACGAGGATCAAGCTTTCGACAAATCTGAGAACCTTGCAGGCAAGATGACCATACCCTCGATATCATTTCTATCTTTGCTTTGCTAGTTGTTCGTTCTATTGCTATGCTGCGCTACCTACCACTTGATATATCATGCCTCCCATATTGCCATGCCAAGCCTCTAACCATCCTTTCCTAGCAAACCGTTGTTTGGCTAAGTTACCGCTTTTGCTCAGCCCTTCTTATAGCGTTGCTAGTTGCAGGTGAAGTTGAAGTTGGTTCCATGTTGGAACATGGATATGTTGGCATATCACAATATGTCTTATTTAATTAATGCATCTATATATATGGTAAAGGGTGGAAGGCTCGGCCTTATGCCTGGTGTTTTGTTCCACTCTTGCCGCCCTAGTTTCCGTCATACCGCTATTATGTTCCTTGAGTTTGCGTTCCTTACGCGGTTGGGTGATTTATGGGACCCCCTTGACAGTTCGCCTTGAATAAAACTCTTCCAGCAAGGCCCAACCTTGGTTTTACCATTTGGCACCTAAGCCTTCTTCCCTCGGGTTTTCGCGAGCCCGAGGGTCATCTTTATTTAAACCCCCGGGCCAGTGTTCCTCTGAGTGCTGGTCCAAACTAGAGCCACTTGCAGCGCCACCTCGGGGAAACTCGAGGGCTGGTTCTAGTTGTACGTAGTGTTCATCCGGTGTGCCCTGAGAACGACATATGTGCAGATCCTATCGGGATTTGTCGGCACATCGGGCAGTCTTGTTGGTCTTGTTTTACCATTGTCGAAATGTCTTGTAAACCGGGATTCCGAGACTGATCGGGTCTTCCCGGGAGAAGGTTTATCCTTCGTTGACCGTGAGAGCTTATAATGGGCTAAGTTGGGACACCCCTGCAGGGTATTATCTTTCGAAAGCCGTGCCCGCGGTTATGAGGCAGATGGGAATTTGTTAATGTGCGGTTGTAGAGAACTTGTCACTTGACTTAAATTAAAATACATCAACCGTGTGTGTAGCCGTGATGGTCTCTTCTCGGCGGAGTCCGGGAAGTGAACACGGTTTGAGTTATGCATGAACGTAAGTAGTTTCAGGATCACTTCTTGATCATTTCTAGCTTCGCGACCGTTGCGTTGCTTCTCTTCTCCCTCTCATTTGCGTATGTTAGCCACCATATATGCTTAGTGCTTGCTGCAGCTCCACCTCATTACACCATCCTTTCCTACAAGCTTAAATAGTCTTGATCTCACGGGTGTGAGATTGCTGAGTCCTCGTGACTCACAGATTCTACCAAAACAGTTACAGGTGCCGACGATACCGGTGCAGATGACGCAACCGAGCTCAAGTGGGAGTTCGACGAGGAACGTGGTCGTTACTATGTTTCGTTTCCTGATGATCAGTAGTGAAGCCCAGTTGGGACGATCGGGGATCTAGCATTTGGGGGTTATCTTATTTTCATTTGGATTTGACCGTAGTCGGTCTATGTGTGGATTTTGGATGATGTATGAATTATATTTATGTATTGTCTGAAGTGGCGATTGTAAGCCAACTCTTGTTATCCCATTCTTGTTCATTACATGGGATTGTGTGAAGATGACCCTTCTTGCGACAATACCTACAATGCGGTTATGCCTCTAAGTCGTGCCTCGACACGTGGGAGATATAGCCGCATCGTGGGCGTTACACGATTGCATTGCATACAATAAAGCGACAACCATATGGCTCCTGCCAGTTGCCGATAACTCGGTTAGAAAACATGATCATCTCATACAATAAAATATAGCATCATGCCTTGACCATATCACATCACAACATGCCTTGCAAAAACAAGTTAGACGTCCTCTACTTTGTTGTTGCAAGTTTTACGTGGCTGCTACGGGCTGAGTAAGAACCGTTCTTACCTACGCATCAAAACCACAACGATAGTTTGTCAAGTTGGTGCTGTTTTAACCTTCGCAAGGACCGGGCGTAGCCACACTCGGTTCAACTAAACTTGGAGAAACTGACACCGGCTAGTCACCTGTGTGCATAGCACGGCGGTAAAACCAGTCTCGCGTAAGCGTACGCGTAATGTCGGCCCGGGCCGCTTCATCCAACAATACCGCCGAACCAAAGTATAACATATGCAGTAGGACGTGGTCCTACTGTCCAACCCTAAAAAAACCAAAGTATAACATGCTGGTAAGCAGTATGACTTATATCACCCACAACTCACTTGTGTTCTACTCGTGCATATAACATCTACGCATAAAACCAGGCTCGGATGCCACTGTTGGGGAACATAGTAATTTCAAAAAAAATCCTACGCACACGCAAGATCATGTTGATGCATCGCAACGAGAGGGGAGAGTGTTGTCCACGTACCCTCGTAGACCGAAAGCGGAAGCGTTAGCACAACCCGGTTGATGTAGTCGTACGTCTTCACGATCCGACCGATCAAGTACCGAACGCACGGCACCTCCGAGTTCAGCACACGTTCAGCTCGATGACGTCCCTCGAACTCCGATCTAGCCGAGCTTTGAGGGAGAGTTCCATCAGCACGACAGCGTGGTGACGATGATGATGTACTACCGACGCAGGGCTTCGCCTAAGCACCGCTACAGTATTATCGAGGTGGACTATGGTGGAGGGGGGCACCGCACACGGCTAAAAGATCAAACAATCAATTGTTGTGTCTTTGGGGTGCCCCCTGCCCCCGTATATAAAGGAGCAAGGGGGGAGGCGGCCGGCCTAGGAGGAGGGCGCGCCAAGGGGGGAGTCCTACTCCCACCGAGAGTAGGACTTCTCCTTTTCTTGTTGGAGTAGGAGAAGGGAAGGGAAAGGAGAAGGAAGGAAGGGGGTGCCCCCCCTCCCGAGTCCATGGGGAGGGGTGCGGCCACCCTTTGGGGCCTTTCTCTCCTTTCCCGTATGGCCCATTAAGGCCCAATACGAATTCCCGTAACTCTCCGGTACTCCGAAAAATACCCGAATCACTCGGAACCTTTCCAATGTTCGGATATAGTCGTCCAATATATCGATCTTTACGTCTCGACCATTTCGAGACTCCTCGTCATGTCCTTGATCTCATCCGGGACTCCGAACTCCTTCGGTACATCAAAACACATAAAATCATAATATAGCCGTCATCTAACTTTAAGCGTGCGAACCCTACGGGTTCGAGTAAAATGTAGACATGACCGAGACACGTCTCCGGTCAATAACCAATAGCGGAACCTGGATGCTCATATTGGTTCCCACATATTCTATGAAAATCTTTATCGGTCAAACCGCATAACAACATATGTTTTTTCCTTTATCATCGGTATGTTACTTGCCCGAGATTCGATCGTCGGTATCTCAATACCTAGTTCAATCTCGTTACCGCCAAGTATCTTTACTCGTTCCGTAATACATCATCCCACAACTAACTCATTAGTTACAATGCTTGCAAGGCTTATAGTGATGTGCATTACTGAGTGGGCCCAGAGATACCTCTCCGACAATCGGAGTGACAAATCCTAATCTCGAAATACGCCAACCCAACAAGTACCTTCGGAGACACCTGTAGAGCACCTTTATAATCACCCAGTTACTTTGTGACGTTTGGTAGCACACAAAGTGTTCCTCCAGTAAACGGGAGTTGCATAATCTCATAGTCATAGGAACATGTATAAGTCATGAAGAAAGTGAGAGCAACAAACTAAACGATCAAGTGCTAAGCTAACGGAATGGGTCAAGTCAATCACATCATTCTCCTAATGATGTGATCCCGTTAATCAAATGACAACTCATGTCTATGGTTAGGAAACATAACCATCTTTGATCAATGAGCTAGTCAAGTAGAGGCATACTAGTGACACTCTGTTTGTCTATGTATTCACACATGTATTATGTTTCCGGTTAATACAATTCTGGCATGAATAATAAACATTTATCATGATATAAGGAAATAAATAATAACTTTATTATTGCCTCTAGGGCATATTTCCTTCAGAATACTACAGCTTATCCAACAACGAGCAAGATCAACTCCTGTCAAACCGTTTGCCATGAAGGCTCTGAGCTTTGATAATTGAGGAGCATAGTTGGCCCTTTCTCTTGCAGTCAACCTCTGAGGAAAAGGATGTGTGCTGCTCAGGCATTCAGGGCGGTAACCCGACAGGGGGTTTTCATCAGATGGAGATGTATCCATGCAATAAAACCAAGTCTGGTTCCACTCTTTGGGGTGACTGTGGAGTTTGGGATGAGGGAAGGTGACTTCTTTCCTTTTCTGAACCGCCATTCCGCCCAGTTCCGTATTGGGTCCATCCGAGAACTCTGTGTGACTGTTTAAGTGAAAGAAATCCCTAAACAGTTCGACTGTAGGTTCCTCTTGCAGGTAAACCTCACAGAAGACTTGGAAGTGGTAGATGTTGGTCACAGAATTGGGACCGATGTCTTGAGGGCGCAGCTGAAAATTGGCTAGTACATCTCGAAAAAATTTCGAACCGGGAGGGCTTAAACCTCGACTCAGATGGTGAGCAAACACGACTACCTCTCTGTCCTTGCGTGTAGGAGGATTTTCCGGGCCAGGTACCCTCCAGTGGATGACATCTTTCTTGGCTAAAGCGTCCGTTTTAACAAGATTGTTTAATTGTACTTCGGTTACTCGAGAAGGAGCCCAATTGCATTCATAGACTTGCTTGGCCATGGCAATGAAAGATCTAAACATGATTATTGCCGGTTTAAGATTTACAAAGGACAACTATATAGCGGTATAAGGACGTAAGCATATTGTTAAACCGGAATTGGTTATTCGTAAACCGGAGTCTGACAATGGAAACAGTACAATGATGAATGCATTGGCGGTTCAACAGGGGATTAATGGTATCTACTGGGTCATCATTCTGTATATGAAGTTAAACCGCCCAATCTGGTATTAAAAATGTATAAGTGAAGGAAGAAACAAGTTTCACATCTTGCCAGGGTAATTTCAGATCTACCGCACGTTGGAAAAACAAAATATATTCTGACCTAATTTCCAGCGTGTTAAAGGTTCACCAAGTTCAGATGAGTTGGATATCAAGCAGGTGCCTTAACAAGAAGAAAGGTTCTAAACTACAAAAGGCGCTGAAAATAGTCAGACCTAACCGGCCATTGGTGCTACCGAAGGAAGAACAACTTCAAGCTATGAAGAACACCGAACCCTAATGGCGGATCTAGGGCGAGAAGAAGAGGTACTTACCGGTGCAGGAGGAAGAAGCAGAGGATCGCTGCTTTTCTCTGATACGATCAGGTTGATGCAGCGGCCTTTGTCAAAGCAGAGGCGAAGGACGACAGCGGCGGCAGAGCTTGAGGTTCGGTCGGCGCGAGGAAGACGACGATGCGAAGAGGCACGAGGGGGAAAATGGAAAGACCCCCTAGCCCTATTTATAAGGGCAGAAAGATAAGCGTGAGGCGCGAGAATCGAGGAGCCTAAATTTTGGATATGAGGCAGAGCTGTCGCCTCGATTGTCGGTGGCTCATTAAGGAAGGTGGATTATACACTGTTTTAAATAATAGGTGACGTCATGGTGGTTTACCATGGTCCTAGAAGATGATGTCATGGCGGTTTACAAGATTATGTGAAGATGTTGAAGAAGAAATTTTCTTTAGTATTGAGGATTGACATGAACCAGTTCAAATCAATCTGGGACCTAATGTTGGGGATATTACCACTGGGCGTAAACCGGCCAGGAGAGGCCGGGTTAACCCCATAAGTAGTTCATCTGTATCTGAAGTCCATGAAGACAGACGGTGACGCTTTACGAAGGCCCAGGGCCCAAAGCCGGTTTAAGGCCTGTAGACATAAACCGACATTGATATGTAAACTTGTGTTGTAAGATAGAAGTAGCAGAGACCGAGCCAGACACGATTATGAGCCGGCCTCGGGATTCTGTAAACCGATGGGCGTCAACCCACGTATATAAGGGGACGATCCGGCGGCGGCTCAAGGACAACAGACAACAACTCGAGACTCAGGCAAAGCGTATTCGCTCCCTGGTCATCGAAACCCCAGCAATTCCATCACAACTAGACGTAGGCTTTTACCTTCATCGTAAGCGGCCGAACTAGTATAAATTCTCTTGCGTCCCTTGTCCACTTTATCCCCTTTAAGTTAACCCATAGCGATGGCTCCACGACTAAGTCCTTTCTCTAGGACATCTGCCGTGACAAAACCACGACAATGACCATCGGCGAGGCCCGTGCCCAATACATGGACACGGTGAGGCAGAAGCGTCAGGAGCAGTTCCGGGAGGCGTAGGCCGACGCTGCCTACAACCACCATCTCCTCTAGGAGCACCTGCAGGCGGAGGAGCAGATAGCCACGGAGTGGGCGGAGCAGGAGGCGCTGCTCGACTCGTACCGCTCCGCCTGCGAGGGCTGCCTTGAGCGCTGGCGGGTACCGCATGCGGGCGGCGGAGGCTGCGGCCGCCTACAAAGAGGGCGAGGCGTTATTTGGCGAGACCGAGGACGAGGCAGAGGACAATGCCGGCTTCGACGAGTCCCCGCTCCGCTGGGGTCGACGAGGCCCTGCTCCGCCGAGGCCCCGCGGCGCCAACAACGAGGCAGAGGACACCGCCGGCTCCGCCGACGCCCCGCCCTACCGGCACCGAGGTGGAGGACCTCGCCAGCTTCGGCGAGGCCGTACTCCGCCGAGGCCCCGCCCCACCAACAACGAGGCAGAGGACATCGCCGGCTCAGCTGAGGCCCCACCCTGCCGGCAACGAGGGGGAGGATTTCCCCCGCTCCGCCGAGGCGCCGCCCCGCCAGCAACGAGACAGAGGACATCGCCGGTTCCATTGAGGCCCCGCCCCACTGCCAACGAGGCCGCGCCACACAGAAAACGAGGAAGAGTAGAACATTGTAGGTCGCCGCCGCTCGGGACCAAGTAAGGCCACCGCTGCTACCCTTCGGTTGAAGCCAAGCTAGGCGGGTTGACCATTGACGGACGATTAGCTTCTTGGCAGCGACGTGGAGTCAGAGAGCTATGTTGGAGAAGGACGCTGCTTTAGTTACTTAACTTCTGGTGCAGTTGGGTCACTGACACCCCTTTTTAGTTGAAGAATGTATGAGATGTAATGAAATCCGGCATGTTTATATGAAATACGACCGTGTATGAATGAATTTAGTTCGATTAGTTCGAATTCTTGTATCACTGGCATTGGATGAACATGCAAAACAATACGTACTAGGATTATTCCCAGGGTGATCACCTCGTTTGCAGCAGTTTCACATGTACTCCATCTGGTCCTTTTTAGTCTGCATACAAGTTTTGTCTGCAGTCAAAGTATCTCTACTTTGACCAATCTTTTAGAAAAAGTATGATCATTCACAATGTAAAATCAACTGACTTGAAAGAAATCTAATATGCGAAGTAAAAAGGAACAGAGGGAGTACAAAGAGTTTGAGCTGCTTTTTAGCGTTCCTGTACATTGCAATCAAACACACAGGCCTGCCAATTCATAGAGAACATTCAAAACAATCGATGATTATGCATCTCTGCGATTCACATGTCAGAGCCAATATTTACCTCACAACTAAACAATAAAGAAAAATCGATCGATGCTCCTGACAGCAAAGGGTGTCCCATTCGAAAATATCAAACGCATGTCTTCTTGCTAACACCAATGAGCAAAATTTGACAAGGCTGTCCCATTCCAAAATGTCAAATGCGTGTTGTTTTGCGTACATCAATGAGCAAACTTTGACAAGGTTTTCCCATTCCAAAATATCAAATGCCTATGATTGTGGAATGGGCAGGCACTGGTGCGCGTCGGTCCTAAACAAACGGTTTTTAACCCCTTTCCGCGACGGCCTTCGGAACCGTCGCCAAGTGAGTGTGTGTGATAGGGGGTCCTTCCCACACGACCCAGAAACCGTCGGGGATATGGAACAGTGATCCAGAGGCCTTCCAAACTGTAATCATGTGTGATGAAACACACACTAAATTCTTTTGCACGTGTGGTATCGGTGATTAAGCGTTTCTAATGATGCATTGAAACCATACGGTCTGTCATAACGAACCGTTTGGGAAACAATATGTAAGGCACACTGGCCAACATATGAACTGTGTGTGATTTGTGCCCTATCGCACACGAGTTTTCTGCGTAACCCGTCTGCCATGCTAGACTCCATCGCACACGTTTTCCAACAATTACCGTCTGCGATAATGTTCTATCACAAACGGTTCAGGATCCCCTTCGTACACATACAAGTGATGCAGACCATTTGTGATTTGTTAGGTATCACCGACGGTTGCCACAAGAGTGACGTGTGCTTTTAGTTTGGGATCCCACACGTTTCCTGAAAAAATATGACTGGGATTGTATTTTGCATTGGGCACGGTTTACTCCCAGTTCTCGTGTGCGTTATGCGATATCACAAACGGTTCCGGAGAACCTACGCACACGTAGTAGCGCTGCGAATCGTTTGTGGTCTGCTGTGTATCACCGACGGTTCCAATACGATTGACGTATGCTTTCCGATGTGGATCGCACACACTCATTTAGTTGAACCGTGTACGGAGCAATTGCCAGGTTAAAACAAAAATATCCCATTTTGAATCGGCACGCAAAAAGCAAATTCACCACAATATTCAATTGAACAAATAAACAAAAATATCCCATTTTGAATCGGCACGCAAAAAAAATTCGCCACAATATTCAATTGAACAAATAGTGTCCACAGGAAGAACATTCATCAGATTTCGCAACAACTGCAATTGAACATATGGTAGCTAAATTCCAATGATTTGTCCACACATATATGCATTACATAATTAATCATAGTGTACGAAATACGAAGACCTCATCAGATGGAAAACAATGGATCCATGCGTTATATGTTTAGCGACTAACTCTTACTCAATGTTTCAGGAGAAGGCATGCTGAAATCTTCATTATCACCAGTGGGATTGATGTAGTGATCCAGGAAGAAGTCGCTGATAAATCTGCGAACCATCAGCAATTCACCAGCCGGGAGCGGTTCAGGGGTCCTCGGTTTTAAGTTGAGCTACAGTATTTTTAAGATCAGAATGTGCCATGTGAGTGGAGTAGAAGATATTAATTAAGATAGACTTACTGGTACTAATTTGTGAGGATCGTCACAACTATCAGCAGATTTGCAGATGGAGATCATGTGTCTGCAAACATAGTATCCACAAAGGTTGGTCCCTGCTTCTTGCTGAGGACACTAAAATTTTTTGTACAAAACTAGTCATGTATTTGTCCTGTTAGGAACAACCTAACCGGTGTTAGATGTATTATTTTTTCTTTTGACAAAATAGAAAGAGGTTTATTTAGAAGCTTGAACATTTGACTAGCGTAAGGAAAGGTATTTGCAGACTGTTGGATAAATTTTCCGAAAATAATGGATTTCGGTGTGTTACCGGAGAAACGATCTCGTGCTGCAGAGGTAGTTTCCTCTTGAACAGGTTCCCTGTTTTAGTTTCCCACAATGCGAGCACACTACAAATGATGATGATTTTTGACAACATCTTATTGAACCAGATATGAATGAAAATTAATTTCAACATCATAGAATTCAATACCTATCCAAGAATTGTTGAAGATGCGTCAGATCTTGAGCGTTTGTTGACTCTCTGAGAGAATCGATGTAGTAAACTGTGTTCTTGTTTGGGACAATGAATACCAATATCCAGTGATTGCTACATATTAAGAAAGCCATGAACTTATGAATGATATCGAAATCTGAAAGACAATCAGTGTATACGTGGTTGTTTACTTGACTTACCTGTCATGATATGGCCAGCGAAATGATTCTGCATGGGACGTGTTTTCGAAGATACGGACGACCGTGTTAACGCCCCAGTCCCGTCGGTCCTTTTCATGTAATGTTGTGCCATTAGCTAATGCAGGATCCATGAAATACACACTCTCACTTTGTCTTCTCTGCGCGTTCAATCCCCTGAGAGGAATAAAATGCAGTTAGCTATTTATCATTTACAGCCTTGTATGGAGAAGTTGATCAGAGTTTGTTAAGTACTTACAAAATCACGCATCTAACAAGAGTGGCATTGAGCACGTTGAAGTTGAAGAAGAGATGTAAGTCCTCGAAACTCACAATGATGGAACCAACATCGTGTCAGAAATGATCTCTGTTGTAGTGGACTAGCAAATGGTGATTACCTTCTGACATTTGATCCATGCAATATTCATGTAACTCGCGGCAACTGGAGCTGCACTCATCAAAGTATTTGCCAACAAGAAATGGCTGGCCATGGACGTAATTGCGTGCTTCAAGTACGTCTGCTTTTCTTTTAGCAAGCAACAATTCTACTTGTTCATCATCCATGGCGTCAGAAATAATATTACTCCCCAGTTCGAACTAGCTGCTCTTAATTTGGTTCTGGGCGATGAGTGCTTTAAGTAAGAGGCAATTGTTCTCTTTCCTCTTCACTTTCCCGCTGCGTTTCCTCGTGGTCGTGGCTGTAGCCTTTTTGGCCACTTCCTTCTTGGTACTTGAAGCATTTCTGGTAGAACGTCTGGTTGCCTACACAGTAGACTATCGAGCAGACGGTGAAGCTTGGACGGACTTCTTAGCAGACTGTTTATCTATGCCGGACCGCTGAGTTGGCGGTGCTGTAGTGACGGACTGCTGGGCTGTAGGAGCAGAGGCATCAGACTGCTGGGCTGTAGGAGCAGAGGAATCAGACTGCTGACCATGCGTTGAAGCTAATTCGGGTTTCTGCGCAGGTGGTGCCAACTTGTCTGTGTGCTGAGGAGGCCGTCCCAACACGTTGGTTTGCTGAGCAGGAAGTGCTGACGCATTGGTATGCTGATCACGCGCCTGCGGACTGACGGACTGATGAACAGTCGGTTCTGGACCTACAGACCGCTTAGCAGGAGGTTCCGAAGCATCAGACTGTTTAGCAGTCCGTTCCACCAGGTTGGTCTGTTGAGCATGTGCTGCAGCTGGGTCTCCCCCCGCCGCTTCAGTGCCCGGCATCTGAACCGGTGGTGCGTCATCAGCAGTTGTAGGCCTTGCCGCTGGCTGCTTTGGGGCGGAGGATGACATGGCATGTACGCCACAAAGTCGGTCCGGCTGATCACAGGTTGATGCATTAGCCCGCGAGAGCTGCTCTGGCAAGGAGAGCGTCACCGGTTGAGGGGCGATAGTGGTTGCTCTTGGCGGGGCTTCAGGAATCTCATCGGTGAACTCTATTTCCTTTCGTGGCCACTAGATGTGATGTAACAGTGTTTCTCCCAAGGTCCTTTGCTCATCAAAGTCTCCTAGGACATTCTTCAGGGCAAATTCATTGAATCCAGGCTTTACTTCAGTCACGTAGCACTTCACACAGCCCGGCATCAATGGCACATTTTCCAAGAAGAGGCCATCTTCCAAGAAGGGTGGGCAAACCCAGGCTGTTGCATATTTTAATGTACCTTCATAATGTGTAAGCACGCCCTTCAATCTATCTTTCGTTTCAGATAGATCAAATATAGCATCATCACGAGCAGCTGCAGTCTCAGTGTCGCTGGGGTCAGCTGATGCACAACTACTCTTGTGCATTGTTGTCGTGCAATAAGCAGCAGCATCCGTGCCCGCCTCCCCTCCCATCTGCTGGCTATCTGTCAGTGTTAGAGTCTTCTACATCATCATCATTGACTCCACAACATCCTTTCGAACAGCCGGATAAATCTCCTTCTTCAACTTTTCAAACAATGCATTATGCTTCATTTCATTCCTCGCTTTTTTCATGCTGAGCCTCTCTTCTTTGCTGAGTGTGAAAGCCCTCTTGTGCGGGACATTAACACCTATACCCCTTGCACGGCCAGGAGGCTCTTTTGTGTCCAGAGCAATGGACAGAATGTCACATGGCCCTGAGTTCCTGTAGAACCTTCCAGGGATCTTGGAAGCCTCTACCATCACTTCATACAGTTTCGCGTCACGTGCATTTTCAAAGTAATAAGTTCCGTCATCATGCCTCTTTGCACGTGCCTGCAAGTAGTCTCTTGCGCGTTCGCCCTTGATTTCACTAAAGGCCGGATTCCCACCCGCCGCTACTGCTTCTTTGTCCTCATGTTCCCATATCAGTTTCATGCCGTAGTATCCTGCCACACCCATACCGTGGGGGTGTATGTTCTTCTTCTGAAGTTCTGATTGCTTGAAACTCTTCGCAGCAAACTCTAGAGTTGCCCTGACCCTTTTGAATTCTTCCCAGTCTGCCTTTGTAATTTGGGGGTATGCGGGTATTGGGTCCTTGCCTTCACTCAAGTACTTCTTGTACAGCACGTGCTTCCAGTTTCTCCAAGCATCCCTAGCCTTCTTCAGTGCAGCGTGTTCCACCTACATTCTCCACTGCTCTGGAACGTTGAAGTGATCCATGATCTCCCAGACTATCCTTCGCCGTGTGTCCGTGTCAGCCTTCCGAAACCCCGGCAGATTAATATTGAGCCTTGCCCTGCCAAACAAATCCACACACTCTCCTGAACCTCATGCGTGCTTTATCTGGTTTAGTTGGAGCCCAGGACTTTAAATCAATCTCGGTTACTTCATATACACCTTTAGGCTGGTGTGTGGGGTTCCTTGGAGTGTTCCTCCGTGTCCTGACCGGAAGGGTAATTGATGCAGCTCTATCCCGTTCAAGACTACTTGATCCCTCACAATCTGCTGAAGACCTAGGGTTGTCCGAATCAGATGAAGATACATAGCCTGAATGAGTGTTGTCGCTGCTACTCGGCATCTACAGAGGACACACGCAAAACTCAGGAAAGGAGGATAAGCATAAAACTAACAAGTTGGTATCAAGCTTTCTAAACATGCCATGCAATAATTTAGAAAATGTACGGCTAATTTGTTAAGTTTGTGTGACTCGGGCGCCCACGATCTGTAAATAGGCAGTAACTTGTTGGAACAAATACAACTTATATGTAGTAAGGAAGGTAGATAATGAACATATATACGCTCTAAGTTATTTTATAGCCAATTTGGGAACATACGGAACGAAATTGGAAGAGGGATTGCAAGGAAATATGCCGCACCGCGATGGAGAGCAGTAACTAACAAGCTTCTTAATGCAAACCCGGTCGGACCACAGGAGAGGCGAGGGTTACTGTATCGATATGCTTGAGGGTGGCTGGCGAGCAAACAAAGACGGCGAGGCGCGGGCCGCCGTGTGTTGTGAACGGCAGTGGAGGTAGGCTTGACGCCGAAGAGCGGGCACACGGCCGGGGTGAGCACGACGGCGCCGGAGAGGGTTCTGCTATGGATCTGGGGGAGGGGGGAGCTAGTGAAGGAGATTGGGTGAAACGCGGGCGAACGGTGGGGGGGGGGTGTTGGCGGCCTAGGTGAAAAGGGTGAAAAATATCCCCGGTCTCCGCGCGCGCGGAAAGGCCTATGCAAACGGTTGCCTCTAAGCGCTCGTGTGCACAAACAGAATAATTTCGTTTGAAATGAAGACGTACTGATTTTGAAATGAAGACGTGAGTTCATCGTTTCTCATCTAAATTTTTCGCACGTAAACCAATCACAATTTTACCACGGGTTTGATTTGCTGGCGCATTTTAGGTCTCGTGTGCTATATGTAAGACATTTTTTGGCATTTAGCGTGCATGTTGGCATATAAATCAATTCCTAGCCGGACTGCATTTCCTGTCGAAAGGGATGAGGATTGTCGTTTGATCTGGGAGCATCCAACGGTGCAGACGTACGATCCGTGGGGTTCGGGTTCAGGCCAATCAGAACGCACGACTCAGATCGCACGTGTTGCGAGAGAGGGGGGCATCGGCCACGGATTGGTAGGCACACGACTTTCGTGTGTGAACCGTGTGCTATTTGAAAACATTTTTTGGGAGGGGCTATTTGAAAACATGTACATGTGTTATCGAAAGGGATGAGGATCGTCGTTCGATCAAAGAGAATCCAACAGTGCAGACGTATGATCCGTAGGGTTTGGGTTCTGGCCAATCAGAATGCACGACTCAGATAGCGCGTGTGGCAGAGGGGTGGTGCATCGGCCACGGTTTTAGTGGACACACGGCTTTCGTGAGTGAACCGTGTGCTCTTTGAAAACATTTACATTACCTAACATCATTTTTTTTTCGAATGAGAACATGAGTTCACCGTTTCGCCTCCAATTTTTTTCCACGGTAAGAAATCATGAGTATAGTGGAGAGTGTCATATACTAGTATCATGAATATACAGTACATATGATACTACCTTTAATTAATTATAGCGCATAGTATAATACATAGAGTATAGTATCATATATAGATCATATTTATTGCCATGCATGACACAAATTAGCATCGCATTTAACATGATATGGTATCTACCTAGTATATGTTACTCTAACCCTCTTTATATATATTTAATTCTTTGCCACATCAGCATAGTTGCTATTTCCGAGTGCATGAAATCGTCGGCTATGATACCACCACTATGGTCAGCCTTATATAGTGGGGAGTATCATATACTATGTATATATATAGTATCATGCATATGATACTAGTGTATGATACTACGTACGTACCTTCATAATGAATATATAGTATCATAGAGTAGTACTAGCTCCCTCTATGAACTAATATAAGAGCGTTTAGATTACTAAATAGTGACCTAAACGCTCTTATATTAGTTTACGGAGGAGTATATATCATAGATGACCGTATTTATGGCCATGCATGACACAAAGGAGTATATCATTTATTATATATATATGTTACAGTATCTACCTATGTTACTGCTTCTTTGCCACATCATCATATTTTCTATTCCCGGGTGCATGATACCGGCTATGATACCCCCACTATGGCCACCCTAATAAGGCTGGTCATAATATGGGAGTATCAAGCGGTATGATGCATGCCAACTAGACTTTTTGGATGATGTGGCACACAGTTAAATGATGAAAGAGAGGGTTGTGGTATCATACCATGATACCGTATCATATTAAATGTTGTACTACTTTGTGTCATGCATGATAATTAATAAGGAACCTAAGATACTAACTCATGATACTATGCATGCGCGCATTACCGAGGTATTGCCGATCATATACTAGTATCATGCATATATACTCCCTCCTTTCTGGTTTATAGGCTTATCACAAAATTTTAGTTTTTCCATTTTATAAGGCTCAATTTGGTTGTTCCCCATCACATGTCCAGATTCCAATGTGCATTAAATCATTGCATGCAAGTACTAAGAGAAAGTTGACCAATGCATGTACTTTATATATGCATGCATGTATTGCAATTAATACATTGGAAAACATAAATTTTTGAGGAAAACAAAAGCATTAATTGGGTGTTTTTGCAAACTAGAAAAGGTATTCCACCACTCACCATCTACCTTGGTTGGTGAGATTGTTGAACTGAGCCCTATAAGGCTGGTTGTAATGGGGAGTATCATATATACTAGTAGTATCATGCATGTATATGATAGTGTAGCTAGGATACTAGCTACTTCCGTAATGCATAGTATCATAAGTTAACATGTTAGGTTGCCTTACTAATCACACAAAGTAGTAGTACAACATTTAATATGACACGGTATCATGATATGATACCACATCCTCTCTTGTGTGCCACATCATCCAGAAAGTCTAGTTGGCATGCATGATACCGCTTATGATAATACCATTACAACCAGCCTAAACCGAAAAGGAGGGAGTATGAGACTAGCTAGCCACAATGGAGAGTAGTACACTAGTAACATACACATATCCCTAGACTATATATGTTATTACCTTCATAGTGCGTAGTAACATAAGTGTAGTGTCATGCAAAGCTTCATTTCTTAGGTTACAGATTCATATTTCATTGGGACATGTGATGCTACAGTAACTATCTAAGTTACTGAAACTATCTCTCTCCTCATTAACTTATTACCACATAAGCAAGTTTGTTGAGTTGGAGTCGGTGTTACTGCTGAAGTTACTCCCACTGTGGCTAGTCTGATACTAGCTAGTCGTCTATGATATACTAGCTACCTCACTAATAGCATGGTTAATAATATAGCCAAGGGTCGGCTATAAGAAGTTGCCATGTCATATACAGCCAACCTCTTAGCAGGGATGTACAATAATAAGTTTTATATACGTACTAGTTTATCAATAGTTGATCCACCTTACATCCTCACAAAGTGTCTTGGTTCTCCTGTTGCAGCTGGCTCTACTAACCAAGAGCCTGCTTCTCTTCTCTTTCCTCGAACTAATAAGCACATATATATTATTCTATTCCTTATAGCCAGACTACCCACAGTGGGAGTAACATAGGTAGTAACATCACACATATCTAGATAAAAAAGATGATGTGGCAAGCAATAAATGAAGAAATGGAGGAAAGTGTGGATATGTGTGATGTTACTACCTATGTTACTCCCACTGTGGGTATAGTCTTACTATAGTATGAGACTACCCACAATGGGAGTAACATATGTAGTAACATCACACATATCTAGATAAAGTAGATGATGTGGCAAGCAATAAATGAAGAAAGAGAGGAAAGTAGTAACATAGCTAGTTACTAGTAGTATGAGTAACATCACATGTACATATCAAGGAAAGATGTGTCTATAGCCTAATAAATGAAGTGTTGCATGTTACCACACATATATGTTACTCCCCACTATAGCGGTAGTACCATAGACTAGTAACACATGGGCATGTTACTAGTCTATGTTACTACCCATTGTGGCTAGTCTGAGTAACATCACACATCTCAAGGCAAGATGAGTCTATAGCCTAATAAATGAAGTGTTGCATGTTACTACACATATGTTACTCCCCACTATAGAGGTAGTAACATAGACTAGTAACATTCTATGTTACTACCCATTGTGGCTAGTCTTATGTCACTCTATTGTGTACTTACTTGCTCTAATAATGCATAGTATCATAGAGTAGCTAATATCATATGTAGTACTTTATTTATATTGTCATGCATGACACATAGTAGCATAACATTTTTTATGATACGGTTTCATGATATGATACTTAACCCTCTCTTTCTTCATTTAATTAATTCTATGACAGCTCATCAAAAATGCCTAGTTGGCATGCATGATACTACCTATGATACCCCCTTACTATCAGCCTAGCAAAGGTGTACAGATCATTTGTGCGTCACTTTTTGAGTTTTCATCCGTTTGTTCGAGAAGCGGGGAGAAGTTTCAAACATTTCAGCCACGAGGTGCAGCCACTGGCGTAGGCCTAGTTGGTATTTTAATTACAAAAAAATCAGATGGAGTTCGGACATCATCAAAATCAATGTGTGCCTGTGGCGTGCTCTCACGACCCCGTTTAAAAAAATTGGTAAAGTTTGGCACACGTTTTGATGACCACTCCTTCCAAACCGGAGCATCTCACATGAAGGATCATGGTTTTCCAAAAGGAGACGTGTCAATTCAAACTCCTGTGGCCGGTGACTTCATCGTTTGGCCTCATAAAAATTTCCACGGTACGCAATCACCATTATACCACGGGTTTGATTTTCTGGTGCATTTCAGGTATCGTTAGCTATATTTAAGACATTTTTTGAGATTAACATGCATTTTCTGCATAAAAATAATACAACAAGAACTGCATGTGCTGTCGAAAGGGATGAGGATCGTCATTCGATCTGGGAGCATCCAACGGTGCAAACGTACGCTCCGTGGGGTTTGGGTTCTGGCCAATCAGAAAGCACGACTCACATCATGGGCGGGGTGGCGGGGTTTGGTCGGCACACGGCTTTCATCAACGAACCGTGTGCTATTCGCAAACCAGATTGCATATTTTTGTTCACACATACTGTACTAAGATCGATTGAGTGTGCTACCTCTATGATATAATAATAATAATAATAATAATAACAAAAAACAGTTCATATTCATTGCCTGAGCTGACAGCATATCAAGATCAACATATTAACGGTTCTTACATCAACAAAAAACTGGGCATAAATCACAAATTCAGTACACGTGACAGTTCTAAATTGAACGAATTAAGTTGCAGGGTAGGCATAAAGACTAGTCTTACAGCTTAATTCCCATGTACATGGGGGAACTGGGATCATTAAGTTGACCCTGAATGAACTTGGGTTTTTTGATGATTTTAGGCTTCTTCTCTGTTGCACTGGTGCGTGATCCCTTGGTTTGCAACTCATCAAATTCATCATACTCATCCTGATCGGCAACATCGTCGACACCCAGTACCCTTCTCTTCCCATGCATTGCTAAATGGCCGTTCTTATGCAAGGGGTCTTCCACAAAGAAAATCTGGGTAGTATCGTTGGCAAGAACGAATGGGTCCGCGTGATATGCCATTATTGTCCTGTTAACACAGGTCTTCCTGTACTCATCAATCCTTACCTGACCACGACGGATCCATGCGCACCTGAATAATGCCACCTTAACTTTCACATAGTCAAGCTCCGAAATCTCTTTGATGGTTCCATATTATACCCTTTTATCAACTTCATTTACAGTCATGCATTCTATTCGAACAGAGCTGTTCTAATACGAGGTCTTCTTATCACATTTCTCAGTGTAGAACATGTATCCATTTATGTCATATGCTTGGTACGTCAGCACCGTAGGTGATGGCTTTTGTGCCAAGCACATAGCAACGTCATCGATGGATCGTTGTGCCAAACGATTCTTCAGCCATTCGGCGTAGTTCTTAGTGTGCTCCTTCATCTCCACATCTGATGAAGGCACCATTGGTAAGAATCTTTGGCGTATCTCCGCCAAGTGTTCTTCGGCATAAGCGATGAGAACTGGGCTGTTAAGCAGTACCGTCAAATGGTCTTTCTCTTCCAATTCTCCAGGTGCAGCCATTTGCGTGCCAGCAAGGACTGGCTTACCTTTCTGCCTTCCCTCGTGGAGAGAGAGGGGAAAACCTATAGGTCTTTGTTTCATGTATTCGGTGCAAAACTCAACCACCTCCTCCGCGGTATAACCTTGTAGGATGCTTGCCTCTGGATGGTTTCAGTTCCGACAAAAGCGCTTCAGGATTCCCATGAACAGCTCGAAGGGATACATGTTGCGAAGAAACACAGGACCACAATACTTTATCTCGTCGACAAGGTGCACACTGAGATGGACCATGATATCAAAGAATGACGGTGGTAAAAACATCTCTAGGTTGGACAATATTCTTGCAATATCATCTTGCATATGATCCAACTCTTTAGGATCTACAACTTTCTGCCATAGTTGGTTGAAGAAATCATAGAGGTCAATGAGTGTGTTTCTTATATCTTTGTCCATCAGATTCCTGATGGCTACCGGGAGGATTTGTGTCAACATTACGTGGCAATCATGTGACTTCATGTGTCCCAACTTCATTTTACCTGAGCTCACATCCACGAGAGTTCTGATGTTTGCGTAGTAGGAAGAGAGTGTCTTAACTGACAACAAATAGGTGAAGAACTGTGTTGCTTCTTTTGTACTGAAATTGCAACTCTGGCGAGCTTTGATGAATTTGTCATCATCTTCTGCTTCACTCTTGCGTTGTGACTGATCAGCAAACATATCGAGCCGTGAACCGTCACCATCCTTTCTTTTACCTTTAATCTTGAGCAGAGTACGAAGGATGCTTTCACATACGTTCTTCTCTACGTGCATGACATCGATGCAGTGACGTACACGTAGAATCTCCCAGTAAGGTAATTTCCAGAACACTGATTTCTTCTTAAACACTTGATCCTTGGGTGTTAGTTTCACCGTCAAAGGGTGGTTCTTGCCAAGCACAACATTAATTTTTAGCCATGTTGTGGACCACCTCCCCTTCATAGGGTCTTGGGTCTGTAGCTGCCTCTGCCGTACCATCAAATTCAGCTTTCTTCTTTTGGTATGGGTGATTTTTCCGTAAGAACCTACGATGACGCAAATACACTGTTTGTGCGAGTTGGAAAGTCTTCTGCTAGCTGTCCTATCCATGCATGTGACACACCCTACTTCTCCCCTTGTTTTCTGCCCCGATGTGTTGCCTAATGCCGGCATATCTTGAATGGTGTGCACCAGCATCGTATGTAGATCAAAAATCTCCTTTCTATAAGCATCATAACATTTTACAGCAGGCGCATCTATCCACACTGTCAGCAGTTCTGCTACCAGTAGCTAAAAGTGAATGTCGATGTCATTTCCAGGTTGCTTCGGGCCTTGGATAATCATTGACATCATAATGTATTTGTCAGAGTAAATGGCCACGGGTAGCCTAACCGACTCCCCCTGGCTCTTCGAAAAATTAGCAGGCCAATCAAGCCTTCAAGCATCCAGAGCATGGGGCTGCCTTCCTCTGGCCGGCTGTCCCCAAGGCCGACTACCAGAAGGCGACCCGGCCTCAAAAACCTTCCCGAAGAAAGCTACGAGATGGCCGAGTCCAGGAAGCCGGCCCCAAGAGGACCGACTCCCAAAAGCCGGCCAAGACTGCACCCACATAACGGTGATAAGACGGGGCGTGGCCGCAGTACAGCCTACCAACCCCGAATCCCGGAACATGCTTGGCCACAGGGCGCCATACGGGTCGGCCATCCCCCGTCCGGCGCGGCACTGTAGCCATGTTGACCTCGACGTCACCCACGACAGGCGCCAGTACGGCCTGCGGGCGGTGGGCCCCTTTAGCCAGAGAGACGCTCGAAGGCGGCCCGGCCTCCCCTAGTCGGCCTGGGGCGTAGCCGGCTTCCAATAGCCGGCTACCTCCCTCCCTCGAAACATGTGCGTCATTAAGGAGACAAGACGAGGTGAGGCTACAGTGAGACCCCGCTAGGCGGCGGCACTGTAGCCACGCTTACCTCGACCAAGCCCTCGTCACCAGGCACGAGGCAACAGTAACCAGCCGCCGACAAGGCCCCCAGGCGGTGGGGCCGGCCTGTCGGCCAAGAGGCCGACAGCCGGCGGGACCCACCAGTCGGCGGGCCCCAACGGCCGGTGGAGAAGCCAGCGAGCACAGACACTGACGGCTGGGACCCGCACCCAGCCGGATTACCATTGTACCCCTAGGGGTAGGCCTATATAAATCCCCCGGGACACCCATGCAAAGGGTTGATCTGATAGAGTTTTACACACCACAGAGAGAAAAGGAGAGCTAGCCTTGCCCTTCTTCTTCCCCTAGCCAAACAGCTCAAGGAGCACTTGTAGCTACTTGTGTTGATCTAGTGATCATGCGGAGACCCCGCAGAGCAGGACTAGGGGTGTTATCTCCACGGAGAGCCCCGAACATGGGTAAGATTCGCCGGCGTGCATGTCTTCGCCTTATCCCGTTTCCAGGAACCGACAATGTCTTACTGGCTCCCACAATGATAAGCCACCCATTGGCATATGTCGCACCTACCACCCGACATTCACGGTGCCAGGTGCACCATCGTCCGGAGACCTGTTCTGGACGGGAACCCTTTTCCTCCCCCGTGAGCATAGCCAGCCTGCTACGCCCGATGGCGCTTTCCCTGACGCGCTGCAAGGCGTCGACGACGCCTGCGCGGGCGAGCTGCCTCGCCGACCTTCTTGGCGAGACTCGCATCTCCGACGAGCCTGCGTCCGACGCGGGCGCAGACTACCCCGAGAGCCGCCTCGTCAGCCTCCTCGACCAGCTTCACGTCTCCAGCGAGCTTGCTGTGGACTTGGAGTCTGTCGGCTCCACCGACCCGATGCTTGTCGACTCCGACACGACATCGCTTGACGCCTTCCCCACCGACGTGGTGATCATCGACGACCCTCTCCCTCGAGCCGACAGTGGCAGCAGCACTGTCACTGAGGTGCTGGTCATCAGCCACGGCGCCGTCTCGGGCGAGGACGCCCACGACGCCCTACAAGCGGCGCTGCACGACTTGTCCGTCCCCATCCCGGCCGACGCCGACGCCGAGACCCTGGAGGCACGCCGCCTCGCCCTCGTCGCGAAGGGCCAGAAGATAGCATCCATGAGACGCCTCACTGAGGCTCACCAACGCGAAGTCGACCGCGCCGCCTTTGTCACGCCGCCTCCTGGCGGGCCGAGCCGAGCCGGCCTCGTCAAGAAGCGTGGCGCGGCCATCGCCAGCATGCTGGGAGCAGACCGCCCAGTCTACGCCACGCCACTCGAGAACCTGCATGCCGCTCAGGCGGCCGTAGACGAGCTGAACGGGCTGGGGGCTGATGAGCTCCCCTACATGACTAGGCGCATCCAGCAGCTGATCGACGCGGCCGCAGAACGACATGAAGCCGGCGCCCGCGCTGAGAGTCCTCCCGCACGCCGAGAACACGCCGCGATATCCCGGACGCCGACTCCAAGCGGCGCCCGCGCAAGGAAAGACAAGGAGCCGGCTGCTAGCCGCAGCCGGACTCGGGTCACCATTGAGCGCGACGCAGAAGGCCGCCCCCGAGCGGTGGAACGACAAGGCAATCCGCCTCCCCCCTGCCTCGTGGGGAGAGATATCCCACCCCGCCGCCTGTCACGCATCCGACTCTCGGTGGCTGACTAGGCCACCGCGAAGGAGTCGGCGAGAATGATGCCCGCCACCGGATCGACCGTCTAGCGCGATCCCTGGGGCTAGAAGAAGAAGATGATGTCGGCCCGCCTTACTTTGGCCCCCGCATCCGCGACGAGCCCTTCCCCAAAGGGTTCTCACTCCCAAGAGACACGCCAAAATACAACGGCTTCGTGAAGCCGGAAGATTGGTTGATTGACTACTCTACCGCAGTCAGCATAGCAAACGGCAACAGGCGCGTTGCCGTGAAGTACGTCCCTCTCATGCTTCAAGGCACGACACACACCTGACTGAACAGCCTCAAGCCCTACAGCGTCAACAGCTGGCTAGACTTCACGGAAGTCTTCGTCCGCAACTTCACCAGCACATACAAGCGGCCGCCCAAGCCCCGCCAACTCTCCTTATGCGTCCAAGGGCCCAGCGAATCGACTCGCGACTACCTCACGCGTTGGGCCGAGCTCCGCAACTCCTGCGAGGGGGTGCACGAGGTTCAAGCCATAGAGTACTTCACCGCCGGGTGCCGAGAGGGCACCCTCCTCAAGCATCGACTCCTCTGCAACGAGCCGACCACCCTCGACGAGCTGCTAATCATAGCAGACAAGTAAGCCACGGCCGACTCCTCGATGAAGACCGAGCTCCGAGTGGACGCCTCTGGAAAGGTGTTCGCTCCGGCTCCCAAGACGCCGGCTGGTGACTCCAACCGTCGCCCCTACCAGAACGACCCCAAGCGCAGGGCCCCTATGCCGCCTTCCACCAGTCGGCAAGTAGCCACCGTCGAAGATGAACAGCCCGAAGAGTGGCCCGCTCCCAAGAAGAAGGGCGGCAGGCCGGCTTGGCAGCTGGCCTTCTCCTACGAGCAAACTCTCGATGCCCCCTGCAAGTTCCACAGCGGCGCGAAGCCATCCAACCACACGACCCAGAAGTGCCATTGGCTCACGCGGATCTCCAAGGGCGAGGGGCTGGTGCCGCCTCCGCCTCCTGGCCTGCCACCTCCAGCCCCTCAGCAGCCGGCTGTTCGCCCAGCAGTCGGAACCATTCAGGATGAGTTCCCAGATGAGCACGCCGCCTACGTCGTCTTCACGAGCCAGATTGAAGACAAGCGCAGTCGGCGCCGACAGCACCAAGAAGTCAACGCGGTCGCCTCCAGCAACCCCGAGTTCATGCATTGGTCTGAAAGGCCTATCAGCTGGAGCCAGGCCGATCACCCAGAGGTGATGCCATCTCCCGGCTCCTACGCATTGGTGTTGGACGCCACCCTCGCGACAGAAAGGCGAGCTGCCCGTTTCTCCCGCGTGCTGATTGATGGTGGAAGCAGCATCAACATACTATATCGAGACACCATGGAGAAGTTGAACCTCAAGCCGAAGCAGCTCATGCCAATCCGGACTGTGTTCCATGGCATCGTACCCGTCCTGTCCTGTTCCCCAATCGGCAAGATCAAGATGGATGTTATCTTCGGAGACAAGGATCACTTTCGCCGAGAAGCGATCTGGTTTGAAGTAGTGGATCTAGAAAGCCCTTACCACGCCTTGCTTGGCTGACCTGCCCTGGCCAAGTTCATGGCTGTGCCCCAGTACGCCTACCTCAAGATGAAGATGCCGAGTTCAAAGGGGATCATCACCATAGCCGGAGACTACAAGAAGTCCATCGAGTGTGCTGCGGCCAGCAGCCGACTGGCCGAGTCCCTCGTGATTGCTGAAGAGAAGAAGATGCTGGACCGAGTCATGGCCATGGCCGGCAAGTAGCCGGACCTGTCCCCCAGCCCCAAGGAATATGATGCTCAGGGCTCCTTCCAGCCGGCCAAGGAGACAAAGAAGATACCTCTGGACCCGGAGAACCCGGAGAGGTTTGCTGTCATTGGTGCAAACCTGGACAGTAAATAGGAAGGCGAGCTCGTCGACTTCCTCCGTGAGAATCGGGACATCTTTGCATGGTCCCCAAAGGACATGCCGGGTGTTCCGAAGGATTTCGCCGAGCACAAGCTACACGTCCGAGCGGACGCGAAACCAGTCAAGCAGCCTCTCCGCCGACTGTCGGAGGAGAAGAGAAGGATCGTAGGAGAAGAGATAGCCCGGCTCCTGGCCACCGGCTTCATTATGGAGGTGTTTTTTCCGGAGTGGCTTGCCAACCCGGTCTTGGTGTTAAAGAAGAACAATAAATGGCGTATGTGTATAGATTACACCAGCCTCAACAAAGCTTGCCCCAAAGATCCGTTTGTCCTACCACGGATCGATCAAGTGATAGACTCCATAGCCGGATGCGAGCTGTTGAGTTTCTTGGATGCTTACTCAGGATACCACTCAGGACTCCACAGCCGCCTTCATCACACCATTCGGAGCTTTCTGCTACCGGACTATGACATTCGGCTTGAGAAATGCCGGTGCCACTTTTCAGCATTGCATGCAGAAATGCCTCCTCAAGCAACTCGGCAGAAATGCCCACGTCTATGTAGACGATATTGTGGTGAAGACGGAGAAGCGCGACACCCTACTGGAAGACCTCAGAGAAACATTTGCCAACTTGCGCCAATTCCAGATCAAGCTCAACCCTGAGAAATGCGTGTTCGGAGTACCAGCCGGCCAGCTTCTAGGCTTTTTGGTCTCCGAACGCGGCATTGAGTGCAACCCAGTGAAGATCAAGGCCATAGAGAGAATGGAGATTCCTACCAAGTTGCGAGACGTTCAGAAGTTTACCGGGTGCCTGGCCTCCCTAAACCGCTTTATCAGCCGGCTGGGGGAGAAGGCTCTCCCCCTGTACCGACTCATGAAGAAGTCCACCCACTTCGAGTGGAACGACCAAGGAGACCAAGCTTTCCACGAGTTGAAGAAGATGCTGACCACACCACCTGTCCTAGCAGCGCCGACTGAGAAAGAGCCCATGCTCCTTTACATTGCTACGACTAGCCGGGTGGTTAGTACAGTCATCGTGGTCCATCGCCCAGAAGAAGGCCGAGCTCAGTTAGTCCAGAGGCCGGCATATTATTTACGCGAAGTACTGTCCACCTCGAAGCAAAACTACCCGCATTACCAGAAGATGTGCTATGGAGTGTACTTCGCTGCCAAGAAGCTGAAGCCCTACTTTCAAGAGCATCCCATCACGGTCGTATGCACTGCCCCGCTTGCCGAGATCATAGGCAGCCGGGATGCATCCGGCCGGGTGGCTAAGTGGGCCATTGCGCTGGCTCCTTACACGATCTTCAACCAGCCCCCCACCTCCATCAAGTCCCAAGCATTGGCCGGCTTCCTTGTCGACTGGGCCGAGACCTAGTACCTACCGCCGGCTCCCGACTCCACTCATTGGCGGATGCACTTTGACGGATCCAAGATGCGCACCGGCTTGGGAGCCGGCATCGTCCTCACCTCTCCCAAGGGCGACAAGCTCAGATACACATTGCAAATCCATTGCCGCCTCCAACAATGTGGCTGAGTACGAGGCGCTCATAAACGGGCTCCGGCTAGCCAAAGAACTCGGCATACGCCGGATCCTGTGTTATGGCGACTCGGATTTGGTGGTCCAGCAGTCATCTGGCGACTGGGACGCCAAGGACGCAAACATGGCGAGCTATCGATTCCTCGTCCAGCAAATCAGCGGATACTTTGAAGGGTGCGAGTTCCTCCACGTGCCACGGGCCGACAACGAGCAAGCAGATGCCCTGGCACGGATCGGCTCCATCCGACAAGCTATACCAACCGACGTCTCACTCCAGCGCCTCCTCAAACCGTCTGTCAAGCCGTCTCCAGAATCGGACTCCATCTTCGTACCGCCTGCCCCTAATGCAGTCGGATCCGACTGGGGGAACCCAGCAGGCGGCTCGGGGACTTCGACAAGCGGCCCGGGGACTGCCGTAGTCGCACCCGGCTCAGGGACTTCAGAACCCGGCCCGGGGACTGCAGCAATCGGCCCGGGGACTGCAGCTACACAACAGGCGGTGGCCGACTCCAACTCTCCGCCACCCAACCCACCCACCCGGGTCACAGTAGCCGTACTGACAACAGAAGAAGTCATAGCTCCATCATGGGCCCAGCCCATCCTCAACTACCTAGTAAACAGAGAGCTGCCGACTGATGAGATCTCGGCAAGACTAGTTCAACGCCGAGCCGGAGCATACGCAATAATAAATAGAGAACTTGTTAAGCGTAGCATCACTGGAGTCTTCCAGCGCTGCGTCGAGCCAGAGAAGGGCATAGCAATCCTCAAGGATATCCACCAAGGCGAATTCGGCCACCACGCGGCCTCAAGATCACTTGTCGCCAAAGCTTTCCGCCATGGTTTCTTCTGGCCGACTGCTTTGGAAGACGCCAAGGAATTAGTCAAATGCTGCAAAGGATGCCAAGTCTTCAGCTCCAAGCAACACCTGCCGGCTTCTGCACTCAAGACCATCCCCCTCACCTGGCCCTTTGCCGTTTGGGGGCTGGACATGGTGGGCCCATTCAAGACAGCCCGCGGCGGCATGACACATCTTCTTGTCGCCGTGGATAAATTCACCAAGTGGATTGAAGCGAAGCCAATCAAGAAGCTGAACGGGCCGACTGCCGTGACATTCATCGCTGACATCACCACTCGGTATGGTATACCACACAACATCATCACCGACAATGGCACGAACTTTTCCAAGGGAGCACTGGCACGTTTCTGCGCAACACAGGGCATCCGACTGGACTTAGCTTCTGTTGCCCACCCGCAGTCAAACAGCCAGGTCGAGCGAGCGAACGGCCTCATCCTCTCCGGCATCAAGCCCCGACTGGTCGTACCACTGGAGCGTTCGGCCGGCTGCTGGCTCGATGAGCTGCCGGCTGTCCTCTGGAGTCTGCGTACTACCCCGAACAAGTCAACTGGCTTCACTCCTTTCTTCCTTGTATATGGTGCCGAGGCTGTCATCCCAACTGACATCGAGTTCGACTCGCCTCGGGTCACCATATACACGGAGGCGAAAGCCAAGGAAGCGCGAGAAGACGGTGTCGACCTGCTGGAAGAAGGCTGGCTGTTAGCACTCAGCCGGTCCGCCATCTACCAGCAGGGTTTGCGCCGTTACCACAACCGGAAGGTCAAGCCAAGATCGTTTCAAGAAGGCGATCTTGTGCTCCGGCTGATCCAGCGAACAGCCGGCCAGCACAAGCTCTCGGCCCCTTGGGAAGGCCCTTTCGTCATCAGCAAGGCCCTAGGCAACGACTCCTACTACCTGATCGACGCACAGAAGCCGAGGGCATGCAAGAGGGATGATTCCGGAAAGGATTCGGAACAACCATGGAACGCCAATCTCCTGAGAAGATTTTACAGTCAAAAGCAGTATCTATCATGCTACCTTTTTGTATTAAGTACAAGACAACAGCCCCCCCGAGGCGCACTCGGGGACTACCCTCCTTTATCTATGAATGACGAATGTCATACCCATGAATGTACTATTACATTTGATTCTCTATCTGGCACCGGGTTCGACTAGTCGGCCCGGGGACTGGCCGCCTTGAGTTATATTAAAAGTTCTACCTGAAGTCAGACAAGTAGTGTGCCAGCACCCGAGCCCTCTCTTGTTGTAAGTCACAGCTCGAAGAATCGACTGTCCGACTGGCAAGAGCCAAAGGCAGGAAAGGATGCCCACACGAAAAACGGCTAAGGACTAATGAACTTATATAACACAAGCCGGCCTCCCACCACGCCTACCGGCTGTCAGAACAGCCGGCTGGCCGGCTTCCCAGTCACTTCGCTACAATCCAAGAAAGCTAGAGTTTTTGCCCTCCTAACCGGCCAAGCACTTCTACAGCCACAGACTGTAGAGCAGCTGTCCGGCGGGGAAGGCGGCAACCAAGGGAGGCGGCAAAGGAAATAGCCAAAGGATGAAAAGCAAGAACAATGGAAAGCCAAACACATGCATGATTATATTTACACATCAGGCCTTCAACAGGCTGGCAGTCAATATAGTTTGAATACACCCCCAGTGGGTGGAACTGCGCAAATTTAACAAAATATTGTTCAAAGAGTAATAAAACAGGAAAGTAAAGGCGGCAGATTAGGCTAAGGGCGCAACAGGGGAGCCGTGCTGGTCGGTGGAGATGGCAGCGCCGGCTGGAGGAGTGGCCGGCTGGCGAGTCTCGGCTTGATCATCGCCGGCTGCAGGCGGTGCGCTCGCACGTGCCTTGTTGCTGGAAGCACGGTCAAGCTGAGGCTGGCCGACTGCTCCACCATCTGGCACGGCGTCTTCACCCTCCTCCTCCTCCTCCTCGCCCTCGTCGCTGGAGTCGATCTCCTCCGCCGAGTCCTCACCATCTGCTGGGCTCAGCCCGAACCACTCCTCGGCTGGGCAACACTGTTATCGTCCACCTCAGGAGCAAAGGCGCTGGTATCGGTGTAGTCGGCGATCGCCAAAGCACGCTGGATGATAGCCGGTCGCGCCGGCTCCAGCTCAGTGTCGGCCTCTTGCGGCCAGGTGGCCAGCTTGTCCAAGCTCAGCTCAGGATACCAGGCTTTGACGAACTCCAGCGCCCGCCTGGCGCCTGACCGAGCTGCAGAAGCCTTCCAGGCCTCGAAGCGGCTGGCCGCTACCTCCAGCCAGTCGGCAGTCCGACTGGGGGTGCGGGGAATCACCTCGCCGGGCCAGAGAGCGGCCAGCACCAGCGCCCCAACACGTTGAAGCCGGCGGAGCATGCGGTGAGCCGGCTGGAGGCGGGCTTGAATCGCCTGGAGCTGTTCCTCAAGCGACCAGTGAGCGTTCGGCGCGATCTCAGCGCCAGCTTGCCTTTGCGCCTCGCGGTGGGCCTCGACGACCTGGTTGGCGGCAGTAGAGTAGCCAGGGAAGTACTCTGCACAAGAAAGAAAGAAAGAGAAAGAAGAGAAAAATACAAAGTTAGAGAATGAACCAAACGGCAAGCGGCAAGCAAGGAACGAAGAAGAAGGCGGCCTACCGTCAACCAAGTCTTCGATCTGGCCGTAGACGTTGATCAACGACTACCTCGCCTCGGCCCAGCTCGCCGCCTCGGTCTCGTATTCGGCTTGGAGGGCGGCTTCGCTATCCTGCACCGCCTTCAGGGCCGCCTTGTGGCTCTCCTCCTGGTCGGCCAGCTTCTTGACCAGGCGGTCACGCTCCTGAGCCAAGGCGTCGAACTCGGCTTCCTTAGCATGAAGGGCGGCCTGGGTCCCACCCAGCTGCTCCCTCAGTTTGGCGTTGGCCGCTGCAGATATGGCAGAGAAGAAAAGAGCAATAAGAAAGAAGTCGTCAAGAAAGATCCGACCGACATCTCAGCAGTCGGCCCGAATCTCGGGGACTACACCCAGTGGGTGCGCTGACGCGCCCCCACGTGAGATAAAAGACGAAGCACTTACCCCGGCTCTCAGTTAGATCAGCAGTCTTCTGGGTCAGCTCCCGAGCCTAGGAGTTGAAGGCAGCCGCACAGAGGTTGTGGTAGTCCTGCAAGTCGGACAGAGAAGCGAATGAGAACAAGATAGCAAACAAAGACTACTAAGAAGTTCCAAGCCGCCTCCTCAGCAGCCGACTCAGAACTCGGGGACTACACCCAGTCGATGCGCTGACGTGCCCCCACGGAAGAAACCAAGATCAAGAAGCAAAAAACGGGAAGACTCACCCGAATGGCTGCTCGTGTCGCGAGGAACTCGTCATTATACTGCCTCAGCACTGCGGCCTGGGACTGAAGCCGGTTCCGGACTTCTTGCACCGCCACATTCACCACGGCTGTCCCACCACCCCGCGTCCACCTCGAGCTGGCGCTGGCCGTCTCCACGTCCTGGGCCGACGAGCTGGAACCCGCGGCCTTCTGCGGATCCAGAGCCGAAGTTGCCTTCCCCGCGCGCTGGCGCGATGGCGACCAGACCACCAGTTCCGTCCTCACAGCCGGCTCGCCTCCAGCCGATTGCGCAGGCGGCGCGTTAGGCCGGCTGCCTTGGGCCGCCCCAGTCGGCGAGGGCGGTGCCGCCTCCCTCTCCTGGACGATGATGTCGTCGTCCCTCTCCAACCCCGGCAGGTCGCCGCCAGCTTCCTTCGGCAGGGGCTCCGGGATCTCGGGCGCCGCGACACGCAGGGGGGTGACAAGCAAGGCCCCCTCCGCTGCCGCTGCGGCTGTAGCCTCCGCCTGGGCCTTAGCCGCCGCGTCGGCCCGTGCCTTCGTCGACTCCTCCGCCTCCTCCTGCGCCGCCTTGGCGGCAGCCGCCCTCAGCTCTTCCGCCTCCCGCTCCTCCCGCGCCTCCCGCGCATTTCGCTTCGTTGCCGCTTGAAGCTCGGCGCGGGGGTCCACACGGCGGGTGCTCTCGGATCCTCCCGGTGATACAACCACGGAGGCGGCAGCAACCCGCTCAAGAGAAAGCGGAGCCCTGAGTTTTGAGACAAGACAAGGATTCAGAAATCGACAAGAAAAGAAGAAGGAATATACAAGAGAATCTACACTTACGCCGAAACCGTTTGCGGCTGCTTCACCACCTTGCGGAAGCGGGCCGCCTTCGCGGCCGCCTCATCCCGTCTGGTCGCCGCCGCCCCGCCCTTGGGCTTCTTCGGCCGACTGCCGAACAAGCCCGACGCGGCCCGGTGCTTCTGCCCGCCGCCCCGAGCAGGCGGCGCGGCAGAGAAACCCGCGCCATGGTCGGACGCCGGCTGGCGGCGTGGGACGATTTCTGCGTCGTCATCATCTGGCCAGTCGTCGAAGCTGGCTCCAAGCCCGGAGCAGCCTACTTCGCCGCTTGCTTCACCGCCTCCCGCCTCGGTGTTGTCGTCCATGGCGGCCGCCCCCAAGTCGGGGTCCTCCAAGTCATGCTCCGCCCGGTCGGGGAGAAATCGGCGATCCGCCCCTGCTGTCCCGGCCGCAGGTCGAAGGAGAGGGCTCTGCCAAGACGTGCTGACTGGTCAGAGTCGGCCAAGAAAAACATGGTGACAAAACTAAAAAAAGAAAATATAAAGAAAGCGTACCGTAGGCGGGGGATGAGCACGGGAGTTCGGCTCCTTGCCAAACTGCCACTCTGCAGAGAGCTTGCAGTTCGCGAGATAGTTCACCATATGAGCCACCTCGTCATGAGGCATCTCCTTGGTGCACATCCGACTCGGATCAAGTTGGCCGCTCATCTGACTGATCAGATGAGGGCGGCTTTGAAGCGGGAGCACCCGGCGCACGACGAAGGCGGCCAGCAGGTCGGACCCAGTCAGGCCCTCTGACTGGATTATTACCCGGAGTCGGGCAACGGCGGCGGCTCCAGCCGGCGACAGCGTCCTGGCCCGATAGGACCACTAGGGCCACCTCCCAGCCGGCGGGCCGGCTACGTAAGCCGGCAAGTTGACGTAGTCGCCTTGCGGGACGACGTTCTTCACGTAGAAGTACGATTTCTGCCAGCGCTTCACCGACTGGATCAGCGTGATGACAGGGAAGGGGTTGTCGGCTGCCGGCCTCCGCATCGCGATGAAGTTGCTGCTCTGAGCCGGCACGCCCTGCATGCGGGTGCCGAGCTTGGTTTGGAAGATTCCCCCCAGAGCTCGAGGGTGGGAAGAATGCCAAGAAAGCCCTCGCACAGAGTGACGAAGGCAGACAACAGCACCACTGTGTTTGGAGTGAGGTGGTGCGGCTGGAGCTGATAAAACTCGAGGAAGGAGCGGAAGAAGGCGCTCGCGGGCAGACTGAGGCCGCGCAGGAAGTGCGAGCGAAAGATTACCCGCTCGCCTTCCTTCGGCGCCGGCGTGATCTCCTTCTCCGGCGCGAGACGGACCTGCACCTGGTCCTTGCCGGGCAACCGCCGTGTCTTGCGGAGGAAGTCGATGTGGTCCGTATGGACGTTGGAGCCATCCCAGTCTCAGCCGTACTACATGATGGCGAGAAGCTGGCGAGAAAGGGTGCGGCGGCGGAGAAAGTACGGCCCCGCGGCAGCGAAGCTGCGGGGTGGTGCAAAGATTGGTGGGACGGCACGGCAGCATGATGCTGCTGCGATGGAAAGAAGGAGGAAGAAGATGGCGGAGAGAGGATGAGCGTGCGAGTGTCTGCCGCTCCCCCTCCTCCCCCTACTTATAGCCTCGTGCGGCGAAGCCGAGGAGGCGAGGCGTGGGGGGAAACGTGGGATTAACTGCGCCCACTCCCCCATGTCCCGCGATTATTGCGCCCTAACAACGTGCAGAAACTGCCGCCGGAAGGCGTGCGGCCCGCTTTGGGCCACAGAGAATCCGCGCCTGGGCCTAGGCATAGGAGTGATGGGCCCCCGGCCTACGGCGACGTCCTGTCGCGCGCGTGGGTTGGCAGGCTTTTTTCAGCCGGAGGGTGCCACGTGGTACGCGGGCGGCGAGCGGCCGGCCCGCAACCCGACGTGCGCACCAACCGACTCCCGCCTTCAGACTTCAGAAGTTTCGCCAAGACGGCGCACCCAACCGAAGCCGGCTCCCAGCTGCTGGCTCGTCAAGATAAGAAGCTGACCGAGCTTCTCGACCACCTCTCAGTCTCGAAGCCCAACCAGCTTCGGGGACTACTGTCGGAGTAAATGGCCACGGGTAGCCTAACCGACTCCCCCTGGCTCTTCGAAAAATTAGCAGGCCAATCGAGCCTTCAAGCATCCAGAGCATGGGGCTGCCTTCCTCTGGCCGGCTATCCCAAAGGCCGACTACCAGAAGGCGACCCAGCCTCAAAAACCTTCCTGAAGAAAGCTACGAGATGGCCGAGTCCAGGAAGCCGGCCCCAAGAGGACCGACTCCAGAAGCCGGCCAAGACTGCACCCACCAGGGCTGCACCCACATAACGGTGATAAGACGGGGCGTGGCCGCAGTATAGCCTACCACCCCCGAATCCCGGAACATGCTTGGCCACAGGGCGCCGTACGGGTCGGCCATCCCTCGTCCGGCGCGGCACTGTAGCCATGTTGACCTCGACGTCACCCACGACAAGCGCCAGTACGGCCCGCGGGCGGCGGGCCCCTTTAGCCAGAGAGACGCTCGAAGGCGGCCCGGCCTCCCCTAGTCGGCCTGGGGCGTAGCCGGCTTCCAATAGCCGGCTACCTCCCTCCCTCGAAACATGTGCGTCATTAAGGAGACAAGACGAGGTGAGGCTACAGTGAGAGCCCGCTAGGCGGCGGCACTGTAGCCACGCTTACCTCGACCAAGCCCTCGTCACCAGGGGCGAGGTAATAGTAACCTGCCGCCGACAAGGCCCCCAGGCGGTGGGCCGGCCTGTCGGCCAAGAGGCCGATAGCCGGCGGGACCCACCAGTCGGCGGGCCCCAACGGCCGGCGGAGAAGCCGACGAGCACAGACACTGACTGCTGGGACCCGCACCCAGCCGGATTACCATTGTACCCCTAGGGTGTAGGCCTATATAAATCCCCCGGGACACCCATGCAAAGGGTTGATCTGATAGAGTTTTACACACCACATAGAGAGAAAAGGAGAGCTAGCCTTGCCCTTCTTCTTCCCCGAGCCAAACAGCTCAAGGAGCACTTGTAGCTACTTGTTGATCTAGTGATCATGCGGAGACCCCGCAGAGCAGGACTAGGGGTGTTATCTCCACGGAGAGCCCCGAACCTGGGTAAGATTCGCCGGAGTGCATGTCTTCGCCTTATCCCGTTTCTAGGCACCGGCGATGTCTTACTGGCTCCCACAATGATAAGCCACCCGTTGGCATATGTCGCACCTACCACCCGACAGTATTTTTTCTTCATACACAACCAAGGAGCTAGGTTATATATGCACAGAAGCACCGGCCATGTCCTGTGATTGGTGCTCATATCGCCAAAAGGATTCATCCCGTCAGTACACTCCCCGAGCCTTATACTTCTAGTATCCTTGGCAAATTTTCAAACTTTTTGTCGTTTAATTCCCACTGAGCCCCATCTTTCGGGTGCCTCATATACCTATCCGCAATTCGCTCATCATGATGCCACCGCAACCTCTTTGCCTCTCTAGGGTTTGCAAACAAACGCCTCAACCTTGGAATTAAAGGCAAGTACCAAACAACCTTGAACGGGACTCCTGTCTTGATCTCGTTGTCCAATTTGTACTTGTCCTTTGCTCTCCTGCGCTTGTATCGTGCATGCTTGCATGTGGGACATGCATGAAAATCTTTGTACTCACCACGGTACAATATACAATCATTCACACAAGCATGTATCTTCTGTACTTCAAGTTCCAATGGGCAAACAATTTTTTTCACTTCATTCGTGCTTCTGGGGAGCAGATTATCTTCCGGAAGAATTTCTTTCAAAAGACCTAACATCTCTGTGAAGCCCTTGGTTGATAGACCGTTTGCTGCTTTAAATCTGAGAAGCGCCAGGGTGGCACTCAACCTAGAATATTTCCTTTTGCAACCTGGATACAATTCTTTCTTGGAGTACGCATCAATGGTTGGCAGATCCTTGTACCTAATCATATGCTTATCTGAGCCCTCAAAATCTGCAATCATAGCAGCAAAATTTGGCATATCAAGATCGTCGTCATCCGCGTCAACGTCTTGGTTTTCCAGTGGGCGTTTTGACTTTCCGGTGTTCCATTGGTAGCTTGATGCCTCTGCCCCGATGTTAGATTAATCAACATCCATGTGACACTGATCGGGGTTTGGCATCTCGCTGCCCTGGGTATCTTCATCCATGGCCTCCTCTACACCGTGTCTGGTCCAACGTGTATATCCATCCATGAATCCCCTAGAGACTAAGTGCATTTGGACATCTGCAACTTCATGTGACTCTGTATTGGCACAATCAGTACATGGACATAGGATGTAATCCGCATCACCAATTCTCCTCTTTGTACTTTCAGCCAAATTCATGAACTCTGTCATGCCACTGATAAAATCTGCGGTTTTCCGATTCTTCATCCATCGAGATCGTTCCATCTGCAACACATGAATGGTAATTAAAAACAAAACAACAACAGTAATACACGGATTAACTACTGTCCAAAGATGCGTGCATAAATCACTAGGTTTTATTTTAATAATTACTGAGGGCGCTCCATGTTGTTATCCAGACGTGCTATGACAAAAATTAATGGCCAGTCAGTTTACACGCAGAGTAGTAGTACAACACTACACTTAGGAATTGAATACCTAAATTTAGCCACTCACGAAAAGAATACCTTAATTGTTGAGCCGCGCGGCGACCTCCACCCAGTAGACAGACAAGCGCGATGCGGCGGCACGCCGAGACAACAGGGTTGAGGAGCAAAGCTTAGTGCGGCTGCCGCCTGAAGTTCGACCTCCACTATCCCGCCATCGACCGCAATGGATGTGCTCGAATCACGCCGCCGCCGACCTCGATGGTTGAGCTCCTCCTATCTCCCGCCGCAGAACGAGGATTGACCTCCTATGACGCCGCCACCGCCCACCGACCGAGGATTGACCTCTTCTCCGGTAGCCGCTACCTAGGCCGCCGCCGCCATCTCTATATGCAGAGCGGCTGTTTTTTACGAATATCGGTGGAGCGGTTGTTTACACGGTATCTCACCGTAACTCAATTATATGGACAGGGTAGTACATCACATACGGTTATGTAACGGCAACCGTGTCTAACCTACGTTGTCTTGTTACCCTGTTTGGTGCGGAAATCGTGTGTTACGTTGTGATACCTAACACAAACGACATGTACAAACAGTGTGCCGTATACAACATATATATAGTGCCATTAGTAGTTCCCTACCGTTAGCTTATCTTCACAGTTTCCCCATTTCCCCCAAATCCCTACATAGCCTCCAAATTCCCTCGCGTGGTGCTGACATTGGGGGAATGCGGACGAGTGGTGCTGATGGTTTCGGTGCGGCTGCTCCTGCTCATATCGCTGCCACGACGGCGGTTGCCGCCGAGCACTTGCCTAAGGTCATCAGAAGGCAGGTGTACTACGGATCCGAATCGTCCTGTTAGGTTCCAATCTATCCCGATCTTTTTTAGCATGTCCAAAGTATGGCTCCTTGCTGAATCCGTCCTGAATGACCCCCCCCAGGAAAGTGATCTGTCGCCGGATCCGGAGCTTGACTCCAGACTCCCGCAACATGAGTTCGACTCTGAGTTTTGCGCCACCAAGAAGTACCAAAAGCTAAGTTGTGTGCACGAGCACACTCCCGCTCGACGTGTATGTACGGAGGGATTCGACATTGGCAGGCGGTTTCTCAGTTGCCCCTTAGAGGTTAGTGCTTATTAAGTTCATCATTTTACTTCAGTTAATGCCACTGCTCATCCAGAATACTATATAACATTGGCAGGGATATGAGGCTTGTGCCTTTGTTATCTGGATGGATGAAGAATGGCATGGCAGGGCTCGGAGTGTTATCATCAAGCTAGCAGAAGATAATGTAAAGCTGAAGAAGAAATTGGCTGATCTGGAATGTACAATCAGTATGATAAAGCAAGAAAGAATCAATCACAGGCAATAGATGAAAGCAAGAGACAAGACGGAACTAGCATGTGTAGTTGTGGTTGTCGCATTAGCCATGTTCTATGCGTTGTTTGCAATGATGATTAGGGGTTTTGTTTGACAGTATTGCTAAAGCACATCTAGATGTGCTCTAAGTAATGCACATCTAGGTCCTATACATGCCATTGATGTTACGCGAAGATTCATGCAGATATTTTTCTTTGTCTTTTTTCTTTTCCTTTCTAGTTTGATTATTACTGGCTTTATCAATAAGAAGAGCTCAATGTATTGCTTGCCAACTATCCTACTCCGTTCGTACCAGTACCGGTGCATAATCCCAAAACTCGTTCCTTGTTTTTGTCCTGAAAAAGGAAACCAGCCAAATAGCCAATAGGAGTCCTATGTAACCCCAGGAATTTGGAGCGACTGGGTACAAATAATTACGGTTGATTATATCAGCGGTTAGATAATACGTCAACCCCCGCTTCATTCCTCGCTTCAATTGCCAGTTCCTGTTCTCTGCATCCCCCGCTTAAGTGTCCACCATCTTCATCGTCCCCGGCAGGCCGCGCTACATACGGGCACACACTCTATAGCTATGTAGAGCGATAGCAAGGACGACAGTTCGGCCAACAGTCTGGCGCCCGATGATAGGTCAACATCGGAATCATCCGGCTCGTCTTCCATGAGTCCGGCCTCGAGCCGACACCTCGATTATATCCGGTTCATGGAAGGGACGCCACCTCCGGAGTCGTCAGACGACAACCAGACGAACGAGGAGCCATCGGAGGGTGAAGAAGAGGACGACGATGATGAGGAGGAGGAATGGTCGAACGAGGAAGAGGACGACGATGACAGCAACGATGATGACGACGGCGGCGGCGAGGAAAAGCCAACGGTCAGTGGCAAGAAGCGTCGTCGCCAAGACGATGTCGCGGGGCCATCCAACAAGAACAACAACAAGAAGAAGGAATAAATTAAGCAGACTGTATATATCTCTGTTTATCCTGTCAATCTCATCGCAGACGGTTAGTAATATGTATTTGATAGAGATCTTCTACATTAGCGCCAACAGGTTGGTTTGTTGAACTCTGTGCCGTGACGAGCACACAATTCATAAAAAAGACCGTATGGGCTGTCTATAATGATCGCACACAATTCTGATTATTGAGCTGTTTTCCAGTTATCACACACATCTTGTTACGCCGAATCATTTGTGTTCACCTCACTCATCGCAAACGGTTCATCGGAGTGAACTGTTTGCCGTATATTGCACACACCTTGATCTGGCTGCCCATTTCTGTTGTTCTATCTCATCACAAACAGTTCGTACAGATCAACCGTATGCCCCTCATTGCACACGCAACTATAATCTGAACCGTGTTTGATGTATCATTCATCGCAAACGTTTTGCATCATTTCTGACAGTTTTCATACAGCACCGTTTGCGATTATTCCATCGCACACAGTTTCTCGAAGGGTCTCTGATCGTAGTGTTGTGTTAGCAGCATCCTGCAGTAGTGAGGGTTTGCCATCAGTTCAGACATTGACATGGCACCTCGTGCTAAATAAACCAGCTGTTCTTTTTGTGCAGTTCCACCAAAATCATCCAAATTCACGCGTAGCTTGTATGATTTCGCCTTTATATGCTGCAACGCCTTGAACATATCGGCACCTCCTTTCTTGTGGTGGAAATGAATGATTCGATGTATTCATGAACATTTTGTGCAGTTCCCATTGAAATCAAGCTGAGCACCCTTGTTTGCACAAATACAAAATAAGTGATTAGTATAAAGCAAACTGTACTATGAATTGACAATTTAAAGAAGCACCTACATGGTCCATGTAGAGCACACTTAAAAAAATGGAACTCGCCAGAAAGAATCCTAGAACAACATTGTACTTGCGCATCACAGCAAAAAAGATGGAGATATGTCAATCCTTCTGAGCTGAAGTTAGTTTGGTCTTGTGGGGAGTAATGTAACCATCCTTCAACTGCTCATTCTGATGAGAAGATAGACAGGGCTTTTTCATCCTTGTATAATCAGAACTAGTCACTTCATGTACTCCATATTCTTCTTCAGAGGAGGATGATCCTGTTGTGCAAAGACAAGAGGACAACTAAATGCTAGCATCCCTGTTTGCTCGAAAAAAAGGAAAGGAAATATTTAAAACAACACAGATGAAGCACTTCTCAAGGACAATACCACTTTTTCATGACAGTATATAAATAGTAACACAACACCAATAGAGATGACAAAGCTCAATCATATGGATGAAATCCGTGGGCGAGTAACAACCTTTGTCAGGAGGCTTATTGCGTAGAGCATACAGATCAAGCACTTCTCCGGAACCATCTGTTGTTATCTACTATGGTTTCCATGCTTACTATATACTCCTCGATTAGTTTAATGTTTCCAACATCTTCTTGTGCAGTTCCACTAAAATATATGGTATCTTCAAAGAAGATCTCTGTTTGCACAAGTAGCGATAATTACATATTACATTAAGAGTGGCATCAAATCAGTGGCAAAACAATTGCTCATTCCAGCCTTAGCAATAAATTAAGATGCAAAACTGTATCATTACTTGTGTCATCATAGTTCCAGTGCTTCCTTATAGCACCGGGATTTGATTTTTGTTTATATTCCGCTTGTTCTTCCCCTTCATCACTTGGTTCAATAACAGACAAGCTTCGCCTTCAATGTAAGATTTGGCATGTCAATTAGGGAGCACAAGTATCGCACTAAATAACGACATTAATTTTCTAATGAAGGTGAAAAAATACAGGCCAAAAGTTGTGCAATATCCTTATCTTACCTCAATGGGTTATTACGGTGCACATACAGATTGGAAGTCTTGTCTCCATTTGTGCAGTTCACTAAAATCAAGCAACATTACCGTACAAGTAGCACAACATATGAAAGCATACTGCACAATCATGTGAAAGAAGGCTAGTACTGACCTCTCATGACGCGTAATTCAAACAACTCATAAGAAGAAGATCTTAACCAAATTTGCCAACACGGATAGGAAGTAAGATCTCCTCTTGTGTAGTTCCAGTAAGATCAAGCAATCAAGCAACATTGTCGGTGTGACATTTTGGTTGAACTGCACAAAACTCTTAAAACAAAAGTGTTTTGTGCAGTGCAACAAAAGGTCACAATAGCAACGAGGTCAAGTAGATAACCCTGTTTACACAGAGGTGCAAAGGAAACAACAAGCAGTCAACAACGGTGGATGACACAGAAGCCAACAAAAAGAAGCATCTAACTTATCTAATTGGGAAATAAAGCAAGACAGTAGCATTTATCACACGGTGGCATTAATTCATATTAACAGGGAGATTATATTAACAATAAATTCGTTAAACATGTAATTTGCTTTTAACAGAGAGATTATATTAACTTTTTAGTTGGGACTAAAAAAAGTCCTAGGACTTTTTAACCAAACAGGGCCTTAGATTAACAACAGCTAAAGAGTTGCACGGGACAATGGACTCACCATAACCATGTGCATCTACCGATGTATGAAGGGGTGATGCACAATCTCTTGCTACAAAGAACAAACAACCAAGGAGCATATTTGTGTTGGTCCTAGTTTTGTTATCTTTAGACACCTTTCCCTATGTGAGCGCAGCAAATCTAGTCCTGCTGAAACTCTACAGCCTTGTCCCCCAAAACAAAAAGATCAGTTTGTTATAGATGTGCGTACTACGTTTGTCATTGTTTCCCTTTTCGGTCAACGTAGTGCTGGATAGCCAGTCTATACTAGTACTTCCCCCCTTCCTTTCCTCTTTGAAGCACGTCCTAGATTCATGCTATACAACTTTCCCCACAACTTTCCCCCTTCCTTTCCTCTTTGAACCACGTCCTAGATTCATGCTATACAACTTTCCCCACAACTTTCCCCCCTTCCTTTCCTTTCTGAACCACGCTTTAGATTCATGCTATACAACTTTCCCCAATACTTCCCCCCATTCCTTTCCTCTTTGAACCACGTCCTAGATTCATGCTATACAACTTTCCCCACTACTTTCCTGTTTGATCCAACACCATGATTCGAGTGCAGAAGCGGAAAAAGACCACATGCAGCTAGAGCAATGCATGTGGAATAAGTAAATTATACCTTAAGGTTCTTGGGGTGTGGTTCGGTGGGCGACCTGAGGCCATTCTGCCCACACTATGTACGATGGCGAGGAAGAAGGGGTCGGAGGCCCTCCCGCGCCGCCACTGGGTGAAAGAGAACAGCTGCGCCGGTAGTGGATTACCTCCCTCGCCGACGGCGACACCGTTAAGCCTCCTTCCCTTCCTGGAAGATGGATCCTGTCGGCTCTTTGACCAGCAGTGAGGGGAGAGAGAGAGAGGCCAACGAAGTCTTGTTTAGATCTGGAGAGGGTGAGAGAGTGTGAAGAGAGCAACTACAAGCGCTGAGGCTCCAGCGTGTATATATATAGTGGAGAGAGAGTGTGAAGAGTGCAAACCCTAGAAAACAAGCGCCGAGGCCGAGATCGTATAGCTCCGTATCCATCCATTTTGACCAGTCAAAGAATCCTCCTGGCACCGCCCAATATCACTTTCTCTCTCTGTCGTGCGGGGCCTACCTGTCATTGGGTGGAAGAAAGAAGTCGAACAAAAACAAAATTATGCTCAAGTGTGGTTATCGAACCCGAGACCTCAAGTTTGATGAGCGAACAGGCTAACCAGCTACACCACCCTCACATTATGTTTGACGAGAGGAAAGTAACCTTTTATACATTCCTGCATTTGTGTGACAAGCATGCCGTGTTTTTTTTCGTGGGAGTCATTGGGATTTAAATCATAATCGTGTCATGTGGCTTTGGTGGTAAGGTCTTTTGGGATTTAAAGTAGTGTTGGTAGTACAGAAATAATGCAGCCTTAGTCACCTTACCTCTCTCCACGTAGTATGTTGGGTCCCAGCAGTTAGAGGGTGAAACAAACAAATTAATAAGAAAAATTAAAAGCGCCAGCAGTGTATCTTACCTCACACATCAAGGTACTGCTCGTGAACACTGTCCAATTGATCCCTTTGTTCGCGCACGTACTATTTTAAGTGAATCCTTTTTATAACATGCACACAATTTTGGGCACTTGTATTCGACCTAAGTCAGTGTGCCACCGTATCTCGTACTACTCCCTCCGTCTAGGTGTTATAAGTCACGTTAGAAGGTGCAGCGGGACCAAGGTGCAAGTAGATTGGAGGAGAAGGAGAAACTTGACCGGTTCTTCCTCCAATCAAAGCCCTGATTTCTATATCTAAACGCAACAATTAATCACAACAACTAAGAGATGCCGTTTTAGCTACCAAGCAGGGCCACGTATTAACTCGCATGCAAGCTGACTTTGATTTCTTGACTGATCAACGCATAGTTGCGCTCCATGCATTGGGTTTCCGGGGGAGATAACAAGGCAGAGTGAGGAGCGTTTGGTTACATTGCTAGGCTGGTCATAGTGGTGAGTAACTTGGACTAGTAACATGCATATGGATGGTAACATGCAAGTCTTCATTAATTGAAATATAGACTCATTTTACCTCGGCGCGCGCGCGCGCGCGCGCGTGTGTTTAATAGCATGTCTGTGTTAGAGAGAGCGACATATCGACCTACTCCTACAGAGAGATGGTGTGTAGTGTACAATTTAGGCGCGAGAGTCGGTGCATCCTCTCGTTTCCGAGCGTCCAGTCGGGACAGGCGGATAGCTGCCACACCCGCTCCTGACCAGCCTGCCCACCCAAAGCCCCTCCATCGCCCGCGCGCACTTCCCGCCCGAAACGGTCAGCGCCGCTCCAAAGAATCGGTGCCGCATTCATGATTGGGCAGAGCGGACGCAACCTCTCACTGGCGCCTGCGTTGAAGGGAGAAGCGGATTCAAGAGTGATGGTTGCTTCGTCCGTCCAAGTTACTGCTGGGTCTATGTGATTTGACGGCTCATTGGTCATTATTACTGAGGTGGTACGACTGCCAGATGTCCCACGCTTTCGGCGAAAGGAGGTACTACTAGATTACAATTTTCTCCATTCTTACAGCAGAGAAGTGCGAAAGCAGTGAAAACACGCAGGCTCAGTGATTACATGGCCCATCTCACACTATCACCATATTTTCTGGACACTGTGCGGCACCTAACTCTTTACATCATACTGTACTAGTATAGTACTACTGTAATTTCTCAGCGAGATAAATTTGTACAATGCTATGAAGCTTCCAGCTTCTGTTTCATGTATCTTGCGTCCAAGGTTGCCCGAGGCAACTTTTCATCAAATACAAAGGAGACTAACATGCATGCTATAGCATCTCAATGATTGACAGATCATAGCCAATATGTACTCCCTCCGTTCCAACATAAGTGTCTCAACTTTATGCAAACTTTAGTACAAAGTTGTACTACAACTACTAAAGTTGACACTTATTTTGGAACACAAACAGCTAAAGAAAAAAAAGGATCCATGCAGTCCCTAGCCCTTGAAACGTAAACCCCAACTAGGCTTTAATTTGCTGGCAACGTTGCAGCTTTCGAAGAAATGAAGTTTGCAACCCTTTGACCATCGGATCATTTTGTGCAGTTTCACCAAAATCAAGATGAGCATCCCTGTGGCAAAGAAATTGAAGAAGCGTGATTAGAATAAGATTACTGGGACTAGTTGATGAGACATAAACTCATCACAAATACAGTACGTAGAAGCCAGTAGAGGTATGTGCGGGGCAAAGAAGTAGAGAAATATCCACATGGAGTGATGTGGGCAGCTGGAGCAGTGGTGCAAGCCGGCTATAAAGGAAGTTGTACCTGAGGGATGTCGGGACGTAGCTCAACCTAGAGGAGGGCGGCGGGAGGCGGCAACTGCCCACGCCGCGGCAGTGAGCAAGGGACGAAGGCAACCTCACCGGCTTTCTGAGAGAGAACGGCGCGGACCACTGATCGGGACGAGCTGAGAGTGGGTTTTCGTCGTCGGCAACAGCGACCGCATCTACACTAGGCATCCACCCCTTCCCCCGGTGGGCGTGATCCGCCAGGATGTTAGAGATGTGGCCACAGTCATTTTGTGCGAGAGAGCGTGAAGAGAGCAACCCCAGCAAGCAACTGTGTAGGCTCGTCCTGGCTATGTATATAGTGGAGCGGTTTCCTTTTCTTTCCATATGAACCTATTTATATTCCGTATGTGCCACTAAACAAAAAAAACTTTATTTATAAATGACGTGGCACCGTTCATGCATGGTTCCCGACCCTCCATTATTTATAAGTGAGTAACTACTACTAGACGCGTCAAATTATCACGTGGGTTGCATCATCTTACAGAAGTGAGCTCCATCGTGTGACGTGTGTGGTTGGGGAAGACGCAAAGAGTGCTACTAGTATACTACGTGCGTGGGTGCGTGCACCTCTTCTCTTCGAGCATGGTTATTAAAAGTACAGCCCACTACTGTACTACCACGCGGTTATTATATATGGGCAAAGAGTATAGGCAGTAATAATGACTAATAAGTCGTGAAATCACGAGGCCCACCTTTCTCTATGTTTGACCGAGGAAGTAGCCATCATTTCACTCCTCGTTGAATACCCATCCGCTCCTACCTTTGCGAATAAATAAAAATCCGCTTCTACCTCCGTAGCATGGTTAATAATATAGCCATGTCAATCACGACGTAGAAATATCATTCACTGATACAATAGGGTTGGATCTAAGGCTGGTGATTTTTTTACTTTGTCTCTTTCTCTTTTTGTCCCATTTACTCATTTTACATAGGAGCACGTGTAGAGGATGGCTATTCCTTTCGATGGGACTTCTTCATGGGGTTTAAGACTAAGGCTTGTCATAGTGTGGAGTAAGTTAGACTAGTAACATTCTTTTGTTACTAGTCCATGTTACTACCTTCATAATGGGTAGTAATATATAGAGTAGATGGTAACATACAACCTTCGTTAATTGAGACATAGACTCATTTTACCTCGGGGTGTGTTATGTTACAGTAACATATTATGTTACCACAAGCATCTCTTCCCTCATTAACTCCATGCCACATAAGCAAATTTGTCTTGGGATGTGTCATGTTACTACATAAGTTACTCCCACTATGACTAGCCTAAGCAGCTCCGAATTATGCCCGCTGCCCACCACTCTGGATCGTGCCATCTATGATAGGGAGTAGTCCCATTGCAACAATGAGGTCCACTAGGTCTAGCACGTCCTGTAAGAAGAGACTTTCACGCAAAACATACATCTTGTTACCTTCTTCCTCGTACAGTATGTACTACTGGTACGTACTACTAGTACTACTACTACTACTCGTTCTCCTATAAACCTTGCGCTTGGCATCTCCAAAATATTAACCTTGAGATTGGCTCTTCGCCTCTTCGGGAAGTCGAGCAATAATGGTACTGCAGTATAGATCGTTCTAGCTATATGAGACCGAATGAATTGCCGCACGTCCACCACGTGGGCGAGGGAGAGTGCGTACTATTACGTCCGTTTCAATATTGATTACATACGGAGCAAAATGAGTGAATCTACACTCTAAAATACATCTATATGCATCAATGTTTGGAGTATGTACTAGTAGTTGATATTGACATCTACTAGAGGACATATATTCCAAAAAATATGATGATCTCTCTAACCAAGGTAGGGACAAGGAGTAAACGGAGGGAGTAGTAAAATTTTCTCCTCGTCCTGCGAGCCACCGCGCGCGTGGGCGAGGGAGCGGGCGTAAGGCGTAGTAAGAAAGCTTCACCTCGTCCTGCGAGCCACCGCGCCCATGGGCAAGGGAGACGGCATACTAAGCAAGCTTCTCCTCGTTATGCGAGTTGACAGGACACATCAAAAGTAAGTAATATGCACAGAGCATCCCGAGTGTATAGAGCATTGCCTCTAAGGTAGGCCCCACATGGTTTGCCTCTTTATTAACATAACGCGTCAAGTCGCAATTTGTTTCTTCACCTGTGGTAGACAATCCTCCATCAAGTGGACAACCAGTACATGTGTCAAATTACCACGCAGGCTGCCTTTTCGTACAGAAATGAGCTCCACCGTGTACCCGCGCGGGTGTGGTTGGGAAAGAAACGGGAGTACGTGCGCCGTGCGTGCACCTCTTCTCTTTGTGCACGTCCCCCACCTACGTCTGTGTGTGTGTGAGAGAGACATACAAACCTAGACAGATGGCGTGTGCATTCGTCAGTGTTTTTTGTTTGGGGGGGGATTTCGTGAATGTATTTGTGGGAATATGTGTCGATCACATCTCAAACAAAAATTTGACACATGCAATGTGTGTGAAATAGAGGCCTATCGATATCGTATATATAGAGGCTGATCCAGGAGGAGAGAGGGAGGGGTCATAGATATCAATAGAGTCGAAGAGAGGATCAAGTGGGTGGGTGCGAGATCGATGAAGAGAGCCATCGAAATTGTGTGTGTGCAAGTCAAAGATATAGGGCGACCGACCTACCGGAATGTCGGAGGGCACATGGCAAGTTTGTGCGTGGCAGGGAGACATGACTAGAGTGCTCATTGTATCGGTGTGTGTGGGGGGAGGAGGGGGAGGCCTAACTAGAGAGGTAGAACGACTTGTATATGTGTTGAGAAGGAGAGACCCAGCTATGTATTGAGGGAGATTAGTCGACATCCATACATAACTGAGGGGCGGGAAATAGGTTGAGACAGAGAGAGAGAGAGAGGAGAGGAGAGAGAGAGAGAGGGGGAGGGAGAGGGGTAGAGTGGTGGATGGGTGATGGAGTTGCTTCTCGAAGATGGTGGGAGAGTCCTACTAAACAGACTGAGGGTAGAACTGCAATATTATCAATAAGAGTGGGGATGTGTTTCTGTGTGTGCCTGTGCGTGATAGATGTGTCGGGACGCATGCATGGATGATGAAGGGGAACCATGTGCTTGGTAAGCAAACCTAACTAGATCGGTAGATCAATTGTTGTTTGTTGGAGGAAGGGAGAGATATAACTAATGAGGTAGATCGATCGATACGTGGGGAAAAACGAGTTATAAGGATCTAGCTAGCTATATGTTTGGTGGGAGATCGGTCGGTGTACATCCATTTGTTAGAGGCAAATAAGGCCCAGCGAGACGGATAGCCACAGAGAATGGAGCTGGGAGGTGGTGCGAGATGCCGAGCTACTAGCTAGATAGGGGGAGGAGTGTGCGATTGTGAGATCAATGAAAAGAGGGGCGAGAGTTTACACGTGTGTGGGATCATATGAGAGACACGAGGCATGGCCACAAAAATGAGGAGATGGAAGGTGTGTGTGTATGTTGTAGGCAGACATCGCTAGAGAGGTTTATCGATCGGTGTGTGTCGGAAAGGAGTTGTGGAGACGGTGGGAGAATGACCTAAAGAAAGAAAAAAAGATGTGCGCGATGGATAGAATGGTGAGGGAGGGGGAGGGTGTCGGCGTCAAAACCGGCGGATCTCGGGTAGGGGGTCGCAAACTGTGCGTCTAAGGTCGGTGGTAACATGAGACGAGGGACACGATGTTTACCCAGGTTCGGGCCCTCTCTATGGAGGTAATACCCTACTTCCTGCTTGATTGATCTTGATGCATATGGGTATTACAAGAGTTGATCTACCACGAGATCATAATGGCTAAAACCCTAGAAGTCTAGCCTGTCTGACTATAATTGTATATCCTCCACGGACTAAGCCCTTCGGTTTATATAGACATCGAAGGGGACTAGGGTTACACAAAGTCGGTTACAGAGAAGGGAATCTTCATATTTAGTCGCCAAGCATGCCTTCCACGCCAAGGAGAGTCCCATCCGGACACGGGTAAAAAGTCTTCGGTCTTTGTATCTTCACAGCCCATTAGTCCGGCCCATGTTCAACAGGCCGGATGCCCGAGGACCCCTTAGTCCAGGACTCCCTGAGTAGCCCCTGTACCAGGCTTCAATGACGAGGTGTCCGCCGCAGATTGTCTTCGGCATTGCAAGGCGGGTTCCCCTTCCGAATACTCCAAGATAGTCTTCAGACGGTACGAACATGTCTGGATCTGCAACACAAGTTCCACACACGACCGCAGAGAGTATAATATTTCACGACTCCAATCTGCTGACAACTTTTTGTAACGTGACAACACACTTGCCCGGTCATTATTTCGAACCGTTTCTTGTCCTGCCGTTCCATGTTTCGAGGCGCAGTTTTTATTGGCACGTCTTGTCAAAGCAGAGATCGTGTCCCCTTATTGCGGGATTCTCATCAATACAAGCGTGGGTAACCCAACCGTTCCTTTGGAAAGATTCCTTAGAAATAGGCAGGTTTTCAGGCTTAGGAGGAGGCGTTCGATACCCGTTGCCTCTATAAAGGAGCCAAGGGTCGTCTTATCTTATGGCAACCCTTTCCTCAGCCTTTCCAACTTCGAGCTCTAGCACCCAAGGTTCCACTTCATTGCTTCAAGCTTCCTAATCATGTCCGGACCCAACCCGCAGGGCCGATGGGTGGCTTCCTCCGTTATAGAGGAGGACATTGCGAAGCTTCGGGCGGCCAGATATCTGACCGCGCAGATCCCCCACGGACTTCCTGCTCAAGGACAGGTTATCCTGACTCCTAGATCCGGCGAGAGGGTAGTATTCATCTCTCACTTCCTCCGAGGGCTAGGGTTTGCTCTTCATCCTTTCGTTCGGGGGCTCATGTTTTATTACGGACTAGATTTTCATGATCTAGCCCCAGATTCTTTCCTCTACGTTTCGTCGTTTATCACTACGTGCGAGGCCTTCCTTCGTATTCCCCCATACTTCGGCTTATGGCTCAAGACCTATAGTGTGAAGCCGAAGGTGGTCGACAGGAAATAGGCGGAGTGCTGTGGTGCCACAGTGAGCAAGCTTACCAATGCTCTCTGGCCAAAAGGCTCCTTCACCGAAACTTCCAACCTATGGCAGCGGGAGTGGTTTTACGTCACCGAACCCCGCGGTACCAAGTGGGCAGCTATACCTGCGTTCCGCTCTGGCCCTCCGTTACAGCTCACATCATGGATTAATAAGGGGCTGGACTGGGGATCAGTTGATGAAGTGCAGACTCTACAGAGCTGCATCCGAAGCCTCCTTGAGAAGGACATCGATCTTGTCAACGTGATTCAAGTAATGCTAGTCCGCCGAGCCCTGCCATGCCAGCGTCGGCCTCTCCGTATGTGGGAGTTTAATCCGGAAGGACCGCGGACCCTCCAACACTATTTTGGCGCTACACACGAAGGAGTGTGGAAGTTGTTTTTCGGGAAACGAAAACAGTGGCCGGACACCACCGAGGACATCGGCCTCTACTGCAACCATCCGGATACCTCGGTAAGCGCTCGACTCCCGAACACTTTTTTAGTTAAGTATGCCGTAATATGTTATTGAGCAAACTATCTCCATCCAGGGTTGGATAAAGAAAGCGGAGAGAATTAGGTGTTCGCCCCCCCTTCCCGAAGACTCAGCGGATCCCGTGCTAATAAGGATGCTGGCCCCAGCACCGCATCAGGTGCCCGTGAAGGAGGACCAGGCGAAGAGCGGGAAGGCTAAAGGTAGCCTCCATTCTGAGGGGATATCATACACAGTGTCTGGGGAGATCAAGGTTCCCCCACCTGAAGACAAAAGCGAAGGAGAAGCCAACATCCCTTCTCCCCATGGTAAGAAAAGGGCTGCCTCCAAAGATTGGGAGGAAAGGGCTCCTAAGTGAGGCAAGGTGCCCCTGTCGGGCGGCTCGGGCTCGGAGGACGTCATCGTCGCATAGTCCCATGATGAGGACAAGCCTCTGGCCAAATCGTAAGTGAACCAGGATGTTTTTAAACATATCCCGTTCCTTTCTTGTTACCAAGGTAACATCTAGAATATATGTTTTTGCAGCTCGGCAAACAGTCTTCTTCACCAATCCTCTTCCTCGGGAGATCTTCTTCGGGAGATGATGGAAAGCGAGACACCTCCACCGGTCTCCTCGCCCAATAAGGCGGACGACTTTGAGGTGTCGTCCCGGAGGGTCTCTCCTGATCAACAAGTGGTGCGAGGGGTGATGAAGACACTACCCGAAGGTGATACTTTGGTAGCCCAGGGTCCGGGGGCCAACAATAAAGGTCCCGGACTATCCGGTTTACAGCCGGAGACGACGCTGGGGACGAATAAACGGATCCCTTCGAAGGGAGGCCGTACTCCTCCAGCAGCTTCCGGAGATCCAGAAGCGCCAGATATATTGACGAACATGCTGCGTCAGGCGTCCGTCTCAGAGGAACATCGCACCTTCATGGGTACGGTGGTTGAAAGGGTTCTATCCGCGAAAAGAGGATTGAATGAAGCCTTCACGAGCCTGCTAAGAGGCTTCAAGGTTTGTACTGTAATATTTTCGATTGTGCTTTATTCACAAAATGCACCCGTGTGTAGATAGTAGCCCCTGAGACTCTGATTGGCTTCCCAAGGGAGGCGATCAGAGGATCAAAAAGATATGCCCAGGAAATAATCTGATTAATTGGAACAAAGGCTGTTTCCTTCCAGGCGGCTTCCCGAACTACAGAGGTTGTAGATCTGCAGCGGAAGCCTGACGTAGCGGATGATGACATCACGCTTATCAACAGGCGGCTTGATGAGGCGCAAGGTATGTTTTGGGGGTAGTCATTGCATGCACGTGCTTATAATATAAGCAGGATGCTAATCATTGTATACTGAAATACGCATGACTGTAGATGGTGCTGCCGCAGTTGAGATCCTTCGGGCTGAGTTGTCCCGGGCTAAGGAGCAAGCCCGGATTAGTAATGCGGCTGCCGAAAAGGCATCGGCTGAATTAGAGGCCGAATCGGCTGCTCGGCGCCAGTATGAGGAGAGAATATCCACGATGGCGCTTGAGCTAAAGGATGCTGCTAGCCGCTGCGAATCTCTCGAGAAAGATAATAAAGCCAAAATAGCTGATCTTGACAAGGCCTTACGAGAGGTGAAAGAAGCGCAGTCCGAGTCTAGAGCGGCCCGGGCGGAGATCCGGCAAGCGGGGGAGATCGCGGCTGGTAAGCCCTTTTTGTTACAAACTAAGTTTGGCGATCCGAATTATGCCCCGCTGAATCAAGTGTGGAGTTCTCCAGACGCATTGTTGGACTTGTCGAAGGGTGTCTCCGCTACGACGTAGTTTTTTCAAGTGCAAGATGGACGTGCAATAGAAAAGCTGTTCTGGTCGCAGTTTAGCATGCCGAAGCGTCTCCTGCTGCTGAACGAACAAATGGCTCAATGGGCAGAGCTCCACAAGATGTCAGGATCTGCCATGAAAGACGTCGTGGTCCGGCTATGGCCGAGCGAGCCAATTCCAGATAGTTATTTCGGTTTGGTGCAGCGACTTGTTGATGCGGTGCCGCGCATCGAGGCCGTGAAGCGGTCGTCGTGCATTGAAGGTGCGCGGATGGCTTTTGCCCGTGTCAAGACATACTGGGCGAAGATGAAGGCCACTGACGTTGCAGCGAAGAGTCCACGCAAGGGCAAGGACCACCACGCAGCAGAGCATTATTTCGAGGATGTCTTAGAGGGTGCCCGCTTGATAGAGGGTCAGTGCTCGAAAGACGTGGTATTCGAATGAAAATGTATTAAAATTGTAAAAGACAATATTGTGAAATAATAAAGCTATTTTTGATTTTAGAGTTTCTTAAAAGCTTTGATTCCTCTTGTGCGGCCGTTTTTTTATAATCTGAAAGTTTTCCAGTCGTCGGCTTCAGCCCCCTCGTAGAAAGTACGGGGGTGTTCGGAAAAGCAATCGATCACTCTTAACCCAACATCTTGGACCATAAAGGAGGTGTCAATGCGGTGAACTAGGCAATCGGACTATAGGGCGCTAACACTTTCACTTAGCCATAGGAGTTTTATGGTGGATCTAGGATATAGACCATGTTATGTACGCGTTTATCTAATGCGGTGCGTTACATGTATGACGTGAAAGAAGGCCCTTCGTGTAATACGGGGGAATCGCGAAAGATTCTGTTAAGTCATCGAGTGGTTGACCAGGTCTCGCCGCATCATGACAGTCAGTTTTCGGCTTTCTCTACTAAGGTGTTTGACCAGATGAACCGGAAACACAATCGCAGTAGTTCTCCCTTTACAATCCTAGCCGATAGAGCGGAACGTAAGGTAGTAAGCACAGGGGCCGGGCAACCAAACTATTGACCCAAGACATGATTTGGAGCTGATGCATATAAGGCCGAACTCGCGACGCCGAAGTATGCTATAAAGCTGTTCGGACTTTATTGGCAACTCATTTTGTTCCCATGCCAAGCCCCTGGCAAGTTATGTCGGGGTGCGTGTGTGAAACAACCAAAGGAACGAAATTTGGTTCTATATAGAAAAGTGAATACCAGATACGGATTATGTTCAGTGGAACCTGAGTGACATGCCAATCGTCATTTTATAGATAATAACGCCACAACCCCGGCTATTTGACATGCCAGGGGTCGACGGCTGAGGAAACTGGCACTTTACAGGCTCGCAAACTAGAGAGTGCGGTCCACAAAAGTTGTTTTGGACCTCCTGTCGCACGTCTGCGCCGCCTTTCCTCGGTGAAGGGGCTCCTTAACAGGAGTAGCCTTTGGGTGAATTTACGAACCCAAACTCCGATAGAGTCCGTGAGATGACCAGCCTTTGCGCCACCTGTGGTAAAGGATAATGAAAAAGAAAGAGTAGTTAGAAAAGAAAAAAGAGGTTATGGGAGTACTTGCAGGCTTGTCCGTATTGTGCTTCCGCCGATGCCCAGGGTATCTTAAGTGCAAAGTTATGTATGCGCGGTACATATTTCGCAGGTATATGAGGCGGACGGCAGAAGCCGAACTGCTAGTCCAGCTCCGAAATTGGTCGATCCTGTTGAACGGAGACCGGTGGCTTAATGGCCGACAAGGTATGCGGTTTAATAAGACCGCTTTGTACTTCGGCTGAGGTCGCCGTAGTATGATCCTCAGTCCGGAGGGAGTTCTTCTCCTGCTCCCATGTAGAGTTGTGTGTCACATATACCATGTTTACTGTTTTTACTTCGGGGGGAAATTGCTTCTGACCCCCGGTATTTGGTTGGTGAGTCTCTTCGTTGTCGCTTTCACCGGGCGGCCTCCTCCCCTTCTGTTCGGCGTTGAGCTTGCCGGCCTGCTTGAAGACCCAACAGCTTCTGTTGGTATGATTAGCTGGTTTATCGGGGTGGCCATGAATCTGGCAGGGCCGATCCAATATCTTGTCTAAATTGGATGGCACGTCTCTGTTTGCCTTGAATGGCTTTTTCCGTTGACCGGGTTTGGGGCCGCTGAATCCAGCGTCGACCGCTGTGTCATGTGTTCTTTCATTATCATCGCGATGTTTGTGTTTACTGCGTCGTGGCTTGCCATTGCCGTCTCAGACTTCGGAAGTACCCGGATCGCTAGCGCTGTTGCTTCTACGAGCGAGCCGGCTGTCCTGTCCCGCGCAAAAGCGGGTCATCAGAGCGCTAAGGGCTGACATGGATTTTGGTTTTTCCTGACCGAGGTGTCGGGCGAGCCACTCATCCCGGACGCTGTGCTTGAAGGCCGCTAGGGCTTCCGCGTCCAGGCAGTCGATGATTTGGTTCTTTTTAACTAGGAACCTAGTCTAGAGCTTCCTGGCTGACTCTCCGGGCTGTTGGACAATGTGACTTAAGTCATCGGCATCTGGTGGCCGGACATATGTACCTTGGAAGTTGTCGCGGAAGGCGTCTTCCAAATCCTCCCAGCTGCCAATAGATTTGTCGGGCAGACTATTTAGCCAATGCCGAGCTGGCCCTTTGAGTTTTAGTGGGAGGTATTTGATGGCATGAAGGTCGTCTCCGCGAGCCATATGGATATGGAGAAGAAAATCCTCGATCCATACCGCGGGATCAGTTGTTCCATCATATGATTCAATATTCATGGGTTTAAACCCTTCTGGGAATTCATGCTCCATTACTTCGTCAGTGAAACAAAGAGGGTGTGCGGTGCCTCTATATCAGGCCACATAGTGACGTAGCTCCGATGGAGTCCATCTGCGGTTTTCGGCCCGGGCATGACTAGGCTTGTCACATCCGAATAGATAGCCGTCGCCACGTGTCGGAGCACGTCCTCGTGATCCGTAGATCGATCTGGTATTTCCTGCTCTACTGTCCAGGTCCTGCCGAAGGTCATATGTATGGCCCCGAGCTGTTTTGTCTCTGCCTTTACAGCGAGGTGGGGCGGGCTGGTGTTCGGCTTGAGTTGGTGCTTTATCCCGACCGCGTGGTGGTCGGTCAGCCGCATTGCGTGATGATGGTACGGGCTCCGGCGCCTCATCATCAAACTGAGGTAGTAATTTGCGCTTCAAGAAACTTTTTGCTGGGCGCTTAAGGCCGTATTCTTCGGCTGCCAGGACATCAGTCCATCTATCCTTTAGCAGATCTTGATCAGCTTGAAGCTGCTGCTGCTTCTTTTTCAGGCTCCTTGCAGTGGCTATTAGCTGATGCTTAAAGCGTTCCTGCTTGAGGGGTTCCTCAGGTATGATGAAATCCTCGTTGCCGAGGCTCGCCTCCTCCTTGGAGAGCGGAAGATAATTATTGTCCTCCAAGTCTTCGTTTCTGGCCTGTTCGTCGGGGCTAACTTGCCCATCTTCCCCTTCTTCTTGTTCGGAAGTTGCTTCAACGAGGTCTTCATTATCTTCGGCACCGTCCGGAGTATTACCTTCTCCTGTGCCGGTGTTACTATCTTTGCTGCGGCGTGATTTTGAGGAGCGTCGTTGACGCCGGTGCTTTGGTGGTATCTCGGGAGGTTTATCCTCGACTGGATGCTTCTTGTTATCACCCTTCTTCTCTTCAGGCGTGTCCACCATGTATACGTCATACGAGCAGGTGGCTGTCCAACGTCCGGTAAACGGCGGGTTTTGGGCCTCCTCTTCTCCAGCATCGTCGTCCATGCCATCGATGTCTTCGGAGCCGTAATCGAGCATGTCAGTTAGGTCTTCGACAGTGGCTATGAAGTGGGCGGTGGGTGGGAAGCGAAATTCCCCGTCATCAGCCTCCAGTTCGAACCAGATAGTGTTCGGTTGTGAGCCCCCGCTAAGGATAGAGCTCTTAACGAGTTTAACACGTCGCCCAAAGGCGAGTGCCGAAAAATGTCAGTGGAGCTGAATTAAATGATCGATGACTGATCGACCTTGACGCTTGTGGACGCACATGGTTCAGAGCTTGTAGCCGGAAATGAGTCCGAGGCTCCGGTAACACAGATTCCACTCGAGGTTGGGTCTGTGTGCGGCTCTAACGCCGCCGGGACTGCGTCATCCGTGGCGGGGTGGAGCTTCCCGTCTTCGGATGGCGCGATCTGCTCCGGATCTAAGGCCAGAGCAGTCACAGATGCTATCTCCTGGGTGTGGTCCGATGACAGATTTAAGTCATGTTCATCGTGGTGACGGGAAGCGGCTGCCGAGGTCTCGAATCCATCGAAGATCAAGTCTACGCGGATATCCAAGACGTAGTTCAGGCTCCCGAATCTGACCTGACGGCCAGGGGCGTAGCTGTCAATCTGCTCCAGATGGCCAAGCTAGTTGGCCCGCAGTGCGAAGCCGCCGAACACGAAGATCTGTCCGGGGAGGAAGACTTCCCCTTGGACAGCATTGTTGTAGATGATTGAAGGAGCCATCGAACCTTTTGAGGACGGCACAGTGGAACTCTCAATGAAAGCACCAATGTCGGTGTCAAAACCGGCGGATCTCGGGTAGGGGATCCCGAACTGTGCGTCTAAGGTCGATGGTAACAGGAGACGGGGGACACGATGTTTACCCAGGTTCGGGCCCTCTCTATGAAGGTAATACCCTACTTCCTGCTTGATTGATCTTGATGAATATGAGTATTACAAAGAGTTGATCTACCACGAGATCGTAATGGCTAAAACCCTAGAAGTCCAGCCTGTCTGACTATAATTGTATATCCTCTATGGACTAAGCCCTTCGGTTTATATAGACACCGGAGGGGACTAGGGTTACACAAAGTCGGTTACAAAGAAGGGAATCTTCATATTTAGTCGCCAAGCTTGCCTTCCACGGCAAGGAGAGTCCCATCCGGACATGGGTAAAAACTCTTCGGTCTTTGTATCTTCACAGCCCATTAGTCCGGCTCATGTCCAACAGGCCGGACGCCCGAGGACCCCTTAGTCCAGGACTCCCTCAAAGGGCGAGGAGGGCATGTGCATGCACGAGTGAAAGTTAGTGCTAGCTACAAAGGTTAGAGGATTGTGTGGGTGTAAGAGACTAGAAAAGATGATAATTTGATATGAAAGTGGATTCATATATTTGAATAGGACATCATAGTGTTATAAACATATGTATGCTTGAATATAGCGGTGATACGCGTGCTGCGGTTTTGCACATGTTATACCATAACGTGATAATGGATGGCGTTTGCAACTCACAGCTAAATGTCGAACAATCTAAACCATACTATACATTGAACAATCTCACATTTTATTTGAATTTGTGATAATGTGTGGCATTTGCAGCTTACAACTAAATATCGAACAATCTAAACAATACTATATATCGAACAATCTCACATTTTATTTGAATTTGTGGTTGTGTGGCGTTTGCAACTCACATCTAAATACTTGTAGGAGTAGGGGAGGGGCACCATACATTATGTGATAAACACATTATCCATATGAGACATGGTTTAGATTATGAAGATCTAACTAGAGCTTGAAATGTACTGTGATTTGAAATCAACATAAAGTGGATTCAAAAAATCGAGTTCGAGTTCATATAGTACACATAGTTCATATCTAACTCGACAGTAATCATTGGTGTGCTGTGAAGATAATACAAAAACGATGGTTTAACTTGACAATAATGATGATTGTAAATCTTATTAAAATAGAGAAACGAATTCAAATGGTTTGACTTCACAACAATCATTATTGCAAATCTTATTCAAATAGAGAAACGAATTAAAATTTAGTTCATATTGAAGCGAGTATATACGTTTGGAATGCAATAAAACGTTCATTTGAGTAGCATGTTGCATGCATTATACACGTAGCGAAATATTTTAATTGAACATAACATGAATTCAAAGTTTTGAATGTCATTTGTAGTGTGAACTGATTTGGTACAGTACACGGGACTAGACTCTCTTGTGTGGTGCGAATTGATTTCTTTTTGTTTTTTCGTCGACGGAAGTGCGAATTGATTTGGTACAGTACATGTTAGGCTTGTCCGAAAATTTCAACCCGCGCCTTGTTACCCCGAAATATTTAAGATACTTCTTTGTCTCGTTGTGCTCCGAAAACTCCCTCCATCTCAACCCGCGCCTTGGTATCCAAAAATTACAACGTGCGCGAAACCTCCCACCTCCTGCGAAATCCTGACACGCGAAATGCCCGTGATACCCCTGAACCGAAAGAACCATCTAGCACAAATTAGTGGGGGTACTTCCATAACTTACCCCACATTTCAGACAAGCGCGTCCCTAAGCCATGGTTCCCCACTCCTATCCCATTAGCCCACCCATTCGTACACCGAGGCCGCGAAATCCCGCGAAGCCCCACACCCTCATTCGTCCGCCACTCAGTCGGAGCCTCTTCCCCGATGACGTCGTCCACAGCAACACCTCGACGTCCCTCATCTACCGTACCGGATGAGGATCCATCGTCGATCTCGTCGTCCCGCTGGTTCAGCCACCCCGTCCTCCACCTCCAAGGAGCTTCCCCGATGTTCCCCTCATCTTTCGCGCCACCTCCATTCCCACACCGCCGTCTTCACCTACACCACCGTAAGAGTAGCATCATCACCGTTTCCTCGGATGAAGCTGAGGCCTAATCGGCACCACCAAAGAGGTTGTACACTAATCGCCAAATTTTCTTCTTGATTTGATCTCACGGTGCTGCCAGCGCTCGGTGCCGAGCCGACATGGCGCGACTCCATCCACGACGGCGTCACCGGCCACTTCCTCCACGGCGTTGCTCCCTCGGCGGCGACGTCCACATCAGTAGGAGCTGCTGCTGCTTTAGCTCGCACTTGCGCTGCTGCTCTGCTCTTGCTCTCGGTCCCCTGCCTGGTCTGCTGTTGCTCTTGCTCTTGCTCGTACTGCTGCTCTCACTCTTGCTCTTGCTTGCGATGCTGCTCCGATTTGGCTACACTTCAGTCAACTGAATCGACTTTTGGGTCAATCGATTTTCAGGGGGTGGGGGGGGGGGCTCACCGGAGTTAAGGTAGAACAAGCTGCAGTGGTGAGGGGCCCTCGCCGGAGAGGTACCCCACTATCTATCTTAGGGTTCAGGGTGGGGGTGGTGGTGGGGCGGTGGCGTGGGGATTGCCGGAGAAAAAGCTCGGCACGAGGGGGCCTAGACATATGCCCGGGGCGGCGGCGGACCGGCGGTGGGGAGTGATTTCGGGGCGGGCGGGGTGGCGCACCGCTAGCCGCGGGCGGCGGCGGGGGGGGGGGGGGGGGGGGCGGTTTGGCCGGTGGTGTCAGTCGATTGATGCTGCTACACGACCAGCTGCCCCGGCTCTCGCACGCGCTGCTGCTACTGCTTTTCTGCTACTAGTGCGTTCAGTTTCGTCAGCAAAATTTAGTTTTGACAGTTAAGTTCAGTTTCGACAGTTAAATTCAGTTTCGACAGTTAAGTTCAGATATGAGCGGCTGATGATTTTTCCATCTAGCACTTTGTGGTTATGTATTTTACGTCATCTATTAGAGATGCTATTACAATTCCACTCAGGTTAACATGGTCTCTCTTGTCCTGCTTCAGCCTCGGTGTCGTACAACTCACCGGAGCTGCTCCAACGACGAAACCCTCCATCACAGCCGAGCAGTACCCCGTGCTCCATATCAAGATGCCTAGGATGTTCTTCCCCTCCTCCGACAGCCAAGTCAGCCGTATCATCCTCACCGACCAACCCAATCACGCTGAGATCGACATGGCTTCGCCAAAGAGGTTGTACCCTTGTTGCATCTCTTTTTTACACTACATGTTATATATATTGTCCACTGAGCACACGTAGTAACGTGAAATACGATTAGTTTCTCCTACTATATGACAAGCAGTGAGGTACCAGGCAACTTAGCAATGCGTGATGGACTCTCTTGAAAGCCATTATTATTTATCTCGACGCGTTTGAGCTGTGCATTTGTCAATGGGCCTGGGAGTTGAGCTAGTAGGGCAGTGGCCTGGGTCCAAAGTAGTAGACGTAGCACAAAATATTTTTTGAGTGTAGGCTTTTCCTTGCTCAAGCCTGCCTACTAGAATCGCCAGTGCTTGAAAAGGAAAAGTGAAGGAAAAACATAGGAATTGGAAAGTTTCCTATGGTACTACTATTCATGCATTTGGTTCAAAGGAATGGAGCAAAGGAAAACTGTAGGATTTGTTCCTTTAGTGTCTCTTTGAAAGAAAAACCGTATGAATTTCAATATCCACTTGTCCCCCTTTTTAAATTCCTATTCATGAAGCACATGACTAAGAGATAGTAGCATAATAGCATTATAACCGTACGTTTTCTTGTGGTTTGACTTAATCTCACCATGCTTCTTTGAATCCCGTGATCTTCCAATTCTTGTGAACCACACACCCAGATTGGCAGAAATCCTGTGTTTTTGAATTCTTTGTTTTGCACGTGCATTCCTATCTGTAGGCGTTCTGGGAACGGGGGTCCCCAGACTTGCCCGCCTGCGGCCCACGGCATGGCTATGCGAGCAGGCCTGTACGGCCCATCTTCGTCAACAAGGCATTCAAGACCCTCGCGAGGGGCCAAGCCTCGCGAGGCGGACGAGGCAAGACCTCCTCAGGAGCGGCCTCACCAGGCTGCCTCGCGAGGAGCGGAGATATCAAGGCGGGGCAAACCTCGCGAGGCTCTTACGACATGAGCCATGACGATCGACACCAGGCAGGCGCCAGCGCGCGCAGCGTCCTCGTTTCCTCTTTGGTGCCAAGGGGGCAAGCGCAGGCGTGGAGTACCGAGGCATCAGGCAAAGGTTTCCGTATCAGTGCAACGAGACCAAGGCCAGTAGGCCAGCAGGACGGAGGTCACCGTGGAGCCCAAGACGGCGTCATCGCCAGAGCCCTTTCGCAGGCGAATACCGCTTTTGTCAGGATAGCTTGTACTAGCTGTCCCCTTTCAAATTGCCCGCTGTTGTTGGCTCCCTTCCCGCTCAATATTTGGGGAGATGACCAGGGCCTATATAAGTAGAACTATCCACCACAGTAGGGGGCATCTGATAACTCATTCAGGGGCATCTCGCCCACACAAGTTCGTCGAGCACAAGAACACATCAACCTCAGGAGGCTGTTCTTCCCCTTGTACTGTTCATCATCAGCCCAAGAGGCAATCCACTACCACCACACTGGAGTAGGGTATTACACCACAACGGTGGCCCGAACCAGTATAAATCTCGTGTCTTTCTATGTTGCGCGTTCATCGAGTTCGTCCGCGAGATCTTAGCGAGCTAGGGCGTAGATTGGTAGGAGGGAAAGAACTTCGCACGCACCCCAGAGTTCGAACCTTAAGGGTTTTGCCGGAACCCCAGATCTGACATTTGGCACCAGGTAGGGGTGCGCCGTAGCTTCTCTTCCATCGATCCACGCTCCGTCGTCTCCATGACGGACGCTCGCCGCGCTAGAGCTAAGCGCCGGGCTTCCCTCACCGCCCGTGTTGCTTAGACGGCTCCCGTCGGCAGGCCACCTCGTCGTTCCCCGTCGCCTGCCGCCAACGCCGCCACCGGCCCGGCGGGGAATGAGCAGCAAGCATCCTCGCTGCACCCGTCGGTGCGCCAGGACGGCCGCACCGCCACTCCATCGCTGACCCCGGCCGTTTCCTCGTCCCACGCACGTCGCGCTCCCATGGACGTGCAGCGGCGCTCCTCATGGCGAACGAGCTCCTGCGCTACCGCCTGGTCGACGACCTCTACGAGGACTGGCTCGACCGCGTCATCGTGCTCGTCCGCGCCGCAAGGGGCGCCCCGGCGCCGTCCCTCTCTCTGCCTCGCCCCCCGCCAGCCACGGGCGACGTGGCACATGGAGCGCCTCCACCACCTCTGCCCCAAGATGGTGCCTTGGCGCCAAGGCGCGCGGCCCCACAGCGCGATCCACCACGCCCGGTGCCCGCGCGCGAAGAGAGAAGCTGCCAAGAAATTCCTCGGCGCGAGAAGCTACACCTGCGCTCCCCGCGCCACCTCGCCAAGACCGCGCGCTGCCTGCGGTGGTGGCACGCGGGCCTCATCAAGACCAAGCTCCACCTCCGAGACGGGCCCTGGCAACCATGGCCGGCTGCCGCGCCTTCACCCCCGAGCTGCGTAGCGTCGCCTGGCCGGGCAAGTTCAAGCCGGATCTGCCTCCTTGCTACGACGGCACCCTCGACCCCGCGGAGTTCCTGCAGCTCTACGAGCTGAGCATCGAAGCGGCCAACGGCGACGAGAAGGTCATGGCGAACTGGTTTCCTATGGCTCTCAAGGATGGTGCCCGTTCGTGGCTCCTGAACCTGCCGCAAGGCTCGATCTCCTCCTGGGACGAGATGCGCGACCGCTTCGTTGCTAACTTCCAGGGCACTCGCGACCGCCGGTCGGCCGCGGGTGACCTGCGCCGCATCAAGCAACAACCAGGAGAGACCCTCCAGAAGTACATCCAACGCTTCAACAACACTCGCCTCAAGGTCCCGAAGGTCACGGACGAGGCCATCATCTCCGCGTTCTCTAACAGCGTCCGCGACATCAAGATGAAGGAGGAGCTCGCTATCCACGAGGAGCTGTTCAACCTGGCGACCAAGTGCGCAAAGAGCTGAGGAGGGGCGCCTCTCCCTCCTCAAGCTGCCAGCTGCGGGCGCAGAGGAGAAGAAGGCCAAGGCCAAAGATGTGAAGCGCAAGGAAGCAGCCGTGCTCGCAGCAGAGCCGGACACCAAGCAAGGCAGGGACCAGCCCGAGTCATCCAAGAGCAGCCGACCGTTCTGCGCCTTCCACAACTTGAACACCCATAACACCAGCGACTATCAAGAACTCAGAGCCATTCGCGAAGGACGCTTCGGTCGATGCCCCGAGCGCAGCGACCCGGGCTACGGCCGAGGAGGAGGACGTGGGGGGGACGCTGGGACGACCGTGGCCCGCGCCAGTAGTGGCGCGACAGGCCTCGTGAGGACCACTGGCAGGATCATGCTCGCGAGGGCACATGGAGGGACCGGCCACGTGAGGATCGTCCTCTGGGCAACGCCGGTCTTCCCCCGCTGCCGCCACCACCAAGAAGGAATGATGACCACCATCAAGACGAGGGGGCTGGGGGCTTCCAGGAGCCGCGTGCAATCGCCTGCATCTTGGGCGGCGCTCAGGCCCCAGCCTCGAAGCGTATCTTCAAACAGTTCGCTCGTGAGGGGAATGCAGTCCTCCCCAAGCTCGGGCCACGCGCCCGCTCAGGTTGTCCCAGTGCGCCATCACCTTCAACTCGGCAGATCAGCTCAAGTGTGCAGCCACCGCTGGCGCCCTCCCGATGCTTTGTTCTCTAGTCATAAGCAACGTGCAAGTTACCAAGACCCTCATCGACGGCGGCGCAGGGCTCAACATCCTGTCCGTCGACACATTCGACAACCTCCAAGTGCCATATGAGCAGCTTCAGCCTACCAAGCCTTTCTCAGGAGTGACCGACGGTTCCACCACACCGATAGGGCAGGTCCGCCTCCCTGTCACCTTCGGGGAACGCAAGAACTACCGCACCGAACTCATCGACTTCGAGGTCGCGCACATCCGCCTGCCATACAACGCCATCCTCGGGTGTCCAGCCCTGGCCAAGTTCATGGCGGTGACACACCACAGCTACAATGTCCTCAAGATGCCAGGAAGCGGCGGAATCATCACGGTCCCGTGCGAAGAAAGAGATGCGGTGTGCTCCCTCGAGCGCGCCTTTCAAGCTGCCGCAATCGACGACCCCGACAGCAAGAGCGAGGATCCTCCCGAGGCCATCCCCAAGAAGAAGAACCAGCCACGCCGTGCTGGACCTCAGGAGGGTGGCGTCGCGGCTGGAACCTCGTCAGGATCAGCGCCTGCTTCAGGGGCGCCTCCCTCCGTCACATAGAAAGGCGCGCCCAGTGCCCTCCTCGGGCAGGGCTCAAGGGCTCTCTTCTGGAGGGCCTCAGACCTTGCCAACATCATGAGGGTGGCGCTCGGGCACCACTTGGAGGCATGCTTCACGGCGCGTTTCCCTCAGGAGAATACATGGCAAGGAGTGCCCACCACTGAGGAGTTCATCACCAAGACCACTCAGGAACTGCAAGACGCAAGGGCCATGCGCGGCGATCACCTCTCACGAGGCGCAGCTCCCCATCCAGGCGAGGATGCCGGGCTGCGCGTCTGCATCGATCTTCCAGGGCTCAACAGGGCCGCTTCTCAGGAGCTTTTCTGGCCTTCGCGCGTGGGCCAATATGAGGGTCCACCGCACAGTTATGTTCGCATGCCTTTTGGCTTGCCGAGCGTGACGTTCGTCTACCAGCACAACTTGCGGCGCGCCCTGGCGGCTCAGGAGGCCAGGCACCGCGCCGTCCTGGCGGAGATTGAGATGGTCCTCGCGGAACCGCCTGAGCCCCTAGAGCCTCCCGAGGCTCAGGGCCCCGGTGGCTCGTAAGGAACGACCCCTTCGCCGCGTGCCTTCAGCTGCCCCGACATCTCTTCGTCAACATGACCAGGTGACATTTTCCAAGTTCATTTAGCTGGGAGCACGCCTCGGGCTGCATTATTCCCAGGCCGCGTGGGTCCGTCCCTGTGGCATATACCCCTTTTGCTTATGTCTTTAGTTTACCCTGTTGGGGGTGTTGGGGAACGTAGTAATTTCAAAAAATTTCCTACGCACACGCAAGATCATGGTGATGCATAGCGACGGGAGGGGAGAGTGTTGTCCACGTACCCTCGTAGACCGAAAGCGGAAGCGTTATGACAACGCGGTTGATGTAGTCGTACGTCTTCACGATCCGACCGATCAAGTACCGAACGCACGGCACCTCCGAGTTCAGCACACGTTCAGCTCGATGACGTCCCTCGAACTCTGATCCAGCCGAGTGTTGAGGGAGAGTTTCGTCAGCACGACGGCGTGGTGACGATGATGATGTTCTACCGACGCAGGGCTTCGCCTAAGCTCCGCAACGATATTATCGAGGTGTAATATGGTGGAGGGGGCACCGCACACGGCTAAAATATCGTATATCAATTGTGTGTCTAGAGGTGCCCCCTGCCCCCGTATATAAAGGAGCAAGGGGGGAGGCCGGCTGCCCTTGGGGCGCGCCAAGGAGAGGGGGGGAGTCCTCCTCCTAGTAGGAGTAGGACTCCCCTTTCCTAGTCCAACTAGGAAGAGAGAGGGGGGAGGAAAGAGAGGGAGAGGCAGAGGGAAAGAGGGGCCGCGCCCCCCTCCCCTAGTCCAATTCGGACTCCTCATGGGAGGGGCGCCACCTCCTGGCTGCTGCCCTCTCTCTCCCCTCAGGCCCACTAAGGCCCAATACTTCCTCGGGGGGTTCCGGTAACCCCTCAGGCACTCCGGTTTTATCCAAAACTTCTCCGGAACACTTCCAGTGTCCGAATATAGTCGTCCAATATATCAATCTTTATGTCTCGACCATTTCGAGACTCCTAGTCATGTCCATGATCACATCCGGGACTCCGAACAACCTTCGGTACATCAAAACATATAAACTCATAATATAACTGTCATCGTAACTTTAAGCGTGCGGACCCTACGGGTTCGAGAACTATGTAGACATGACCGAGACACCTCTCCGGTCAATAACCAATAGAGGAACCTGGATGCTCATATTGGTTCCCACATATTCTACGAAGATCTTTATCGGTCAGACCGCATAACAACATACGTTGTTCCCTTTGTCATCGGTATGTTACTTGCCCGAGATTCGATCGTCGGTATCTCGATACCTAGTTCAATCTCGTTACCGGCAAGTCTGTTTACTCGTTCCGTAATACATCATCCCGCAACTAACTCATTAGTTACAATGCTTGCAAGGCTTAAAGTGATGTGTATTACTGAGTGGGCCCAGAGATACCTCTCCGACAATCGCAGTGACATATCCTAATCTCGAAATACGCCAACCCAACAAGTACCTTTGGAGACACCTGTAGAGCACCTTTATAATCACCCATTTACGTTGTGACGTTTTGTAGCACACAAAGTGTTCCTCCGGTAAACGGGAGTTGCATAATCTCATAGTCATAGGAACATGTATAAGTCATGAAGAAAGCAATAGCAACATACTAAACGATCGGGTGCTAAGCTAACGGAATGGGTCAAGTCAATCACGTCATTCTTCTAATGAGGTGATCCCGTTAATCAAATGACAACTCATGTCTATGGCTAGGAAACATAACCATCAATGATTAACGAGCTAGTCAAGTAGAGGCATACTAGTGACACACTGTTTGTCTATGTATTCACACATGTATTATGTGTCCGGTTAATACAATTCTAGCATGAATAATAAAAATTTATCATGATATAAGGAAATAAATAATACTTTATTATTGCCTCTAGGGCATATTTCCTTTAGTCTCCCACTTGCACTAGAGTCAATAATCTAGATTACACAGTAATGATTCTTACACCCATGGAGTCTTGGTGCTGATCATGTTTTGCTCGTGGAAGAGGCTTAGTCAACAGGTCTGCAACATTTAGATCCGTATGTATCTTGCAAATTTCTATGTCTCCCACCTGGACTAAATCCCGGATGGAATTGAAGCGTCTTTTGATGTGCTTGGTTCTTTTGTGAAATCTGGATTCCTTTGCTAAGGCAATTGCACCAGTATTGTCACAAAAGATTTTCATTGGTCCCGATGCACTAGGTATGACACCTAGATCGGATATGAACTCCTTCATCCAGACTCCTGCATTTGCTGCTTCCGAAGCAGCTATGTACTCCGCTTCACACGTAGATCCCGCCACGACACTTTGCTTAGAACTGCACCAACTGACAGCTCCACCGTTCAATGTAAATACGTATCCGGTTTGCGATTTAGAATCGTCCGGATCAGTGTCAAAGCTTGCATCAACGTAACCACTTACGATGAGCTCTTTGTCACCTCCATAAACGAGAAACATATCCTTAGTCCTTTTCAGGTATTTCAGGATGTTCTTGACCGCTGTCGAGTGATCCACTCCTGGATTACTTTGGTACCTCCCTGCTAAACTTATAGCAAGGCACACATCAGGTCTGGTACACAGCATTGCATACATGATAGAGCCTATGGCTGAAGCATAGGGAACATCTTTCATCTTCTCTCTATCTTCTGCAGTGGTCGGGCATTGAGTCTTACTCAATCTCACACCTTGTAGTACAGGCAAGAACCCTTTCGGGTGCTAAGCTAACGGAATGGGTCAAGTCAATCACGTCATTCTTCTAATGAGTTGATCCCGTTAATCAAATGACAACTCATGTCTATGGCTAGGAAACATAACCATCAATGATTAACGAGCTAGTCAAGTAGAGGCATACTAGTGACACACTGTTTGTCTATGTATTCACACATGTATTATGTTTCCAGTTAATACAATTCTAGCATGAATAATAAACATTTATCATGATATAAGGAAATAAATACTACTTTATTATTGCCTCTAGGGCATATTTCCTTCAGGGGGCGCCCCTCGGGCTGCATCATCCCCAAGCCGCTCGGGCCTGACCCAGTGGCATGTATCTTTCTGCATTTACCCAAACTGATTTGCCTTCCATGCTTAGTCTGCCTATTATTGTCACCTGCCAGATTGCCATCTGCTCGATCGTCGCCTCCCACGGGGCCTCCTCACACTGGCACGGCGCTGGTGCATGGGTCCGTCCCTGCTACGTCGACAAACCTGAGCAGTCGAGCTCTGGCACGCGGCACGCCCCGCGCACGTCACCTTATCAGGCCCTCAGTGCCTTCACCTCCTCACGGAGCAACCAGTGGCAGACTGGCAACCATAACGGCAAAACCGTGTTTCTCCTTGTGCTGGCTCGCAGGAATATCACGGGGATAGCACCAGGCGGCACCGCGAGCTCCCACCTCTTCCAAGTAATCCGCTTGCACGTTAAAAGGGGGGCTCCAGAGCATCGTGAATCAGGAGCTCTTACTGGCTCTCCAGCCCTCACCCCATGGCCTTGACCACGGCATCGCGACCTGGCATACCAGCGGCGGCTGAGCTCGCTCGAGGGCCGGGACCTGAGGACGTAGAGCACAAAGGAAAGCATTGGAAGGGGGAGGACCCGTACGGGCCTAACCTAGCTACGTTGCGGATGATTGCGCACAGGTCTGGCGCAGCACGGAGAATCGACTCCGAACTGCCAAGATAAGTCACAAGCTCGGAACAACTAAGTTGTTGGAACCTAGGCGTTACGCTCGCCGCATTCCTGTTGCGGCCACGTCGCATCCCTTTCCTGCCTTACCATAGCTGCTTGAGCGCTAAGGGGGACCTCCTGAGCATCGCGCCTCAGGGGCTCTTACTGGACCTCGGGCCGCTCACCTCCTGGCCTTGACCACGGCACGCGACCTGGCATACCAGCGACGGCTGCAGCCTACCTGGGGACCGGGACCTGTCAGCGTAGAGCAACAAGCTATTGCAAGGATGGAAAGGGGAGACCGAGCCTGAACAGGACATGCGTTCGCAAATTTTCATAACAGGGAATATATACGCAAAAGACATTACAGACCCTTTACACGCCCCCACGGGGTACTTCATGATTCTTCACAGGGAACGAAAAACGAGGACTAAGAGGAATCCTATCTACACCCTCCCGTGGCGGACGCCATCATCAACAGTGGACCACGAGAGGCCGGCGCCGACCCAATCCAGATCAGCGGCGGCGGCTGGACGCCGCGGCCCTGCTCCGAGCCCGGCGAGAGCTCGGGGGCACGTAACTATCGTCGCTCATCTCCGGAGTCTCGCAAAGCTCAGGAGAGTCGCTAGACTCCCAGGGGCTGCTGCTGCTGGAGTAGCCACGAGCGGAGCGCGCGTCGGCCTGGCACTCCCCTCCAGGGCAACACTCCAGGCGGCGGCCCTCCGCGTTGAAGACCTTGAAGAAGAGGGTGGTGGCGCCGTCGAACTGAAAGTGGATCGCGAGGGCAATCTCGCCCCAGCCGCGGGTCATGAAGATCTTGCCGGTGGGGACCGCTTCGATCTCTGCTCCGGTCGCTGGAGCGTTGCGATCGGCATGCTGCAGCCAGAGATCAAGAGGCCCCCTTGGCGGCATCGCGTCAGAGAAGAACCGCGGGAAGTGGATCCAAGAGCTTGGAGGCATTGGCGCCCATAGCACAAGCTCGCGCGAGGAATCCGCGGCGTGGATTCTAGGAGCAACGGCACGCATCGCCATCGCGCGGCGACCGCGGACGTGGCGCGGGCGGCACCGCTCGTCGCTCCGTCCTCCTGAGCCCTCAGCTCGGGCGTACAATGGTAGCGGATACCCTGGAGGAGGCCGCTCGCACCAAGGCCTCGTCACGATCTGCATCGCTGCTTCGTCGCGATGGTGAACCGGCCTCTTCTTCGGCGGAAGCGGCCCTGGATCATCGCAGGGGGCCTTTCCTTTCTCTTCAGCGGAGAACCTTCGGATGGGCGCCATTGTTGCAAGCAGAGGAGCAAGGAGGAAAGAATAAAGCAAGCAAGGAAGAGACGGGCGACGGGGGCTCCGCCCCCTCCCCATTTATAGCGGAAGAAGGCCAACCGGCGCCTCCCTTGATAACAGGTAATGATGATTTTCCTTGCATGTCACAGGGACTTGTCAAATCGAGCAGTTGCCGAGGCCGTGTGGGGAAGTGGAGACGCCCACGTCCAATCAACCGCCACGCGTCGACCAAGGCCGCAGGCTTTTGGGGCCCGCGGCGCTCTGCGCTTGACCTTTGGCTTCGCCTCAAAGCCAAGCCCGAGCGCACCTTGGGCCTGGGGTTACTGTCGGTGTTCTGGGAACGGGGGTCCCCAGACTTGCCTGCCTGCGGCCCACAGCGTGGCTATGCGAGCAGGCCTGTACGGCCCATCTTCGTCAACAAGGCATTCAAGACCCTCGCGAGGGGCCAAGCCTCGCGAGGCGGACGATGCAAGACCTCCTCAGGAGCGGCCTCACCAGGCTGCCTCATGAGGAGCAGAGATATCAAGGCGGGGCAAACCTCGCGACGCTCTCATGACGTGAGCCATGACGATCGACACCAGGCGGGCGCCAGCACGCACAGCGTCCTCGTTTCCTCTTTGGTGCCAAGGGGGCAAGCGCACGCGCGGAGTACCGAGGCATCAGGCAGAGGTTTCCATATCAGTGCAACAAGACCAAGACCAGTAGGCTAGTAGGACGGAGGTCACCATGGAGCCCAAGACGGTGTCATCGCCAGAGCCCTTTCGCAGGCGAAGACCACTTTTGTCAGGATAGCTTGTACTAGCTGTCCCCTTTCAAATTGGCCGCCGTTGTTGGCTCCCTTCCCGCTCAATATTTGGGGAGAGGACCAGGGCCTATATAAGTAGAACTAGCCACCACAGTAGGGGGCATCTGATAACTCATTCAGAGGCATCTCACCCACACAAGTTCGTCGAGCACAAGAACACCTCAACCTTAGGAGGCTGTTCTTCCCCTTGTACTGTTCATCATCAGCCCAAGAGGCAATCCACCACCACCACACTGGAGTAGGGTATTACACCACAACGGTGGCCCGAACCAGTATAAATCTTGTGCCTTTCTGTGTTCCGCGTTCGTCGAGTTCGTCCACGAGATCTCAGCGAGCTAGGGCGTAGATCGGTAGGAGGGAAAGAACTTCGTGCGCACCCCAGAGTTCGAACCTTATAGGTTTTGCCGGAACCCCAAATCCTACACTATCCTATTACTGTGTATTTCCTATCCCTGCTTAGTTAGAATCCTCCAGTTCAAACGAGCCCTTAGAGAATTACTTCTCTTAGAGATAGTTGTCAAAGAAAACCTTGTGTGGTTTGTCCCGCTCCTGCTGCGTCGTCGTCCACCCCAGCTCAGTTGCTCCAATGACAGAAGGGTCCAGCACAGCAGGGATCCGGCGTCCAGACTGTCTTTCGCTGCCTCAGATCTTCTTCCTCGCGACGGGCAGCCATGACAACCTCATTACCGTCATCAACCGAGCAGATGACCTCGAGGACTCCACGGGTCCGCAAGAGAGGTCGCACTCTTTCGTGTCTGCTTACGTTATGCCTCCCTTAATATTACATGCTACTTTATCGTCCTATTAACCGATTAGACTCTGAGTCAGCTTCAAACTAATGGTCAAACTTGAGTTTTCAAATCAATAGTATCTATCTACTATCTGGTTAACTTCTGGTGTCTACTATGAGTTTCATGTTGGGTGGGAAACAAACAGTAAAGAAGCCATTATCTGTATTTTTTAACTGAAGACATTATCTACCTGCTATCATTGGTTTTGGGTCTATCCACAGGTTGCTACCATCACTCTGGATTTCTGCATGCACTCCTTACATAATCTCACTATGTTTTATTCCTATGCATGTCAGTTATTGTACACAATGGAACTGAACATGTAGAGCAAAAGAGACGAGCCTTGCGTGGCAATAAAATTTCATGCAGACGTCGCTCCATGGTAGGCGCAAAGGATCCCCCCTCCACCCATTTCAGATTGTAATCGAGAGGAAGATATCTGTTCTGAGGGGGATTCAGAAGGAGAAGACCACTCCTATTTACCCCCTGAGGTCTTCGCTCTAACTTGGCATGCTGATGTTGGTTATATCATGCATATGGTTCCTGGCATTGCTTACTTTATACATCAAATATGTCATCTGCTTAGTTTAGACATGCTTTGTGTGAATGCCATCTGTTTAGTTTATTCATCGTTTATGTGAATTATGCAACGCCATCTTGATTAGCCAGGCATCATATATGTGAATTTTGCAATGCCATCCTGCTTAGCCAGTCATCTTATATGTGAATATATTAGGCCATCCTTTTTTTTCATTATGCATTATATTTGTCAACATTGTTAGTACATTCAACTACTCTTCGTGTGCATCAGCCATTTGACACAGTGATGGAAAATTCTGGAGTGAAAACAAGGTCTTCAGAGCAGACTATGCTATCTGATGAAGCGCATATCTCACTGGTTACGGATAGCTCCTCAGAGGAGGATTCAGAGACAGATGACCAGTCCTATTTCCCCCCGATGTGTATGCTCTAACTTGGCAGGGTTATGTTGCTCATATCGTGCGTATGGTGTCTTGCATTGCTATGTCATTTGATTTGTTTTGACATGCTTTGTGTGAATGCCACCTATTTAGTGTCTAATTACCATATATGTGAATTATGCATTGCCATCTTGTTGCAAGACATTATATATGTGAATTATGCAATGATATCTTGTTGCAAAGGCATTATATATGTGAATTATGCAATGCCATGCTGTTTAGCCAATCATCATGTATGTGAATTATATCATGCTATCATTTTTGTATTACGTGTTCCATTTGTCGACAACGTTTGTATATTCAACTACTCTTCCTGTGCATCAGCCATTTGAAGCGGTGATGGAAGTATCTGGAGTGAAAACAAGGTATTCAGAGCAGACAATGCTACCTGCTGAAGCAGACATTTTGCTGGTTACAGAGAGCTCCTCAGAGGAGGATTCAGAGACTGATGACCAGTCCGATTTCCCCCCTGAGGTCTATGCTCAAACTTGGCAGGGTTATATTACCCATGTCATGCATGTTGTCTTGCATTGCTTAGTTTTTACATCATATATGGATTGCCATCTGCTTACTTGATTACTACATAAATAATATATTTGAATTATATGATGCCATCATGTTTACATACACAACATCTATCTGAATTATGGCATGGCAACCCATTTAATAAAGACATCATATAGTTATATCATCTCATCCTGTTTAGTGTTTACAGTCATCATATTTTGAATTATGTCATTCAATCCGTGAATTATATCATGCTATCATGTTTCCATAGGCGGCATGTATGTGAATTATGGCATGCCGACCTATTTAATAAACACATTATATAGTTATATCATGTCATCCTGTTTACATAGTCATCATATTTTGAACTATGTCTTTCCATCTTTTTTAGTTAGCCATCATAATGTGAAATTGTGTCATGTTATCCTATTTAGTTAGCCATCATATATGTGAAATCGTGTCATGCTATCCTGTTTGGTTAGACAACATAAATGTGAATTATTTCATGCCCTCTATTATTCCCCACTATCCATGGCACCTGTCTATCATACAATGTATGTACATTCAATTACTTTTCTTGTTTATCAGCCATTTGAATTGGAGAGGGTGATGGCAGTATCTAAGGGAGTAACAACACGGTCTTCAGAAAAGATAGTGCTACCAGTTGATGCAGATAGAACCACGGTTGTACTTGCCCAAGAACCAGCCCCACCACACATAACCCAGACTCTCGCAGATTGTACCCCTACCTAGTTGGACAGAGAACCAGCTACACCCCTTCTAACCCCAACCCCAGCAGATAGTAACCCTGTTCCAGTTGACACAACACTGTCTCCACCACAGAGCACCCAAACACGAGCAGTTAGTAAGGGAACTGCAGTTGCCCAAAGCACGAGGACCACCACTCCGAATCCCAACTCAACGCTTAAAGGAGAAGAAGAATTATTCTCAGGTCAGGCTCTGTAGCTATGGTTCGTACTCCTTTCCTCTTGCATCACTGTATTTACTCATACCAACTATTTTCAAATTTGAAGGATGGAATTGAAACTCCAAAGGCGCAACAGGTATGTTTTAAACCTGTTTCTTTAACTGGTTTGCTGTTGTAACTTGCTCTATGTTGATTTTAGTTTCAATTGAATAAACAGTTATGTTCTCATGTCATGCACATTACAAGTGTTGTTATTGCTCTATAGTTTCCCACACTTATGTTCTGTCTATTCTGCTTTGTCTTGAACAAATATTATTTGAACTGTGTCTCAATCTTGATTTGGCAACAAAAACTAGAATGATATAGACCATAAAGTGACCATGGTACATAGATATATGTTTGTTTCATGCTGTTATCATGTCCACTTTACTACTAAACCGATTTACCAAAATGAGTTTCATATACAACATGGTAAACCTGTGATGTGTCTGCTTGTTTCTCTTTTAGAATGCGGACAAAATATTGGAGAACAGTACCCTGTGATGCAATGGTAAATGAAGTAATGCAGATAACATTCAAGATAGTGAGACATCCCAGTCGGTCTCCATGAAAGCTGATAAAAACTATCTTGATGACAATGAGAGAACCCAAAAGTCCTGTCTTGATGTAGTGTTCGTGTTACTGGCCACTACTGCTGGCACAAGCTGTTCGAACTCGCTGCCTGAATCAGTTCGCCTTCTTGAGTCTCAACTTCAAGTTGAAAGACATCGATCAGATGTGCTGCGACAGGAAGCTGAAGGACTGAGGAAGTCCCTGCAGAATTCAGATGCATACTTTCTGGTGCAACAGCAAGCGTTGAAGGATTTAAGTGCCAAACAAGAGAAAGTTAATAAGCTTGCTAAGCATCTTGCCAGCATTATGGGTACCCAAGATATTGTTCCTTGAGCTCTTATGAAGTGCTTTCAATTCTGGACTTGTTTTGCTGCGCCGTTTATGTGCGCTGGTCGCCAACTTTGACAACCAGTGTATATGATATGCTGCTTTGTTCCCTATATTTGCACTGGTGGTGAACTTTGATGCCCAGTAGATGTAATATGTGTAATAGCCATGATAGCCTAGCGTAAGTTGCTTGCTTATTTATTTTCTTTTTGGCTTCTTTATTTGCTTGCTTGTAGTCAGTGCAGTTCTTTTTCCGCTGTTTGCTAGTGGTCGCAATAACCTATTTTTTAAAACTAGGCCACAATAACCATGGGCTACATATTTACTATAGTTACCATGGGCCTCGTACAGGCCGTAGAAACAATGGGCCTTCTACGGGGCGTAGCATCAATGGGCCTTCTACGGGCCATATGATCGATAGGCTAAACATGGGCGAATAACAGACCACATTATCGGCCGTAAACGGGCTAGATTTGGAATCGTCCGTTCATGGGCCAACAATAACGGGCCGTCGGTAATCGGCCGTTTTTATGACGCTATGACAACGGCCCGACAGATTAACGGGCCGCAAAGGGGCCGATTGTAACCACAGGCTAAATTTGGTCCACAAGTAGAAAAGGCGAGTAATGGGTCATAAGTAACCGAATGCTGGAAATGAGCCCAAGAATAAATGGGCCCTGAGAAGGCTGAAAGATAACACGGGTTGGAAACGGCCCAATGGAATAATGGGCCGTTGATGGGTATAAAGCGGTACACTGTTCACTGCGGGCCAGATTCACCACGGTCCGTTAATGGGCCAAGAGGTACAAATGGCCTCGTATGGGCCAAAAGACATCATGGGCCATACATGGGCTAGAAGTTACAATGGGCTAGAATCTTATTGGACGGCCTAGATGAAGCTACTGGGCTTAATTCCAATAGGCCGTAACGGGCAGTGATTTAGCGGCTCGTAAATGGGCTATATACGAACAGACCGTTAACAGGCTTTCCGTGGGCCGGCCCGTTACCTTTTGACCAAGTCAAACAGGCCGGCCTTTACACCGGAATGGGCCTCTATTGGGCCATGCCACGTGTCGACATATCATAGGCGCCTCCAGTCCAATGAATGGATGACATATGTCCCAATGTTTAGCCAACACGTGTTTCCTCCGGCCAATGAGAATTTTACACGTGTAAAATCCTCATTTGTCCAGGCTGGTAGCGGGTTATCGGATCCAAAACTGGACCTGATAGCTTAACGGCGACCCGTTACGGTGGATGCCACGTGTCGGTCACCCTTGACGAAAGAGCTTCCATAACGCGCCATTTATCGTCATGGAAGTGGACACTTCTGTGATGATAATTTTGGTAATGTCATGGAACACTTATACGACAACACAGGTATAACTATCTTGATTCTGTCATAAAATCGTCATGGATGTACATGCATGACAGAAAACGTGACCTACTATGACAAACACGTATCATCACGGAAGTGTATATTTTTGTAGTGTGAACACGCCGCATTCCGTCGCCTCCCCATGAACACGACAACGACGCAGTTTCTCCGTTACGACCCAGCTATGTACACGAGCCCCGGCCGTACGTATGCGCGTGTAGGCGTTCGAGACCCCGCCCGTATGTACGTACGTGGCCGTGTTTACTTTCTTGCACCCTGGCTGTACGTACGTGTACATGCTATGTGCTCGCCTCTACTACGACACGTGCCCTTCCTTACACGGCCACGGTTCATCGCTGCAGCCTGCAGACAGACCGATCGTATGTATGTACATGTTCGCGACCAGAGTGACAACACTACGTACGCTTCGACCAGGTGGGTCCCGACTGTCAGGCACTTCCTTGCGTGCAAAGATGTAGCTGGTGGGTCCCAGCAGTTAGGGGGGGAACTTTTTTTTTTCACGAAATACAGTGGCCCGTCTGGTGGGTCCCTGCTGTCAGGTGGAGGAATCATTATTTTCCGCGTAATAAGGCGGCACTTCCTTGCTGCGGCCGTGGACCCAGCTGTCAGCCTCTCCACGTACAGTACTCTTCCGATGGAAGTCGTTCCTTGACCACGTTCACCACGCGGCACCGAGAGCACCAGGGCGGTGGACGACGGCGAGGCCTAGGAAGGGGACGATGCGGAGCCGGGGAAGACGCGGCAGTGGAAGCCCACGCGGAGAGGAGTACGAGGGTTCACTGGTTCAGCTCTGGTGTGAGGCTGCCGTCGCCGCAGGGCCTGGCCAGCGGTGGGAGTAGTAGAGGGCGGTGAGGCCTCTGCGGCATCACGGCCGACCATGGGAGGCAAGAGCACGCGGCACGGCCGGCGCTGCTTTGGGTGGCTGGAGCAAGAAGACCAGAGGTTGAAGAAGCACTACGCCCGTTGGATGGGCATCGTACGGTCACTGGAGCTAGAATTCTTCATATTGACTAAGTTGACAAAGCCCTCCGTCCCCGTCAACTTAGTAGGCCCACAAGTCAGCCTCCCACTATGCTGGGTCCTAGTTAGCAGGGGGTATTCATTTTTTTGTGCGTAATAAGGAGACACTTCCTTGCGTGGGAAGATATAGCTGGTGGGTCCGACCTGTCAGCGGGGGGAACATTTTTTCGCGAAATACAGAGTCCGGTGGGTCCCAGCTGTTAGGTGGAGGAATAATTATTTTGCGCGTAATAAGGAGGCGTTTCCTTGCGTTCGTCCGTGGACCCAGCTTTCAGCCTCTCCACGTACAGTCCACTTCCGATGGATGTCATTCGTTGACCGCGTTGACCACGCCGCGTCGAGAGCACCGGCGCAATGGACGACGGCGAGTCCTAGGAAGGGAACAACACAGAGCCAGGGAAGAGTCGGCAGTACGAGGGTTTTCTGGTTCGTCTGCCTTTGCCGGAGAATAACATCAGGTGTGGGTGAGTAGAGGGATGGCTAGGCCCGCGATGGGAGTACGATGGGGCGGTGAGGCCTGCGCGGCAGCATAGCCGTCCGCGGGAGGAGGGAGCAAGCAGTCCCTCCGGCGCTTGTTTGAGCGGCTGGAGCAGGAAGAGCAGAGATTGAAGAAGCACGACGGCCGTTAGATGGATATCCAACAGTCACTGCTCTCGTGTGTTGACTAAGTTGACACAGCATTGCGTGTGCGTCAACCTTTTTTTAGGAAAGCATACGCGTCAAGTTGTAGTAGGCGCATAAGTCAGCCACAAATATGTGGAAAGCAGCATACAACCCATCTGCCATTATTTCTAATAATTTACAGCCAATTTGCTAATTCTTAAGATTTTTTTGGAGCCCGTCTTCTTTTTGTTAGCATTACACCCCATATTGTGGCCACAGTTAAAAATTATATGAAATTTTGCATATTTCGGTGCTGTTAAATGTTTTTAATCCTGAAATATCAAGTCACATTCAAACTATTTTGAACAATAATTTATATAAATATAAAATCCAAATAATTGTCCACGCATAAAAATCAATGGAATTTAAAATCATGTAATGAAAAAAATTGAAACTAATTCCAGGTTTGACGTGTTTAAAAAATGTACGACCCATTTCTGGGAAACCCATGAAGGAAATATGCCCTAGAGGCAATAATAGAGTTATTATTTATTTCCTTATATCATGATAAATGTTTATTATTCATGCTAGAATTGTATTAACTGGAAACTTGATACATGTGTGAATACATAGACAAACAGAGTGTCACTAGTATGCCTCTACTTGACTTGCTCGTTGATCAAAGATGGCTATGTTTCCTAGCCATAGACATGAGTTGTCATTTGATTAACGGGATCACATCGTTAGGAGAATGATGTGATTGACTTGACCCATTTCGTTAGCTTAGCACTCGATCGTTTTAGTATGTTGCTATTGCTTTCTTCATGAATTATACATGTTCCTATGACTATGAGATTATGCAACTCCGTTTACCGGAGGAACACTTTGTGTGCTACCACACGTCACAATGTAACTAGGTGATTATAAAGGTACTCTACAGGTGTCTCCGAAGGTACTTGTTGGGTTGGCGTATTTCGAGATTAGGATTTGTCACTCTGATTGTCGGAGAGGTATCTCTGGGCCCACTCAGTAATACACATCACTATAAGCCTTGCAAGTATTGTAACTAATGAGTTAGTTGCGGGATAATGTATTACGGAACGAGTAAAGAGACTTTCCGGTAACGAGATTGAACTAGGTATCGAGATACCGACGATCGAATCTCGGGCAAGTAACATACCGATGACAAAGGGAACAACGTATGTTGTTATGCGGTCTGACCGATAAAGATCTTCGTAGAATATGTGGGAGCCAATATGAGCATCCAGGTTCCGCTATTGGTTATTGACCGCAGAGGTGTCTCGGTCATGTCTACATAGTTCTCGAACCCGTAGGGTCCGCACGCTTAACGTTACGATGACAGTTATATTATGAGTTTATATGTTTTGATGTACCGAAGGAGTTCGCAGTCCCGGATGAGATCGGGGACATGACGAGGAGTCTCGAAATGGCCGAGACGTAAAGATCGATATATTGGACGACTATATTCGGACTTCGGGAAGGTTCCGAGTGCTTCGGATATTTTTCGGAGTACCGGAGAGTTACGGGAATTCGTATTGGGCCTTAATGGGCCATACGGGAAAGGAGAGAAAGGCCCCAAAGGGTGGCCGCACCCCTCCCCAGGGACTAGTCCGAATTGGACTAGGGAGGGGGGCGCCCCCTTCCTTCCTTCTCCTTCTCCCTTCCCTTTTCCTACTCCAACAAGGAAAGGAGGAGTCCTACTCCCGGTGGGAGTAGGACTCCCCCCTTGGCGCGCCCTCCTCCTAGGCCGGCGGCCTCCCCCCTTGCTCCTTTATATACGGGGGCAGGGGGCACCCCATAGACACAACAATTAATCTATTTATCTCTTAGCCATGTGCGGTGCCCCCCTCCACCATATTACACCTCGATAATATCGTAGCGGTGCTTAGGCGAAGCCCCACGTCGGTAGAACATCATCATCGTCACCACGCCGTCGTGCTGACAAAACTCTCCCTCAACACTCGGCTGGATCGGAGTTCGAGGGACGTCATCGAGCTGAACGTGTGCTGAACTCGGAGGTGCCGTGCGTTCGGTACTTGATCGGTCGGATCGTGAAGACGTACGACTACATCAACCGCGTTGTGTTAACGCTTCCGCTATCGGTCTACGAGGGTACGTGGGCAACAATCTCCCCTCTCGTTGCTATGCGTCACCATGATCTTGCGTGTGCGTAGGAAATTTTTGAAATTACTACGTTCCACAACAGTGGCATCCGAGCCTGGTTTTATGCGTAGATGTCATATGCACGAGTAGAACACAAGTGAGTTGTGGGTGATATAAGTCATACTTCTTACCAGCATGTCATACTTTGGTTCGGCGGTATTGTTGGATGAAGCGGCCCGGACCGACATTACGCGTACGCTTACGCGAGACTGGTTCTTCCGACGTGCTTTGCACAGAGGTGGCTGGCGGGTGTCAGTTTCTCCAACTTTAGTTGAACCGAGTGTGGCTATGCCCGGTCCTTGCGAAGGTTCAAACAGCACCATCTTGACAAACTATCGTTGTGGTTTTGATGCATAGGTAAGAACGGTTCTTGATAAACCCATAGCAGCCACGTAAACTTGCAACAACAAAGTAGAGGACCTCTAACTTGTTTTTGCAGGGCATGTTGTGATGTGATATGGTCAAAGCATGATGCTAAATTTATTGTAAGAGATGATCATGTTTTGTAACCGAGTTATCGGCAACTGGCAGGAGCCATATGGTTGTCGCTTTATTGTATGCAATGCAATCGCCTTGTAATGCTTTACTTTATCACTAAGCGGTAGCGGTAGTCGTAGAAGCATAAGATTGGCGAGACGACAATGATGCTACGATGGAGATCAAGGTGTCACGCCGGTGACGATGGTGATCATGACGGTGCTTCGGAGATGGAGATCACAAGCACAAGATGATGATGGCCATATCATATCACTTATATTGATTGCATGTGATGTTTATCTTTTATGCATCTTATCTTGCTTTGATTGACGGTAGCATTATAAGATGATCTCTCACTAAATTATCAAGGTATAAGTGTTCTCCCTGAGTATGCACCATTGCGAAAGTTCTTCGTGCTGAGACACCACGTGATGATCGGGTGTGATAGGCTCTACGTTCAAATACAACGGGTGCAAAACAGTTGCACACGCGGAATACTCAGGTTAAGCTTGACGAGCCTAGCATATAACAGATATGGCCTCGGAACACTGAAACCGAAAGGTCGAGCGTGAATCATATAGTAGATATGATCAACATAGTGATGTTCACCATTGAAAGCTACTCCATTTCACGTGATGATCGGTTATGGTTTAGTTGATATGGATCACGTGATCACTTAGAGGATTAGAGGGATGTCTATCTAAGTGGGAGTTCTTAAGTAATATGATTAATTGAACTTAAATTTATCATGAACTTAGTCCTGATAGTATTTTGCAAATTATGTTCTAGATCAATAGCTCGCGTTGTTGGAGACTCCATATGTTCCTAGAGAAAAATTATGTTGAAAGATGTTAGTAGCAAAGATGCGGATTAGATCCGTGATCTGAGGATTATCCTCATTGTTGCACAGAAGAATTATGTCCTTGATGCACCGCTAGGTGACAGACCTATTACAGGAGCAGATGCAGACGTTATGAACGTTTGGCTAGCTCAATATGATGACTACTTGATAGTTTAGTGCACCATGCTTAACGGCTTAGAATCGGGACTTCAAAGACGTTTTGAACGTCATGGACCATATGAGATGTTCCAGGAGTTGAAGTTAATATTTCAAGAAAATACCCAAGTTGAGAGATATGAAGTCTCCAACAAGTTCTATAGCTAAAAGATGGAGGAGAATAGCTCAAGCAGTGAGCATGTGCTCAGATTGTCTGGGTACTACAATCGCTTGAATCAAGTGGGAGTTAATCTTCCAGATAAAATAGTGATTGACAGAATTCTCTAGTCACCATCACCAAGTTAGTAGAACTTCGTGATGAACTATAGTATGTAAGGGATGACGAAAGTAATTCCCGAGCTCTTCGCGATGCTGAAATCGACGAAGGTAGAAATCAAGAAAGAGCATCAAGTGTTGATGGTTAACAAGACCACTAGTTTCAAGAAAAAGGGCAAAGGGATAGAAGGGGAACTTCAAAAAGAACGGCAAGCAAGTTGCTACTCAAGTGAAGAAGCCCAAGTCTGTACCTAAGCCTGAGACTAAGTGCTTCTACTGCAAAGGGACTGGTCACTGGAAGCGGAATTACCCCAACTATTTGGTGGATAAGAAGGATGGCAAAGTGAACAAAGGTATATTGGATATACATGTTATTGATGTGTACTTTACTAGTGTTTATAGCAACCCCTCGGTATTTGATACTGGTTCAGTTGCTAAGAGTAGAAACTCGAAACAGGAGTTGCAGAATAAACAGAGACTAGTAAAAGGCAAGGTGACGATGTGTGTTGGAAGTAGTTCCAAGATTGATATGATCATCATCGCACACTCCCTATACTTTCGGGATTAGTGTTGAAACTAAAAAAGTGTTATTTGGTGTTTGCGTTGAGCATGAATATGATTTGATCATGTTTGTTGCAATACGGTTATTCATTTAAATTAGAGAATAATTGTTGTTCTGTTTACATGAATAAAACCTTCTATGGTCATACACCCAATAAAATGGTTTGTTGGATCTCGATTGTAGTGATACACATATTCATAATAATGAAGCCAAAAGATGCAAAGTTAATAATGATAGTGCAACTTATTTGTGGCACTGCCGTTTAGGTCATATTGGTGTAAAGCGCATGAAGAAACTCCATACTGATGGGATTTTGGAATCACTTGATTATGAATCACTTGATACTTGCGAACCATGCCTTATGGGCAAAATGACTAAAACTACGTTCTCCTGAACAATGGAGCGAGCAAAGGACTTGTTGGAAATCATACATACAGATGTATGTGGTCCGATGAATATTGAGGCTCGTAGCAGGTATCATTATTTTCTGACCTTCACAGATGATTTGAGCAGATATGGGTATATCTACTTAATGAAACAGAAGTCTGAAACATTTGAAAAGTTCATTTAATTTCAGAGTGGAGCGAAAAATCATCGTAACAAGAAAATAAAGTTTCTACTATCTGATTGTGGAGAAGAGTATTTGAGTTACGAGTTTGGCCTTCAGTTAAAACAATGTGAAATAGTTTCACTACTCACGCCACCAGAAACACCACGGTGTAATGGTGTGTCTGAACATCGTAACCGTACTTTATTAGATATGGTGTGATATATGATGTCTCTTACCGATCTACCACTATTGTTTTGGGGTTATGCATTAGAGACAGCTGCATTCACGTTAAATATGGTACCATCTAAATCCGTTGAGACGACATCTTTTGAACTATGGTTTGGCAAGAAACCAAAGTTGTCGTTTCTTAAAGTTTGGGGTTGCGATGCTTATGTGAAAAGGTTTCATCCTGATAAGCTCAAACCCAAATCGGAGAAATGTGTCTTCATAGGATACCCATAGGAGACAGTTGGGTACACCTTCTATCACAGATCCGAAGGCAAGACATTCGTTGCTAAGAATGGATCCTTTCTAGAGAAGGAGTTTCTCTCGAAAGAAGTGAGTGGGAGGAAAGTAGAACTTGATGAGGTAATTGTACCTGCTCCCTTATTGGAAAGTAGTTCATTGCATAAACCAGTTTCTATGACGCCTATACCAATTAGTGAGGAAGTTAATGATGATGATCATGGAACTTCAGATCAAGTTATTACTGAACCTCATAGGTCAACCAGAGTAAGATCCGCACCAGAGTGGTACGGTAATCCTGTTCTGGAGGTTATGTTGCTAGACCATGACGAACCTACGAACTATGAAGAAGCGATGGTGAGCCCATATTCCGCAAAATGGCTTGAGGCCATGAAATCTGAGATGAGATCCATGTATGAGAACAAAGTATGGACTTTGATTGACTTGCCCAATGATCGGCGAGCCATTGAGATTAAATGGATCTTCAAGAGGAAGACGGACGCTGATAGTAGTGTTACTATCTACAAAGCTAGAATTGTCGCAAAAGGTTTTCAACAAGTTTAAGGTGTTGACTACTATGAGAGTTTCTCACTCGTATCTATGCTTAAGTCTGTCCGAATCATGTTAGCAATTGCCGCATTTTATGAAATCTGGCAAATGGATAAACAAAACTGCATTCCTTAATGGATTTATTAAAGAAGAGTTGTATATGATGCAACCAGAAGGTTTTGTCAATCCTAAAGGTGCAAACAAAATATGCAAGCTCCAGCGATCCATCTATGGACTGGTGCAAGTATCTCGGAGTTGGAATATACGCTTTGATAGGTTGATCAAAGGATATAGTTCTATACAGACTTGCGGTGAATCCTGTATTTACAAGAAAGTGAGTGGGAGCACTACAACATTTCTGATAAGTATATGTGAATGACATATTGTTGATCGGAAATAATGTAGAATTATTCTGCAAAGCATAAAGGAGTGTTTGAAAGGAGTTTTTCAAAGAAAGACCTCGGTGAAGCTGCTTACATATTGAGCATCAAGATCTATAGAGATAGATCAAGACGCTTGATAAGTTTTTTCAATGAGTACATACCTTAACAAGATTTTGAAGTGGTTCGAAATGGAACAGTCAAAGAAAGAGTTTCTTGCCTGTGTTACAAGGTGTGAAATGGAGTAAGACTCAAACCCCGACCACGGCAGAAGATAGAAAAAGAATGAAAGTCATTCCCTATGCCTCGGCCATAAGTTCTATAAAGTATGCCATGCTGTGTACCTGATCTATTGTATACCCTACACTGTTGGCAAGGGAGTACAATAGTGATCTAGGAGTAGATCACTGGACATCGGTCAAAATTATCCTTACTGGAATAAGGATATGTTTCTCGATTATGGAAGTGACAAAAGGTTCGTCGTAAAGGGTTACGTCGATGCAAGTTTTGACACTAATCTAGATGACTCTAAGCCTCGGTCTAGATACATATTGAAAGAGGGAGCAATTAGCTAGAGTAGCTCCGGGTAGAGGATTGTAGACATAGAAATTTGCAAAATACTTACAGATCTGAATGTGACAGACCCATTGACTAAAATTATCTCACAAGCAAAACATGATCACACCTTAGTACTCTTTGGGTGTTAATCACATAAGCGATGTGAACTAGATTACTGACTCTAGTAAACCCTTTGGGTGTTGGTCACATGACGATGTGAACTATGGGTGTTAATCACGTGGTGATGTGAACTATTGATGTTAAATCACATGGCGATGTGAACTAGATTATTGACTCTAGTGCAAGTGGGAGACTGAAGGAAATACGCCATAGAGGTAATAATAAAGTTATTATTTATTTCCTTATATCATGATAAATGTTTATTATTCATGCTAGAATTGTATTAACTGGAAACTTGATACATGTGTGAATACATAGACAAACAGAGTGTCACCAGTATGCCTCTACTTGACTAGCTCGTTGATCAAAGATGGTTATGTTTCCTAGCCATAGACATGAGTTGTCATTTGATTAACGGGATCACATCGTTAGGAGAATGATGTGATTGACTTGACCCATTCCGTTAGCTTAGCACTCGATCGTTTTAGTATGTTGCTATTGCTTTCTTCATGAATTATACATGTTCCTATGACTATGAGATTATGCAACTCCGTTTACCGGAGGAACACTTTGTGTGCTACCACACGTCACAATGTAACTGGGTGATTATAAAGGTACTCTACAGGTGTCTCCGAAGGTACTTGTTGGGTTGGCGTATTTCGAGATTAGGATTTGTCACTCTGATTGTCGGAGAGGTATCTCTGGGCCCACTCAGTAATACACATCACTATAAGCCTTGCAAGCATTGTAACTAATGAGTTAGTTGCGGGATGATGTATTACGGAACGAGTAAAGACACTTGCCGGTAACGAGATTGAACTAGGTATCGAGATACCGACGATCGAATCTCGGGCAAGTAACATACCGATGACAAAGGGAACAACGTATGTTGTTATGCGGTCTGACCGATAAAGATCTTCGTAGAATATGTGGGAGCCAATATGAGCATCCAGGTTCCGCTATTGGTTATTGACCCCAGAGGTGTCTCGGTCATGTCTACATAGTTCTCGAACCCGTAGGGTCCGCACGCTTAACGTTACGATGACAGTTATATTATGAGTTTATATGTTTTGATGTACCGAAGGAGTTCACAGTCCCAGATGAGATCGGGGACATGACGAGGAGTCTCGAAATGGCCGAGACATAAAGATCGATATATTGGACGACTATATTCGGACTTCGGAAAGGTTCCGATTGATTCGGGTATTTTTCGGAGTACCGGAGAGTTACGGGAATTCGTATTGGGCCTTAATGGGCCATACGGGAAAGGAGAGAAAGGCCCCAAAGGGTGACGGCACCCCTCCCCATGGACTAGTCCGAATTGGACTAGGGAGGGGGGCGCCCCCTTCCTTCCTTCTCCTTCTCCCTTCCCTTTTCCTACTCCAACAAGGAAAGGAGGAGTCCTACTCCCGGTGGGAGTAGGACTCCCCCCTTGGCGCGCCCTCCTCCTAGGCCGGCGGCCTCCCCCCTTGCTCCTTTATATACGGGGGCAGGGGGCACCCCATAGACACAACAATTGATCTATTGATCTCTTAGCCATGTGCGGTGCCCCCCTCCACCATATTACACCTCGATAATATCGTAGCGGTGCTTAGGCGAAGCCCTGCGTCGGTAGAACGTCATCATCGTCACCACGCCGTCATGCTGAGAAAACTCTCCCTCAACACTCGGCTGGATCGGAGTTCGAGGGACGTCATCGAGCTGAACGTGTGCTGAACTCGGAGGTGCCGTGCGTTCGGTATTTGATCGGTCGGATCATGAAGACGTACGACTACATCAACCGCGTTGTGTTAACGCTTCCGCTATCGGTCTACGAGGGTACGTGGGCAACACTCTCCCCTCTCGTTGCTATGCATCACCATGATCTTGCGTGTGTGTAGGAAATTTTTGAAATTACTACGTTCCGCAACAACCCGAATGAAACTCTCCTCGTCATGAAAGATTTGCAGCCCAGCAGGGCTGACAAAGCAAGTAGGCCTCGTTTGGGTATTTCTTTTAAAAAATAGAACTGGGCTAGCCATTTTCAGCAAGAAAAAAACACAACTGGGCTCATGATGTGGTAAACATAAATAAAACCATGGCTAGACGGGCCACAGCCCCCGCACAGCCCCGATGTTACCCTGATCCGTAGCTAAAACTAGTATAAATAACAACTGCTTGTTTCTCAAAAAAAAGTAAATAACAACTACGCGACCTGCTGGGTCCCTGGTGTCAGCCAATCGTTGTGTAATTCTCTCGTTTATTGACTACGTTGACAATGGCGTGAGCCCCAGATGTCCAACCATTAGGAGGAACCATTTTTTTGGCTTGTAATAACGAGGTACTTGCTTGCGTACTGCCATGACGCTGGTGGGTCCCTACTGTCATCCTCTCCACGTACAATCATCTCCTTGTCCCTCTCGGTTGTTGATGACGTTGACAACACAAGAGGGTGGCGCACCGTGCACGGCGACCGAACCAAGGCCGAGGACAACAACGAGGCCTCGGACGGAACGAACAGGAGCCGTGGAAGATACGCCGGTCCAGCCGCATGCGGAGGGGAGTACGAGGGTTGACTGGTTCGGGTGTGGGTGCGTGTTGGGGCTGACGTCGCCGGAGAATAAGAGGACGTGTGGGGGAATAGAGGGAGGGACTGGCCCACGTTGGAGGGTACGATAGGGCGGCGGAAGCGCAACCAGCCATCGGAGGCGGGAGCAAGCGGAGCCGACGGGATGGTTTGGTTTGGGCGACTGGAGGAAGAAGACAAGAGATGGAATATACACGACAGATGTTGGATGTGAGTCCAACGGCTGGTAGGCAGAATCGTTTGTTGACTAGCTAGTAAGTTGACACCACCTTGGATAGGCTATTTCCTTGTGGGTCCCAAATGTCAGAATCCAAATCTTTCATGGTCATGCAGCCTTTCCTATGAAAATTTATAGCCCATTTGGTGTGCTAGTTCGAAATAAGTTTGTGGGTGCTGGTGGAGGCTAATCACTTGGTTTCTGTAATGCATAATGAGCTCAAGCAGCCGGCGAGAGTGATGTTATTTCCCTCGGTTGGGATTTGTTACAATATTTCACTCTAAATTAAACAAATGGCAAGCCATTTGCCTTGTTTCAAAGAAAATATGACAGTCACAGCTAAGTTGAAAAGGGCAAGAACATCTAACTCCAGCTTACAAACTGTACAAAAGCACGAGGGTTAATTGTTCATCAGGTTTAGACAAAACCCAGGTTGAAGAGGGCAACAACATCTAACTCCAGCACTGTTTTCGGCAGTCACAATCAAATGGATCGGTCAGGTCCATAGAATGAACATCCTGGGTCATAAAATTTACTGGATTATGACCACAATATGTTGTAAATAGAAGCCCGACATGTTCAGAAACTCTTTTGCCCACCTGAAACTCCTTTTTTTTGCTCTTCGGCATACCCATCCATCAAAACCATGCAGCTAATAAACTTAAGCCTGATGGACAATAGTAACCTCGCATTCAGTAGGAAGAATGTGACAAATCTAGTGTTTGCATGGTTGGCTACATATCGTTCTAGCGTTACTGTCTTCAATCGAATGTCATGAGAAGTGAGAAAATCCCGGTGCTTACGAATCAACCGATTGGTTATAACTTTCTTACCTCGTCCCGTTGCCTAAATAGACATGAAGATTGAAAACAATTAAGGTCTAAAAAAAGAGTGTCGAAAGAGCAACAGCTGGACGGTTAATTCTAGTACTGTCGGGTTGTAGGTGCGACATATGGCAACGGGTGGCTTATCATTGTGGGAGCCAGTAAGACGTCGCCCGTGCCCGGAAACGGGATGAGGCGAAGACATGCACACCGGCGAATCTTACCCAGGTTCGGGGCTCTCCGTGGAGATAACACCCCTAGTCCTGCTCTGCGGGGTCTCCGCATGATCACTAGATTGAAATGAGTAGCTACAAGTGCTCCTTGAGCTGTCGGATTCAAGGGAGAAGAAGAGCAAGGCTAGATCTCACATTCCTCTCTATATGGTGTGTGTGTAACTCTATGAGACCAACCCTTTGCATGGGTGCCCCGAGGGGTTTATATAGGCCTACCCCCCGGGGGTACAATTGTAATCCGGCTGGGCGCGGGTCCCCGCCGTCAGTGTCTGTGTTCGCCGGCTTCTCCGCCGGCCATTCGGGCCCGCCGACTGGTGGGTCCCGCCGGCTGCCGGCCTCTTGGTCGACAGGCCGGCCCCACCGCCTGGGGTCTTGTCGCCGGCTGGTTACTGTAGCCTCGCCCCTGATGACGAGGGCTTTGTCGAGGTAAGCGTGGCTGCAGTGTGACGCCTTGTGGGTTCTCACTGTAGCCTTACCTCGTCTTGTCTCCTTACTGTGGCACATGTTTCGAGGGAGGGGGTAGCCGGCTTCTATGGGGCCGGCTACGCCCCCGGCCGACTAGGGGAGTCTAGGCTGCCTTTGAGCGTCTCTCTGGGTATAGGGGCCCGCCGCCCGCGGGCAGTACTGGCGTCGGTCGTGGATGACGTCGAGGCCAACATGGCTACAGTGCCGCGCCGGGCGGGAGATGGCTGACCCGTACGGCGTCCTGTGGCCATGCCTGCTTCGGGATTCGGGGGTAGTGGGCTGTACCGTGGCCACGCCCCGTCTTATCTCCGTTATGTGGGCGTAGTTTTGGTGGGTGCGGTCTTGGCCGGCTTCTTGGAGTCGGCGTTCTTCATGGCCGGCTCTTGGGAGTCGGCGTTCTTCTTGGCCGGCTTTTGGGAGTCAGTCCTTTTGGTGCCGGCTTCCTGGAGTCGGCCATCTCGTAGCTATCTTGGGCGAGGTTTCTGGGAATGGGTCGCCTTCTGAGAGTCGGCCCCTGGGATAGCCGGCCGGGGGAAGGCGGCTCTGTGCTTCGAATGCTTGAAGGCTCAAATGGCCTGATAATTTCTTGAGAAGCCAGGGGGAGTCGGTTAGGCTACCCGTGGCTATTTACTCCGACAGTAGTCCCCGAAGCTGATTGAGCTTCGAGGTGGCGTGGGAGTCGAGAAGCTCGGTCATCTTCCTATCTTGACAAGCCGGCAGCTGTGAGCCAGCTTCGTCTAGGCGCGCCGTCTTGGCGAAATTTTTTGAAGTCGGAGGGCGGGAGTCTGCCAGCACGCGCGCCGGGCCGCGGGCCGGCCACTTGCCGCCCGCGAACCACGTGGCATCCTGTGGCTAAAAAGCTTGCCAGCCCACGCGCGCGACGAGATGTCACCGTAGGTCGGGGGCCCGCCACTCCTACGCCCGGGCCCAGGCACGGATTCTCTGCGGCCCAAAGCCGCCCGCACGTCTTCCTGCGGCGGTTTCGGCACGCCTTTAGGGCGTAATAATCGCGGGGCGTGGGGGGAGTGGGTGCAGTTAATCCCACGTCTCACCCCACGCCTCGCCTCCTCGGCTTCACCGTGCGAAGCTATAAGTAGGGGGAGGGGGGAAGCGGCAGGCGCTCGCACGCCCCTCTCCTCTCCGCCATCTTCTTCCTTCTGCTCTTTCTTGCAACAGTGCCTCGCCGCCGCACCGTTCTACCACTCGATTCTCCGCCGCCGTGCTCATTCTCGCCAGCCCTACGCCGCGATGCAGTACGGCGGGGATTGGGACGGCTCCAACGTCCACGAGGATCACGTCGAGTTCCTCCGCAAGACGTGGCGGCTGCCCGGCGCGGACAAGGTGCGGGTCCGTCTCGCGCCGGAGAAGGAGATTATGCCGGAGCCGGAGGAAGGCGAGCGGGTAGTCTTCCGCTCGCATTTCTTGCGCGGCATCGGCTTGCCCGCTAGCGCCTTCTTCCGCTCCTTTCTCGAGTTCTACCAACTCCAGCCGCACCACCTCACCCCGAACACGGTGGTGCTGCTGTCCGCCTTCGTTACCTTGTGCGAAGGCTACCTCGGCGTCCTCCCCACCCTCGAGCTCTGGGGGGAGTTCTTCCAGTCCAAGCTAGGCACGCGCATGCAGGGCATGCTGGCTCAGAGTGGCGCCTTCATCGCGATGCGGAGGGTGACTGCCGACAACCCCTTCCCCGTCATCACGCTGATCCAGTCGGTGAAGCGATGGCAGAAGTCGTACTTCTATGTGAAGAACGTCGCCCCGCAGGGCGACTACGTCAATTTGCCGGCTTACGAAGCCGGCCCACCGGCGGGCAGATGGCCCCAGTGGTCCTATCGGGCCGTGACGCTGACGCCGGCTGGAGCCGCAGCTATCGCCCGACTGCGGGTGATGATCCAGTCGGAGGGCTTATCGGGGCCCGACCTGCTGGCCGCCTTCGTCACGCACCGGGTGCTCCCGCTCTAGAGCCGCCCTCATCTGATCCGTCAGATGAGCGGCCAGTTCGATCCGAGTCGGATGTGCACCAAAGACATGCCGCACGACGAAGTGGCCCATATGGTGAACTACCTTGCGAACTGCAAGCTCTCCGCAGAGTGGCAGTTTGGCAAGGAGCCGTATTGCCGAGCTCACCCGCCGCCCACGGTACGTTCTCTTTTTCTCTTTCTCCTCTCTCAGTTTTGTCGCCGAGTTCCTTTTGGCCGACTCTGACTAGTCGGCTTGTCTCGACAGAGCCCTCTTCTTCGGCCTGCAGGCGGGTCGGACGCGGAGCGCCGATTCGTCCCCGACCGGGCGGAGAACGATCTGGAGGACCCCGTCTTGGGGGCGGCCGCTATGGATGACAACACCGAGGCGGGCGGTGGCCAAGCCGGCGGCGAGGCAGGCGGCTCCGGGCTTGGAGTCAGGTTCGACGACTGGCCGGACGATGACGAGGCGGAAGTCGTCCCACGCCGCCAGCCGGCGCCTGGCCACGGCGCGGGTTCCTCCGTCGCGCCGCCTGCTCGGGGCGGCGGGCAAAAGCGTCGTGCCGCGCCGGGCTTGTTTGGCAGTCGGCCAAAGAAGCCCAGAGGCGGGGCAGCGGCGACCAGGCGGGAGGAGGCGGCCGCGAAGACGGCCTGCTTCCGCAAGGCGGTGAAGCAGCCGCAGACGGTGTCGGCATAAGTATATACCCCTTCGTGTATTCTTTTTTCTTTTCTCTGGTAGCTCCTGAGTCCTTGTCTTTTCTCCAAAAAACCAGGGCTCCATTGTCGCTCGAGCGGGCTGCTGCCGCCTCCGTCGTTGGGTCGCCGGGAGGATCTGGGAGCACTACTCGCTGCGTGGACCCCCGTGCCGATCTTCAGGCGGCGACGGAGCGGAACGCGCGAGAGGTGCGGGAGGAGCGGGAGGCGCGGGAGGCGGAGGCATTGAGGGCGGCCTCCGCCAAGGCGGCGCAGGAGGAGGAGGCGGCGATGGCGCGCGCTGACGCCGCGGCCAAGGCCCAAGCGGAGGCTGCGGCTGCGGCGATGGCGGAGGGGGCCTAGCTGGTCACCCCACTGCGCGTCGCGGCGCCTGGGGCTCCAGAGCCCTCGCCAGAAAAAGCCGGCGGTGACCAGCCGGGGCTGGAGAGGGAGGACGACATCGTCATCCTGGAGAGGGCGACAGCACCGGCCCCGCCGACTGGGGCGACTCAAGGCGGCCGGCCTGACCTGCCGCCTGTGCAATCGGCCGGGGCCGAGCCGGCCGCGAGGACTGATCTGGTGGTCCGGACGCCGTCGCGCCAGCGCACGGGGAAGGCCGCATCAGAGCCGCAGAAGGCTGCATCGGAGCCGCAGCCGGCCGCGGGCTCCAGCTCGTCGGCCCAGGATATGGAGGCGGCCAGCGCCAGCTCGGGGTGGACGCTGGGCGGAGGGACGGCCGTGATGAATGTGGCCGCGCAGGACGTCTGGACCCGGCTTCAAGCCCAGGCTACGACGCTGAGGAAGTACAACGACGAGTTCCTTGCGACGCGGGCGGCCATCCGGGTTAGTCTTCTTTTCTTGCTTTTTTGATCTTGGTTTCTTCCATGGGGGCGCGTCAGCGCACCCACTGGGTGTAGTCCCCGAGTTCCGAGTCGGCTGCTGATTAAGCGGCTTGGAACTTCTTAGCGGATCTAGTTTTGCTATTCTTGCTCTTAATTCGCTCTTCTGCCTGTCATGCAGGACTACCACAATCTTCGCGTGGCTGCCTTCAACTCCCAGGCTCGGGAGCAAACCCAGAAGACCGCTGACCTATCTGAGATCCGGGGTAAGTGCTTCGTCCTTTATCTCACGTGGGGCGCGTCAGCGCACCCACTGGGTGTAGTCCCCGAGATTCGGGCCGACTGCTGAGCAGTCGGGTCGGATCTTCCTTTACGACTTCTTCTTATTGCTTCCTTTACTCTCCCATCCTTGCAGCGGCCAATGCCAGTCTGCGGGAGCAGCTGGGAGGGTCTCAGGCTGCCCTCCGTGTTAAGGAGGTCGAGTTTGCCGCCTTGGCACAGGAGCATGATCGCCTGGCCAAGAGGTTGGCCGACCAGGAGGAGAGCCATAAGGCGGCCCTGAAGGCGGTGCAGGACAGCGAGGCCGCCCTCCAGGCCGAGTATGAGACATAGGCGGCTAGCTGGGCCGAAGCGAAGCAGACGCTGATCAATGGCTATGGCTAGATCGAAGATTTGGTTGACGTAAGCCGCCTTCTTCTTCGTCCTTTCTTGCCACTTGCCGTTTTGGCTCGTTTTCTGACTTGGTGTTTTCTCTTCTTTCTCTTTCTTTCTCGCGCAGAGTACTTCCCTGGCTACTCTACCGCCGCCAACCAGATCATCGAGGCCCGCCGCGAAGCACAGAGGCAGGCTGGCGCCAAGATCGCGCCAAACGCTCGGCGGTCGCTGGAGGAGCAGCTCTGGGCGATCCAAGCCCGCCTCCAGCCGGCTCATCGCCTGCTCCGCCGGCTTCAACGTGTCGGGGCGCAGATGTTGGCCGCCCTCTGGCCTTGCGAAGTGCTTCCCCGCACCCCCAGTCGGACTGCCGACTGGCTAGAGGTGGCAGTCGGCCGCTTCGAAGCCTGGAAGGCTTCGGCGGCTCGGTCCGGCACCAGGCGGGCGCTGGAGTTCGTCAAGGACTGGTATCCTGGGCTGAGTCTGGACCAGCTGGCCACCTGGCGGTAGCAGGCCGACACGGAACTGGAGCCGGCGCGGCCGGCTATCATCCGGCAGGCTTCAGCGATCGCCGACTACACCGACACCAGCGCCTTCGCCCCTAAGGTGGACGACAACGGTGTTGCCCAGCCGGAGGAATGGTTCGGGCTGAACCCGGTAGACAGCAAAGACTCGGCGGAGGAGATCGACTCCAGCGACGAGGGCGAAGAGGAGGAGGAGGGTGCAGACGCCGGGCCGGATGATGGAGCGGCCGGCCAGCCTCAGCTTGACCGTGCCTCCAGCAACACGGCACGCGCGGGTGCACCGCCTGCTGCCGGCGATGATCAAGCCGAGACCCGCTAGCCGGACACTCCTTCAGCTGGTGACGCCGTCTCCACCGACCAACCCGGCTTCCACACCGTGCCTTTAGTCTAGTCTGTTATCTTTATTTTCCTGTCTTATCACTTTTAGAACAATATTTTGTTAAGTTTGCACAATTCCACCCACTGGGGGTGTATTCGAACTATGTTGATTGCCGGCCTGTTGGGGGCTTTATATGTAAATATGACTATGCATGTGTTTGGCTTTTCCTTGTTCTTTGCTTTTCATCCTTCTGCTGTTTTCTTTGCCGCCCTCCCTTGGTTGCCGCCTCCCCAGTCAGACAGTTGCTCTGCAATCTGTGGCTGGAGAAGTGCTTGGCCAGTTGGGAGGGCAAGTACTCTAGCTTTGTTGGATTATAGCGAAGTGTTTGGGAAGTCGGCCAGCCGGCTGTTCTGACAGCCGGCAAGCGTGGTTGGAGGCCGTCCTTTCGCTATACAAGTTCATTAGTCCTTAGCCGTTTTTCGTGTGGGCATCCTTTCTGCCCTGGCTCTTGCTAGTCGGACAGTCGGTTCTTCGAGCTGCGACTTTCAACAAGAAAGGACTCGGGAGCCGGCACACTACTTGTCTGACTTCAGGTAGGACTTTAATATAGCTTAAGGCGGCCAGTCCCGGGGCTGACTAGTCGAACCCGGTGCCAGACAAAAAATCAAATGTAATAATACATTCATGGATATGACACTCGTCACTCATAGATAAATGAAGGCAGTCCCCGAGTGCCCCTCGGGGGGCCTGTTGTTTTTGTACTTAATACAAAAGGGTAGCATGATACATACTGCTTTTAACTGTAAAATCTTCTCAGGAGGTTCACGTTCCATGGTCGCCCCGACTCCTTGCCAGAATCATCCCTCTTGCGTGCTCTTGGTTTTTGCGCATCGATCAGGTAGTAGGAGTCGTTGCCTAGTGCCTTGCTGATGACGAAAGGGCCTTCCCAAGGGGCCGAGAGCTTGTGCTGGCCGGCTGTTCGCTGGATCAGCCGAAGCACAAGGTCGTCCTCCTGGAAAGATCTTGGCTTGACCTTGTGGTTGTGGTAACGGCGCAACCCCTGCTGGTAGATGGCGAACCGACTGAGTGCTAACAGCCGGCCTTCTTCCAGTAGGTCGACACCGTCTTCTCGCGCTTCCTTGGCCTCCGCCTCCGTGTACATGCTGACCCGAGGCGAGTCGAACTCGATGTCGGTTGGGATGACAGCCTCGGCACCATATACAAGGAAGAATGGAGTGAAGCCGGTTGACTTGTTAGGGGTAGTACGCAGACTCCAGAGGACAGCTGGCACCTCATCGAGCCAGCAGCCGGCCGATCGCTCCAGTAGTACGACCAGTCGGGGCTTGATGCCGGAGAGGATGAGTCCGTTTGCTCGCTCGACCTGGCCGTTTGACTGCGGGTGGGCAACAGACGCTAAGTCTAGTCAGATGCCCTGCGTCGCGCAGAAACGTGCCAGTGCTCCTTTGGCAAAGTTTGTTCCGTTGTCGGTGATGATGTTGTGCGGTACGCCGTACCGAGTAGTGATGTCGGTGACGAACGTCATGGCAGTCGGCCCGTTCAGCTTCTTGATCGGCTTCGCTTCGATCCACTTGGTGAACTTGTCCACGGCGACAAGCAGATGTGTCAAGCCGCCGCGGGCTGTCTTGAATGGGCCCACCATGTCTAGTCCCCAGACGGCAAAGGGCCAGGTGAGGGGAATGGTCTTGAGTGCAGAAGCTGGCAGGTGTTGCTTGGAACTGAAGACTTGGCATTCTCTGCAGCTCTTGACTATCTCTTTGGCATCTTCCAAAGCAGTCGGCCAAAAGAAACCGTGGCGGAAAGCTTTGGCCACAAGTGATCTTGAGGCTGCGTGGTGGCCGCATTCGCCTTGATGGATATCCTTGAGGATTGCCACTCCTTTCTCTGGCTCGATGCAGCGCTGGAAGACTCCAGTGACACTGCGCTTGACAAGTTCTCTGTGTATTATTGCATATGCTCCGGCTCGTCGTTGCACTAGTCTTGCTGAGATCTCATCAGTCGGCAGCTCTCTATTGACTAGGAATTTGAGGATGGGCTGGGCCCATGATGGAGCTGTGACTTCTTCTACTGTTAGTATGGCCACCATGACTCGGGTGGGTGGGTCGGGTGGCGTGGAATTGTAGTCGGCCACCGCTTCTTGTGTTGCAGCAGTCTCCGGGCCGACTGCTGCAGTCCCCGGGCCGGGTTCTGAAGTCCCCGAGCCGGGTGCGACTTCGGCAGTCCCCAGGACGGTTGTCGAAGTCCCCGTGCCGCCTGCGGGGTTCCTCCAGTCGGATCCGGCTGCATCGGGGACAGGCGGTACGAAGATAGAGTCCGACTCTGGAGACGGCTTGATGGATGGCTTGAGGAGGCGCTGGAGGGAGACACCGGTTGGTATAGCCTGTCGGGTGGAGCCGATTCGTGCCAGGGCATCTGCTTGGTCGTTGTCGGCCCTTGGTACGTGAAGGAAGTCGCACCCTTCGAAGTACCCACTGATCTGCTGGACGAGGAATCGATAGCTCCATGTTTGCATCCTTGGCGTCCCAGTCGCCAGATGACTGCTGGACCACCAAGTCTGAGTTGCCATAACACAGGATCCGACGTATGTGTAACACCCCGCATGTAACTTGCCATATTTGTAACTCCGACTCTTGCCATTTTCGGCTATGTGCTATGATATTCCCTCCGTGGTCGGGTTTTGTCTTTCGTTTTGCTTTTGTTCATGTCATGCATTTCATATCATGTCATCATGTGCATTGCATTTGCATACGTGTTCGTCTCATGCATCCGAGCATTTTCCCCGTTGTTCGTTTTGCAATCCGGCGCTCCTATCTCCTCCGGTGCACCCCTCTTGTTTTCTTTCATGAGCGGGTGTCAAACATTCTCGGAATGGACCGAGGCTTGTCAAGTGGCCTTAATATACCACCCGGAGACCACCGGTCAAGTTTCGTTCCATTTGGAGGTCGTTTGGTACTCCAACGGTTAACCGGGCATCCGCAATGTCCATTTGAGTGTCCAACAAAACCCCCCTCAAAAACCAGCCCAATACCCACCAAACTCTCTTCCATGCTCTAGGTCGTTCGATCACGATCGTGTGGGCGAAAACCGCACCTCATTTGGAGCCTCCTAGCTCCCTCTAGCTATAAAAGAGCATCCCCTCCCGTATACGAATCGCAGTCCAAACCCTACCTTCTTCCACCTCGCGCCCGGAGATTTTTCCCCGCCGCCGGACGTGTCCGCCGCCTCCGCCCGACGAATCGGGGGCCGCCACTTGTCGCCGCCGCCCTCTCCACCGCGTCGGCCCGCGGAGCCCAGGGAGGGCCCGCGCGAGCCCGCGTCTGCCCCACCGCCGTCTCCTCCACGCCGCCCGAGTCCGGCCGCCGCCGCCGCCGGCAACCCCGCGCCCCGCCGCCTCGACGCCGCACCGCCGCCGCGTCCTCTCCCCGAGGCCGCGCCGCCCGCCACCGTCCTCCACTCTCCCATCGCCGGCCGCCGGCCTCCCCTTCCTCCCGTCGCCGGAGACGAGCGCCCACGGGCCCGAGCCGATCGGATCTGAGATCCACTGTATGCATTGACTTCTCCCGTGCCCGATTTTTTTCTCCAAGTCCTGGATTTGTTACAGCATATGCTCATGTTTGATAGTGCATAACTCCTTGCATGTAGCTCCGATTCGCGCGTATAATTTGTCAAATTGTTCTTCTCGCGATGCTCTACATTTTGTCCAATTGCACCATGTTCATTAGAGGTCATCTTGATGCCCAAATCTCTGTTGCAAGAAGGCTAGTTGCTGTTATCCTCTGGTTATTATCAGAACTTGGAGATTTGTCATTTTTGTATCTTTAAATCTGTGCATCTTATGAGCATGAGCTCTACATGTGTTTTGTTGTATGCAATGCCATCTTTCCAAGGGTGTATGCCATGTATTTTTGTGATCTCTGTGGTGACTAGCACAAGCACGCAAAGTAGGCCCCGTAATGTTTCTGATTTCAGGGACTTGGTGATTTCTCCAAGTCTTTGTCTGCTGTTATTTTGTTGCCATGTAAACTTGATGCTACAGAGAGATCCATGCATATTTTGGAGATAGTCAGTAAGGATGTTTTGTAGCTATAGTTGTAGTAGATCCATTGCTGCATTTTCTTGTAATTATGGAGTGACATAGCATGACTCAATCTTGCTCTACGTTTGCTATAAAATATTTCTGGCAGATTCTTGACATGATATTCATTTTTTCCAAGCTTATTGTAGTTGATCCATACATGCTATGCTTTTGTTCTTGCCATGGATAGCTTCATAAACATGCAATATTGCTGTAGGTATGCTTGTTTTGTCATGCATTTCTTTGTGGTGAGTGCATCAAGCTCACAAAGAGGCGTACATATTATTATTTCTGCCATGCTCTGTTTTCTGCTAAGTCTGAAACCTGATAACGAAACTTGCTATGTTCACATGCTTGCCATCGTATCTTGTGATCCTTTTTGGCTTATGGTCAGTAAGGGACTTTTGTTATATGCATCTAGTACAATACTTTCATGCCTTGTTTTGATATGTTAAATTCTTGTAGCATGTTGATTTCGTGCTCTGAACATTGCTACCTGATGCTGTTTTCTGCCATGTCCAGTTTTTCACAAAGTCTGTGAACCTGTTATCTTTTGCACTTTTGCCATGCTTGTTTGAGCTTGATATGTTGTGATCTAGCCATAGCTCATTGTTCATCTTTTGTCAAACATCTCCTGTAGATTACTTCCATGTGCTTTGTTGCTATGTTGGAGTGCTGTAGCATTGTTATTTGTTGCTTTCTAAGTGCTATCATGCTGTTAATTGCAGATTCGTGTCATTCTTGTTTTGCTTGCCATTTGCAAACCGTGCATCCGTTTCCGGTGATCTTTATATCGATTTCGACCGAAATCATCTCATCTTTCCAGTGGCATGCTTGGTTTGCCATGTTACTGCCATGTTCATCATTTTCCTTCCGGAGCACGCATATGCATCGCATATCATATCTTGCATATCATACATGTTTTGCATCATGTTGCTTGTGCATTTCTCGTGGTTGATTGTGGTTCGGTTTGTTTGTGTTCTTGTCTTGGGTAGAGCCGGGAGACGAGTTCGTGAACGAGGAACCTGTTGAGTACGCTTACGAGGATCAAGCTTTCGACAACTTTGAGAACCTTGCAGGCAAGATGACCACCCCTCGATATCACTTCTATCTTTGCTTTGCTAGTTGTTCGCTCTATCGCCATGCTACGTTACCTATCACTTGCTATATCATGTCTTCCATTTTGCCATGTCAGCCTCTAACCATGCTTTCCTAGCAAACCGTTGTTTGGCTAAGTTACCGCTTTTGCTCAGCCCATCTTATAGCGTTGCTAGTTGCAGGTGAAGTTGAAGTTGGTTCCATGTCGGAACATGGATATGTTGGGATATCACAATATCTCTTATTTAATTAATGCATCTATATATATTTGGTAAAGGGTGGAAGGCTCGGCCTTATGCCTGGTGTTTTGTTCCACTCTTGTCGCCCTAGTTACTGTTATACCGGGATTATGTTCCTTGAGTTTGCGTTCCTTACGCGGTCGGGTGATTTATGGGACCCCCTTGACAGTTCGCCTAGAATAAAACTCCTCCAGCAAGGCCCAACCTTGGTTTTACCATTTGCCACCTAAGACTTTTCCCCCGGGTTTTCGCGAGCCCGAGGGTCATCTTTATTTTAACCCCCCGGGCCAGTGCTCCTTCGAGTGTTGGTCCGAACTGAGTAGACTGCGGGGCCCCCTCCTGGAAACTCGAGGTCTGGTTTTACTCGTAGGATGTCTCATCCGGTGTGCCCTGAGAACGAGATATGTGTAGCTCCTATCGGGATTTGTCGGCACATTCGGGCGGCTTTGCTGGTCTTGTTTTACCATTGTCGAAATGTCTTGTAAACCGGGATTCCGAGACTGATCGGGTCTTTTCGGGAGAGGGTTTATCCTTCGTTGACCGTGAGAGCTTATGATGGGCTAAGTTGGGACACCCCTGCAGGGTATTATCTTTCGAAAGCCGTGCCTGCGGTTATGAGGCAGATGGGAATTTGTTAATGTCCGGTTGTAGAGAACTTGTCACTTGACCCAATTAAAATACACCAACTGCGTGTGTAGCCGTGATGGTCTCTTCTTGGCGGAGTCCGGGAAGTGAACACGGTCTGAGTTATGTATGACGTAAGTAGGAGTTCAGAATCACTTCTTGGTCATTGTTAGATGACGACCGCTCCGTTGCTTCTCTTCTCGCTCTCTCTTGCGTATGTTAGCCACCATATATGCTTATAGCCGCTGTAGCTCCACCTCATTACACCATCCTTTCCTATAAGCTTAAATAGTCTTGATCTCGCGGGTGTGAGATTGCTGAGTCCTCGTGACTCACAGATTCTACCAAAACAGTTGCAGGTGCCGACGATGCTAGTGCAGATGATGGGGTCGATCTCAAGTGGGAGTTCGACGAGGAACGTGGTCGTTGCTATGTGTCTTTTCCTGATGATCAGTAGTGGAGCCCAGTTGGGACGATCGGGGATCTAGCATTTGGGGTTGTCTTATTTTCATCTGGATTTTGACCGTAGTCGGTCTATATGTTTGTATTTTGGATGATGTATGAATAATATTTATGTATTGTGTGAAGTGGCGATTGTAAGCCAACTCTTTATCCCATTCTTGTTCATTACATGGGATTGTGTGAAGATGACCCTTCTTGCGACAAAACCACTATGCGGTTATGCCTCTAAGTCGTGCCTCGACACGTGAGAGATATAGCCGCATCGTGGGCGTTACAGTATGCCGAGTTCTTTGGCTAGCCGGAGACCATGTATGAGCGCCTCGTACTCGGCCACGTTGTTGGAGGCGGCGAAGTGGATTTGCAGCGTGTATCTGAGTTTGTCGCCTTTGGGAGAGGTGAGGACGATGCCGGCTCCCAAGCCGGTGCGCATGTTGGACCCGTCGAGGTGCATCCGCCAATGGGTAGAGTCGGGAGCCGGCGGTAGGTACTGGGTCTCGGCCCAGTCAACGAGGAAGTCGGCCAACGCTTGGGACTTGATGGCGGTGCGGGGCTGGTAGAAAATTGTGTAAGTTGCCAATGCAATGGCCCATTTAGCCACCTGGCCGGATGCATCCCGGCTGCCTATGATCTCGGCCAGCGGGGCGGTGCACACGACCGTGATGGGATGCTCTTGGAAGTAGGGCTTGAGCTTCTTGGCGGCGAAGTACACCCCATAGCACATCTTCTGGTAATGCGGGTAGTTTTGCTTTGAGCTGGATAGTACTTCGCTTAGATAATACACCGGCCTTTGGACTAGCTGGGCTCGGCCTTCTTCCGAGCGCTGGACCACGACAACAGTACTGACCACTCGGCTAGTCGCGGCAATGTAGAGGAGCATGGGCTCCTTCTCAGTCGGCGTCGCCAGGACAGGTGGAGTGGTCAGCATCTTCTTCAGCTCATGGAAGGCTTGGTCGGCTTGGTCATTCCACTCGAAGTGAGTGGACTTCTTCATGAGTCGGTACAGGGGGAGAGCCTTCTCTCCTAGTCGGCTGATAAAGCGGTTTAAGGAGGCCAGGCACCCAATGAACTTCTGCACATCTCGCAATTTGGTGGGAATCTTCATCCTCTCGATGGCCTTGATCTTCACAGGGTTGCACTCGATGCCGCGTTCGGAGACCAGAAAGCCTAGCAGCTGGCCGGCTGGTACTCCGAACACGCATTTCTCGGGGTTGAGCTTGATCTGGAATCGGCGCAAGTTGGCAAATGTTTCTTTGAGGTCCTCCAGCAGGGTGCCGCGCTTCTCTGTCTTCACCACAATGTCGTCTACGTAGATGTGGGCATTTCTGCCGAGTTGCTTGAGGAGGCATTTCTACATGCAACGCTGAAAAGTGGCACCGGCATTCCTTAAGCCGAATGTCATAGTGAGGTAACAGAAAGCTCTGAATGGTGTGATGAAGGCAGTCTTCAGGCGGTCTGCTGGGTCCAACTTGATTTGATGGTACCCTGAATAGGCATCCAAAAAACTCAACAGCTCGCATCCGGCCGTGGAGTCTATCACTTGGTCAATCCGTGGCAAAGCAAACGGATCTTTGGGGCAGGCCTTGTTGAGGCTGGTGTAGTCTATACACATGCGCCACTTGTTGTTCTTCTTCAATACCAAGACGGGGTTGGCAAGCCACTCTGGAAAAAATACTTCCATAATAAAGCCAGCAGCGAGGAGCCGGGCTATCTCTTCTCCTACGATTCTTCGCTTCTCTTCTGACAGTCGGCGGAGGGGCTGCTTGACCGGCTTCGCGTCGGCTCGGACATGTAATTTGTGCTCGGCGAAATCCTTCGGGACACCCGGCATGTCCTTTGGGGACCATGCAAAGACGTCTCAATTCTCACGGAGGAAGTCGACGAGCTCGCCTTCCTATTTACTGTCCAGGTTTGCCCCAATGACAGCAAACCTTTCCGGGTTCTTTGGGTCCAGAGGTATCTTCTTCGTCTCCTTGGCCGGCTGGAAGGAGCCCTGCGCATCATAATCTTTGGGGCTGGGGGACAAGGCCGGCTGCTTGCCGGCCATGGCCACAACCCTTTCCAGCATCTTCTTCTCTTCTGCCACTACGAGGGACTCGGCCAGCCGACTGCTGGCCATAGCGCACTCGATGGACTTCTTGTAGTCACCGGCTATAGTGATGATCCCCTTCGAGCTCGGCATCTTCATCTTCAGGTAGGCGTAGTGGGGCACAGCCATGAACTTGGCCAGAGCAGGTCAGCCAAGCAAAGCATGGTAGGTGCTCTCCAGATCCACTACCTCAAACCAGATCGCTTCTCGGCGAAAATGATCCTTGTCTCTGAAGAGAACATCCATCTTGATCTTGCCGATCGGGGAACAAGACAAGCCGGGCACGATGCCATGGAACACGGTCCGGCTTGGCATGAGCTGCTTCGCCTTGATGTTCAGCTTCTCCATGGTATCGCGGTACGGTTTATTGATACTGCTTCCGCCATCAATCAGGACGCGGGAGAATCGGGCAGCTCGCCTCTCCGTCGCGAGGGTGACATCCAAGACTAGTGCATAGGAGCCAGGGGATGGCATCACCTCTGGGTGGTTGGCCTAGCTCCAGTTGAAGGGCTTCTCGGACCAGTGCATGAACTCGGGGGTGCTAGCGGCGACTGCGTTGATCTCTTGGTGCTGACGGCGCCGACTATGCTTGTCTTCAACTTGGCTTGTGAAGACGACGTAGGCAGCGTGCTCTTCAGGGAACTCATCTTGAATGGCTGCTGGTCGAGCCGCCGGCTGCTGGGGGGCTGGAGGCGGCGGGCCGGGAGGCGGTGGCAGCACCAGCCCCTCGCCCTTGGAGATTCGCGTGAGCCAGTGGCACTTTCGGGTCGTGTGGTTGGACGGCTTCGCGCCGCTGTGGAACTTGCAGGGGGCGTCGAGAGTCTGCTCGTAGGAGAAAGCCGGCTGCCAAGCCGGCCTGCCACCCTTCTTCTTGGGAGCGGGCCGCTCTTCGGGCTGCTCATCTTCAACTGTAGCCACTTGCCGACTGGTGGAGGGCGGCATAGGGGCCTTGCGCTTGTGATCATTCTGGTAGGGGCGCCGATTGGAGTTGCCAGCCGGCGTCTTGGGAGCCGGAGCGATCACCTTCCCAGAGGCGTCCACTCGAAGCTCGGTCTTCATAGAGGAGTCGGCCATGGCGTACTTGTCCGTGATGATCAGCAGTTTGTCGAGGGTAGCCGGCTCGTCGCAGAGGAGTCGGTGCTTGAGGAGGGTACCCTCTCGGCACCCGGCAGTGAAGTACTCGCTGGCCTGAACCTCGTGCACACCCTCGCAGGAGTTGTGGAGCTCGGCCCACCGCGTGAGGTAGTCGCGGGTCGACTCGTTTGGCCCTTGGACGCATAGGGAGAGCTGGCGAGGCTTGGGAGGCCGCTTGTACGTGCTGGTGAAGTTACGGACAAAGACTTCTGTGAAGTCCAGCCAGCTGTTGATGCTGTAGGGCTTGAGGCTGTTGAGCCAGGTGCGCGCCGTGCCCTGTAGCATGAGGGGGACGTACTTCACGGCTACGCGCCGATTGCCATTGGCTATGGTGACAGCAGTAGAGTAGTCGATGAGCCAATCCTCCGGCTTCACAGAGCCGTTGTACTTAGGCGTGTCTCTGGGGAGCGAGAACCCTTTGGGGAAGGGCTCGTCGCGGATGTGGGGGCCAAAGCATGGCGGACCGACATCGTCTTCTTCTTCTAGCACCAGGGACCAAGCCAGGCGGTCGATCCGGTGGCGGGCGTCGTTCTCGCCGACTCCTTCGCGGTGGCCTAGTCGGCCACCAAGAGTCGGATGCGTGACAGGCGGCGGGGTGGGGTATCTCTCCCCTCGAGGCGGGGGAGGAGGCGGATTTCCTTGGCGCTCCACCGCTCGAGGGCGGCCTTCCGCGTCGCGCTCGATGGTCATGCGAGTCTGGCTGTGACTAGCAGCCGGCTCCTTGTATTTCCTCACGCGGGCACCGCTCGCAGTCGGCGACCGGGATGTCGCGGCGTGCTCCCGGCACGGGGGAGGACTCTCAGCGCGACCACCGGCCTCGTGCCGTCCTGCGGCCGCGTCGATCAGCTACTGGATCCGCCTTGTCATGTAGGGGAGCTCATCGGCTCCCAGCCCATTTAGCTCTTCAGCGGCCGCCTGAGCGGCTCGCAGATTCTCGAGCGGGGTGGCGTAGACGGGGCGGTCTGCTCCCAGCATGCTTGCGACAGCCGCGCCGCGCTTCTGGACGAAGCCGGCTCAGCTCGGCCCGCAAGGAGGCGGCGTGCCAAAGGCGGCGCGGTCGACTTCACGCTGGTGAGCCGCGGTGAGGCATCTCATAGAGGCTATCTTCTGGCCTTCCGTGATGAGGGCGAGGCGGCGTGCCTCCAAGGTCTCGGCGTCGGCGTAGGCCGGGATGGCGACGGATAAGTCGTGCATCGCCGCTTGCAGTGCGTCGTGGGCGTTCTCGCCCGAGTTGGCGACGTGGCTGATGACCAACCCTTCGGTGACAGCGCTGCTGCCGCTGTCAGGTCGAGGGAGAGGGTCGTCGAAGACCACCACGTCGGAGGGGTAGGCGTCGAGTGATGCCGTGTCGGAATCGACAAGCATCGGTCTGTGGAGCCGACCGACTCCAAGTCTACAGCAGGCTCACCGGAGACGTGAAGTTGGTCGAGGAGGCTGACGAGGCGGCTCTCGGGGTAGTCCGTGCCAGCGTCGGACGCGGGCTCATCAGAGATGCGAGTCTCGCCGAGCAGATCGGCGAGGCAGCTCGCTGCGCAGGCGTCGTCGACGCCTTGCAGCGCGTCGGGGCAAGCGCCATCGGGCGCAGCAGGCTGGCTGCACTCGCGGGGGAGAAAAAGGGTTCCCGTCCAGAACAGGTCTCCGTACGATGGTGCACCTGGCCCCATGGTGGGCGCCAAATGTCGGGTGGTAGGTGCGACATATGCCAACGGGTGTCTTATCATTGTGGGAGCCAGTAAGACGTCGCCGGTGCCTGGAAACGGGATGAGGCGAAGACATGCACGCTGGCAAATCTTACCTAGGTTCGGGGCTCTCCGTGGAGATAACACCCCTAGTCCTGCTCTGCGGGGTCTCCGCATGATCACTAGATCGAAATGAGTAGCTACAAGTGCTCCTTGAGCTGTCGGATTCGAGGGAGAAGAAGAGCAAGGCTAGCTCTCACATTCCTCTCTATATGGTGTGTGTGTGTAACTCTATGAGACCAACCCTTTGCATGGGTGCCCCGGGGGGTTATATAGGCCTACCCCAATGGGGTACAATTGTAATCCGGCTGGGCGCGGGCCCCAGCCGTCAGTGTCTGTGTTCGCCGGCTTCTCCGCCGGCCATTGGGGCCCGCCGACTGGTGGGTCCCGCCGGCTGCCGGCCTCTTGGTCGACAGGCCGGCCCCACCGCCTGGGGATCTTGTTGGCGGCTGGTTACTGTAGCCTCGCCCCTGATGACGAGGGATTTGTCGAGGTAAGCGTGGCTACAGTGTGCCGCCTTGTGGGCTCTCACTATAGCCTTACCTCGTCTTGTCTCCTTACTGTGGCACATGTTTCGAGGGAGGGGGTAGCCGGCTTCTATGGGGCCGGCTACGCCCCCGGCCGACTAGGGGAGTCCAGGCTGCCTTCGAGCGTCTATCTGGCTAAAGGGGCCGCCGCCCGCGGGCCGTACTAGCCTCGGTCGTGGATGACATCGAGGCCAACATGGCTACAGTGCCGCGCCGGGCGGGAGATGGTTGACCCGTACGGCGTGTTGTGGCCATGCCTGCTTCGGGATTCGGGGGTAGTGGGCTGAACTATGGCCACGCCCCGTCTTATCTCCGTTATGTGGGCGTAGTTTTGGTGGGTGCGGTCTTGGCCGGCTTCTTGGAGTCGGCGTTCTTCATGGCCGGCTCTTGGGAGTCGGCGTTCTTCATGGCCGGCTTTTGGGAGTCGGTCCTTTTGGTGCCGGCTTCCTGGAGTCGGCCATCTCGTAGCTATCTTGGGGGAGGTTTCTGGGAATGGGTCGCCTTCTGAGAGTCGGCCCCTGGGATAGCCGGCCGGGGGAAGGCGGCTCTGTGCTTCGAATGCTTGAAGGCTCAAATGGCCTGATAATTTCTTGAGAAGCCAGGGGGAGTCGGTTAGGCTACCCGTGGCTATTTACTTCGACAAGTACATTATATACGGGCTTCCAATGTGCGTGAAATTATCACCTTTATATACAACTTCTCCAAACATGGAAAGCATTGCAGCAAGCCAATAATCTTATTCAGATCAAAACTATTCATTTGGATATATAAGATCTTGACAGAATCCAGCACCATTGATAGGCTATCCATGGAGAAACTCTTCATTGAGCATAGAACATAATATTAGTACAAAATGTGTACTCCGAGATGATATATAACTTATGCGCAAAAATTTAAAATGCAGCTTATGGTTACAAGTGTAGATGATAATATAAAGTACCTGAAGAACTGTGGAGCCAAACACCATATTGAAATGAGCACACAGATCATGTATTACACCCAAGGTCTCCAGTTTAGCACAGAGAGGACAGTTATTTGCGACGGTGAATAACTAGAATCAAGGATCAACCTTTGAAGTGAAGGGGCATCTTGGATGATGAGCTGCCTTCCGTCAAAAGAAATTCCAATTCTTACAAGGTTAATCGACTTTATTTGGAGACAACCGATTCTAACTGTGAAAACAAGCACCAAGCACTCTATGGCAGGGCAACTGGAGTGGATGATGCTGTGCAATGAGGCCTCCGATATACGAACCTGCACAGGTGAAAGTTTCTTGAGAAATGGGAGTCGAAGGTTTAGTACCAGATTGTCTCGTAGGTAGCACAACGCAAAGGTGGCGGTGTGGAGAGAGGAGGAAAACCGCGAGATGGATATCGGTGCTGAGGGCACATGTACATGGCGTTCGGTATCTGGTAGGTGATTTCCAGGGTGTCGGTGTCAAAACCGGCGGATCTCAGGTAGGGGGTCCCGAACTGTGCGTCTAGGATCGATGGTAACAGGAGACAGGGGACACGATGTTTACCCTGGTTCGGGCCCTCTCTATGGAGGTAATACCCTACTTCCTGCTTGATTGATCTTGATGAATATGAGTGTTACAAGAGTTGATCTACCACAAGATCGTAATGGCTAAACCCTAGAGGTCTAGCCTATGTGTATATGGTAATGAATGTATATCCTTTCCGGACTAACCCCTCCGGTTTATATAGACACCGAGGGGATCTAGGGTTTACATGGAGTCGGTTACATAAGAAGGAATCTTCATAATTGGTCGCCAAGCTTGCCTTCCACGCCAAGGAGAGTCCAATCTGGACACGAGTATGGTCTTCGATCTTCATGTCTTCACAGCCCATCAGTCCGGCCCAATGAATAACAGGCCAGACGCCCGAGGAACCCCTTAGTCCAGGACTCCCTTAGTAGCCCCTGAACCTGGCTTCAATGACGAGGAGTCCGGCGCGCATATTATCTTCGGCATTGCAAGGTGGGTTCCCTCCTTCCGAATTCCGGATTAGGCTCCGGATGTAGTAGATATATTCGGACCTGTGTATATATTTGCAGAAAATACAATATTCCACGAGTCTAATTTGTTGATAACTGTTTATGACATCGCATCACGCCTGCCCGGTTACTATTTCCAACCGTTGGCTGGCACGTCACCCCACGTCTCGGGACGCGGTTTTACTGGCACGTCTTGCCAAGGCAGAGATCGTGCTCCCTTATCGGGATTTTCATTAATGCAAGCGTGGGTAACCCAACCATCCCCTGGGTACAATTCTCTGGGGATAGGTAAGTTTCGAGAACCAGGTGGATACGCTTAGTATTTGGGGTCTTTATATAGGGTCCCAGACTCGTCTTCTTCCTTTGCGCTTGCTTCTTCCTCAACCCTAGCCACCCCAAGTTCCAACCCTCGGGTTCCCATCGCCACCATCCCTAATCATGTCCGGATCCATCCGTCAAGGCCGGTGGGTGGCTTCTTTTGTCACAGAGGAGGATATTGCGAAGCTCCGCGCAGCGAGGTATCTGACCCCGGAAATCCTTCATCGGCTTCCTGCACAGGGGCAGGTCGATCCTACCCCCAAATCCAGCGAGAGGGTAGTGTTTGTGTCCCACTTCCTCCATGGGTTATGGTTCGCGCTTAACCCCTTTGTCCGGGGGCTCATGTTCTACTATGGGCTAGACTTTCACGATCTGGCCCCGTACTCTATTCTCCTCATCTCGACATTTATCGTCACGTCTGAGGCCTTCCTCCGGACTCCTCCGCACTTTGGTTTGTGGCTCAAGACCTTTGACGTGAGGCCGCAGGTGACAGAGGAGGAGCAGGCCGAGTGCGGCAGCGTCACAATAGGCAAGCTTGCCAGCGCGGTTTGGTTTGAAGGATCTTTCGCCAAGTCTTCCGACCTATGGCAGCAGGGGTGGTTTTATATCAACGAGCCGCGGGGCTCCAAGTGGGCGGCTACGCCTGCGTTCCGACCCGACCCTCCAATTCAGCTTGCTTCATGGATCAATACGGGACTAGACCGGGGATCCGTCAATGAAGTGCAGGCTCTGCAAGGTCGCATCCGAAGCCTTACCGAGAAGGGCATCGGTCTTGTGAATGTCTTTCAAGTAATGCTAGTCCGCGGGACCCTGCCATGTCAGTGGCGGCTCTCTGTATGTGGGAGTTTAATCCAGAAGGGAGGCGGCCTCTTCAGCACTTCTTCGGCACCACGCACGAAGGAATGTGGAAATTATATTTCGGGGAACGAGAGCAATGGCCTGACACCACCGAAGACGTCGGCCTTGACTGCAATCATCCGGACACTGCGGTAAAGTATTCAAACTCTGAACACCTTCCATTCAACCATCTCTTCACAAGATACTGAACAATCCATCCCTATACAGGACTAGATAAAGAAAGCGGTGTTAATCTGGTGTCCGGCGCCCCTTCCCGAAGACTCTGCGACCGCCCTGCTGAGGAGGATGTTGATTCCGACACCGTACCAGGTGTCTGCAGAGGGGGTGAGAGAGGGGAGCCCAGAGGTGATGCCCGCCCTGAGTATGAATTAGACGCTGTGTTCGGGGAAACCGAAACCCTTTTGCCCGAGGGCAAAGGTGCAAAGGAAGCCCTCCATGGCAAGAAGAGGGCCGCTTCTGAAGATCGGGCGGGGAAACCTTCCAAGAAAGGGAAAACGCCATCGTTGGGCGGCCTGGGCCGGGCAAGCGGCGTTGATGTAGAGCTTTATGATGAGGACGAACCTCTGGCCAAACCGTAAGTGCAGCAGGGCAGTTTAATCATACCTGATTCCTTTCTTATTACCGAAGAAATCCTCCAACGTATGTACGTCCTCGCAGGTTAACGCCTGGTGTTTCTCAATTGTCGTCCTCCTCGGGAGACCTTCTTCCAGAGATGATGGAGAGTGACATGCCTTCTCCAGCCTCCTCGCCCAACAGGGCAGATGATTCAGAGGTATCGTCCCGGGGGGCTCCTCCCGATCGACAAGTAGCGCAGGAAACGAAGAAGGCGTTACCCGAAGGTGGTGCCTCTGTCACTCAGGGTTCGGGAGTCAAGCATGACCGCCCTGAACTATCCGGTTTACAGCCCGAGATAATTCTGGAGGCGAGTGGGCTGATTCCTTCAAAGGAATGCTGCACTCCGGTGGCGGTTTCCGGAGACCCAGGAGCGCCGAAAACACTGATAGTCATGCTACGACAAGCGTCCGTTTCGGAGGAGCACCGTGCCTTGATGGCTACGGTGGTCAACAAGGTTTTATCCGCGAAGAGCGGGTTGAACGAGGCCTTCACGAGCCTTCTGAGGGTTTTTGAGGTTTGTGATGTAACTTTGCCAATGGAATTTTATTGACAGAATACACCTGTTGTATATGCAGTAGCCCCTGAGACTCGGATTGCCTTCTAAAGGAGGCGATCGGAGGATCGAAAAGATATGCTTAGGTACTAACCTTGATTTAACATGGAATACAGGCTGCCTCCCCTCCTGCGGCTACCCGAAATACGGAAGTGGCCGAACTGCAGCGAAAGCTGGATATTGCGGAGGATGACATTGCATTGATCAACAGGCGTCTTGACGACTCGCAAGGTATATATTTCGAGCATTCCTTACACCAATGTGCTTGTATTTTAAGCCTGACTCTAAAAAGAGTTTTATATTTCATGTGCATGAATGCAGATGGTGCTGCCGCCGTGGAGGCCCTTCGGGCGGAGCTAGCCCGAGCCAAGAAGTAGGCCCGGTTTAGTACCGCTGCTGCCGAAAAGGCGTCAGCTGAGTTGAAAGCCGAACAAGCTGTGCGGCGCCAAGACCAGGAGAAGATGTCCACCATGGCGCATGAATTAGAGAATGCGGCTAGCCGCTGTAAACTTCTTGAGAAAGAAAGCAAAGCCAAAACGGCTGAACTTGACAAGGCCTTACGAGAGGCGAGAGAAGCGCGGTCTGAATCCAGAGCGGCCCGTGAGGAGATCTGGCAAGCTGTGGATATTGCGGCTGGCAAGCCCTTTTTGCTGCAGACTAAGTTCGGTGATCTGAACTATGCTCAGCTTAACCACGTATGGAGTTCTCCGGACAAATTTTTAGAATTGCCGAAGAGTTCTTCCGATGTGGCGCGGTTTTACCATGCACAAGAGGGGTGTGCAACGGAGAAGCTTTTTTGGTCACAATTCGGCGCATCAAAGCGCCCTCTGCTGCTGAATGAACAGATGTCCTAGTGGGCTGAGCTGCATAAGATATCCGGCGCTGCCATGAAGAACTTCATAGTCCGGTTGTGGCCGACTCAGCCTGTTCCGAGTAGTTATTTTGTCCTGGTGCAGCGGCTTGTTGACGTTGTGCCACATATCGACGCTGTGAAGGATCGGCGTGCATTGAAGATGCACGGATGGCCTTTGCCCGAGTCAAAATGTTATGGGGAAAGATGAACGCCATCGATATTGCGCAAGGAGTCCGCCCAAGGGCAAGGACCGTTGTGAGCCGGAGCACTATTTTGAAGACGTCCTAGAGGCCGCCCGGTTGATAGAGGGTCAGTGCTCGAAAGACATAATGTTCGACTAATGTGTGTAAGGGTTGTAACAGACAACTTTATAGTTAATCTATTTATATTTTGCTCAAAAGCTTGAATTCCTCCTGTGCGGCCGTTTTAGTATAATCTGAAAGTTTTCTAGTCGTCGGCTTCAGCCCCCTCGTAGGAACTACAGGGGTGTTCGAAAAAACATTTAATCACTCTTTACCCAACGTCTTGGTCCGTAAAGGAGGTGATAATGCGGCGAACCAGGCAATCGGACTATAGGGCGTTAACACTTTCACTTACCCATAGGAGTTTTATCGTGATGCTACGACATAGCCCCTGGTATGTATACGGCGTATTGTAATATGGTGCCTTACATATTTTTATCTCAAAAAAGATCCTTCATGTGACACGGAGAATCGCTAAAGATTCGAATAAGTCGTCAAGTGGTTGACCAGCTCTCACCGCATCATGACAGTCAGTTTTCGGCTTTCTCTACTGAGGTGCTCATCCGGTCTAGGCCAGGGCACAATCGCAGTAGTTCTCCCTTTACTACCCTAGCCGATAGAGTGGAACGTAGGGTAGCAAGCACAGGAGCCGGGCAACCCAGCTATTGACCAAAGATAATGATTCGGAGCTGATGCATATAAGGCCAAACTTGCGACGCCGAAGTACGCTATAGAGCTGTTCGGACTTTTACTGGCGACTCGTTTGTTCCCATATCGGGCCCCTGGCAAGTTATGCCGAGGTGCGTCTTGTAAGGCAGCCGTTACGGCCGGCCTCATTGTAGAAAGATCATGGAAGATTAGTTCGGATGATGTTTACTAGGAGCGGAGCAATATGCCAATGATAAATATATAAAAAGTAAAAACCGCAACCCGACTATTTGACATGCTCGAGGTCGGGAACGGAGAAGAAAGGCATAGTACAGGCTCAAGAATAAAGAGTGCGGTCTACAAAAATTTATTTTGGACCTCCTGTCTAATGTCTGCGCTGCCTGTCCTCGGGGAGGGGGAATCCTTGACGGAAGTAGCCCCTTAGGTGAGTGTACAGATCCGAACTCTGATGGAGTCCGATGTAGATGCTGTCCTGATGGTCACCTATTTTTAAGAGATAATAAAGAAAAATAAGGAAAAATGGATAAAAGACGTTACGGGAATGCAGGCAGGGTTGTGCATATTGTGCTTCCGCCGATGGCCATGGTATCTTGAGTGCGTAGTGATGTACGCCTGGTGTGAATCTTGCCAATATAGTAGGTGGGTGGCGGAAGCCAAATTGCTATTTCCGTTCCGGGAGTGGTCAAACTTCAGAGGGAAACTGTTTCTGGCCACTGGTGTTCGGCTGGCGAGCCGCTCCGTCGTCTTTATCTAATGGTGGCCTCCTCCCCTTGTGCTCGGCGTTAAGCCTGCCTTCCTGCTTGAAGACCTGCTATCTCTTGAGCACTGCGTTGGTTTTCCCTTGAAGAGGAAAGGGTGATGCAGCAAAGTAGCGTAAGTATTTCCCTCAGTTTTTGAGAACCAAGGTATCAATCCAGTAGGAGGCCACGCACGAGTCCCTCGCACCTACACAAACAAATAAATCCTCGCAACCAACGCGGTAAGGGGTTGTCAATCCCTACACGGTCACTTACGAGAGTGAGATCTGATAGATACGATAAGATAATATTTTTGGTATTTTTATGATAAAGATGCAAAGTAAAATAGAAGGCAATAAAAATAACTAAGTGTTGCAAGATTAATATGATGGAAAATAGACCCGGGGGCCATAGGTTTCACTAGTGGCTTCTCTCAAGAGCATAAGTATTTATGGTGGGTGAACAAATTACTGTTGAGCAATTGATAGAATTGAGCATAGTTATGAGAATATCTAGGTATGATCATGTATATAGGCATCACGTCCGAGACAAGTAGACCGACTCCTGCCTGCATCTACTACTATTACTCCGCACATCGACCGCTATCCAGCATGCATCTAGAGTATTAAGTTCATAAGAACAGAGTAATGCTTTAAGCAAGATGACATGATGTAGGGGGATAAACTCATGCAATATGATATAAACCCCATCTTGTTATCCTCGATGGCAACAATACAATACGTGCCTTGCTGCCCCTACTGTCACTAGGAAAGGACACCGCAAGATTGAACCCAAAGCTAAGCACTTCTCCCATTGCAAGAAAGATCAATCTAGTAGGCCAAACCAAACTGATAATTCGAAGAGACTTGCAAAGATAACCAATCATACATAAAAGAATTCAGAGAAGATTCAAATATTGTTCATAGATAAACTTGATCATAAACCCACAATTCATCGGTCTCAACAAACACACTGCAAAAGAAGATTGCATCGAATAGATCTCCACGAGAGAGGGGGAGAACATTGTATTGAGATCCAAAAAGAGAGAAGAAGCCATCTAGCTAATAACTATGGACCCGAAGGTCTGAGGTAAACTACTCACACTTCATCGGAGAGGCTATGGTGTTGATGTAGCAGCCCTTCGTGATCGATGCCCCCTCTGGCGGAGCTCCGGAACAGGCCCCAAGATGGGATCTCACGGGTACAAAAGGTTGCGGCGGTGGAATTAGGTTTTTGGCTCCGTATCTGGTAGTTTGGGGTACGTAGGTATATATAGGAGGAAGAAGTACGTCAGTGGAGCAACGTGGGGCCCACGAGGGTGGAGGGCGCGCCTGGGAGGGGGGTAGGCACGCCCCCTACCTCGTGCCCTCCTGGTTGATGTCTTGACGTAGGGTCCAAGTCCTCTGGATCACGTTCGTTTAGAAAATCATGTTCCCGAAGGTTTCATTCCGTTTGGACTCCGTTTGATATTCTTTTTCTGTGAAACTCTGAAATAGGCAAAAAACAGCAATCCTGGGCTGGGCCTCCGGTTAATAGGTTAGTCCCAAAAATAATATAAAAGTGTATAATAAAACCCAATAATGTCCAAAACAGGATATAATATAGCATGGAACAATCAAAAATTATAGATACGTTGGAGACGTATCAAGCATCCCCAAGCTTAATTCCTGCTCGTCCTCGAGTAGGTAAATGATAAAAACAGAATTTTTGATGTGGAATGCTACTTGGCATAATTTCAATGTAATTCTTCTTAATTGTGGTATGAATATTCAGATCCGAAAGATTCAAGATAAAAGTTCAATATTGACATAAAAATAATAATACTTCAAGCATACTAACTAAGAAATTATGTCCTTTCAAAATAACATGGCCAAAGAAAGTTCATCCCTACAAAATCATATAGTTTAGTCATGCTCCATTTTCGTCACACAAGAATGCTCTCATCATGCACAACGCTTATGACAAGCCAAGCAATTGTTTCATACTTTAGTAATCTCAAACCTTTTCAACCTTCACGCAATACATGAGCGTGAGTCATGGATATAGCACTATGGGTGGAATAGAATAGAATGATGGGGGTTATGTGGAGAAGACAAAAAGGGAGAAAGTCTCACATCAACGAGGCTAATCAATGAGCTACGGATATGCCCATCGATTGATGTTAATGCAAGGAGTACTGATTTCCATGCAACGGATGCACGAGAGCTACAAATATATGAAAGCTCAACAAAAGAAAGTAAGTGGGTGTGCATCCAACTTGCTTGCTCACGAAGACCTAGGGCATTTTAGGAAGCCCATTGTTGGAATATAGAAGCCAAGTTCTATAATGAAAAATTCCCACTAGTATATGAAAGTGACAAAACAAGAGACTCTCTATCATGAAGATTATGGTGCTACTTTGAAGCACAAGTGTGGTAAAAAGGATAGTAACATTGTCCCATCTCTCTTTTTCTCTCATTTTTTTGGGCCTTCTTTTTTATGGCCTTTCTCTTTTTTTCCTCACTTGGGACAATGCTCTAGAAAATGATGATCATCACACTTCTATTTATTTACAACTCAATGATTACAACTCGATACTAGAACAAAGTATGACTCTACATGAATGCCTCCGGCGGTGTACCGGGATATGCAATGAACCAAGAGTGACATGTATGAAAGAATTATGAATGGTGGCTTTGCCACAAATACTATGTCAACTACATGATCATGCAAAGCAATATGACAATGATGAACGTGTCATGATAAACGGAACGGTGGAAAGTTGCATGGCAATATATCCCGGAATGGCTATGGAAATGCCATAATAGGTAGGTATGGTGGCTGTTTTGACGAAGATATAAGGAGGTTTATGTGTGAAAGAGCGTATCATATGATGGGGTTTGGATGCACCGGCGAAGTTTGCACCAACTCTCAATGTGAGAAAGGGCAATGCACGTTACCGAAGAGGCTAGCAATGATGGAAAGGTGAGAGTGCGTACAATCCATGGACTCAACATTAGTCATAAAGAAGTCACATACTTATTGCAAAAATCTACAAGTCATCAAAAACCAAGCACTACGGCATGCTCCTAGGGGGATAGATTGGTAGGAAAAGACCATCGCTCGTCCCCGACCGCCACTCATAAGGAGGACAATCAAAGAACTCCTCATGTTTCAAATTTGTTACATAACGTTTTCCATACGTGCATGCTACGGGACTTGCAAACTTCAACACAAGTATTTCTCAAATTCACAACTACTCAACTAGCACAACTTTGATATCACTACCTCCATGTCTCAAAACAATCATCAATCATCAAACTTCTCTTAGTATTCAACACACTCATAAGAAAGTTTTTACTAGTCTTGAATACCTAGCATATTAGGATTATTTAAGAAAATTACCATGCTGTTTTAAGACACTCAAAATAATCTAAGTGAAGCATGAGAGAATAATAGTTTCTATAAAACAAAAGTTACCACCGTGCTCTAAAAGATATAAGTGAAGTACTAGAGCAAAAACTATATAACTCAAGAGATATAAGTGAAGCACATAGAGTATTCTCATAATTTCCGAATCATGTGTGTCTCTCAAAAGGTGTGTACAGAAAAGATGATTGTGGTAAACTAAAGATCAAAGAATAAAATCATACAAGACGCTCCAAGCAAAACACATATCATGTGGTGAATAAAAATATAGCTCCAAGTAAAGTTACCGTTGGAAGTAGACGAAAGAGGGGATGCCTTCCGGGGCATCCCCAAGCTTTGGCTTTTAGGTGTCCTTAGATTATCTTGGGGTGCCATGGGCATCCCCAAGCTTAGGCTCTTGCCACTCCTTGTTCCATAATCCATCAAATATTTTACCCAAAACTTGAAAAATTCACAACACAAAACTCAGCAGAAAATCTCGTGAGCTCCGTTAGCGAAAGAAAACAAAACACCACTTCAAGGTACTGTAATGAACTCATTATTTATTTATATTGGTGTTAAACCTACTGTATTCCAACTTCTGTATGGTTCATAAATGTTGGGGAACGTAGTAATTTCCAAAAATTTCCTACGCACACGCAAGATCATGGTGATGCATAGCAACGAGAGGGGAGAGTGTTCTCCACGTACCCTCGTAGACCGAAAGCGGAAGCGTTAGCACAACGCGGTTGATGTAGTCGTACGTCTTCACGATCCGACCGATCAAGTACCGAACGCACGGCACCTCCGAGTTCAGCACACGTTCAGCCCAATGACGTCCCTCGAACTCCGATCCAGCCGAGTGTTGAGGGAGAGTTTCGTCAGCACGACGGCGTGGTGACGATGATGATGTTCTACCGACGCAGGGCTTCGCCTAAGCACCGCTACAGTATTATTGAGGTGGACTATGGTGGAGGGGGGCACCGCACACAGCTAAAAGATCAAATCAATTGTTGTGTCTTTGGGGTGCCCCCTGCCCCCGTATATAAAGGAGCAAGGGGGGAGGTGCGGCCGGCCAGGAGGAGGCGCGCCAGGAGGAGTCCTACTCCCACCGGGAGTAGGACTCCCTCCCTTCCTTGTTGGATTAGGAGAAGGGGGGAAAGAGGAGGGAGAGAGGAAGGAAAGGGGGGCGCCGCCCCCCTCTCCTTGTCCTATTCGGACTAGAGGGGGAGGGGCGGGCGGCCCTGCCCTAGCCGCCTCTCCTCTTCTCCACTAAGGCCCACTATGACCCATTAAACCCCCGGGGGGGTTCTTGTAGCCCCCGGTACTGCGGTAAAATCCCGATTTCACCCGGAACACTTCCGATATCCAAATATAGGCTTCCAATATATCAATCTTCGTGTCTCAACCATTTCGAGATTCCTCGTCATGTCCGTGATCACATCCGGGACTCCGAACAACCATCGGTACATCAAAACATATAAACTCATAATATAACCGTCATCGAAACTTTAAGCGTGCGGACCCTACGGGTTCGAGAACTATGTAGTCATGACTGAGACACGTCTCCGGTCAATAACCAATAGCGGAACCTGGATGCTCATATTGGCTCCCACATATTCTACGAAGATCTTTATCGGTCAGACCGCATAACAACATACGTTGTTCCCTTTGTAATCGGTATGTTACTTGCCCGAGATTCGATCGTCGGTATCTCAATACCTAGTTCAATCTCGTTACCGGCAAGTCTCTTTACTAGTTCCGTAATACATCATCCCGCAACTAACTCATTAGTTGCAATGCTTGCAAGGCTTAAGTGATGTGCATTACCGAGTGGGCCCAGAGATACCTCTCCCACAATCGGAGTGACAAATCCTAATCTCGAAATACGCCAACCCAACAAGTACCTTCGGAGACACCTGTAGAGCACCTTTAAAATCACCCAGTTACATTGTGATGTTTGGTAGCACGCAAAGTGTTCCTCCGGTAAACGGGAGTTGCATAATCTCATAGTCATAGGAACATGTATAAGTCATGAAGAAAGCAATAGCAACATACTAAACGATCGAGTGCTAAGCTAACGGAATGGGTCAAGTCAATCACATCATTCTCCTAATGATGTGATCCCGTTAATCAAATGACAACTCATGTCAATGGCTAGGAAACATAACCATCTTCGATCAACGAGCTAGTCAAGTAGAGGCATACTAGTGACACTCTGTTTGTCTATGTATTCACACAAGTATTATGTTTCCGGTTAATACAATTCTAGCATGAATAATAAACATTTATCATGATATAAGGAAATAAATAATAACTTTATTATTGCCTCTAGGGCATATTTTCTTCAGTCTCCCACTTGCACTAGAGTCAATAATCTAGATTACACAGTAATGATTCTAACACCCATGGAGCCTTGGTGCTGATCATGTTTTGCTCGTGGAAGAGGCTTAGTCAACGGGTCTGCAACATTCAGATCCGTATGTATCTTGCAAATTTCTATGTCTCCCACAAAATCCTGGATGGAATTGAAGCGTCTCTTGATGTGCTTGGTTCTCTTGTGAAATCTGGATTCCTTCGCCAAGGCAATTGCACCAGTATTGTCACAAAAGATTTTCATTGGACCCGATGCACTAGGTATGACACCTAGATCAGATATGAACTCCTTCATCCAGACTCCTTCATTTGCTGCTTCCGAAGCAGCTATGTACTCCGCTTCACACGTAGATCCCGCCACGACGCATTGTTTAGAACTGCACCAACTGACAGCTCCACCGTTCAATGTAAACACGTATCCGGTTTGCGATTTAGAATCGTTCGGATTAGTGTCAAAGCTTGCATCGACGTAACCATTTACGACTAGCTCTTTGTCACCTCCATAAACGAGAAACATATCCTTAGTCATTTTCAGGTATTTCAGGATGTTCTTGACCGCTGTCCAGTGATCCACTCCTGGATTACTTTGGTACCTCCCTGCTAAACTTATAGCAAGGCACACATCAGGTCTGGTACACATCATTGCATACATGATAGAGCCTATGGCTGAAGCATAGGGAACATCTTTCATCTTCTCTCTATCTTCTACAGTGGTCGGGCATTGAGTCTTACTCAACTTCACACCTTGTAACACAGGCAAGAACCCTTTCTTTGCTTGATCCATTTTGAACTTCTTCAAAACTTTGTCAAGGTATGTGCTTTGTGAAAGTCCAATTAAGCGTCTTGATCTATCTCTATAGATCTTGATGCCCAATATATAAGCAGCTTCACCGAGGTCTTTCATTGAAAAACTCTGATTCAAGTATCCCTTTATGCTATCCAGAAATTCTATATCATTTCCAATCAACAATATGTCATCCACATATAATATCAGAAATGCTATAGAGCTCCCACTCACTTTCTTGTAAATACAGGCTTATCCAAAAGTCTGTACAAAACCAAATGCTTTGATCACACTATCAAAGCGTTTATTCCAACTCCGAGAGGCTTGCACCAGTCCATAAATGGATCGCTGGAGCTTGCACACTTTGTTAGCTCCCTTTGGATCGACAATTCCAGTTGCATCATATACAACTCTTCTTCCAGAAATCCATTCAGGAATGCAATTTTTACGTCCATTTGCCAAATTTCATAATCATAAAATGTGGCAATTGCTAACATGATTCGGACAGACTTAAGCATCGCTACGGGTGAGAAGGTCTCATCGTAGTCAATCCCTTGAACTTGTCGAAAACCTTTCGCAACAAGGCGAGCTTTATAGATAGTAACATTACCGTCAGCATCAGTCTTCTTCTTGAAGATCCATTTATTCTCAATGGCTTGCTGATCATCGGGCAAGTCAACCAAAGTCCACACTTTGTTCTCATACATGGATCCCATCTCAGATTTCATGGCCTCAAGCCATTTTGCGGAATCTGGGCTGACCATCGCTTCTTCATAGTTCGTAGGTTCGTCATGGTCTAGTAACATAACCTCTAGAACAGGATTACCATACCACTCTGGTGCGGATCTTACTCTGGTTGACCTACGAGGTTCAGTAACAACTTGGTCTGAAGTTCCATGATCATCATCATTAACTTCCTCACTAATTGGTATAGACATCACAGGAACCGATTTCTGTGATGAACTACTTTCCAATAAGGGAGCAGGTACGGTTACCTCATCAAGTTCTACTTTCCTCCCACTCACTTCTTTCGAGAGAAACTCCTTCTCTAGAAAGGATCCATTCTTAGCAACGAATGTCTTGACTTCGGATCTATGATAGAAGGTGTACCCAATAGTCTCCTTTGGGTATCCTATGAAGACACATTTCTCTGATTTGGGTTCGAGCTTATCAGGTTGAAGCTTTTTCACATAAGCATCGCAGCCCCAAACTTTAAGAAACGACAACTTTGGTTTCTTGCCAAACCACAGTTCATAAGGCGTCGTCTCAATGGATTTCGATGGTGCCCTATTTAACATGAATGCAGCCGTCACTAAAGCATAACCCCAAAATGATAGCGGTAAATCAGTAAGAGACACCATAGATCACGCAGAGCACCTAGAAGGGCATGAAAAAGAGAGGGATGCTGGTGCGGGCCTAATCCAGCCATACCACCACCACTGACGCATGAATCGGGCGCTGCACAAGGAAACCTCCTCAGGCTTGATAAGATACGTCACGTATTCAAGTGAGCCCAGCATGTGGCTTAGGATTTTCGGCTCCTGCAGCCTTGCTCTGGCAATGCCGCCTTCCTTTTCTGCCTTTAGGAAGCTGCTTGCACGCCAAGGGGGACCTCTTGAGCATCATGCCTCAGGAGCACTTACCAGACCTTGGGCCGCTCACCTCCTGGCATTTACCACGGCATCGCGACCTCGCATACCAGCAACAGCTGAAGCCTGCCCGGGGACTGGGACCTGTCGGCGTAGTGCACTAAGCTGCCGCAAGGACGAAAAGGGGGGACAATGCCGTAGCAAGATGCGCAATCACGAACTTCATAATAGAAATAACATCACTTCAAAAGCACTACATATTCTTTACACACCCCCACGGGGTTCATCTCGATTCCTCGCAGGTAACAAAACAAGAAGGCTTCCAGAAGTCATATCTACAAGCATCGCCGCTGATGCGAGCATCAACAGTGGGCCACGGGAGGCCGACGCCAAACCCATCCAGATCAACGGCAACGACAAGCGGATGCAGCTTGTCGTATGTGGGGTTCCGGCAAACCCTTGAGGTTCGAACACTGGGGTGCGCGCGAAGTCTTTCCCTCCTACCGATCTACGCCCTAGCTCGCAAAGATCTCGCGGATGAACTTGACGAACTCGCAACACAGAGAGACACGAGGTTTATACCGCTTCGGGCCACCGTTGTGGTGTAATATCCTACTCTAGTGTGGTGGTGGTGGATTGCATCTTGGGCTGATGATGAACAGTACAAGGGAAGAACAGCCTCCTGAGGTTGAGGTGTTCTTGTGGCTAGGCTCTCGATCGGGTTGGATCAAGCTAAGATGAGATGCCTCTACTATGGTGGCTAGCTCTACTTATATAGGCCCTGGTCCTCTTCCCAAATATCGAGTGGGAAGGGAGCCAACAACGGCGGGCATATTTGAAGGGGGGCAGCTAGTACAAGCTATCCTTACAAAAGCGGTCTTCGCCCGCGAAAAGCTCTAGTGGTGACGCCGTCTTGGGCTCCACGATGACCTCCGTCTTGCCGTCCTCCTGGTCTTGGTCCCGTTGCACCAATATAGCAACCTTTGCCTGATGCCTCGGTACTCTTCGCCTGCGCTGGCCTCCTTAGCACCAAAGAGGAAATAAGGACACTTCGCGCGCTGGCGGCCGCCTGGCGCCCGCCTGGTGCCGTTCATCATGGCTCACGTCACGAGAGCCTCGTGAGGTTTTGCCCCGCCTTGATATCTCCGCTCCTCGCGAGCCTGCCTGGTTAGGCTACTCCAGAGGAGGTCTTGCGTCATCCGCATCGCGAGGCTTGGACCCTCGCGAGGGACTTGGATGCCTTGTTGATGAAGATGGGTCGTACGGCCTGCTGGCTTAGCCACGCTTTGGGCCGCAGGCAGGCAAGTCTGGGGACCCCCATTCCCAGAATGCCGACAGTAGCCCCTGGGCCCAAGGTGCGCTCGGGCTTGGCTTCACGGCGAAGCCAAGGGTCAAGTTCGGAGCACCGCGGGCCCTAAAAGCCTGCGGCCTCGGTTGACGCGTGGCGGTTGATTGGACGTGGGCGTCTCCGCTTCCCCACGCTGCCTCGGCGACTACACGACTTGACAAGTCCCTGCGACATGCAAGGAAAACCATCATTACCTGAGATCGTGGGAGACGCCGGTTGGCCTTCTCTTGTTATAAATGGGGAGTGGGCGGAGCCCCCGCTGCTCATCTCTTCCTCGCGTGCTTGCTTCTTCTTTGCTTCATTGCTCGCAGTGCCTCCGATGGCGCCACGAAGGAAGTTCACTGCCGCCAAGAAGGGGTAGGCCCCTCGCGAGGGCCCCGGTTCCCCGGCGCCCAAGCGCGGTCGCGGCCGTCCGCGCAAGCACGCCGCGACCCCCGCCGTGGCCCACCGTCGAGGCGGCGCCACGGCACGCGGAGGGGATCGTCCCAACCATGGAGGTCCAGTTGATGAGGGGAGGCATGCTATGGCGGCGCGGCCTCCTCGTCCGCGCTTCCACACGGCGGAGGTGTCGCCGGAGTTTGTCGTCTGGTCGGAGAACCCGGCCGGCAACTGGCTCCAACTTCCGCGCTTCTTCGCTGGTGAACTGCCGGCCTCTGGTCCAGGAGGACTCTGGCTGCAGGCGGATGGCTGCTGCAGCAAGGCCTCTTGGGTTGCGGTCGAGACTTCCGCCGCGGGCAACCTGGCCCGCGGCTGGCAGACGTTCGCCCGTGCGCGCGGCCTGGGCCGGCGTTGCACGCTCCACTTCAAGTATGACGGTGGATCGACCCTCTATGTGAGGGTGTTCGGGGAAGATGGTCGCCGCGCCGGGTGCTGCCCCGAGACGAACGACAGTGAGGAGGTGCTCGGCCTTGGTGATGGTCGCGACGAGGATGAGGGCGAGCCTGCCCTCGGCGGCGACCGCGTCTCCTCCAGCCACGGCGGCTGTTCCTCCGGTGACAGCTCCAGCAGCGGTGCCTACGACCAGTCGCCGCACCTGCTTCGAAGGAGGCAGCGGGTCATCTCGTCGTCGCGCCTCCGTGAAGCGCGAGGAGGGGTCTGGCTAGGCTCGGGGCATCGCTGAGGGCCTGCCTCCGCAGATTGCTGCAACGCCGCTTTGTTTAGCCTTTTTCTTTTCCCTGCATCAGAAAACGAAACCAGTATGGGCACAGAGGGGCGTGTATCGAACTGTGGTTCTTTGGTTAATGCACTGTGCGTGTTATTCCCATGCCGTGTTGTTATTTTATGCAAAGATAACTTAACCTGGCGCGTTTGGGACGCCCTTTCCCTCATGAGGTGTCTGCGTTGCTCAGAAACTACAAAAAACTCGTTAGGGGGTGCACTAAAGGACCTGCCGTCCACCCAAGCCTTGATTTGGCGCTTTGTATCGCGGTACCCGAGGGGCACAAATTAGGAGAGATGTGCCAGCTTTCAGGCTCGAACGAGGGTGGCTCGCGAGAAGGCAGAGAGAAGAAAAATGCTCGCGCGAGAAGGCAGAGAGAAGAAAAATGCTCGCAAGGGCACCTGCCGAGCCCCCTCGCGAGGCATGCGAGAGAGAGAACATGAGCAAACCAGAGCCGAAAAATGCGGCAAAAGGCTAGGGAATCAAACCAGCAACGAACACCAAGAGCAACTTCGATTAAGGAAAAGCGAGCCAACTACGGAAAGCAAATGAAAAGCCGCGTCCGGCACCTAATCTAGTCTTCAAGTCTTCTCACCAGCGCGGAGCTAAGTGCTGTCCACTAGGCGTGGGAGGGAGCCCCAGGGCCTGAGGCCGGCGCTCCTGAGACTCCGGGGCGTGTACAGCCCCAACTCATTATTACGTGAGAGTGTCACGGGCGGCGATTCTTCACAGGCACCGAGCCTTCTTCACAGGCTCTGGGCCTTTCTTCGCAGGCTCTGGGCCTTGCTTCATTGGCTCTGGGCCTTGCTTCATGGGTAGAACTTCCTGAGGTGCTGGATGTTCCAGGCGTTTTGGATAGGTGTCCCTTCTTGCGTCTCCAGGTGCACGGCGCCAGGCCTGGAGATGTGGACGACCCTGCACGGGCCCTCCCACATGGGCGAAAGCTTGTGCAGCCCTTCCCTGGAGAGGACCCGCCTCAGGACCAGGTCACCCGTCTCGAGTGTCCTGGAGTGAATGTTGCGGCAGTGGTAACGCTGCAGCGATTGCTGGTACCTAGCCGCCCTTAATGCAGCTTCGCAACGACGTTCCTCCCCCAGCACGAGATCCATCCCCCGCATGGCGTCCTGGGGCTCGAGCGCCAAGAGCAGCCGAGCTCCTGAGGTCGGGCCACAGGCCGGGGCTCCTGTGGCCGAAGGCCATGGGAGCTCCTCCCGAGGCTGAGTCATGCTCAAAAGAGGTGGCGTAGCTGATGGCTTGAAGAGCCGCTCCTCGAAGACACGGGGCTCTTGCGGTTGCCGCTTGGACGCTCTCTTGGCGATGTCGTCGGCTTCCTTGTTGGTGCCCCGGGGCACGTGCTGTAGCTCAAGTCCCAAGAACTGTTCTTCCATCTTGCGCACCTCCGCAAGGTAGGCCTCCATATGCTCGTCCTTCGGCTCGTACACCTTGTTGGAGAAGTTGACGAGAAGTTGCGAGTCGCCTTTGATGGTTAAGCGCTTCACCCCTAGAGTCGCCGCAACCTTCAGGTCAGCTATGAGGCCTTCGTATTCTGCGATATTGTTGGAGACCTTCTCGCCGTGATGAAAACAGAGTTGCACGGCGTAGTAGAGCTTGTCCTGAGTGGGCGAGATGAGCACTGCTCCAGCACCCGCGCCCTGGTGCGCGAAGGCGCCATCGAAATACATGACCCAGCCGTCTGGTGCCTCGTTTCCTGGGCAGGTGGACCGGTTTTCTCCTTTCTCAAGAGCCGGGGCATCTGTCCATTCTACCACAAAATTGGCGAGCGCCGCTCCCTTGATGACCCTGGTAGTGCTGAACTCCAGCAGGAATGCTTGCAACTCGGTGTTCCACTTAGCAAGCCTTCCGGCTGAGTTAGGGCTCCTGAGTACCCTCTCCAATGGGTAGGCTGAGACAACCTTCATGGGGTGGTCCTGGAAGTAGTGCCGCAGCTTGCGCGAGGCCACCAAGAGTGCGAGCAGGAGCTTTTGCGGCATGGGGTAGCGCGCCCTCGTGTCCTGCAGTACGGTGCTGACGAAGTACACCGGGTGCTCGACGAGGGCTGGCACACTGTCGAGGCTCGGGTCCCCGCGGAGATTGTGGCATATCCTGAGGTGGTGGGTTTCCTGAGACCTGACCGTCCTTAGGAGCATCTGCGATGTTGCCCTGCTGAGCTTGGTCTTCTGCCGCCGATGGCCTTGCTGCGCCTTCCTGACCCCGCGCTGCATCAGCTCTGGCTTGGCGCGGCACACCCTTGTCTTGGCGCTCCTCCCGAACCGCCACCAGCGCCGCGCTGGCGGAGTACGGTGTGGCGGCAAGGTAGAGCACCAGAGGCTCGAGAGGTCGCGGTGCCACCATCACCGGAGGGCTGTTGAGGTATTTATTGAGGTCTTGGAAGGCTCGGTCGGCCTCCGGGGTCCACTCGAACGGGCCCTTCTTCTTCATGAGCTTAAAGAACGGTAAGGCACACTCGCCTAGCTTGGAGATGAAACGCCCTAACACGGTCACCCGCCCCGCTAGCTTCTGCATCCCCTTGAGGGTCTGTGGTGGGCTCATGTCTTCGATGGCCTTGATCTTCTCCGGGTTCGCCTCGATCCCTCTATGGGATACGAGGAACCCCAGTAGCTTGCCAGGTTAAGCCTCAAGTTCACTTGGCGCAAGCTCTCGAAGGTCTCCTCCAAGTCTTGAAACAATGTTTGACCACTATGTTATCAACGTAGGCCTCTGTGTTTCTGCCGAGCTACCGCCCCAAGGCGATGTGCATCAACCGTTGAAAGGTTGTGCCCGCGTTGCGCAGCCTGAAGGGCATGCAGGTGTAGCAATACACCCCGCATGGCGTCAGGAAGGATGTCTTCTCCACATCCTCCACCGCCATCTTGATTTGGTGGTATCCTGAGAATGCATCCAGGAAACATAGCAAGTTGCACTCGGCGGTGGAGTCGATGATTTGATCGGTGCGTGGAAGCGGGAATGAATCTACGGGGCAAGCTTTTTTAAGGTTGGTGAAGTCGACGCACATCCGTTCCTTCCCTCCTTTCTTCGGTACCACGACGGGGTTCGCCAGCCATTCGGGGTATCGAACTTCTCGGATGGTACCTGCCGCCTACAGCTTGCGTGTCTCTTGGACGATGAAGGTCTGCTTCTCAGTGGACTGCCGTCTTGCTCGCTGCTTCACGGGGCGTATGTTGGGGCACACCCTTAGATGATGCTGGATCACCTCTCTCGGGACCCCTACCAGCTGATTGGGCTCCCGCGCGAATATCTCCTTGTTCGCGCGCAAAAACCTCACCAAAGCTTCTTCTTGTCCCAGGTCAGGGCCAGTTCCTATGGTGAAGGTGGCTCTTGAAGACCCGTCCTCGTTGACCAGCACTTTCTTGGTCTCCACCTTGTCTTGAGTGAACAACTGCTTCTTCTTGGTGGATGCGGTCTCCTTGGCCTCGGGCGTACCGGCGCCGGCTGGCTGTGCTGCTGCCGCGGTCTAGAAGGCGAGCCCGAGCGCCGTCACGGCCTCCTTAGTGTCCCCCTTGATGATGAGGATGCCCTTGCTCCCTGGCATCTTCAGGAGGTTGTAGGCCGGGTGAGTCGCCGCCATGAACTGAGCGAGAGACGGGTACCCGAGGATGGCATTGTATGGGAGACCGATGCGGGCAATGTCGAAGTCCACCAGCTCAGTGCGGTAGTTGTTGCGTGTGCCGAAGGTGACAGGGAGGCGGATCTGCCCCAGAGAGTGGGCAGCTCCACCACCCACTCTCGAAAAGGGCTTGCTGAGGTTGAGCCGCTCGGCCGGCACGTGGAGAAGGCTGAAGGCTTCTACGGAGAGCAAGTTGAGGCCGGCACCGCCGTCAATGAGGGTTTTGGTGACGGCCATGTTGCAGATGGTGGGCGTACAGAGCATCAGGAGCATGCCGGAGCCGGTGGTGGAGGCGGGGTGGTCTTCTGAGCCAAAGGTGAGGTCGGCCTCTGGGGCAGCCCAACCTGGCGGAGCCCCCGGGCGCTTGGAGACGGCCCCGATCTGACGGAGGAACGGTTTAACGTGGCGATATGACGGCGGTGCTTGGGAGCCACCCAGCAGTGTCGCGACTGCGTGGTGCGCCGGCACCGCGTAGCGCACGGTGAAGAGGTTGCGGAGTTCCCCCCAGGATGCCACCGTGGATCCCGAGAGGTTGAGCAGCCAGGCGTGCGGCTCGCCGGCGAGGGCCATGGGGAACCAGTTGGCCATGATCTTGTCGTCGCCTCCGGCTTCAAGGACGGCCTCCTCGTACGCCAGCAGGAACGGCACCGGGTCTGCCGCGCCGTCATAACGTGGCGACATCTCCGGCTTGAACTTGGTTGGCCACTGCACTCGCCGCAGGTCGGGGGCCAGGGCTCGGTACCCAGACTCCCTGCTGCTGGCGTCGGGCGCGGAGGCGGGCAGCGGGGCACCTGCCATGGGAGCGTAGTGCGGCGGTACGAGGTGCAGGTTGGTGGAGAGGAGCTCCGGCGCACCCCTACCTGGCGCGCCAAATGTCGGATGTGGGGTTTCGGCAAACCCTTGAGGTTCGAACACTGGGGTCCGCGCGAAGTCTTTCCCTCGTACCGATCTACACCCTAGCTCGCAAAGACCTCGCGGACGAACTCGACAAACTCGCAACACAGAGAGACACAAGGTTTATACTGGTTTGGGCCACCGTTGTGGTGTAATATTGTGGCACCCCGGCTCAGAGCGGCCGGTTTACCCTGCATTGCCAGCCCAGAGACCATGTCTTCTGGCAACACACAACATCTTGGTACAGAAAACAACCGCTTTATTGATGCTAGCGGAACAGAGTTTATATTACAACAACTGTCGAGGCCAAGCGACACACCCGGTGCGGATGAACAATATGTACATTATTTAGTGAACATAAAGGGGCCTCGATCAGAACTACTACGTGGCAGCGGAATAACGTCGTAGCGGAAGCTCCGTATCACACGGACACCGATGTGGACACGATCTAGACTTGAGCAGCGCTCCTCTCCAACGAGAATTTCCTTAAATCTGGCATGACACGCCAGGTCAGTACATTGAATGCACTTGCAAGCTCACAACAGGCATAATCATAATGGCCAACAATATCATGATACTTAACCAATTATTAATAATGCAACACTATATGTCAAACATGATGTGATCATGCTCGAACGTCCCTCGGGACAACTTACCCACCTTGATCATTCTCGGATCACAAACAAGCCACCAACATGGTCTTAACAAGAGTAACTCGTGATCCTTACGGCGATCACAACCACAACCAATATCTGGTCCCGAATATCTCGATGGCCTTTCTGCCATCCTCAACAATGCAAAGTTCATAGCTTAGTGTGCACATTTTATTAAACGTTGACTCATGGTGGGACCTACTACGAGGTGTCCGTGACCGTGGACTCGGCTATCGAAAGATTATACACTCTGCAGAGGTAGCACACTGTACCCACACCACAGAACCCATGGCCTCGCACTCCCATTCGGGTGGACCAACGGCATTCCGACGAAACCCTTCCATTGCCATGAAACTCTCCCGGCCACTCCGACCCAATCCCCAACGGGCTAGTCCTGGGTGGCCCCGTGTCTACCAAAGACACACCAACCACCGTCGTGGCCAAAATGATCCCACCCGGGGACCAGGTACCATAATGTCAACAACGGGCACACAAGGTTATGCCTGCTTACGGGGCCAGGGTAAGCACGACGTAACCTTCCCTAGTTGGAGGCACCGACCAAAGGCAATGTCAATGGACCGAATCAAGGCCTTCCCACAAAGGCAAATGTGGTTGCACTGGGAAAAACTCGATTCAGCGGCACCATGACCCAGTCAACGGTATATTCAAGTTGAGTTATATTCAGGTTCAACTTAAAATGAAAATGACCGGTGTCATAGCATGCCATGAAATGCAAAACTACACATGCATCACTTAATAACGAAAATGACCGATGTCATCCATATTCACACTAAGCATAAACATCAACAACTCATATTACATTGCTGATCAAAATAACTCACATATTAACCAAAATATTTTGCAGCATGTTTTAATATTTTCTCATGCAAGCACATAACTCCGAGTAATTTCTCATATGAATAACAAAGATTTTACCACACACAAATCCTAATTTCTTTACCAACCAAGTGAGGTTCAAACATTCTGTAAGTCAAGTAAAATGACTAAACAAGTACTTAACAGAATATTTTCTAGCAAAGTTTTATCATTTTATTTATGCAAGAACATAACTTTAAATAATTAATAACATGCATAACAAAATTTATTTCTATCATCACCACAAATAGATCCTAGCTTTGCTTCACCAACTAAGCTAGTTTCCACATTCTGTAAATCAAGCATATTAACTAGCAAACACTTAACAGAATGTAAATAACACAATAGTTATTTAAATGCATGGATTAATCATTTCATTCAAGTAAGAAAATCATAAATATTGAAATGACACCATGAAAATGTTGCTGTGGCTTGCCTTAGTGCAGATGAGGTTCACAAGCCTTCTGGTGATCCTCAAGACAAGCCTCACCACTACAAAAAAATACACTTCCGTGATGATACGTGTTTGTCACAGTAGGTCGCGTTTTTTGTCATGCATGTACATCCATGACGATTTTATGACAGAATCAAGATAGTCATACCTGTGCTGTCGTAGAAGTGTTCCATGACATTACCAAAATTATCATCACGGAAGTGTCCACTTCCATGACGATAAATCGCGCGTCACAGAAGTGCTTTCGTCAAGGGTGACCGACACGTGGCATCCACCGTAACGGAACGCCGTTAAGCTATCGGGTCGAGTTTTGGATCCGATAACCCGTTAACAGCCCCGACCAATGGGGATTTTCCACGTGTAAAATGATCATTGGCTGGAGGAAACACGTGTCGGCTCATCGTTGGGACAGATGTCATCCACTCATTGACGGAAGGCGCCTATGATATGTCAACACATGGCACGGCCCAACACAGGCCCATTCCCGTGAAAAGGCCGACCCGTTTGACTTGGTCAAAAGGTGGCGGGCCGGCCCATGGAAAGCCTGTTAATGGCCTGTTCGCATATAGCCCATTTACAGCCCGCTAACCCAAGGCCCATTACGCCCTATCCGAATTAGGCCCAGTAGCGTCATCTGGGCCATCCAATATGATTCCAGCCCGTTTTCACTTCTGGCGCATGTATGGCCCATGACGTCTTTCGGCCCATATGAGGCCCTATGTAACTCTTGGCCTATTAACGGCCCGTGGTGAAACTGGCCTGTAATGAACAGTGTATCACTTTACACCCATTAACGGCCCGTGGTGAAACTGGCCCGTAATGAACAGTGTATCACTTTATACCCATTAACGGCCCGTTATTCCGTTGGGCCGTTTCCAGCCCATGTTATCTTTCGGCCTTCTCAGAGCCCATTTATTCCTGGGCTAATTTCCAGCATTCGTTTACTTACGGCCCGTTACTGTCATTTTCTGCTTGTGGGCCAAATTCAGCCCGTGGTTACAGTCGGCCCGTTTGTGGTCCGTTAATACGTTGGGCCGTTTTCATAGCGTCATCAAATACGGCCTGTTAACGATGGCCCGTTATGGTCGGCCCATGAACGGACGATTCCAACTCTAGCCCGTTTACGGCCATAATGCGGTTTGTTTGGCCCATGTTTGGCCAATCGATCATACGGCCCGTATAAGGCCCATTGATGATACGGCTCGCAGAAGGCCCATTGTTTCTACGGCCCGTAGAAGGCCCATTGTTTCTATGGCCCGTAGAAGGCCCACTGTTTCTACGGCCCGTAGAAGGCCCACTGTTTCTACGGCCAGTATGAGGCCCAGTGTCACTACAGTAAATATTAGCCCATGGTTATTGAGGCCTAGTTTTAAAAAATAGGTTATTGCAGCCACTAGCTAACCGCGGAAAAAGAACTGCAATGACTACAAGAAAACAAATAAACAAGACAACAAGGAAATAAATAAGCAAGCAACTAACGCTAGGCTATCACGGCTATTACACATATTACATCCACTGGGCATCAAAGTTCGCCAGCAGTGCAAATATGGGGACCAAAGCAGCATATCATATACACTCGTTGTCAAAGTTGGCGACCAGCGCAAATAAACGCCGCAGCAAAACAAATCCAGAACTGAAACCACTTCAGAAGATCTCAAGAAACAATATCCTGGGTACCCATAATGTTGGCAAGATGCTTAGCAAGCTTATTAGCTTTCTCTTGTTTGGCGCTTAAATCCTCCAGCGCTTGCTGTTGCATCAGAAAATATGCATCTGAATTCTGCAGGGACTTCCTCAGTCCTTCAACTTCCTGTCGCAGCACATCTGATCGATGTCTTTCAACTTGAAGTTGAGACTCAAGAAGACGAACTGATTCAGGCAGTGAGTTCGAAGAGTTTGTGCCAGCAGTAGTGGCCAGTAACTCGAACACTACATCAAGACAGGACTTTTGGGTTCCCTCACTGTCGTCAAGATAGTTTTTATCAGCTTTCTTGCAGACCAACAGGGATGTCTCACTATCTTGAACCTTATCTGCATTACTTCCTTTACCATTGGATAACGCGGTACTGTTCTCCAATATTTTGTCCGCATTCTAAAAGAGAAACAAGCAGACACATCACATGTTTACCATGTTGTATATGAAACTCATTTTGGTAAATGAGTTCAGTAGTAAAGTGGACAGGATAACAGCATGAAACAAACATATATCTATGTACCATGGTCTATATCATTCTAGTTTTTGTTGCCAAATCAAGATAGAGACACAGTTCAAATAATATTTGTTCAAGACAAAGCAGAATAGACAGAATATAAGTGTGGGTAACTATAGATCAATAACAACACTTGTAATGTGCATGACATGAGAACATAACTGTTTATTCAATTGAAACTGAAATCAACATAGAGCAGGTTACAACAGCAAACCGGTTAAAGAAACAGGTTTAAAACATACCTGTTGCGCCATTGGAGTTTCAATTCCATCCTTCAAATTTGAAAATAGTTGGTATGAGTAAATACAGTCATGCAAGAGCAAAGGAGTATGAACCATAGCTACAGAACCTGACCTGAGAACAAATCTTCTTCTCCTTTAAGCGTTGAGTTGGGATTCGGAGTGGTGGTCCTCGTGCTTTGGGCACTGCAGTTCCCTTACTAACTGCTCGTGTTTGGGTGCTCTGTGTTGGAGACGGTGCTGTGTCAACTGGAACTGGGTTACTATCTGCCGGGGTTGGGGTTAGAAGGGGTCTAGCTGGTTCTCTATCCAACTGGGTAGGGGTACAATCTGCGAGAGTCTGGGTTATGTGTGGTGGATCTGGTCCTTGGGCAAGTACAACCGTGGTTCTATCTGCATCAACTGGTAGCACTATCTTTTCTGAAGACCGTGTTGTTACTCTCTTAGATACTGCCATCACGCTCTCCAATTCAAATGGCTGATGAACAAGAAAAGTAATTGAAAGTATAGACATTGTATGATAGACAGGTGCAATGGATAGTGGGGAATAAAAGAGGGCATGAAATAATTCATATTTATGTTGTCTAACCAAACAGGATAGCATGACACAATTTCACATATATGATGGCTAACTAAACAGGATAGCATGACACAATTTCACATTATGATGGCTAACTAAAAAAGATGGAAAGACATAGTTCAAAATATGAGATTATGTAAACAGGATGACATGACATAACTATATAATGTGTTTATTAAATAGGTTGGCATGCCATAATTCACATACATTCACGGATAGAATGCCATAATTGAAAATATGATGACTGTAAACACTAAACATGATGAGATGATATAACTATATGATGTCTTTATTAAATGGGTTGCCATGCCATAATTCAGATACATGATGTGTATGTACTATGTAAACATGATGGCATGATATAATTCAAATATATGATTTATATAGTAAGCAAGTAAGCAGATGGCAATCCATATATGATGTAAAAACTAAGCAATGCAAGACAACATGCATGACATGGGTAATATAACCATGCCAAGTTTGAGCATAGACCTCAGGGGGGAAATAGGACTGGTCATCAATCTCTGAATCCTCCTCTAAGGAGCTCTCTATAACCAGCAAGATGTCTGCTTCAGTAGGTAGCATTATCTGCTCTGAATACCTTGTTTTCACTCCAGATACTTCCATCACCGCTTCAAATGGCTGATGCACAGGAAGAGTAGTTGAATATACAAACGTTGCCGAAAAATGGAACACGTAATACAAAAAATGATAGCATGATATAATTCACATACATGATGATTGGCTAAACAGCATGGCATTGCATAATTCACATATATGATGCCTTTGCAACAAGATATCATTGTATAATTCACATATATAATGTCTTGCAACAAGATGGCAATGCATAATTCACATATATGGTAATTAGACACTAAACATGTGGCATTCACACAAAGCATGTCTAAACTAATCAAATGACATAGCAATGCGAGACACCATACGCACGATATGAGCAACATAACCCTGCCAAGTTAGAGCATACACCTCGGGCGGGGGGAATAGGACTGGTCATCTGTCTCTGAATCCTCCTCTGAGGAGCTATCCATAACCAGCGAGATATGCGCTTCGTGAGATAGCATAGTCTGCTCTGAAGACCTTGTTTTCACTCCAGAATTTGCCATCACGGTGTCAAATGGCTGATGCAAACGAAGAGCAGTTGAATGTACTAACATTGTTGACAAATGTAATATGTAACGAAAAAAAGGATGGCCTGATATAATTTACATATAAGAGGACTGGCTATGCAGGATGGCATTGCAAAATTCACATATATGATGCCTGGCTAAACCAGATGGCGTTGCATAATTCACATAAACGATGAATAAACTAAACAGATGGCATTCGCACAAAGGATGTCTAAACTAAGCAGATGACATATTTGATGTATTAAGTAAGCAATGCAAGACACCATATGCATGATATAACCAACATCAGCATGCCAAGTTAGAGCGAAGACCTCAGGGGGTAAATAGGAGTTGTCTTCTCCTTCTGAATCCCCCTCAGAACAGATATCTTCCTCTCGATTACAATCTGAAATGCGTGGAGGGGGGCTGCCTTTGCGCCTACCATGGAGCGACGTCTGCATGAAATTTTATTGCCATGCAAGGCTCGTCTCTTTTGCTCTACATGTTCAGTTCATTCTTTACAATAACTGTCATGCATAGGAATGAAACATAGTGAGATTATGTAAGGAGTGCATGCAGAAATCCAGAGTGATGGTAGCAACCTGTGGATAGACCCGAAACCAATAATAGCAGGCAGATAATGGCTTTAGTTAAAAAATACAGATAATGGCTTCTTTACTATTTTTTCCCACCCAACATGAAACTCATAGTAGACACCGGAGATTAACCAGATAGTAGATAGATACTATTGATAGCGGCCCCGATATGTACCCCACAACCATTTAAAAACCCAAGTTTGACCATTAGTTTGGAGCTGACTCACAGTCTAATCGGTGAACAGGACGATAAAGTAGCATGTAATATTAAGCGATGCATAACGTAAGCAGACACGAAAGAGTGCGACCTCTCTTGCGGACCCGTGTAGTCCTTGAGGTCATCTGCTCGGTTGATGATGGTAATGCAGTTTTCATGGCTGCCAGCGGCAGGGAAGAAGATCTGAGGCGGCGAAAGACAGTCTAGAGGCCGGATCCCTGCTGTGCTGGACCCTTCTTTCGTTGGAGCAGCTGAGCTGGGGTGGACGATGGCGCAGCAGGAGCGGGACAAACCACGCAAGGTTTTCTTTGACAACTATCTGTAAGAGAAGTAATTTTGTAAGGGCTCATTTGAATTGGAGGATTCCAACAATGCAGGGATAGGAAATAGACAGGAATAGGATAGGAATGCACGTGCAAAACAGAGAATTTAAAAACACAGGATTTCTGCCAATCTGGGTGTTTGATTCACAACAATTGGAAGATCACAGGATGCAAAGAAGCATGGTGAGATTAAGTCAAACCACAAGAAAATGTACGGTTATAATGCTATTATGCTACTATCTCTTAGTCTTGTGCTTCATGAATAGGAATTTGAAAAGGAGGACAAGTGAAAATTAAAATTCCTACGTTTTTTCTTTCAAGGAGACACTAAAGGAACAAATCCGTGTGCTCAGTGGACAATATATATGACATGTAGAGTAAAAAAGAGATGCAACAAGTGTACAACCTCTTTGGCGAAGCCATGTCGATCTCAGCGTGATTGGGTTGGCCAGTGAGGATGCTCCGGCTGACTTTGCTGTCGGAGGAGGGGAAGAAGATCTTAGGCGTCTGGAGATGGAGCCCGAGGTACTGCTCCGCTGTGATGGAGGGTTTCGTCGTTGGAGCAGCTCCAGTGAGTTGTACGACGCCGAGGCTGAAGCAGGACAAGAGAGACAACGAACAATGTTAACCTGAGTGGAATTCTAATAGCATCTCCAATACATGACGTAAAATACATAACCACAAAGTGCTAGATGTAAAATACATCAGCCGCTCATCTCTGAACTTAACTGTCGAAACTGAACTTAACTGTCGAAACTGAATTTTGCTGTCGAGACTGAACGCACTAGCAAGGTGAGGCTACACGTCGGTCGACTGACTTTTTCATCTCTGGTCAGTCGACTTTGCAGCCGTTGGATACGAAATCAAGGGCCTGTGGTTCATCTTCAACCTCCACCCCCCTGAGCCGCCAGCCACCACCGGCCAAACAGCAGCCCCCCGCCGCCCGCGGCCGGCGGTGCGCCACCCCGCCCGCCCCGAAAACACTCCCCACCGCCGGTCCGCCGCCGCCCCGGCCATCCCTCTAGGCCCCCCATGCCGAGCTTTTTCTCCGGCGATCCCCACGCCACCGCCCCGCCAACGCCCCGCCACCGCCGGCGACCACCGCCCCCATCCTGAACCCTAAGATAGATAGTGGGGTACCTCTCCGACGAGCCCCCCTCCCCGCTGCGGCTGGTTCTTCCTTCACCCCGGCGAGCCCCCCACCCCCTGAAAATTGACTGACCCAAAAGTCGATTCAGTCGACTGAAGTGTAGCTAAGTCGGAGCAGCATCGCAAGCAAGAGCAAGAGCAAGAGCAGCAGCGCGAGCAAGAGCAATAGCAAGAGCAGACCAGGCAGGGGACCGAGAGCAAGAGCAGAGCTGCAGCACGAGAGAGAGCTAAAGCAGCAGCAGCTCCTACTGATGTGGACGTCGCCGCCAAGGGACCGACGCCGTGGAGGAAGTGGCCGGCGACGCCGCCGTGGATGGAGCCCCGCCGTGTTGGCTCGGGACCGAGCGCCGGCAGCACCGTGAGATCGAATCAAGAAGAAAATGCGGCGATTAATGTACAACCTCTTTGGTGGCGCCGATTAGGCCGCAGCTTCATCCGAGGGAACGGTGATGATGATGCTCTTCCGGTGGTGCAGGTGAAGACGGCGGTGTGGGAATGGAGGTGGCGCGAAAGACGAGGGGAACGTCAGGGAAGCTCCTTGGAGGTGGAGGACGGGGTGGCTGAACCGGCGGGACGATGAGATCGACGACAGATCCTCATCCGGTACGGTGGATGAGGGACGTCGAGGTGTTGCTGTGGACGACGTCGTCGGGGAAGAGGCTCCGGCTGGGTGGCGGATGGAGCAGGGTGTGGGGTTTCGTCGCGGGTTTGCGCGGCCTCGGTGTACGAATGGGTGGGCGGATGGGATGGCAGTGGGGAACCATGGCTTAGAGACGCGCTGGTCCGAAATGTGGGGTAAGTTATGAAAGTACCCCCACCGATTTGAGGCGGTTCTATCGGTTCAGGGGTACCACGGGCATTTCGCGTGTCGGGATTTCACAGGAGGTGGGAGTTTTCGCGCGTGTTGTAATTTCGGAATAGCAAGGCACGGGTTGAGATGGAGGGAGTTGTCGGAGCACAACGAGACAAAGATATATCTTAAATATTTCGGGCTAACAAGGCGCGGGTTGAAATTTCCGGACAAGCCTAACGTGTACTGTACCAAATCAATGCGCACTACAAATGTCATTCAAAACTTTGAATTCATGTTATGTTCCATTAAAATATTTCGCTACGTGTATAATGCATGCAACCTACTACTCAAATGAACATTTTAGTGCATTCCAAACGTATATACTACCGCTTCAATATGAACTAAATTTGAATTCGTTTCTCTATTTGAATAAGATCTACAGTAATGATTGTTGTGAAGTCAAAGCATTTGAATTCGTTTCTCTGTTTTAATAAGATCTACAATCATCATTATTGTCAAGTTAAACCATCGTTTGTGTATTATCTTCACAGCACACCACATGATTAGTCTCGAGTTACATATGAACTATGTGTACTATATGAACTCGAACTAGATTTTTTGAATCCACTTTATTTTGATTTCAAATCACATTACATTTCTAGCTCTTGCTAGATCTTGATAATCTAAACCATGTCTCATATGTATAATGTGTTTATCACATTATGTATGGTGCCCCGCCCCCTACGCCTACAAGTATTTAGATGTGAGTTGCAAACACCACACATTACCACAAATTCAAATAAAATGTGAGAATGTTCGATATATAGTATTGTTTAAATTGTTCGATATTTAGTTGTAAGCTGCAAACGCCACACATTATCACAAATTCAAATAAAATGTGAGATTATTTGATGTATAGTATGGTTTAGATTGTTCGGCATTTAGCTGTGAGTTCCAAACGCCATGCATTATCACATTATGGTATAACATGTGCACAGCACGTGTATCACCGCTATATTCATGCATGTAATGTTTAAAACACTATGATCTCCTATTCAAATATATGAATCCGCTTTCATATCAAATTATGATTTTGTTAGTCTCTTACACCCACACAATCCTCTAACCTTTGTGGCTACCACTAACTTTCTCTCATGCATGCACACGCCCTCCTCGCCCTCCCCCTCCCTCAGCATTCTATCCACCGGGCACATTCATTTTTTTCTTTAGGTCATTCTCCCAGAGTCTCCACAACTCCTTTCCGACACACACTGATCAATAAACCTCTTCAGCGATGCCTGCCTACAACATACACACACACCTTCAATCTCCTCCTTTATGTGTCCTTGCCTCGTGTCTCTCATACGGCCAGACACACGTGTAAACTCTCGCCCCTCTTTTCATCGATCTCACAACCGCACAATCCTCCCCCTATCTAGCTAGTAGTTGGGCCTCTCGCACCACCTCCTAGCTCCATTCTCTCTGTCTATCCGTCTCGCTGGGCCTTATTTGCCTCTAACAAATGGACGTACACCGACCGATCTCTCGCTATACATATAGCTAGCTAGGTCCTTATAACTCATTTTTACCCACACGTCAATCGATCTACCTCATTAGTTGTGTCTCTCCCTTCCTCCGACAAACAACAATTGATCTACCGATCTAGTTAGGTTTGCTTACCAAACACATGGTTCCCCTTCATCATCCATGGATGCGTCCCGACAGATCTATCACGCACAGGCACACACAGAAAGACATCCCCACTCTTATTGATAACATTGTAGTTCCACCCTCAGTTTGTCTAGTAGGCCTCTCCCACCATCTTCGAGAAGCAACTCCATCACCCATCCAGCACTCTACCCCTCTCCCTCCCTCTCCCTCCCTCTCTCTCTCCTCTCCCTCTCTGTCCCATCATATTTCCCGTCCTTCAGTTATGTATGGATGTCGACCGATCTCCCTCAAGACATAGCTCGGTCTCTCCTTCTCAACACATATACGAGTCGTTCTACCTCTATAGTTAGGCTTCTGCCTACCCCAACCCCCACCCACCTCCCCTCCCCCACACACCGATACATCGAGCGCTCTAGTCATGTCTCCCTGCCACACACAAACTTGACATGTGCCCTCTAACGTTCCGGTAGGCCAGTCGCCCTATATCTTTGACTTGCACACACACACAATTTTGATGGCTCTCTTCATCGATCTCGCACCCACCCACTTGATCCTCTCTTCGCCTCTATCGATAGCTATGACCAATCCCTCTCTTCTCGTGGATTGCCCGACCCTCTATGTATGATATGGATAGGCCTCCATTTCACACACATTGCATGCAAAATTTTGTTTGAGATGTCATGGACACATATTCCCACAAATAATTCACAAAATCAACCCCCCACCCCACCCCCACCCCAAAAAAAAAAACACTCACGAACGCGGTTTGTATCTCTCACGCACACCCACGTAGGTGGGGGACGTGCACGAAGAGAAGAGGTGCATGCACGGCGCACGTACTCCCGTCTCTTTCCCAACCACACCCGCGCGGGTACACGGTGGAGATCAGTTCTGTACGAAAAAGGCAGCCCATGTGGTAATTTGGCATGTGTACTGGTTGTCCACATGGTGGAGGGAGGATCGTCTACCACGGGTGAACAAACAAATTGCGACTTGACGTGTTATGTTAAAAAAAGAGGCAAACCATGTGGGGCCTACCTTAGAGGCAAGGCTCTATACACTGGAGTACTTTTGATGTGTCCCGTCAACTCGCAGAACGAGGAGAAGCTTGCTTAGTACGCCGTCTCCCCCGCCCACGGGCGCGGTGGCTCGCAGGATGAGGTGAAGCTTGCTCTGCCTTACGCCCGCTCCCTCGCCCATGCGCGCGGTGGCTCGCAGGATGAGGAGAAAAATTTACTACTCCCTCCGTTTACTCCTCGTCCCTACTACCTTGGTTATAGAGATTACATCATATTGTTTGGAATATATATGTCCTTTAGTAGATTTCAATATGAACTACTAGTACATACTCCAAACACTGATGTATATAGACGTATTTTAGAGTGTAGATTCACTCATTTTGCTCCGTATGTAGCACTCTCCCTCACCCCTCGACCCTCGCCCACGTGGCGGATGTGCAGCAATTCATTCGGTCTCATATAGCCAGAACGATATATAATGCACTACCATTATTGCTCGACTTCCTGAAGAGGCGAAGAGCCAATCGCAAGGTTAATATTTTGGAGATGCCAAGCGCAAGGTTATAGGAGAACGAGTAGTAGGTGCCGCGTCATTTATAAATAAAGTTTGTTTTTCTTCAGTGGCACGTACGCAATATGATACGTTCATATGGAGAGAAAAGGAAACCGCTCCACTATATACATAGTCAGGACGGGCCAGCCTACACGGTTGCTTGCTGGGGTTGCTCTCTTCACACTCTCTCGCACAAAACGACTGTGGCCACATCTCTAACATCCCGGCGGATCACGTCCGCTTGGGGAAGGGGTGGATGCTTAGTGTAGATGCGGTGGCCGTCGCCGACGGCGAAAACCCACTGTCGACACGTCCCGATCAGGGGTCCCCGCCGTTCTCTCTCACAAAGCCGGTGAGGTTGCCTTCGTCCCTTGCTCACTGCCGCGACGTGGGCAGTTGCCGCCCCCCGCCGCCCTCCTCAAGGTTGAGCTACGTCCCTCAGGTACAACTCCCTTAATAGCCGGCTTGCACCACTGCTCCAGCTGCCCACATCACTCCCTGTGGATATTTCTCTACTTCTTTGCCCCGCACATACCTCTACTGGCTTCTACGTACTGTATTTGTGATGAGTTTATGTCTCATCAACTAGTCCCAGTAATCTTATTCTAATCATGCTTCTTCAATTTCTTTGCCACAGGGATGCTCATCTCGATTTTGGTGAAACTGCACAAAATGATCCGATGGTCAAAAGGTTGCAAACTTCATTTATTAGGAAGCTCAAACGTTGCCAGCAAATTGAAGCCTGGTCAGGGTTCACGGTTCAAGGGCTAGGGACTTCATGGATCTTTTTTTTTCTTTAGCTGCCTCTGTTCCAAAATAAGTGTCAACTTTAGTAGTAGTACAACTTTGTACTAAAGTTTGCACAAAGTAAAGACACTTATTTTGGAACGGAGGGAGTACATATTTGCTATGATCTGTCAATCATTGAGATGCAATAGCATGCATGTTAGTCTCCTTTGTATTTGATGAAATGTTGCAACGGGCAACCTTGGACACAAGATACATGTAACAGAAGCTGGAAGCTTCATAGCATTGTACAAATTTATCTCGCTGATAAATTACAGTACGTACTATACTAGTACTTCCTCCGTTCCTAAATATAAGTCTTTGTAGAGATTTGACCATGAACCACATGCGGATGTATATAGATGCATTTTAAGTGTAGATTCATTCATTTTGTTCCGTATGTAGTGGAATCTCTACAAAGACTTATCTACTAGTAATAGCTAGCCCCGACTACTAGGAATTCTCTATCCTCTCCTTGAGCCATATCATCAAAATTGATGTAGCCATTAGATGAAGTAAATCAGTCCATAATAGCCGTCTGATCTAGACGTTGAGAGGCTCCGCACTAAGCCACATGCAAGAATGCAGAAATACCGTGGAACATGCATGTGAGTGGGTTTTAAATCACATCAACATGTCTGCATGCAAGCATGCACCGGTAGCATGCATGTAAGTGAGCTTTTAAGTCCCATTAACATGTCAAAAAGAAAAATATAATCCCATTATGCAGTAGGAGTTGGCTGATCTTTTTTCCTTACGTGGGATGATCTAAATGATGATGGGAGTTTATTTAGTTTGGCTACCACATTTGTCATGCGGTTATAGAGTTTTTTTAGTTCTATGAAATCGATAATTTTGCGCAGAGAGATATACCGCTGTTCCACGGCAACGCGCGGGGACTCATCTAGTAATATTTAGGAACAGAGGGAGTACTATGTAAAGAGTTAGGTGTCGCATGGTGATAGTGTGAGGTGGGCCATGTAATCACTGAGCCTGCGTGTTTTCACTGCTCTTGCACGCCTCCGCTGTAAGAATGGAGAAAATTGTAATCTAGTAGTAGTACCTCCTTTCGCCGAAAGCGTGGGACATCTAGCAATCCTACCACCTCAGTAATAAAGACCAATGAGCCATCAAATCACATAGACCCAGCAGTAAGTTGGACGGACGAAGCAACCATCACTCTTGCGCCAGTGAGAGGTCGCGTCCGCTCTGCCCGGGCATGAATGCGGCACCGCTTCTTTGGAGCGGTGCTGACAGTTTCGGGCGGGAAGCGCGCGCGGGCGATGGAGGGCCTTTGGGTGGGCCAGGCTGGTCAGGAGCGGGCGTGGCAGCTGTCCGCATGTCCCAACCGAACACGCCCGGAAACGAGAGGAGTAGGTCGATCTGTCGCTCTCTCTAACACACACATGCTCTTAAACACACACACACACACGCACCATGGTCCCGTTGCACCTTCTAACGTGACTTATTACACCTAGACGGAGGGAGTAGTAAGTATACGAGATACGGTGGCACACTGACTTAAGTCGAATACAAGTGCCCAAAATTTGTGTGCATGTTGTAATAAGGATTCACTTAAAATAGTACGTGAGCGAACAGAGGGATCAATTGGACAGTGTTCCCGAGCAGTAGCGAGATGTGTGAGGTAAGATACACCGCTGGCGCTTTTAATTTTTCTTATTAATTTTTTGTTTCACCCTCTGACTGGTGGGACCCAACGTACAACGTGGAGAGCGGTAAGGTGACTAAGGCTGCATTATTTCTGCACCACTGTGGATAGTCTTACCACCAAAGCCACATGACACGATTATGATTGAAATCCCAATGACTCCCACACACACAGAAAAAACACGACATGCTTGTCACACGAATGCAGGAATGTATAAAAGGTTATTTCCCTCTCGTTGAACATAATGGGAGGGTTGTGTAGCTGGTTAGCCTGTTTGCTCATCAAACTTGAGGTCTCGGGTTCGATAACTACACTTGAGCATAATTTGTGCCAGGAGGATTCTTTGACTGGTCAAAATGCTTTCTAGGGTTTGCACGCTTCACACTCTCTCTCCAGTATATATATACACGTTGGAGCCTCAGTGCTTGTAGTTGCTCTCTTCACACTCTCTCGCCCTCTCGCGCTGGAGCCTCAGCGCTTGTAGTTGCTCTCTTCACACTCTCTCGCCCTCTCCAGATCTAAACAAGACTTCGTTGGCCTCTCTCTCCCCTCACTGCTGCTCAAAGAGCCGGCAGGATCCGTCCGCCGGGAAGGGAAGGAGGCTTAACGCTGTCGCCATCGGCGAGGGACTACCGGCGCAGCTGTTCACTTTCCACCCAGCGTCGGCACGGGAGGGCCTCCGACCACTTCTTCTTTGTCGCCGTCCCATCGCCCACCGAACCACGCCCCAAGAACCTTAAGGTATAATTTACTTACTCCACATGCATTGCTCTAGCTGCATGTATACCATGAATCTAGGACGTGGTTCAAAGAGGAAAGGTGTAACGCCCACGATGCAGCTATATCTCCCACGTGTCGAGGCACGACTTGGAGGCATAACCGCATGGTGGTTTTGTCGCAAGAAGGGTCATCTTCACACAATCCCATGTAATGGACAAGAATGGGATAAAGAGTTGGCTTACAGTCGCCACTTCACACAATACATAAATTGCACATACATCATTCAGAGTACAATCAAGGTCCGACTACGGAACCAAAATGAAAGAAGACAACCCCAAATGCTAGATCCCCGATCGTCCCAACTGGGCTCCACTACTGATCATCAGGAAACGAAACATAGTAACGACCAAGTTCCTCGTCAAACTCCCACTTGAGCTCGGTTGCGTCACCTGCACTGGTATCGTCGGCACCTGCAACTGTTTTGGTAGAATCTGTGAGTCACGAGGACTCAGCAATCTCACACCAGTGAGATCAAGACTATTTAAGCTTATAGGAAGGATGGGGTAATGAGGCGGAGCTGCAGCAAGCACTAAGCAAATATGGTGGCTAACATACGCAAATAAGAGCGAGAGGAGAAGCAACGCAATGGTCGAGAAGCTAGAAGTGATCAAGAAGTGATCCTGAAACTACTTATGCACAACCATAACTCAAGAACCGTGTTCACTTCCCGGACTCCGCCGAAAAGAGACCATCACGGCTACACACGCGGTTGATGCATTTTATTTAAGTCAAGTGTCAAGTTCTCTACAACCGGACATTAAAAAATTCCCATCTGCCACATAACCGCGAGCACGGATCTCGAAAGTTTATACCCTGCAGGGGTGTCCCAACTTAGCCCATCACAAGCTCTCACGATCAACGAAGGATATTCCTTCTCCCGGGAAGACCCGATCAGACTCGGAATCCCGGTTACAAGACATTTCGACAATGGTAAAACAAGACCAGCAGGACCGCCCGCTGTGCCGACAAATCCCGATAGGAGCTGCACATATCTCGTTCTCTAGGCACACCGGATAAGCTAAGCGTACATGTACCAACATAACCCAAGTTGCCGAGGGACGGTCCCGCACGGTGCTCTAGTTTGGACCAACACTCAGAGGAGCACTGGCCCGGGGGGTAAAATAAAGATGACCCTTGAGTCTGCAGAACCCAAGGGAAAAAGGCTTAGGTGGCCAATGTTAAAACCAAGGTTGGGCCTTGCTGGAGGAGTTTTATTCAAAGCGAACTATTAAGGGGGTCCCATAACCCCAAACGCCTAAGGAACGCAAAATCAAGGAACATAACACCAGTATGACGGAAACTAGGGCGGCAAGAGTGGAACAAAACACCAAGCATAAGGCCGAGCCTTCCACCCTTTAGCAAGTATATAGATGCATTAATTAAATAAGAGATATTGTGATATCCCAAAATCATCATGTTCCAACATGGAGCAATCTTCATCTTCATCCGCAACTAGCAACGCTATAAGAGGGGCTGAGCATAGCGGTAACATAGCCAAACAACGGTTTGCTAGGAAAGGTGGGTTAGAGGCTTGACATGGCAATATGGGAGGCATGATATAGCAAGTGTAGGTAGCACGGCATAGCAATAGAGCGAACAACTAGCAAGCAAAGATAGAAGTGATTTCGAGGGTATGGTCATCTTGCCTGAGATCCCGCAAGGAAGAAAAAGAGTCCATGAAGAAGACAAACGGACGTAGTCGAACGAATCCTCACAATCGCAACGTAACCGGAACTATCAAGGAGAAGCGCAACCGGAAAGAAGCAAACAACATGGTAAACAACCATCACATAAGCATGGGATGATGCACAAGCAAGTATGATGCATGTCCAGTTTAATGAGGCATGGCAAAGTGCACAAACAATACTACAAATTAAGTGGAGCTCAATATGCAACGAGTTGCATATTGACAAAACACCACATCAAATATTTAGTTCTCTCTCGTTTATGTACCCAACAATATTAAATGTTGATTAACATGGAAAGAGGTGAAGCATAAGTAAACTAACTATTTAGGCAAGTTTAAATGATGTTGATTAACATGGAAAGAGGTGAAGCAAAAGAGGTGAAGAACAGAAACTACAGCACACCCATAGTGATGCAGAAGACGGCGGTAGCGGGACTTGGCGCGGGGACTTGGCAAAGCGGTTGTGGACTTGGGGACGAGCTCACTCCGGCGAGGGACTTGGCGGGGCGACGACTCCGTGGTGGCGTTGTACAACTGCAGAACTTGGCGCAGCGAGCATGGATCCGAGGCAGGGGACTCGAGGAGGACTTGGCGCTGGCCTCATCCTCGAAGCAGAGGAAGCAGGTGCGCAACGACGCCGAGGATAGCAAGGAGGTGGCTCTGGTCGGTGGGTCGAGGGACTTGGCCGGCGGCGCGGCATGGAGCAGATCGGGCGCGGGGATGGAGCTCCAGTGGCGCGACTTGGGCTCCATGGAGGGCAGTGGCCGATGATGTTGCCTGAAGAAAGAAAAATGCAGAAGAGGATTCAGAGAGGAAACACGGGGAGGAAAGCAGAGAGTGACGGCGGGCATGCGGGCAAGGCGACTCATCTGCTCGGTTTCGCCGGCGACGGCTGGCCGGAAGGAGGCGGAGATGAAGGGACACGGGGCCATGGGAGGAGCTCGAACGATTCCCTCGTGAGAAGCTCGAGGGTTGCGAGGATGAAGGCGACCGCGGCTTGAGGCGCGTACGGACGACGGGGACGGGGCTGAGACGGCGGGATCCAGCAAAGCGGCGAGGTTCGGCAACGACGGGGATGACGGGCTGCTCCGGTTGGCAGCAACGAGGCGATGGAGCTCGTGCTCCTGGACGATGAGAGGCTCGGGGCATGAGCAGGGGAGGCTGGTCTCGGGAGGTGCTCGTCTCCTTGGGTCGACGAGGAGAGCGAGGAGGCTCCCGGTGGCTGGATGGATTTGTGGGTGGCAGCGAGTGGAGACCGAGTGAATCGGGCGCGGCTGCGCTGGTTGGGGATAGATCCCGAAGGAAGAAGGAGGCTGGCGCTCGGTGGTGGTTGGGCGAGGGGATCGAGGGAGATCGGTGAGGGGATCCCGATGTGAGAGGTCGAGTCGCAGCGGCGACAGGGAGGATGGGACAGCTCCCTGGATTTTAGTTTTGGACTATTTAAATAGGTAGGTGGGTTAGAGGGTGACCCTCCGATTAGATCGGACGGTCGAGAAAAATAGGCTAGGGAATCAAATAAGAAAATGGAGATGTTTTATAGACGTTTGGGGATGATCCGTACCCAACGGTCATGACAGCTCGGGTCAGGTTCGGGACAGCTTCGGATGCGCACGCGAGGGGTTTGAGCACTGAGCAGGAGATTAAGCGGCCATACAAGAGGGACTCGAAAACCCGGGTTGGTCTCGGAACGGACAACTGAGAGACGCGGCAACTACGAAAGAACAAAGAGTTCTAAGAAAACATGCGGATGCAATGCGGATGATGTGATGATGAATGCAACAAATAAATAAATACACACAACGATAACGAAAAATATGGAAGCCGTCTGGAGCGTCGGTCTCGGGGCGTCACAACACTCCTCCACTTACAAGAGATCTCGTCCCGAGATCTAGGATGGCACCGGGGAGAAACGGAAGAGGAACAGGTAAAACAAGTTGCTTCTTTGACAAACGAGTGAAACCAATGAACCTTGAGAGGTTGAAAACTTGAAAGAAGAATACGACAGACTTGAACAAAATTGAGAAGACTCCGTTAGAAAAGAGAAACAAGGAACACCATGTGAACCTTGGAGCTTGCAAAACTATGAATGACGAGCAAAATAGACAAGAAGGAATTGAAACCACTCTGGTTGAAATGAGATAAACAAGGAGCAAGGGAGAACAAATTCGAACAACACTTCGGTTGAAAAGAGATGCAAGACTTGATAAGATGAAAAGAACTTGAAAAGAAAACACAACACACCGGTTAAATGGATAAGCAAGGAAAGAACATGATCTTCACAATTCGAGATGATGAGCGAAGAGAGCAACATCACATTGCCTCCGGAAGAAGGAATAGAAGATAGATCATTAGAACAAAAGACTTGAGAAGGAAATGCCAACTTCTGCCACAAATGAACTAGGAAAGCCTCCTTGCAAGAAGGTTAGAACGGAGTTGTTGGAAAACTAGCAACGAAAAGAATAAGCTTGAAGTGGGATTATGGAAACAACTCAAAAGTTAGAGGTGTATACATGCCACTACGGAAAACAATTGATTGCTTGAGAGCAACACTGAGATGAAAACTTGATTCGCTGAGAGAATAGGAGAAAAACATGGATCATTGATAAGCACCACGAATAGCAACATTCCCAATGGAAGGCTTTAGGTGAAATATAACCTAAGATAACTCCAATGAAGAAACGATGGGTTTAAATATCTCATTCTTGACAACATGTGAATCATGAAACATGAATGAAACCGTCAAAATGACATAACACCACCTCAAAAGATATTGTAGAAAGAATTGCACTTTGGAATGCAAGATGAAGAATTCTTGAACTCCTCAAAACAAAACATGTGTTGAGCACCATGTTTATTTTCAAGTATGGCTTGATGGATCATAACTTCGAGAGAAATCTTGAAGAACAATTGAAGAATGAAAAGAATCCTTGACGAACCACCATGTGAACCTTCCATGAAGAACTCCGGTAAAACAAGGATGATAGAAAGAGAGAGAAGTTGAAAACACAAGGTGAAGCCTTGCAACGATTTAGATGGAGCTTCGCGACAAGATAATGCGGAAAAACTTGGAACTCCGGAAGAGAAAAAGATGAAGCATCTCGAACCGAGAAATGTGACATGATGAACAACTCTGGAAAGAAGAAACTAGATCACTTGGATTAAACCATAATAAGAATTACGTTATGCATATCCTTCACCAATTTAAATTGATGACAAGCAACGGATTTGGCATACTACTTATTCTCATAGAAAGGATTAAGAGAGATATAGTACAAACTTGAGAAAATTCTTCAACGATCCACCGGTAGGATTGGAAAGAACGAATGAATTGATATGATAACCAAGGAAGAGAACTCTTGAACGAACCACCGTAAGGACTGAAAATGAACAAAGAAAAGATAGCGAAACACCGGGACGAATTAGAAAAAGAACGAAGATACTTGAGAGAATTTAGATACAAATGAACGAAGAGATCACGAGCTGATTAGAGAATACTTGAATGATGCACCGGTAAGATTTGGAAAACGAGAGCTGAAGGCTAAGAATGAATAATTCTGAGACGATGGACTTCGGAGAATCAAACTAAAAAGACTCCTGAATTGCTCCGGATGGGTGAAAAGAATTCTCACAATCGAAAACAATTATGAGAGGATGGCGTCAAGCTAGAACCATGAATCTTGAAGAGAATGGAGCAAGATTTAAGAGAAACTCTTCTTCGGTCTTCAAATGTTGAGAATGACGATGAGAAACACCACCATGAATTGTTGAGGCACTCCAGAATGAAAATTAGAAAGGTTGAACCAACGACGAAAAGAATTTGAAAGATCTTGGAGAAAGACATATGACTGATGATCACCCATTCTTACGTCAAACTTTGAAAAGAATTTTTAGAAGCTCCGGGTAAATTAGAAGAGTCAGGTAAGATTGTGGGGAAAGACTTGTGGGTTAGGGCCCACTCAAAAGAACCACCCTTGAATGATTGGTAGAAAAGAGAGGCTGCACCGGTTGAATTAAATAGCTTGAATGAGATAGCATCCTCAAAAGAACTTGAGTGAATTGAGAATGGAAACTTGAATCTTCTGAGATATCTTCATCACTCCGGAACAATTGAATAGCGAGAAGTGGATGATTAAGAGGTGCACCGGTACGAGAAAAACATTTGAAACAAGGAAAAGATATGATCGACAAAGCTTGAATTTAATCCACTGGAGAAGAAAAGAGAATGATGAACTTGAAGCTTCGTTAGTATCTTCGTGAGAATCACCGGATAATAACATTGAAAGAAAATAATGGAGAAACTTCACATCTATAAGATGGATAGATGATTAAGAAATCAGAGTCCTTGAAGAAAAAGGGTGGGAAGGCGGGAAAACAAAGGCAACTTGGCACGGATGAAACAAACAACGTTGGGAAAACTGAGAGGTGATCTTGCGAATGTTGAGATGATCGGATCCACTTGAAGAGAAGCACGCCGATTGGAAAGAATTGAAAAGACAACCTTGAAGATCAAGAAGGATTAGCATCCACATAGAAATATGAGAACACCACTTAGGAAAGGTATGGAATCAACACTTGACATTGAAGCAACTCGAATACCACAACTCAAAACAAAACAAAGGATTTGGCTCGCGGAATAAGACGGAACAAACATATGATAGAGATTTTGTCCGAAGTTTTCGTGGTGGGGCCCACATGGGCTCGATCGAACAGCACCGTCATGTACAAGGTAGTGCACATGACATACGCAGCGTCCCCGAGTCGGCATAGCCAAGGACTCTTTAAGACACTACGAGACCACTGTAAAACCGACCGTGGATAGGCGGACCATTAGACGTCGAACCCCAATCTCATATCATGCATCTGTCGGAAAGATACCCTATGAGCTACTTGAATTCCCACTTATAAACTCCCAAAACTTTCTTGTTATGCAATCAGGTGTTGGGGATACAGGGGATGCAATATATCTCACCCAAACTAACAATACCTAGATCCAGCTGTATCCATCCTTCAACACATAACCAAGAAACCTTCAGATCATTTACCTCAACCTTCGAAAAGCATCCGTTATATGAGTTATGGCAATACTCCCGAACTCCCGCCCCAGTACTGGGTGGTGTCGAGGTGATCTCACCAACAACTGCATAAAAGAGATTTTCGATGTCGGCGAAACTCAGGTATTCCAGAACTGCAACGATAAAATTGTGACGACAACACCTCGGAGCTCAACTCCCCGGGACACTGCCACAACCCCTAAATGTCAGGAGGCACCAAGAACAATGTTCTCGTCACAAAACCATCGGAACGATTCCAAGATACCCACGTGATCCTAAATTTTTTTAGTGAAATTTGAGGAGAGGAGAGTCAAAACTTCTACGTCAGGGGGCCTCGCCAGAGCGACGAAGGGACTGAGGATTAAAAAGAATCGTACTCTCCGATATATATAATCCTAAGACTCAAAACATTTTTTTCTAGACTCAACAACGCCAGCGATTCGATCAAGCAGGGGGCTCCTAACTCAGGGATGGCTCTGATAACCAACTTGTAACGCCCACGATGCGGCTATATCTCCCACGTGTCGAGGCACGACTTGGAGGCATAACCGCATGGTGGTTTTGTCGCAAGAAGGGTCATCTTCACACAATCCCATATAATGAACAAGAATGGTATAAAGAGTTGGCTTACAGTCGCCACTTCACACAATACATAAATTAAACATACATCATTCAGAGTACAATCAAGGTCCGACTACGAAACCAAAATGAAAGAAGACAACCCCAAATGCTAGATCCCCGATCGTCCCAACTGGGCTCCACTACTGATCATCAGGAAACGAAACATAGTAACGACCAAGTTCCTCGTCGAACTCCCACTTGAGCTCGGTTGCATCACCTGCACTGGTATCGTCGGCACCTGCAACTGTTTTGGTAGAATCTGTGAGTCACGAGGACTCAACAATCTCACACCCGCGAGATCAAGACTATTTAAGCTTATAGGAAGGATGGGGTAATGAGGTGGAGCTGCAGCAAGCACTAAGCAAATATGGTGGCTAACGTACGCAAATAAGAGCGAGAGGAGAAGCAACACAATGGTCGAGAAGCTAGAAGTGATCAAGAAGTGATCCTGAAACTACTTACGCACAACCATAACACAAGAACCGTGTTCACTTCCCGGACTCCGCCGAAAAGAGACCATCACGGCTACACACGCGGTTGATGCATTTTAATTAAGTCAAGTGTCAAGTTCTCTACAACCGGACATTAACAAATTCCCATCTGCCACATAACCGCGGGCATGGCTCTCGAAAGTTTATACCCTGCAGGGGTGTCCCAACTTAGCCCATCACAAGCTCTCACGATCAACGAAGGATATTCCTTCTCCCGGGAAGACCCGATCAGACTTGGAATCCCGGTTACAAGACATTTCGACAATGGTAAAACAAGACCAGCAAGACCGCCCGCTGTGCCGACAAATCCCGATAGGAGCTGCACATATCTCGTTCTCAGGGCACAGCGGATAAGCTAAGCGTACAGGTACCAACATAACCCAAGTTTCCAAGGGACGGTCCTGCATGGTGCTCTAGTTTGGACCAACACTCAGAGGAGCACTGGCCCGGGGGGTAAAATAAAGATGACCCTTGAGTCTGCAGAACCCAAGGGAAAATGGCTTAGGTGGCAAATGTTAAAACCATGGTTGGGCCTTGCTGGAGGAGTTTTATTCAAAGCGAACTGTCAAGGGGGTCCCATAACCTCAACCACGTAAGGAACGCAAAATGGAGGAACATAAGACCGGTATGACGGAAACTAGGGCGGCAAGTGTGGAACAAAACACCAGGCATAAGGCCGAGCCTTCCACCCTTTACCAAGTATATAGATGCATTAATTAAATAAGAGATATTGTGATATCCCAAAATCATCATGTTCCAACATGGAGCAATCTTCATCTTCATCTGCAACTAGCAACGCTATAAGAGGGGCCGAGCAAAGCGGTAACATAGCCAAACAACGGTTTGCTAGGAAAGGTGGGTTAGAGGCTTGACATGGCAATATGGGAGGCATGATATAGCAAGTGTAGGTAGCACGACATAGCAATAGAGCGAACAACTAGCAAGCAAAGATAGAAGTGATTTTGAGGGTATGGTCATCTTGCCTGAGATCCCGCAAGGAAGAAAAACGAGTCCATGAAGAAGACAAACGGACGTAGTCGAACGAATCCTCACAATTGCAACGTAACCGGAACTATCAAGGAGAAGCGCAACCGGAAAGAAGCAAACAACATGGTAAACAACCATCACATAAGCATGGCATGATGCACAAACAAGTATGATGCATGTTCGGTTTAATGAGGCATGGCATGGGAAAGTGCACAAACAATACTACAAATTAAGTGGAGCTCAATATGCAACGAGTTGCATATTGACGAAACACCACATCAAATATTTAGTTCTCTCTCGTTTATGTACGCAACAATATTAAATGTTGATTAAAATGGAAAGAGGTGAAGCATATGTAAACTAACTATTTAGGCAAGTTTAAATGAGGCCGGAAATAACAAACAACAATTCCGGAAAATCCTCATGTGCATATTTTAGATTTGGTACTGTTCTGCCCTAAACCATATTTTAGAGTTGTTAAACATGCAAGATGAGTGCACCATGTTAATATATGCATTTTTCAACCCCATTTACATATAAAGTTTATTAAATTTGGAGCTACGGTTAATTAGTTAGGAAATAAATCATTTTAACATGGCATTTATGCAAAATTAACCAAACAGCAAGTTTAAACATTTTAACATGGATGAAAGCAGCATAATATGAAACTAGACAGAAATCTAAGCATTTTTCATATATAATGTTTTTACATAAGATGCATGGTTTGTGAATTATCGATGCATGAACATTAAGAGGTTTCCTGAAAAACTGGCGTTCTCTGGATTAATGGGGAAATTCGCAGACATGAAAAGAACACTACGCGGGCCAAAACTGCTGGGCGGGCTGGGCTGCTCGCCATGGGCCAAGCGCAGTCGGTGGAGAGGAGCGTTGGCTGGAAGGGGGCGCTGGGCCTGGGGTGGCTGTGTCCCAGCCGGATCGGTCAACGGGAGAGGGGTCGGGCGAGCTGCTCTGCTCGTTTCTGAAGAACAGAAACAGCAAGACACCCATAGCGATGCAGAAGACGGCGGCAGCGGGACTTGGCGCGGGGACTTGGCAAAGCGGCGGTGGACTTGGGGACGAGCTCACTCCGGCGAGGGACTTGGCGGGGCGACGACTCCCTGGTGGCATTGTACGGCTGCAGAACTTGGCGCGGCGAGCATGGATCCGAGGCAGGGGACTCAAGGAGGACTTGGCGCTGGCCTCGTCCTCGAAGCAGAGGAAGCAGGTGCACAACGACGCCGGGGACAGCAAGGAGGTGGCTCCGGTCGGTGGGTCGAGGGACCTGGCCGGCGGCGCGGCTTGGAGCAGATCGGTCGCGGGGATGGAGCTCCAGCGGCGCGACTTGGGCTCCATGGAGGGCAGTGGCCGATGCTGTTGCCTGAAGAAAGAAAAATGCAGAAGAGGATTCATAGAGGAAACACGAGGAGGAAAGCAGAGAGAGACGGCGGGCATGCGGGCAAGGCGACTCATCTGCTCGGTTTCGCAGGCGGAGATGAAGCTCGAGCTCGAACGATTCCCTCGCGAGAAGCTCGAGGGTTGCGGGGACCAAGGCGACCGCGGCTTGACGCGCGTACGGACGACGGGGACGGGGCCGAGACGGCGGGATCCGGCGAAGCGGCGAGGTTCGGCAACGACGGGGATGACGGGCTGCTCCGGTTGGCGGCAGCGAGGCGATGGAGCTCGTGCTCCTGGACGACGAGAGGCTCGGGGCATGAGCAGGGGAGGCTGGTCTCGGGAGGTGCTCGTCTCCTTGGGTCGACGAGGAGAGCGAGGAGGCTCCCGGTGGCTGGATGGATTTGTGGGTGGCAGCGAGTGGAGACCGAGGGAATCGGGCGCGGCTGCGCTGGTTGGGGATGGATCCCGAAGGAAGCAGGAGGCTGGCGCTCGGTGGTGGTTGGGCGAGGGGATCGAGGGAGATCGATGAGGGGATCCCGATGTGAGAGGTCGAGTGGCGGCGGCGACAGGGAGGATGGGACAGCTCCCTCGATTTTAGGGTTGGACTGTTTAAATAGGTAGGTGGGTTAGAGGGTGACCCTCCGATTAGATCGGATGGTCGAGAAAAATAGGCTAGGGAATCAAATAAGAAAATAGAGATGTTTTATAGACGTTTGGGGATGATCCGGATGCAACGGTCATGACAGCTCGGGTCAGGTTCGGGACAGCTTCGGATGCGCACGCGAGGGGTTTGAGCACTGAGCAAGGAGATTAAGCGGCCATACAAGAGGGACTCGAAAACCCGGGTTGGTCTCGGAACGGACAACTGAGAGATGCGGCAACTATGAACGAACAAAGAGTTTTAAGAAAACATTCGGATGCAATGCGGATGATGTGATGATGAATGCAACAAATAAATAAATACACACAACGATAACGAAAAATATGGAAGCCGTCTAGAGCGTCGGTCTCGGGGCGTCACAAAAGGAGTGGATGAAAGTAGTGGGAAAAGTTGTATATAGCATGAATCTAGGACGTGGTTCAAAGAGGAAATGAAGGGGGAATGTTGTATAGCATGAATCTTGGACGTGGTTCAAAGAGGAAAGGAATGGGGGAAAGTAGTGGGGAAAGTTTTATCGCATAAATCGGACGTGGTTCAAAGATGAAAGGAAGGGGCGAAACTACTAGTTCAAAAAGGAAAGGAAGGGACAAGGCTGTAGAGTTTGAGCAGGACTAGATTTGTTGCGCTCACATAGGGAAAGGTGTCTAAAGATAACAAAACTGGGACCAACACAAATATGCTCCTTGGTTGTTTGTTCTTTGTTGCAACAGACTGTGCATGACCACAGTACATTGGTAGATGCACATGGTGCTGGTGCGTCCACTGTCCCGTGCAACTCATTAGCTGTTGTTAATGTAAGGCCCTGTTTGGTTAAAAACTCCCTAGTCCCTACCTGCTTGGTTCCAGGGACTAAACATGGACTAGACATTATTAAATGACATGCTAAAAGACCATGTTACCCCTAGTAATGAACTAATAGAGACAAGGTGCGATGCGTGGCAGGGGCAACTATTGGAAAAAGTCCCAAAAAGACTCCCTCGGGGTCTTCTTTCTTTAGTCCCAAATGCCCACTTTTAGTCCCTAAAAGTCCCTCCTGTTTGGTTTAGATGGGACTGACACGGAGTTTTTTTAGTCCCTACACCAAAATGTCCTTGTAAACAAACACCCTCTAATAATGCCGCTGGAAAATTGATGCAATGCCACAGTTAAAGCAAATTACATGTTTAACGAATTTTATTGTTAATATAATCTCTATGTTAATATTAATCAATGCCACCGTTTGAGAAATGCTACTGTCTTGCTTTCTTTCCCATTTAGATAAGGTAGATGCTTCTTTTTGTTGGCTTCTGTGTCATCCACCGTTATTGACCACTAATTGTTTCCTTTGCACCTCTGTGTAAACAGGGTTATCTACTTCACCTCGTTGCCATTGTGACCTTTTGTTGCACTGCACAAAACACTTTTCTTTTTAAGAGTGTTTTGTGAAGTTCAACCAAAATGTCACACCGACAACGTTGCTTGATTGCTTGATCTTAGTGGAACTGCACAAGAGGAGATCTTACTTCCTATCCGTTAAGGCGAATTTGGTTCAGATCTTCTTCTTGTGAGTTGTTTGAATTCCGCATCATGAGAGGTCAGTACTAGCATTCTTTCACATGATTCTGCAGTGTGCTTTCATATGTTGTGCTACTTGTACGATAATGTTGCTTGATTTTAATGAGCTGCACAAATGGAGACAAGACTTCCAATCTGTATGTGCACCGTAATATCCCATTGAGGTAAGATAAGGATATTTCACAACTGCTGGCCTGCATTTTGCCACTTTCATCAGAAAATTAAGTTAGTACTATACTTGTGCTCCCTAATTAACATGCCAAATCTTACATTGAAGGCGAAGCTTGTCTGTTATTGAACCAAGTGATGAAGGGGAAGAACAAGCGGAACAAAAACAAAAATGAACTCCCGGTGCTGTAATGAAGCACTGGAACTGTGATGACACAAGTAATGATATAGTTTTGCATCTTAATTTATTGCTATGGCTGGAGCGAGCAATTGTTTTGCCACTGATTTGATGCCACTCTTAATGTAATATGTAATTATCTCTACTTGTGCAAACAGGGATCTTCTTTGAAGATACCATATATTTTAGTGGAACTGCACAAGAAGATGTTGGAAACATTAAACTAATCGAGGAGTATATAGTAAGCATGGCCACCACCGTAGATAGCAACAGATGGTTCCGGAGAAGTGCTTCATCTTTATGCTCTACACAATAAGCCTCCTGACAAAGATTGGTACTCGCCCACTGATAACATCCATATGATTGAGCTTTGTCATCTCTATTGGTGTTGTGCTACTGTTTAGATACTGTCATGAAAAAGTGGTATTGTCCTTGAGAAGTGCTTCATCTGTGCTGTTTTCAATATTTCCTTTCCTTTTTTGAGCAAACAGGGATGCTTGCATTTAGTAGTCCTCTTGTCGTTGCACAACAGGATCATCTTCCTCTGAAGAAGAATATGGAGTACGTGAAGTGACTAGTTCCTATTATGCCAGGATGAAGAAGCCCTGTCTATCTTCTCATCAGAAGGAGCAGTTGAAGGATGGTTACATTACTCCCCACAAGACCAAACTAACTTCAGCTCAGAAGGACTGACAAATCTCCATTTTTTTGCTGTGATGCGCGAGTACAATGTTGTTCTAGGATTCTTTCTGGTGAGTTCCATTTTTCTAAAAGTGTGCTCTACATGGACCATGTATGTGCCTGTTGAAACTGTCAATTCATAGTACAGTTTGCTTTATACTAATCACTTATTTTGTATTTGTGCAAACAGGGGTGCTCAGCTTGATTTCAATGGGAGCTGCACAAAATGTTCATGAATACATCGAATCATTCATTTCCACCACAAGAAAGGAGGTGCCGATAAGTTCAAGGCGTTGCAACATATAAGGGCGACATCATACAAGCTACGCGCGAATTTGGTTGATTTTGGTGGAACTGCACAAAAAGAACAGCTGGTTTATTTAGCACGAGGTGCCATGTCAATGTCCGAACTGATGGCAAACCCTGCCCATTCCACAATCGTAGGCATTTGATATTTTGGAATGGGACAACCTTGTCAAAATTTTCTCATTGATTTTAGCAAGACATGCGTTTGATATTTTCGAATGGGACGCCCTTTGCTGTCAGCAGCGTCGATCAATTTTTTCTTTATTCTTTAGTTGTGAAGTAAATATTGCCTCTGACATGTGAGTCACCGAGATGCATAATCATTGATTGTTTTGAATGTTCTCTATGAATTGCCAGGCCTGTGTGTTTGATTGCAATGTACAGAAACGTTAAAAGCTGCTCAAACTCTTTGTACTCCTTTTGTTCTTTTTACTTCGCACATTGTGAAAGTGCATACTTTTTTGTATAAGATTGGTCAAAGTAGAGATACTTTGACTGCAGAGAAAACTTGTATGCAGACTAGAAAGGACCGGAGGGAGTACATGTGAAACTGCTGCAAACGAGGTGATCACCCTGGGAATAATGCTAGTACGTATTGTTTTGCATGTTCATCCAATGCCAGTGATACAGGAATTCAAACTAATCGAAATAAATTCATTCATACACGGTCGGATTTCATATAAACATGCCGAATTTCATTACATTTCATACATTCTTCAACTAAAAAGGGGTGCGCTGGAGGTATAATTAATTAACCGAAGCTACCCACCTGTGTCCCGTTGAGCCGAACAGAAGCTTCAATGACTTAACTGCAGGTGCACTTGCGTAACTGACATGTGGCCTGTTGGGCCCACGTGTCAGTCAGCCAACTGCACCAGCAGTTCAGTAGAAGCGGCGTTCTTCTCCAGCGCAGCTCTCCGACTCCATGTCGCCGCCAAGAAGCTGACCGGCTGACAATGGTCAACCCACCTAGCTTGGCTTCAACCGGAGGGTAGCAGCGGTGGCCTTACTTGGACCCGAGCGGCGGCGACCTACCGTGTTCTACTCTTCCTCATTTTCTGTGTGGCGCGACCTCGTTGGCAGCGGGGCGGGGCCTTGGCGGAGCCGGCGATGTCCTCTGTCTCGTTGCCGGTGGGCAGCGCCTCAGCGGAGCGGTGGAAATCCTCCCCCACGTTGCCGGCAGGGTGGGGCCTCGGCTGAGCCGGCGATGTCCTCTGCCTCGTTGTTGGTGGGGCGGGGCCTCGGCGGAGCCGGCGGTGTCCTCTGCCACGTTGTTGGCGCCGCGGGGCCTCGGCGGAGCAGGGCCTCGTCGGCGCCAGCGGAGCGGGGACTCGTCGGAGCCGGCATTGTCCTCTACCTCGTCCTCGGTCTCGCCAAATAGCGCCTCACCCGCTTCATCGCCCTCTTTGCTAGCCTCTTTGTAGGCGGCCGCATCCTCCGCCAGCGAGATGCGGTACCGCCAGCGCTCGAGGTGGCCCTTGCGGGCGGAGCGGTACGAGTCGAGCAGCGCCTCCTGCTCCACCCGCTCCATGGCGATCTGCTCCTCTGCCTGCAGGTGCTCCTGGAGGAGCTGGTGGTTGTAGGTGGCGTCGGCCTGCGCCTCCCGGAACTGCTCCTCACGCATCTGCCTCACCCTGTCCATATATTGGGCACGGGCCTCACCGATGGTCATGGTGCAATGCACCGGCGAGGATGGCGCGGAGGAGGGGGTTCGCGCCGGATCATCGACTACCATGTTCTCCATTGGGACGTCATCGTCCTCCGGCTGCCTGCCGGCCAGCCGGTCGGCAGCAATGGTTGCCATCTCCTTGTGGTCCGTCGTCCGCCTGTCCCGAAGAGCGCTGGAGCGCGAGGAAGCCATGGTGGGCAGTAGGGGTGTGGACAGGAGAAAGGGAACGGATGCGGATGACTGCGGCTATGGCCGGCGCAGTAGTTTATATAGCAATGGTGGGCGGGCGGAGGGACGGACGTGTGGCGTCGGATTACCCGCCTCAGCAACCGCGTATCATTAATGTGGGCGGCAGATGGACGGACGGACGACACTTGTGTCATTTGAAGGCGGAGCAATCGCCTGCACCGGGAAGCGGGGCGGGTGGCGCTGACTGTTTCGGGCGGAAAGCGCGCGCGGGCAAGGAGATGACTTTACTTGGAGAGGATGACAATGGGGACCCACCAGGTCCATAGCCTCACGTACGCAAGTGCCTCCTTATTATATATATATATAGCTATAATTTATTTTGCTTCCTCCTGGTTTCCTGACATCACGGTCCCACACCATTGTCAACCTATGTAGTAGTCAATAAACGAGAGAATTGCACAAGAAGCGGCCGACAGCTGGGACCAAGCAGCTCGAGCAGTATTTGTGTTTTTGAGGTGTGAGCACTGCAGAGTTTTTCGATGTTTAGCCCAGATATTAATTTTTCTCCTCTAAACAACAACGAAAACATCGCTGCAGGTATTAACTGGGCGGGCTGTGGCCCGTCTAGCCCAGGCCAGATATCCAGCCCAGATATTAATTTTTTTCAAGCTGAAAATGGCTAGCCCAGCTATACTTTTTTTTAGGAATACCCAGGCAAGGTCAAGTTGTTATTCTCCGCCCCGCTGGGCTGCAAATCTTTTCTAGGAGGGATGCATTAGGCTTAACAAGAAAATGCGCTTTAAGAAATAATAAATGGGATGTAATTATAAAAACTGGGCAGTAACTATAAAAAAATGCACCAAACACGTGATTACTTTATAAAATATTATTTTTGGATATTGAAAATTTTAATTTCATTAATTTTTGTGAGCGCAATGTTTCGTTGGATTTTTACGTAATATAAATTTATATTGAAATTGTATTTAATCTGACTAGAAATTTCGGGATAAAAATATTTCGGATCCCATCAAAATGTGGGAAATTTTATTGAATTCTGTTTTGAACGGTTGGTTGAAATGGGCTGTACTTTTAACAAACTGTAAATGGGCTATAGTAAATTCCATTAGAATTCAAAAATGGGCCACAAATTTTTACAAATCTCAAATGGGCTATAAGTTCTCTGCCACACACTTCTGGCCTTACTAAGTTGATGCGTCCCCAAAAAAACATAGTTGACACGTATGCAAGGCTTTGTCAACTTATAGTCAACACATGGTTCTAGCAGCAGTGGCCATTGGATGTCCATCCAATGGATACCTTGCTTCTTCTTCAATCTCGGATATTCTAGCTTCACCCTCCCAAAAAATGATTCCTCCCACTAACATCTGGGGCGCACCATTTCGGAAGCTGACATGTGGGCCTACTAAGTTGACGTACCATGGGCTTTGTCAACTTAGTCAATATAAATGATTCTAGTTGTAGTGACCGTACGATGTCCATCCAATGGCCGTCGTGCTTCTTCAACCTCTGGTCTTCTTGCTCCAGCCGCCCAAAGCAGCGCCGGTCGTGCCGCCTACTCCTGCCTCCCGTGGCCGGCTGTGCTGCCGCGGAAGCCTCACCGCTCCTACTACTCCCATCGCTGGCCAGGCCATCCCTCCGGTCACCCACACCCCCTGTTATTCTGCGGCGATGGCAGCGCAGCCGACCAGTGAACCCTCATACTCCTCTCCACGTGTGCATCCACTGCCGCGTCTTCCCCGGCTCCGCGTCGTCCCCTTCCTAGGCCTCGCCATCGTCCACCGCCCTGGTGCTCTCGGCGCGGCGTGGTCAACGTGGTCAAGGAACGACTTCCATCGGACGTGGACTGTACGTGGAGAGGCTGACAGCTGGGTCCACGGCAGCCACAAGGAAGTGCCTCCTTATTTCGTGCAAAATAATTATTCCTCCACCTAACAGCGGGGACCTACCGCACGGGGCACCGTATTTCGCGGAAAAAATGATTCGCCCCCTGATTGTTGGGACCCACGAGCTACATCTTCGCGCGCAAGGAAGTGCTTCCGGAAAAAAAACGATTTGCCCCCCTGACTGCTGGGACCCACCAGCTACATCTTCGCACGCAAGGAAGTGCGTCCGAAAAAAATAATTCGCCCCCCGACTGCTGGGACCCACCAGCTACACCTTCGCACGCAAGGAAGTGTGTCCGGGCAAAAAAAATGATTCGCCCCCCTTACTAATGGGACCCAGCAGCTACACCTTCGCACACAAGGAAGTGCGTCCGGGCAAAAAAACAAAATGATTCGCCCCCCTGACTATTGGGACCCACCAGCTACATCTTCGCAGGCAAGGAAGTGCCTGACAGTCGGGACCCACCTGGTCGAAGCGTACGTAGCGTTGTCATTCTGGTCGCGAACGTGTACGTACATACTGGTCGATGTAGAGCCGCGCACGTGTCGTAGTAGAGGCGTGCACGTGTCGTAGTAGAGGCACGCACGTAGCATGTACACATACGTACAACGGCCAGGGTGCAAGAAAGAAAATACGGCCACGTATGTGTACATACGGGCAGGGTCTCGAACGCCTACTCGCGCATACGTACGGCCAGAGCTCGTGTACATGGCTGGGTCGGAACGGAGAAACAGCGTCGTCGTGTTCATGGGGAGGCAGCGGAATGCGTCGTGTTCATGGGGAGGCAACGGAATGCGTCGTGTTCATCGGGAGGCAACGGAATGCGTCATGTTCATGGGGAGGCAACGGAATGCGTCGTGTTCATCGGGAGGCAACGGAATGCGTCGTGTTCATCGGGAGGCAACGGAATGCGTGGGAGCCAACCGGCTGGGTCGGAACGGAATGCGTGGTTGTGTTCATCGAGAGGGCTTGGACGGAATAGGCGATGGAAACGAGGCCTGGCGTACCGCAGAACGGAGGAAACGGACCTCCTGCGGTCGAAACGGGGGTCATGTTGATCGGAGGGGTGTGGCGTACCGCAAAACGGATGAAATGGACCTATTACGGTCGAAACGGGGGTCCTGTTGATCGGGAGGGGTGTGGCGTACCGCAAAACGGATGAAACGGACCTCCTACGGTCGAAACGGGGGTCCTGTTCATCGGGAGGGGTGTGGCGTACCACAAAAAGGGACTCCACGGGATACTGTTCATCTCCACCGTCGACCTCCTCCAGCCTCCACGGGCTACCGTCGACCTCCTCCAGCCTCCACGGGCTCCTGTTCATCCAGCCTCCACCGCGCGCTACTCCACCGTCTACTGTTCAACCACCCCTCCACCGTCTACTGTTCATCCAGCCCTCCACACCACGGGGTCCTGTTCAACCACCCCTCCACGGGCACCCCTCCACCATCTACTGTTCATCCAGCCCTCCACACCACAGGGTCCTGTTCATCCAACCCTCCACGGGCACCCCTCCACCGTCTACTGTTCATCCAGCCCTCCACACCACAGGGTCCTGTTCATCCAACCCCCCCCCCCCCCGCAACGCTCACTGTTCATCCAATCGATCAGCTTCAGTTAGCAGCAGTAGCGAAGGAATCGCTCGATCGGGTTCAGTTAACAGCCATCGATCGATCGCTCGGGTTCAGTAACGCGTTGCCTGCAGTGCAATCGCTCGGGATCAGTTAGAGCCCATCGCCTCGCTCGGGTTCAGTTAGAGCCAATGGCTCGCACACACGCGCGTACGTGTACGAGAGAAACGTGCATCGCTCGGCCCCCGACCTCCCACCGTAACCAGGAACTCCCCGAAATTTTCCTCGCCCTCGCTTCTACCACGGTTTTTTCCGTCATGCACGGCCCAAAGAATGTCATGCAGCTGCGTCTCCGGCCCGCCCAGGACGAAAAGCCCATTTTCTGTCATGATTTCTTGTCATAGAAGTAGGACCCCACCACATCTATGATGATACCGGGTTTTGTCACAATTATCGTCATAGAAGTGTCATAAGTATGACAGAAAAAAATTCGTTTGGCCCAAAATGTCACGGATGTGTCTTTTTTTAGTGTCAATGTTGAACATCTCTGTAATGATCATATCTACTTAAAATGAAAATGACCGGTGTCATAGCATGCCATGAAATGCAAAACTACACATGCATCACATAATAACGAAAATGACCGATGTCATCCATATTCACACTAAGCATAAACATCAACAACTCATATTACTTTGCTGATCAAGATAACTCACATATTAACCAAAATATTTTGCAGCAAGTTTTATTATTTTCTCATGCAAGAACGTAACTCCGATTAATTTCTCATATGAATAACAAAGATTTTACCACACACAAATCCTAATTTCTTTACCAACCAAGTGAGGTTCAAACATTCTGTAAGTCAAGTAAAATGACTAAACAAGTACTTAACAAAATATTTTCTAGCAAATTTTTATCATTTTATTTATGCAAGAACATAACTTTAAATAATTAATAACATGCATAACAAAATTTATTTCCATCATCACCACAAATAGGTCCTAGCTTTGCTTCACCAACTAAGCTAGTTTCCACATTCTGTAAAATCAAGCATATTAACTAGCAAACACTTAATAGAATATAAATAACACAATAGTTATTTAAATGCATGGATTAATCATTTCATTCAAGTAAGAAAATCATAAATATTGAAATGACACCATGAAAATGTTGTTGTGGCTTGCCTTAGTGCAGATGAGGTTCACAAGCCTTCTGGTGATCCTCAAGACAAGCCTCACCCTCTGAAAATAATTTTAAACACAAAAAGAAAATATCAAGAACACTTCTGATAATCACCAGAAATTCTAAACAGCTCAGAAAAATCCCATCTTTGGTGAGCTGCTAGATTTCTTTGCAAAGAACGAGATGCAAAAAGAATCAATTCATTTGGACTTATAGTTGCGGAGTTATGGCTGTTTGAAGTGTTCTGTAAATTCAAATGAATTTGAATAAAAATAAACAGGCTGGGGGTGACGTCGAAGGCGTAAAGCCCAGGGGCGCCACCACTCATAGCGCTTCGCGCGCGTACAGAGTGGCTGACTAGCGGGCCCCGCTAGTTAGGTTAGGAGGAGGGGGAGAAGGAAACAGAGGGAGTCACAGCTCCGCCGGAGCTCTCGCCGGCGATGAGGACTTCTTGGCCAAAATGAGGGGGAGGGATGGCAAGAGGGGGTTGAGGCGCACCTGCCCGTACCCGTAGCGTAGCTAGGGGTGGTCGGACGGCGTCAGAATCAACCTCGCAAGCGGAGGCAGAACACGGTGGTCGCTGCAGATGAAGAAGACGGCAAGCAGAGGCAACTCCAGGGGCTCCAGAGGGGCGGAACGGCTTCACCGGAGAGGGGCGGAGGCCTGGAAGGGCCGCCCGACTGACTATTCTGGATACATACAGCTGTGCAAGTTGATCTGCCCTATATCTGGTGCTGATTGGAATTAAGTGAGCGACCTTGGTTAGGGTGTCCACTATAACCCAGATTGCATCATTGCCTCGCTGAGTCTTAGGCAATCCCGTAATGAAATCCATACAAATGTCATCCCATTTCCATTGTGAAACCGGCAGCAGTTGGAGGAGTCCGACTGGCTTCTGATGCTCTGCCTTCACCTTGTTGCATATGTCACAATAGGCTACAAAATAGGCAATGTCATTCTTCATTTCATCCCACCAGAATATTTGTCTAAGGTTCTCATACATTTTCGTACCTCCCGGGTGAATGGAATATGAGGATTCATGTGCTTCTGACAGAATTTTCTTCCTTAAATCCGGTTGATTGGGTACACAAATCCATCCACGGAATCGGAGGGTACCGAATTTGTCCTTGAAGAAATTTGGGGTCTGTTCTGCCATCTGGCCCTGGGCACGTCTTTACAGCTCGGTGTCAGCTGGCTGAGCCTTGCGGATCTCTATCTCAAGTGTGGGTGTAACTTCCAAAATATTAGCGAGGCCAGCATCCACTATGACCAAGTTGAGCTGAGCGATCTCCTCTTGGAGTTCGGGCGGCAAGGATCTCAATATGACATTTAAGCTGAAGGGCTTTCGACTGAGTGCATCGGCAACTACGTTGGCCTTGCCCGGGTGGTAATTTATTCCAAGGTCATAATCCTTGACCAACTCTAGCCATTTTCGATGACGGGGGTTTAAATCTGGCTGATTGAAGATGTATTTGAGACTCTTGTGGTCAGTAAAAATTTCGCACCGTTTTCCAATGAGGTAGTGTCTCCAAATTTTTAATGCATGAACCACCGTAGCCAATTCCAAATCATGAGTAGGATAATTTCCCTCATGGGGTTGTAGCTGTCGCGATGCATATGCTACTACCTTGCTGTCTTGCATAAGTACGCAACCAATACCTTGCCTGAAGGCGTCACAATAAACATCAAAACAGCGATAAATGTCTGGAAGAGTCAATACAGATGCGGTTGTCAAACGTATCTTTAACTCATTAAAACTTTTCTCACAGTCCTCCGTCCATTCAAACTTCTTATCCTTTTTGAGCAGCTCCGTCATGGGTTTAGCAATCTTGGAAAACCCTTCAATAAAACAACGGTAATATCCAGCCAATCCGATAAAACTACGGATCTGCGTCACAGTCGTGGGCGGCACCCAATCGGGCACATCCTTTACTTTGATCGGGTCCATGGCTATACCTTCGGCGGATAGTACATGTCCAAGAAACCCAACTTGCTTGAGCCAAAATTTGCATTTACTGAATTTGGCGTATAGTTGATGGTCGCGGAGTCGTTGTAGCACTGCTCGGAGGTGATCCTTGTGCTCTTCTTCACCCTTGGAGTAAATGAGGATGTCATCGATGAAGACTACCATGAATTTGTCGAGGAAGTCCATGAATACTTTGTTCATCATATTCATGAAGAAAGCAGGGGCATTGGTGAGACCAAAGGACATCACGGTATATTTATAAAGACCGTACCGAGTAGTGAATGCGGTCTTAGGAATATCCTCCTTTTTAATCTTGAGCTGATGATATCCGGTCCGTAAATCGATCTTAGAGAATACTTTAGCCCCACTGAGCTGATCAAACAGATCATCAATCCTTGGCAGCGGATATATATTTTTGATAGTGACCTCATTCAGCTGGCGGTAATCTACGCACATATGGAGACTGCCATCCTTTTTGCCTAGGAAAATAGCAGGTGATCCCCATGGTGAAGAGCTGGGACGAATATATCCTTTCTGGAGCAATTCATCAAGCTGTTTCTTTAGCTCCACTAATTCTGATGAGGGCATCTGGTAATACTTCTTGTATAACGGTGCAGTCCTGGGCACAAGATCTATTGCAAATTCCAGTTCCCGATCTGGTGGCATGCCTGGCAGTTCTTCTGGAAATACATCAGGGTACTGGCTGACCACAGGAATAAATTCCAATTCAGCCACAGCGGTGCAAACTAATTCTTGCTTGGGTATATTCTTGCGAGCGTAGAATTTGATAGTCTACCCATTCAGACTGGTCAAAGTGACTTCTCGGGTTGCGTAGTTTATGCAAACTTGATATTTGGTCATCCAATTCATACCCAATATAATATCCAACTTTTCAGACTCAATGATTATCAGAGAGGTTGGAAAGTAGACCCCGTTGATATTGATTTCCAGATCACGGCAGACCAGATAGCTCTTGATTATAGATCCCGGGGTTTGTACCAGCATATTTTTGCCCAAAAGCGTGCAAGGAAAGTTGTTTTGGGCAGCAAAACTCCGAGAAATAAAAGAATGGGAAGCCCCAGAGTCAAATAAAATTACGGCAGGTATGTCATTAACAGAAAACATACCAATGATGACTTCTGGCTTCTCTTGAGCTTCATCGGCAGAGATATGATGCACGTGCCCAGTGAAGTTTTGCTGGGTTGGCCATGACTCCATAAAGTTGACTTGTGGCCTGATTAGGGCATTCGCCTTGTTGTTCTTGGGGCACTGTCTGGCATAATGTCCGTTCTGCCCACAATTAAAGCAAGAATTATTGTGCTGACGCCCTTCATGTATTGGGTTGGTCACGACATTCTTGACTTGAGTGGTGGTCTTGTTAACATTCTGCTGCCAATTTGGCTTGTATTCCACCTGAGTCTGCTGCCAGGTATGAGCCTTTTGCACTGGTTGCCCATCCTTCTTTGGCTCAAACTTATGCTTGTTGTCGTTGTTAACAGGCCTATTGTCTGCTATAAGCTTGTGCTCCCGTTCAGCAATGAAAGCCTTGTACACCAGAGTTTGGAAATCTAGGAAATCAAGCATACTGAGAGTACACCGGAGTTGCAGATTTAGGCCTCCAAGAAATCTATCAATCTTCCTTTCTTCGGTGGCCACATCGTAAGTAACGAGCCAGATGATTGAATTTTTGCAAATATTCAGCCACAGACTGATTTCCCTGGATGAGTGCGAGAAATTCATGCCGCTTGGTCTTCATAACTCCAGTAGGGATACGATATTTTCGGAACTGATCCTTAAACTTTCCTCAGGTGATTTCCTCATCAACCGGCCACATGGCTTTTGTATTTTCCCACCATATGGCAGCTGCGCCTTCAAGGTAATGAGTTGCAAATGGAACTTTATCATTTTCTTCAGTATGAGCAATCTCAAGCTTTTTCCCAATGGTGCGCAACCAATCGTCTGCATCCAGTGGGTCAACAATCTGACTGAAGCTGGGTGGCTTGGTCCTCTGAAAATCTGACAGCTTTGAGTGATGATCATTCTGATTTCCATTCTGTCCAACCATAGCTTGCACACTTCTTAATATTTCAATCAGATCATTGTTACTTCTTTCCTCAAACATACGCAGAATTTGCTCGGTGGAGGGCGGTGGAGGTGGTGGCGGAACGTACGGCTCGGGAGAATGTCCTGCCTGTCGTGCAGAACGACGAATAGGAGTTCCCTCACGAACGTTGCTACTGCTGCCTCCCCGCGTCATCCTATTGTGGATTTTTCCCAAGACAACGCAATCGAGATGAGAAACATCCAAGAATAAAATTGGGGAAAAGCCAGCAACAAATCCCGGAAGAAAACAAAAAAGCGAAGAAAATACGGCGAATAAAGTCCCAACATAATTATACATAGACTCATACATGAAAGATAAACAACATGCCAGGTTCAACTACTCTCATACATGCAACAAAACATCATGACTCGTACGACTACATCCGTACTTCGAATACTCAAAGATACTACTGCTCTGCTGGTGCTGCGGTGTCCTCCCCTGAAGCGGTCTCGGATCCCGAACTGACGTGGTTAACGGAAACCTCCGGGTTAAAGGTAACACGACGGCGCTGCCTCAAGGGCTCTCCCTCAGGGGCAGGGGTAGGATGAAGAATCAGGGCTATAGGAGTAGCGAGAAGTGAAACCCACTCGGCAGGAGTACTGAGAGGATTCACGGCCGAGACGCCCGTGCTACTCGGAGGAGTAACCGGTGAAATAGGGGAACTAGAACTAGCTGGAATATCAGGGGTAAATCCCAGAGAAGATGGAGTAGTGGCAGATCTAGTAGTGACTAAAGCAGCGGCTAAAGCAGTACGGGCACGAGTCAGCTCTCGAACCAGCTCGTGGATCATCAGATAGCTAGCAGTGACATAACGAGCAAGGTGGCTAGCAACGCTATCAGACTCCGGATCAATGATAGGGAAACGGACATGACCGTTGTCGTGCAGAGATGGGTAGTAATAGAAACCTAGGTGGTTCTGCATTCGGACCTCGTTGTAGCGAAGCTCGACAAGGACCTCGAATGCAGCAAACTGGACAGCCTGAGAAGCGGTGGAGGCGTATCCGCTCTGAGAAGTACGAGTGTAAGAGCTGGAATCGGAACTAGTGCGCAGAGTGACCACTGCGTGATACTCATACACTGAATCAGCTAGATGCTCCCGGTACACACGATAGACTGGGTCATCTCCGAGAGGGTACAGCCGACGCCACACGTTGCGAAGGAGGTGCGGTGACGTGTATGGCATCAGCTGCAACTGGCACGGATACGGCACCGGAGCCATCTACACCCACAACCATTAGCAGGTTAGCATAAAAAATTATAAGCCAAATGCATGCAATGCAACAACCAGCAAAAATTACTACCGGCACTCAACTTAAACTCGTATCTAACGTCCAGTTAACACGTCATAGTCTAGCATGGCCTACAGTCAGCGCGGCTCTGATACCAAGCGTTGTGGCACCCCGGCTCAGAGCGACCGGTTTACCCTACATTGCCAGCCCAGAGACTATGTCTTCTGGCAACACACAACATCTTGGTACAGAAAACAACCGCTTTATTGATGCTAGCGGAATAGAGTTTATATTCACTACAAAAAAAGACACATCCATGACAATTGGACCGAACAATTTTTTTTCTGTCATACATATGACACTTCTATGACGATAGTTGTGACAAAACCCGGTATCATCATAGATGTGGTGGGCTCCTACTTCTATGACAAAAAATCATGACAGAAAATGGGCTTTTCGTCCTGGGCGGGCCGGAGACGCAGCTGCATGACATTCTTTGGGCCGTCCATGACGGAAAAAACCGTGGTAGAAGCGAGGGGGAGGTAAATTTCGGGGAGTTCCCGGTTACGGTGGGAGGTCGGGGGCCGAGCGATGCGCGTTTCTCTTGTACACGTACGCGCGTGTGTGCGAGGCATTGGCTCTAACTGAACCCGAGCGAGGCGTTGGGCTCTAACTGAACCTGAGCGATTGCACTGCAGGCTACGCGTTACTGAACCCGAGCGATCGATCGATGGCTGTTAACTGAACCCGATCGAGCGATTCCTTCGCTACTGCTGCTAACTGAAGCCGATCGATTGGATGAACAGTGAGCATTGCGGGGGGGGGGGGGGGGGGGGGGTTGGATGAACAGTGAGCGGTGGCGTTGCCTCTAGAGGAACAGGACCCCGTGGTGTGGTGGAGGGCTGGATGAACAGTAGACGGTGGAGCGGTGCCCGTTGAGGGGTGGTTGAACAGGACCCCGTGGTGTGGAGGGCTGGATGAACAGTAGACGGTGGAGGGGTGCCCGTGGAGGGGTGGTTGAACAGTAGCCGGTGGAGTAGCGCGCGGTGGAGGCTGGACGAACAGGAGCCCGTGGAGGCTGGAGGAGGTCGACGGTGGAGATGAACAGTATCCCGTGGAGTCCCGTTTTGCGGTACGCCACACCCCTCCCTATGAACAGGACCCCCATTTCGACCGTAGGAGGTCCGTTTCATCCGTTTTGCGGTACGCCACACCCCTCCTGATCAACAGGACCCCCGTTTCGACCGTAGGAGGTCCGTTTCGTCCGTTTTGCGGTACGCCGCACCCCTCTCGAACAACAGGACCCCCGTTTTGACCTTAGGAGGTTTGTTTCCTCCATTTTGCGGTACGCCAGACCCCTCCCGATCTACAGGACCCCGTTCCAAACATAGGAGGTCCGTTTCCTCCGTTGTGCGGTACGCCAGGCCTCTTTTCCATCGCCTGTTCCATCCAAGCCCTCCCGATGAACACGACCACGCATTCCGTTCCGACCCAGCCGGTTGGCTCCCACGCGTTCCGTTGCCTCCCGATGAACACGACGCATTCCGTTGCCTCCCCATGAACACGACGCATTCCGTTGCCTCCCCATGAACACGACGACGACGCTATTTCTCCGTTTCGACCCAGCCATGTACACGAGCCCTGGCCGTACGTATGCGCGAGTAGGTGTTCGAGACCCCGCCCGTATGTACACATACGTGTCCGTATTTTCTTTCTTGCACCCTTGCTGCTGTACGTTCGTGTACATGCTACGTGCGCGCCTCTACTATGACACATACGCGCCTGTACTACGACACGTGTGCGCCTCTACATCCACCAGTATATATGTACGTACACGTTCACGACCAGAATGACAACGCTACGTACGCTTCGACCAGGTGGGTCCCGACTGTCAGGCACTTCCTTCCCTGTGAAGATGTAGCTGGTGGGTCCCAGCAGTCAGGGGGGCGAATCGTTTTTTTTTTGCCTGGACGCACGTCCTTGCGTGTGAAGATGTAGCTGGTGGTCCCAGCAGTTAGGGGGAAACATTTTTTTTCGCGAAATACAGTGGCCCGTCCGGTGGGTCCCAGCCGTCAGGTGGAGGAATCATTATTTTCCGCGTCATGAGGAGGCACTTCCTTGCTGCGGCCATGGACCCAGCTGTCAGCCTCTCCACGTACAGTCGACGTCCGATGGAAGTCGTTCCTTGACCACGTTGACCATGCCGCGCCGAGAGCACCAGGGTGGTGGACGACGGCGAGGCCTAGGAAGGGGACGACGGGGAGCCGGGGAAGACACGGTAGTGGAAGCCCGCACAGAGAGGAGTACGAGGGTTCACTGGTTCGGCTGCGGTGTGAGGCTGCCGTCTCCGCAGAATAACAGGGGGTGTGGGTAAGTAGAGGGATGGCCTGGCCAGCGGTGGGAGTAGTACGGGGCGGTGAGGCCTCCGCGGCATCACAGCCGGCCACGGGAGGCAGGAGCACGCGACACGACCGACGCTGCTTTGGGTGGCTGGAGCAAGAAGACCAGAGGTTGAAGAAGCACTACGGCCGTTGGATGGACATCGTACGATCACTGCAGCTAGAATCGTTTATATTGACTAAGTTGACAAAGCCCTTGGTACGCGTCAACTTAGTAGGCCCACAGCCTGGATTTGGCAGAGAACATATAGCCCATTTGCGATTTGTAAGAATGTACAACCCATTTTTTAATTCTAATGGAATTTACTACAGCCCATTTATAGTTTGTTAAAAGTACAGCCCAACTTCTAGCTAGGACAACGATTAATAATTTCGAACAACTGCTCAAAACAGAATTAAAAAAAAATTCCCACATTTTGATGGGATCCGAAATATTTTTATCCGAAACTTCTAGTCAGGTTAAATATAATTTCAAAATAAAGTTGTATTACGTTAAAATCCAACAAAATATTGCGCGCGCAACAAGTAATGAAATTAAAGTTTTCAAATTCCAAAAATAATATATTTTTCAAACTAATTACGTGTTTGGTGCATAGTAACTATCCAGTTATTATAATTACATCCCATTTATTATTTCTTAAATTCCATTTTCTTGTTAAGCCTAATGCATACCTCCTAGGAAAGTTTGCAGCCCAGCGGGGCGGAGAATAACAAGTTGACCCAGATATTGTGTACAACTGTCGGCCCAGTTGCATTGCTGATGTTGAAAAAAAAGGCCTGTGTAGTATAGTAAAACCTAACATGGTTACTCAGCCCACATTCAGCGACGTCGGAAAGGCCCAAACAAGGCTTCTGTACAACTTTTTGAAGTCACTGAGCTCAATTAATAACCTAAGAAAAAACTTAGATTACAGTGGAACCTAATTAAAAGTTGTCACGAGCAAATAAATAATTCAACGGGTCCCACTTGTGCGTGTGCGCGTGTGTGTGTGTGTGAGAGAGAGAGATAGAGAGAGAGACCCATCAGTCGATGCTCGTAAATACATCTTTCAGCCATATGCATTGCTGATGCTCAGTAAAAACTTATATAGTTGACACAATCATATAGAACATCATAGCACACTGAACTTGCATACAAAAATTGCACGCAGGCGGCACAATCAGGATGGAAGCAGTGGATCGCTACGGGAAGGGCTACGTTGAAACCAACGAAGTCGTACATAACGGTTCATCGTCTTTATCAATGACAGGGAAATATCTTGAATGTTGTGCAAAGAAAATAGACAGACAACACAATAAGTTCTGCTAGCACATTAAGTTGACGTACATCCCTTTCTAAAAAAAGTCCAGGTACGAAATTAGAACAGGTCACAATCAAATGTACTGGCATATCAGTGCTTCACACCCATAGCTCGGATTTAACTAGTATCTGACAAGATCCAGTTGTTACCTCAAATTAGAGCACATCCAGGCAGCCAGCCCTGCCTCTTCTCCCGAAGAAGCAGTGGCCTCCGCCGCGCGATGGAGTAGGCCCTGTGCCATCCATCGTTCCGAGCAACATGGGGAAAGTCTGACGTTGACTCCTGTAATGGACGTCGTCGATGGACCCTGGCACCAGCGGCGGCGGCAGGACTTCGATTGATGGATTGACCACTTCTTGGACATGCACGAACACTCGATACAGGTACATCCCTAACATGGTCCGTGGCGGCCTTGGTGGTGATGAATAGTACAACCCCGGTTCCTGCACCGGTATCTCAACACCAATCACCTTCGGTATGGTGGACGGCTTCTTCATCCATGCCATAACCGTCAGAGCCCAGCTGTCTGGAGGAATAAACATACTTACGAGCTCACCTCCAAGGTCGTTGATAAGCTCGTTCATGGACTCGCTGTTCCAAGCACGTCGAGGCATGCCGTGGAAGGTAAGCTTTGTTAAAAACTCAATCTCAGAGGGCACCGAGCCCCATCCTGGGCGCCACCGATCAAAGTTCACCAGCGCGCCATTGCAGAACAAACACCGGGAAGATTCGAACACACGACTGCAGTCAAAAGTTCTCCGGAACCTGACAAAGAAATCAGCCGATGGCGGACAGACTTCGACGAGCAAGTCACTTATTTCTATGCCGTGTGCAATGCCAAGAGCTTTGACAAGGTCGTCCGGCGAGACGGGAGGCCGGTCGCCGTTGATGGTTACCATCAGCACTTTGCCGGCAAACTGGTCGTCAAGCGCCGCCATGCCACTGTTGAGTGACAGCACGCAGCGACCGAAGGCAGGACGGACCTCAGGATCTCCGGCTCGGAGATCCGCGTTGACCGGCGACATGATAGTGCGCTTGCGTACAGGGAGTACAGGAGGGGGATTTGGGGGAACTGGAGTAGGAATCGAGATTCCAGAGGTGGGGTAGGGGCGGGAGACTGGGGATGAAAAGGTAGCATGAATTTCGAGCACGCGCCAATATGCTCTCGGCGCGCAAGCGCACGAAAACAGCGGTGGCGCCCACATGTCGGCCTAAGAGTCCTTATTCTTTCTTTTTTGGAGAGCCCGACCTTTTTTCAGGATCTTTTGAGATCCCGGCCTGAGAGTCATAATTGACATGTTTGGCATTGCGTTACTACTCGGCCCATATTCAACGACACCTCCCTGGCCCAAACAAGTGTACATCATCGAAAAGACACTGAGCTCAAATTATATAACTTGAAAAAAGGAGATATACTCTAAACACTGGAGAATGGTGATGCCCTCATTTAGCCCACTAGTAGTTCGAGACAATAAACAGTTCGAAACAACGATATATACAACATTCAAACACTGACTAGTGACTACTACTGACATAAACAGCAAGACATGATAGTTCATAAGAAGTCTTGCTACACCACCAAAATGCACCCATCTATAGCGCTCAGACTCTCGTGATCTAGACGAGAATGACATTCTAAACAGAAGCAACTATTACATAGTAAGAGTGACATAGACGAGGATGACCAAATGACAAGGAATATGCATAACAAAAGAAAGAACTACCCATCCAGAACCAGCAGCAAAGACAACAAAGTGATTCGAAGAGATGATCCAACACCACCATAATTTGCAGCCCCGCTTCAGCGAGTGATCCGGAGACACCAGTACTCCACCCTTTCGATGCAACAGCCCAATTACCATTCAACCTGAAGGCTTGAACCACATCACTGCCTGTCGTAATTGAGATATCCAAGGATCAAAGTTAATCCGGATGCCTTTGTCATTCTCACCTTCTTTTGGCTGCAGGCTGTATCGCTGACAATCAGGGGAGTTTGCTCCCGAACTCCTATTGCTCGCCGTGTAGACACAGTTTCACATAGCAAACAGAGCCTCTCTGCCATCAAGGTCCTTGCCAACGGTGATCTCCTGGTTAATCGGATAATTGAGTCCGAGAAACAGAGAGTGTGAACCAAGGCTGTTTACCCGCCTCCGACTAAAAAATCCTAAAGGCCCCAACAAGCTGTTATCCTGCTCATAGACGTAACAGCCACTGTCCGAATACTCACGTATTACACGGTGCTTGTATACTATGGGGTTTTTGCAATATAACTTTTCCGGCTCATGTGTCCGAATGATCATCAGTCTTTTGCCGTCGTCTGATCGAGCGAGGAACCAGTTGTGCTTCCCTGTTTTTTGGAAAAGGTGGTGTGATTACAAAGGGCAGTAACTGTAGGGACACTGCATCATATCAAAAAGGACAGGCATTGTTAATGTAAGATGAGCATTGTTCAGAGTATGAGTAGGATAATGCAAGAAACAACATTGATATGTCCCTGTTGGAACTGGGAGGAAAATACAAGGAAATGTATACTGGGTTCAAAAATATAGAAGTGCCATGCATGGTTATACTCATGTTATCTCGCAATCGATTCTTCACAGGAAACTACCATGTCATGCATGTTATGTACTCCCTCCATTCCCAAATATTTGTCTTTCTAGGCATTTCAAATAGACACAACATACGGATGTATGTAGACATATTTTAGAGTGTAGATTCACTCATTTTGCTCCGTATGTAGTCACTTGTTAAAATCTCTAGAAAGACAAATATTTGGGAACGGAGGGAGTAATCATGTTCTGTCCTCACAAACAAATTCTTCAAGGTAACTAACAGACAATGCATTGTTATATACTCGTGTTCTGTGGGCAAAATTTTTGTGAGGATATTATTCTAGCCATTGATTGCTGAAGGGCGAATATAGGTATGTACACATGGTAAGCATTGCAGGATTTCACTACTTCCAAATATAGAGTTCTCCATATGCACATTTACTTCCCTAATGTATGGTTAGATGAGACCAATAGTGTGGTGCATGTTTCTACATCATGAAAATGAGGAAACTAACATGGCCATTGATACTCACTCATATTTAGTAGTAGTATATAGATTACTGTAAAATAAGGATAATATCCATATATTCCTAACCGTGTGATTATTCAGGGTACAAATTGGCTGTAATGACGTGGTCACAATCGCATGAATTAACTCATTCCAAATATAGCTGATTTACGGTGTCTCTAATACATTGCCATAGTTCTACTCAAATTCTGCTCAAACAGGGATATGCCAATCATCACAAAAAGTTCAAACAGTGTCATGGCGTCATCATTAACATGAGACGGAAACAACTTACACGCGTCGTCCTAGCAATACGTGGTGCCATCTGCTTGGTCGATCACGTAGATGATGCCATTGTGTTCAATAGCATCACAGAAGTGTTTATCAGCTTTGACGATGATCCACTGCGAGCCGAGTTGTCTCTAGCTAAAGAAGGCACCGGCGTAAAGATAGGCGAGTCCGCGGTCGAACAAGGCAATTAGCTTGAAGTCTGCGTAATTCGCATGTCGTGTGGGCACTTGGCAGAGTACAATCTTCTGCAAAACAAGGTCCGTCCAACTGACGTAGTAATCTAAATGACTTGGACCGCGATGGTAATACTCTATATAATCCAACGGAGGAAGGATAATCTCATGGGAGGTCTGGAAGTTCACGAGCACCAACTTTTTACCGTCTTCTCTGAAGGCAGCCATCCAGTGGGAGTTCATGCCGACCCAGTACATACCTGCCAAGAAGTTTCGGGCGATGGTGATCGGATCGATGTCGAGGGAAATGATGTACGGCGGCCCACTACATACCTGCAAAGAAGTTTCGGCTAATGGAGATCGGATTGAAGTCGAGGGGCATCATGCACGCCTCCGTATCATGGTGAGCCAATCTCGCAAGACCAGATAGCAGCAAGCAGGGTGTCTTGAAAAGCTTAGGCCTCGCTTCGACGATGGCCGTGTGCATGTCCCTCGAGCATGCAGCCAGCCGCAGGGCGCTCAACATATCCATACACGAACAACAGAGGTCGAGGATGTCACTGGGGAGATTGCTCCAATCGCGGCTCATATGGATGCTGCGCGGTTAGCGTTCGGCCATGGTGGAGTTTGGAAGGGGGCTTGATTTACGGGGGAGAAGGATGTCGGTGCTGGAGCGGCTAGCGAGGGAATAGTGGTACTGGGGGAGGCGACGGTACACGGGGGCACAGTGAGATGGAGACGGAGACGGAGAGGGAGAAGGAGAAGGAGATGGAGATGGAGTGGTGCTATGGGGGCGGAGAGGGAGACGAGGCGAGGCGCCAATGTGTTGTATAGCGGCGGTGACAGAATGCACAGTGCACAGGGTGAGGCTGCCTTTGGTAACCCGAACATGCCGCCTGGACTAGTGTCAGGCGCAGGGTGTTGTCACTTCACTGTGAGGACCGGATGAATAGTATTTTGACCAGCAAGTGTACCACAGTTGTACTACTACTACTACTACTACTACTACTACTACTACTAGAGTACTCCAGTATTGTATAGCGGAAATAGGTCTCCCGTGCTAGCATGCCTATTCACTTCATCGTTCAGGTATCATCCATATTGCGAGCAGAACCAAATTCTTGTGCATGCCCAATCAACGCCCTGCGGCGATGCATGAAGTGGTCGTTCTGGTGCATCAAGGACGGCATGCAGATCGTTCCACACTTGAGAAGAGGAAAAATGGAAAGGTAGAATGCGGCGGCAGAGGAAGAGAACGCTGGCTAACGAGGCTGGGAGGGGATCGAGCAGGAAGTTAATGCTCCACGCCTAAGGAAAACCTGATTTTCATAAGGTGACTTATACTCACCTAAACGGAGGGAGTATTCCTTAACCAGAGAATGTTGTATCTCCCACTCACGCGCTCAAAAAAAACTACGACACATTTTTTATCTGTTTGCATAGGTCCCACCTATCAGGAAGGATGGGCACGTACACGAACAGGTACGACTCATCAGTCTACCAGCATAGCCTTTTCGTTTAGTCTACCTAGCCGTCTAATCAACTGCCTGCACGCCACTTCTCCCATTTACTTCTCCATCGGGAACTGATTCTCCTCCGCTTCTTCACCTCCCCTTCGTCTTCATTTGCATCCAAACCCCACTGCGTTCACATTGTTTTAACCTCTTTAAATAATCATCTACTACTTCAGTTAGACTAGCCATCTAATCCTAATTCTCCAAACCATAGCCCTCCATTCCAGCGGTTCCAAATGGTGAAAGAGATCGAGATGCAGGTTTTTAGCGTCCAACATGTCCTCGTCGAAGGCTCGATGCGCATAGTTGCCACCGTCACCGTCCACCCAAGGGTTGTTCGGCAGTGGATCAACAATGTATCCAACTCCCTCGAAAAGGTAGAGACGAGGGTCATCGGTCTCGACGTAGAGTACACGGAGCGTGCCCCTGGGAAGATCCAGCGCGCCGCCGTCCTTCAGCTGTGCCTCGAAAATGATGTTTTGGTGTACCACATCATACACTCGCCCTCCATACCAGGTGATCTTCATGATTTCTTGTCTTGGGAGGACGTATACTTCTGTGGGGCAGCCATCGAAGGAGACAAACAGAAGCTGGAGCCGTACAACCTTGATTTGAAAAGAATCGCTGACCTACAAACCAGAATAAAAATTCCTATAGAAGATTGTGATAAACAGACACCATACCTATTCGACGTAGCAAATTTTGCGCTCGGTACAAATCTTCAGAAGGGTGACAAGACGGTGGCATCAAGGTCGTCTGGATGGGAGAATTATCCCTTGACGTACGAGCGGATAAAATATGCTGCCCTCGATGCCCGTGTGAGTTTCGAGATAGCTGCAAGGTCCAAAGAGCTTGTTGCGAAGCCGTCTCCCACAGAGAATGAGAAGAAGAAGAAGAAGAAGAAGAAGAAGAAGAAGAAGGCTGCACCAGCAGGAGGGCATTATGGATGGATGAACTATTTCCTCTCTTGTAAAAAAAAGTATTCCCTCTCGGTGTATATTGATATAGATGGACTATTTCGATGGTGTGCATGTCTTTGGAACAGAGTAGTAGCATGGGTCCGCTTGACTATAAGGAACTATTTATCCGCATATATAGCTTTCTCTGCAACTCCTTCCAGTGATCGGTATGTGTTGGAAATATGCCCTAGAGGCAATAATAAAATGGTTATTATTATATTTCCTTGTTCATGATAATTGTCTATTGTTCATGCTGTAATTGTGTTATCCGGAAATCGTAATACATGTGTGAATACATAGACCACAACATGTCCCTAGTGAGCCTCTAGTTGACTAGCTCGTTGATCAACTGATAGTCATGGTTTCGTGACTATGGACATTGGATGTCATTGATAACGGGATCATATCATTAGGAGAATGATGTGATGGACAAGACCCAATCCAAAGCATAGCACAAAAGATCGTGTAGTTCGTTTGCTAGAGCTTTTCCAATGTCAAGTATCATTTCCTTAGACCATGAGATCGTGCAACTCCCGGATGCCGTAGGAGTGCTTTGGGTGTACCAAACGTCACAACGTAACTGGGTGACTATAAAGGTGCACTACGGGTATCTCCGAAAGTGTCTGTTGGGTTGGCACGGATCAAGACTGGGATTTGTCACTCCGTATGATGGAGAGGTATCTCTGGGCCCACTCGGTAATGCATCATCATAATGAGCTCAATGTGACCAAGTGTTTGGTCACGGGATCATGCATTACGGTATGAGTAAAGTGACTTGCCGGTAACGAGATTGAACGAGGTATTGGGATACCGACGATCGAATCTCGGGCAAGTAATGTACCGATTGACAAAGGGAATTGTATACAGGATTGATTGAATCCTCGACATCATGGTTCATCCGATGAGATCATCGAGGAACATGTGGGAGCCAACATGGGTATCCAGATCCCGCTGTTGGTTATTGACCGGAGAGTCATCTCGGTCATGTCTGCATGTCTCCCGAACCCGTAGGGTCTACACACTTAAGGTTCGGTGACACTAGGGTTGTAGAGATATTAGTATGCGGTAACCCGAAAGTTGTTCGGAGTTCCGGAAGAGTTCCCGGACGTCACGAGGAGTTCCGGAATGGTCCAGAGGTGAAGAATTATATATATGAAGTCCAGTTTCGGCCACCGGGAAAGTTTCGGGGGTTACCGGTATTGTACCGGGACCACCGGAAGGGTCCCGGGGGTCCACCGGGTGGGGCCACCTATCCCGGAGGGCCCCATGGGCTGAAGTGGGAGGGGAACCAGCCCCTGGTGGGCTGGTGCGCCCCCCCTTGGGCCTCCCCCTGTGCCTAGGGTTAGAAACCCTAGGGGCGGGGGCGCCCCCCACTTGGCTTGGGGGGAAGCCACCCCTTGGCCACCGCCCCCCTGGAGATTGGATATCCCAGGGGTCGGTGCCCCCCCAGGGCCCCTATATATAGTGGAGGGGAGGGAGGGCAGCCGTACCACAGCCCCTGGCGCCTCCCTCTCCCTCCCGTGACACCTCTCCCTCTCGCTGTGCTTGGTGAAGCCCTGCCGAGATCCCCGCTACTTCCACCACCACGCCGTCGTGCTGCTGGATCTCCATCAACCTCTCTTGCCACCTTGCTGGATCAAGAAGGGGGAGACGTCTTCCCAACCGTACGTGTGTTGAACGCGGAGGTGCCGTCCGTTCGGCGCTCGGTCATCGGCGATTTGGATCACGACGAGTACGACTCCATCAACCCCGTTCACTTGAACGCTTCCGCTCGCGATCTACAAGGGTATGTAGATGCACTCCTTCTTTCTTGTTGCTAGTAAACTCCATAGATGGATCTTGGTGATGCGTAGAAAATTTTAAATTTCTGCAATGATCCCCAACAGTGGCATCATGAGCCGGGCCTATGCGTAGTTTCTATGCATGAGTAGAACACAAACTTGTTGTGGGCGTAGATGTTGTCAATTTTTCTTGCCACTACTAGTCTTATCTTGTTTCGGCGGCATCGTGGGATGAAGCGGCCCGGACCGACCTTACACGTACGCTTACGTGAGACAGGTTCCACCGACTGACATGCACTAGTTGCATAAGGTGGCTAGCGGGTGTTTGTCTCTCCCACTTTAGTCGGAACGGATTCGATGAAAAGGGTCCTTATGAAGGGTAAATAGAAATTGGCATATCACGTTGTGGTTTTACATAGGTAAGAAACGTTCTTGCTAGAAACCTATAGAAGCCATGTAAAAACATGCAACAACAATTAGAGGACGTCTAACTTGTTTTTGCAGCATGTGCCTTGTGATGTGATATGGCCAAAAGGATGTGATGAATGAGATATATGTGATGTATGAGATTGATCATGTTCTTGTAATAGGAATCACGACTTGCATGTCGATGAGTATGACAACGGGCAGGAGCCATAGGAGTTGTCTTTATTTTTTGTATGACCCGCGTGTCATTGAATAACGCCATGTAAACTACTTTACTTTATTGCTAAACACGTTAGCCATAGAAGTAGAAGTAATCGTTGGCGTGACAACTTCATGAAGACACGATGATGGAGATCATGATGATGGAGATCATGGTGTCATGCCGGTGACGAAGATGATCATGGCGCCCCGAAGATGGAGATCAAAGGAGCAAAATGATATTTGGCCATATCATGTCACTATTTGATTGCATGTGATGTTTATCATGTTTTACATCTTATTTGCTTAGAACGACGGTAGCTTAAATAAGATGATCCCTCGCAATAATTTCAAGAAGGTGTTCCCCCTAACTGTGCACCGTTGCGAAGGTTCGTTGTTCCGAAGCATCACGTGATGATCTGGTGTGATAGATTCTAACGTTCGAATACAACGGGTGTAAGCCAGATGTACACACGCAATACACTTAGGTTGACTTGACGAGCCTAGCATGTACAGACATGGCCTCGGAACACGGAAGACTGAAAGGTTGAGCATGAGTCGTATAGAAGATACGATCAACATGAAGATGTTCACCGATGTTGACTAGTCCGTCTCACGTGATGATCGGACACGGCCTAGTTGACTCGGATCATGTTTCACTTAGATGACTAGAGGGATGTCTATCTGAGTGGGAGTTCATTGAATAATTTGATTAGATGAACTTAATTATCATGAACTTAGTCTAAGATCTTTACAATATGTCTTGTAGATCAAATGGCCCACGTTGCCCTCAACTTCAACGAGTTCCTAGAGAAAACCAAGCTGAAAGATGATGGCGGCAACTATACAGACTGGGTCCGGAACCTGAGGATCATCCTCATAGCTGCCAAGAAAGATTATGTCCTAGAAGCACCGCTAGGTGAAGCACCCATCCTAGAGAACCAAGACGTTATGAACGCTTGGCAGTCACGTGCTGATGATTACTCCCTCGTTCAGTGCGGCATGCTTTACAGCTTAGAACCGGGGCTCCAAAAGAGTTTTGAGCAACACGGAGCATATGAGATGTTCGAAGAGCTGAAAATGGTTTTCCAAGCTCATGCCCGGGTCGAGAGATATGAAGTCTCCAACAAGTTCTTCAGTTGTAAGATGGAGGAAAACAGTTCTGTCAGTGAGCACATACTCAAAATGTCTGGGTTGCACAACCGCTTGACTCAGCTGGGAGTTAATCTCCCGGATGACGCAGTCATTGACAGAATCCTTCAGTCGCTTCCACCGAGCTACAAGAGCTTTGTGATGAACTTCAATATGCAGGGGATGGAAAAGACCATTCCTGAGGTATATTCAATGCTGAAATCAGCGGAGGTGGAGATCAAAAGGGAACATCAAGTGTTGATGGTGAATAAAACCACTAAGTTGAAGAAAGGCAAGGGTAAGAAGAACTTCCAGAAGGACGGCAAGGGAGTTGCCGCACCCGGTAAGCCAGTTGCCGGGAAGAAGCCAAAGAATGGACCCAAGCCTGAGACTGAGTGCTTTTATTGCAAGGGAAGTGGTCACTGGAAGCGGAACTACCCCAAATACTTAGCGGACAAGAAGGCCGGCAACACCAAAGGTATATGTGATATACATGTAATTGATGTGTACCTTACCAGTACTCGTAGTAGCTCCTGGGTATTTGATACCGGTGCGGTTGCTCATATTTGTAACTCAAGACAGGAGCTGCGGAATAAGCGGAGACTGGCGAAGGACGAGGTGACGATGCGCGTCGGGAATGGTTCCAAGGTCGATGTGATCGCCGTCGGCACGCTGCCTCTACATTTACCTACGGGATTAGTTTTAAACCTCAATAATTGTTATTTAGTGCCAGCTTTGCGCATGAACATTGTATCAGGATCTCGTTTAATGCGAGATGGCTACTCATTTAAATCCGAGAATAATGGTTGTTCTATTTATATGAGAGATATGTTTTATGGTCATGCCCCACTAGTCAATGGTTTATTCTTAATGAATCTCGAACGTGATGTTACACATATTCATAGTGTGAATACCAAAAGATGTAAAGTTGATAACGATAGTCCCACGTACTTGTGGCACTGCCACCTTGGTCACATTGGTGTCAAGCGCATGAAGAAGCTCCATGCAGATGGACTTTTGGAGTCTCTTGATTACGAATCATTTGACACGTGCGAACCATGCCTCATGGGTAAGATGACCAAGACTCCGTTCTCCGGAACAATGGAGCGAGCAACCAACTTATTGGAAATCATACATACCGATGTGTGCGTTCCAATGAGTGTTGAGGCTCGCGGAGGCTATCGTTATGTTCTCACTCTCACTGATGACTTGAGTAGATATGGGTATGTCTACCTAATGAAACACAAGTCAGAGACCTTTGAAAAGTTCAAGCAATTTCAGAATGAGGTTGAGAATCAACGTGACCGAAAGATAAAGTTCTTACGATCAGATCATGGGGGAGAATATTTAAGTCACGAATTTGGTACGCACTTAAGGGAATGTGGAATCGTTTCACAACTCACGCCGCCTGGAACACCTCAGCGTAACGGTGTGTCCGAATGTCGTAATCGCACTCTATTGGATATGGTGCGATATATGATGTCTCTTACCGATCTACCGCTCTCATTTTGGGGCTATGCTTTAGAGACTGCCGCATTCACTTTAAATAGGGCTCCGTCGAAATCCGTTGAGACGACACCGTATGAATTATGGTTTGGGAAGAAACCTAAGCTGTCGTTTCTAAAAGTTTGGGGATGCGATGCTTATGTCAAGAAACTTCAACCTGAAAAGCTCTAACCCAAGTCGGAGAAATGCGTCTTCATAGGATACCCTAAGGAAACCATTGGGTATACCTTCTACCTCAGATCCGAACGCAAAATCTTTGTTGCCAAGAACGAGTCCTTTCTGGAGAAAGAGTTCCTCTCGAAAGAAGTGAGTGGGAGGAAAGTGGAACTTGATGAGGTTATAGTCACCCCTTCTGAACCGGAAAGTAGCGCAGCGCGGGAAGATGTTCCTGTGGTGCCTGCACCGACTAGGGAGGAAGTTAATGATGATGATCATGAAGCTTCAGATCAAGTTACTACTGAACTTCGTAGGTCCACAAGGACACGTTCCGCACCAGAGTGGTATGGCAACCCTGTCATGGAAATCATGTTGTTAGACAACGGTGAACCTTCGAACTAGGAAGAAGCGATGGCGGGCCCGGATTCCGACAAATGGTTTGAAGCCATGCAATCCGTGATAGGATCCATGTATGAAAACGAAGTATGGACTTTGACTGACTTGCCCGATGATCGGCGAGCCATAGAAAATAAATGGATCTTTAAGAAGAAGACAGACGCGGATGGTAACGTGACCATCTATAAGGCTCGACTTGTCGCTAAGGTTTATCGACAAGTTCAAGGGGTTGACTACGATGAGACTTTCTCACCCGTAGCGAAGCTGAAGTCCGTCCGAATCATGTTAGCAATTGCCGCATTCTATGATTATGAGATATGGCAAATGGACGTCAAAACGGCATTCCTTAACGGCTTTCTTAAGGAAGAATTGTATATGATGCAGCCGGAAGGTTTTGTCGATCCTAAGAATGCTAACAATGTATGCAAGCTCCAGCGCTCCATCTATGGGCTGGTGCAAGCATCTCGGAGTTGGAACATTCGATTTGATGAGATGATCAAAGCGTTTGGGTTTACACAGACTTATGGAGAAGCCTGTGTTTACAAGAAAGTGAGTGGGAGCTCTGTAGCATTTCTCTTATTATATGTGGATGACATACTATTGATGGGAAATGATATAGAATTCTTGGAAAGTATAAAGGCCTATTTGAATAAGTGTTTTTCAATGAAGGACCTTGGAGAAGCTGCTTATATATTAGGCATCAAGATCTATAGAGATAGATCAAGACGCCTCATTGGTCTTTCACAGAGTACGTACCTTGACAAGATATTGAAGAAGTTCAATATGGATCAGTCCAAGAAGGGGTTCTTGCCTGTATTGCAAGGTGTGCAATTGAGCACGGCTCAATGCCCGACCACGGTAGAAGATAGAGAAAAGATGAGTGTCGTCCCCTATGCCTCAGCCATAGGGTCTATTATGTATGCCATGCTGTGTACCAGACCTGATGTAAACCTTGCCGTAAGTTTGGTAGGAAGGTACCAAAGTAATCCCGGCATGGAACACTGGACAGCGGTCGAGAATATCCTGAAGTACCTGAAGAGGACTAAGGATATGTTTCTCATTTATGGAGGTGACGAAGAGCTCGGCGTAAAGGGTTACGTCGATGGTAGCTTCGACACAGATCTGGATGACTCTAAGTCACAAACCGGATACGTGTATATTTCGAATGGAGGGGCAGTAAGCTGGTGCAGTTGCAAGCAAAGCGTCATGGCGGGATCTACATGTGAAGCGGAGTACATGGCGGCCTCAGAGGCAGCACAAGAAGCAATCTGGATGAAGGAGTTCATTACCGACCTAGGGGTGATTCCCAATGCGTCGGGCCCGATGACTCTCTTCTGTAAGAACACTGGAGCTATTGCCCTTGCCAAGGAGCCCAGGTTTCACAGGAAGACCAGGCATATCAAGCGTCGCTTCAACTCCATTCGTGAAAGTGTTCAAAATGCAGACATAGATATTTGTAAAGTACATACGGACCTGAATGTAGCAGATCCGTTGACTAAACCTCTCCCTAGAGCAAAACATGATCAACACCAGAACTCTATGGGTGTTCGATTCATCACAATGTAACTAGATTATTGACTCTAGTGCAAGTGGGAGACTGTTGGAAATATGCCCTAGAGGTAATAATAAAATGGTTATTATTATATTTCCTTGTTCATGATAATTGTCTATTGTTCATGCTGTAATTGTGTTATCCGGAAATCGTAATACATGTGTGAATACATAGACCACAACATGTCCCTAGTGAGCCTCTAGTTGACTAGCTCGTTTATAAACAGATAGTCATGGTTTCCTGACTATGGACATTGGATGTCATTGATAACGGGATCACATCATTAGGAGAATGATGTGATGGACAAGACCCAATCCTAAGCATAGCACAAAAGATCGTGTAGTTCGTTTGCTAGAGCTTTTCCAATGTCAAGTATCATTTCCTTAGACCATGAGATCGTGCAACTCCCGGATGCCGTAGGAGTGCTTTGGGTGTACCAAACGTCACAACATAACTGGGTGACTATAAAGGTGCACTACGGGTATCTCCGAAAGTGTCTGTTGGGTTGGCACGGATCGAGACTGGGATTTGTCACTCCGTATGACGGAGAGGTATCTCTGGGCCCACTCGGTAATGCATCATCATAATGAGCTCAATGTGACCAAGTGTTTGGTCACGGGATCATGCATTACGGTACGAGTAAAGTGACTTGCCGGTAACGAGATTGAACGAGGTATTGGGATACCGACGATCGAATCTCGGGCAAGTAACGTACCAATTGACAAAGGGAATTGTATACGGGATTGATTGAATCCTCGACATCGTGGTTCATCCAATGAGATCATCGAGGAACATGTGGGAGCCAACATGGGTATCCAGATCCCGCTGTTGGTTATTGACCGGAGAGTCGTCTCGGTCATGTCTGCATGTCTCCCGAACCCGTAGGGTCTACACACTTAAGTTTCGGTGACGCTAGGGTTGTAGAGATATTAGTATGCGGTAACCCGAAAGTTGTACGGAGTTCCGGATGAGTTCCCGGACGTCACGAGGAGTTCTGGAATGGTCCGGAGGTGAAGAATTATATATATGAAGTCCAGTTTCGGCCACCGGGAAAGTTTCGGGGGTTACCGGTATTGTACCGGGACCACCGGAAGGGTCCCGGGGGTCCACCGGGTGGGGCCACCTATCCCGGAGGGCCCCATGGGCTGAAGTGGGAGGGGAACCAGCCCCTGGTGGGCTGGTGCGCCCCCCTTGGGCCTCCCCCTGCGCCTAGGGTTAGAAACCCTAGGGGTGCGGGTGCCCCCCACTTGGCTTGGGGGGGAAGACACCCCTTGGCCGCCGCCCCCCTGGAGATTGGATCTCCCAGGGGCCGGCGCCCCCAAGGGCCCCTATATATAGTGGAGGGGAGGGAGGGCAGCTGTACCACAGCCCCTGGCGCCTCCCTCTCCCTCCCGTGACACATTTCCCTCTCGCTGTGCTTGGCGAAGCCCTGCCGAGATCCCCGCTACTTCCACCACCACGCCGTCGTGCTGCTGGATCTCCATCGACCTCTCCTTCCACCTTGCTATATCAAGAAGGGGGAGACGCCTTCCCAACTGTACATGTGTTGAACGTGGAGGTGCCGTCCGTTCGGCGCTCGGTCATCGGTGATTTGGATCACGACGAGTACGACTCCATCAACCCCGTTCACTTGAACGCTTCCGCTCGCGATCTACAAGGGTATGTAGATGCACTCCTTCCTTCTCGTTTCTAGTAAACTCCATAGATGGATCTTGGCGATGCGTAGAAAATTTTAAATTTCTGCAACGATCCCCAACAGTATGTTGTGCATGTGTTAGTAGACGTGATAGCTTGTCCATGGAAGTTCAACTACGGCAACCATCATGTTTCATCTCGCGATTCCCACAACGCCTCTCCAACCCACGGCACCACGCCCCCCGACGTGCGCCTCACCCCTCTCAGCCGCACCGCCCCTCTGCCTTTTTGTGCATGACATGTGGGCCACCTAAAATGCGGCGAGCATCAAGTTTCTACCACAGCCACCCGTGATTCCCACGACGACGCTCGAACCCATGAAACCACACGTCCCCCGACCTGTGGCTCACCCCTCTTGGCCCCACTGCCCCTCTGCCTATGGGAGGTTTACATGTGGACCAGTCACCTATTGGGTCCACATGTTATTGACTCAAAGGTAGGTGTAGTAAGGCGCTGAAGCTCAGTCCGACGGCCCTGAGAGGGAAATGTAACTCCTGCGCCAGGGCTTGTGGTGCTCCCGCAGCACGAACTCGTGCCAAACTCGAGATTTGTTTCTTTACTATACATGCACGCAACGATTTAATGGACATTGTAATCTCAACATGTGATGGGGAGCTCTAAATTTGAATTTGTAACTTATAAAACGAAAAGATTCAAAAGAAATAAACTGGGAGAGAGGGAGTATATCGTAGGATGTGTCCCGTACAAAATAAGTCCCTTGGTTTGTCACCGCGAAGATGCGGTTAGAAAGGAGCACAGCGTCTTCCTACTCGTACGGCAACAAATCGGCCGCAGATAGCATGGTCCGCCTTTGACCGCCATGTGCAAGGTTCATGCTATCTTATTCAATCTCACTGTGGTTCCATCATACCAATTCATGCGGTGGCCCGTTGCATGGCTGATCCCAATGTTGGACAAAGGTTCTACGGGAACGGTGTCACCGTTGTAAATCTTGTGCAAATTAATGTTGGTACCCTATCGTACATATGCAAGCCAATCTCCATTCGCACCGAGCCTAACCTGTGAAACAGTGGGCAGGGGGAGAATTAGGAAATGGACACCGAAGTAGTCTTTAGAATGCATTTACTACGTGATCAAACTCATCTTACCTGCTCATCGGAGGAAATCCGAGTGCCCCTCAACGTCGGCATCTCAAGGGGCGTCAACTTGCAACTACGGCCACGCCGCGCTGGAGAGACCCCAAAGGAAACATCCTTGTGCGTTCCACGGAACATCAAGATGCATTTGTATGAGTAGTTTATCTTGTGAGAGAAAAGGATGAACGAGGGAAGGCCTCTAGAGATAGAGATGGACACTACTACTACCTATGTGCTGGCCCGTGCGTTGCAATGGATCCAAAGAAGTAGAATAATACTTGTTCATGTGCTTGAAATATAAACACTCTAGTTTTGATATACATGTGTCAGCAGACATGACAGCTTGTCCATGGAAGTTGAACCACGGCGACCATCACGTTTCTTGTTTCTACCACTGCCACACCCACACGCGATTCCCACGACGCCGCTCCAACCCACGGCACGACGTCCCCCGATGTGGACATGGATCCTCTGACGTGGCTATCACTGCCTTGCCCTGCCTTTCCTTCGCTGACAGGTGGGACCCACGCTTATGGGTCCCACATGTCAGTGACAGAATGGTAGGATTCTTCGCGTCAGGGGATCCTCATCCCCCCGACGTGCCCCTCATCCCTCTCGGCCCCACCGCTCCTCTGCCTTTGTGTGCATGACATGCGGGCCAGCTGAACTGCGGCGACCATGAACTTTCTACCACAGACACACCCGATTGGACGCGGTTTGCCTGCTCCGCTGCTGTGCTCCGATCCGTACTCCCGCACCATCGAATTTTCATCCAGCGGCTGTGACACATTTCGTCCCGGGCATCAATCCTCAGCTGGAGTACTTATGTACTACAGGTAGTACCCGCCGGTGTGGCCATCTACGCATCGTAACGCCCCGACGCCCAGCTGTGGCACCCTCGCCACGGCCACGTCACCACCGGCCGTTTCATCTCGAACGAGTGAGTCGCGAACCATGCCACCACCATGAGAATGACATGTGGGCCAGCCGCATTTAAGGTCCGCATGTCATTGACTCATAGGCCGGGCACTAAGCCACTGAAGTTCGGTCCCGTGGGCCCCGAGAGGGAAATGTAACTCCTGCGGCAGGCCTTGTTGTGCTCCCGCAGTACGAGCTCATGCCAAAACTGGAATTTGTTTCTTACTACTACCAACTAGTACTAGTAAGGTACACGTGCATTGCACGCATGAGATTCTGGTGGTTTGTGCATTATGCTTCTACATGTGGAGCTTTTTGGATTCTAACATGTGGCAAAATCTGGTGGAATGTAAGGTTAGGCAAGTTTGACTAACTTAGGTGAGTGTTTGGTTCAAGCCACACCTTAGGCAAGCCACACTAAGGCCCCACATGACATACACACAAAAAATGTGGCAAGATTCCCTTAGGCTTGCCAACTTGTGGCTCTCATTTTGAAGAACTAATAACTTTGCCTAAGCTTAGTTGTGGCAAAGTTAGTCATGAATTAAGTTCAACCATGGAGTCTTCTAGATTATACATGTGGCAGAATCTGGTGGATGATATCCAACGGCCAGTAGTGCTCGGATTTGTCATCTTTGTACCGTCAGATTGGCTTCATCCAACGACCAACTTTCAAAGTTTTTCACACACTATATAGGGGGTATAGATATAGATGTGTCGGTCCGTTGCAATGGATCCAGAGTATATCTATTTAGTGGAGTGCACTCTAAACACATTATCTATTTATTTTTCTCTAACCTTCCGTAGCCATGCATCCAAGCCACATAAGCTTCATGGGTGCCCCCCACATCATATTATTCATACTACGTTGATTGAAAAAAAGATAAATCACCCAAAACAAGATCTTCCCGTTTTTTGTTCCTACGATGTTGTGTCGTGCACGTACCTACTAGTTGTATAGTGGTAGTACTAGTAATATAGTATTAGGAGTACAAACTTGGTACTAGTAGGAGTAGTACTAGTACGGAATGCTCCTACTCTATCAACGAGCCTCGTCTGACACAAAATTTCTTGGCTTCCATGCTATAGCTAGATCTTCCCCTCGTTTCTGTTTTCCAACCCGGCGGCGGGCGGGGTGTCGGTTTGCTCAACGGTGGTCCCACATGAAAGTGAAAATGCTAGGCAACACGCCTTCCCTAAGCTATGTGTCGTGCCGGACGGGCCGTGTTGTACTCCCGATTCCGGGGCGTGTGGGGGTGCGACGTGAACGCGGCAGGCCTTTTCCTTTTACCAGCAATGTGCCCGTGCGTTGCGACGGATCCAAAGTAGTAGAATAGTAGTATTTGTTCACAAACTTGAAAGAAATCACTATTGTTTTGATATACTCCTAATATATTACTTCCTCCGTACCTAAATATTTTTATTTTTTGAGATTTCAAATGGACTATCACATACGGATTATAGAGACATATTCTAGTGTTTCTAGCAAGATGCTCGCGCGTTGCACGAAGTTGATGGAAAAGGTAAGCACAACTTATAAATTGACGAATGGAGTACTAGTTACAGTGATGCATATAATTAAGCAAAGGGATCGCACATGTCGGTATTGACTGGAACGAGAATGCAACAGCACAATAAGAATTAAGGCCACGATGATGCGATCGCAGTGGTGGTTACAGAAGGCAAGAAGAAAGATGGATCCACGAATGTACGACCTCCTCCTCCTCAACTTAGTGCGCCGGGCCACCGACCAGCGGCTAAGGAGATGCGGCTTTTGTGGCGAGGTCGAGGTGCTTCTCGGCAAAGGCATCCAAGGCTTCCAGCCGGTTGAGGAAGGCCAACGTCGTAGCGTCCTCACTGGCCTTGTAGATACCTATGTACACGATATGCTCGTACACGTGGATGTGTAGGTCGACGAACTCTTGCAGGGCGAGGCGCCTCGCGGCGAGCGCGACCTCCAGGTGGACATTCTTCGTGGCGTCGGCGGGCAGTCGCAGGGCCACCAGTGCTTGAAAGAGGTTCCGGCCATGGAGGCCGATTAGGGTGGCAGGCAATGAGGAGCCCGGGCGCGCGGGCTGGAGGAGTACGGCGATGTCGTCCGCGAGCTTCTTGAGGACGGTGAACTTGTTGCTGGTGGCAACGATCATCTGGTCCAACTGAGAGTCGTAGTTGGCGTCGACGGCGGCCATCCACCAGCCGGTCTCCAACACCGTTTGGAGACGATCCTCGGCGCCATGCCGCAGGCCGGCGTCGTGGACCATCTGGCGCAGCCGCTGGCCGCTCACGCGCATCGCCGCCATGGGTCTGGATTGAGCTCTTTTGCGCTTAGTGTAGGTGCTTAGGCAAATGCTTAGGTGCGTACGATGTGGTAGATGTATTGGAATTGAGGGGCGCCTTTATATGAGGGCAATGAGGGCAAACTGCGTTGCATTCACATCGTGCAGCCTCTTTTCCCAGACCTCCTCCCATTACTTCCCTCATGCATTAATTGAAGGAGGATGCATTGGCCGTTCAACATATTGGGAACTGCTACTCCCTCCCTCGTCTGCATTAAAGCCGTACCGGGAACTGCGCCGCCCGCTGTCAAATTGAATACTCCCTCCGTTTAGGTGAGTATTAAGTCATCTTACGAAAACCAAATAGTAAACACATAGGCGTGGTGCATTAACTCTCATGTTGTTTCTTGTTTTTTGCATAAATAGAGGAATCAACCAAGAAGAGATGTGGGGCTTGTATGCTTTTAATGACTTGAGACTATCAAACATGACATGCAGTGGTCAGTTCGTTGCACAAGAACAAATACAACCCACGTCAGCACACACGCATCTTATATAGCATCACATCCAATGGCTATAAAAGATGAATGAGACCAAATTATATCTCATCTAGGTGAGTTCTAGCAAAACTGTATTAATAATACTTATTACTCCTGCGCCATGTATCATATATTAGTATCATGTAGTACTTTATTTATTGCCATGTATGACACATAGTACTCAACTCTCTCTCTTTCTTCATTTAATTCTATGACACCTCATCAAAATTGCTAAGGCTAGTACCATTACAACCAGCCTTAGCAAATACTAAACCTTAAGTTCTCTCGTTTTCCTCTCCACCATACGGCGCGGGCTTTTCCGGCGCGGTAGGCGGGGCAGTTCCGCCTAGTCGGTTCGACAGAGACGCGAGAAGACGAGGGAGTAGGCTACTGCAAACGTAGGGCTGTGTGATTTGACAGCGAGTTACTGCTGGACAGGTGGGGCCCCGTGATTTCACTTGCCATTATCATTTTAACTGCGGCGCTACGACCAGCGTGAGTCTCCCGATTCCTGACCACCTCCATACAGGTGCCTCTCCCAATGCTCCACCATGTAGTAGAGGCTGGCTCTTGCATGAGAGCCCACTTGTCCACTTTTTCCTTGCCTCTCTTTCCTCCACATATGCAAAAATGCCATGTAAAGCGCACTATTGTACTTACTTGCGCCTACAGGTGCTTAAGCTTGCCACATAGGCATAAAGTCTGATGTGGCAAGTTAATCAAGAAGAGAGAGACTAGTTTGGTGACCCAAGGAAGAAACGGTGCTAAGCGCGTGTACCTAGGTGAAAAGACAATTTTGAGTCTATAGCTAATTAAATGAAACAAACTTAGCAACACCATTTCATTGGAAGAGGTCACTCCTTGGCAAATGCAATAAATACTAGTACTCCCTGTGTCCCATAATATAAGAACGTTTTTGGCACTACACTAGTGTCAAAAACGTTCTTATATTATGGGACGGAGGGAGTACGAAGAAAGAGATAGAGAGAAGTAAAAAAATACACTTATAGCCAACCTTATAGCCAAAACCTTGTTGTAGTATGAGTGACTAAGTGATGACTATGTATGACATGCCAACATCAGATAGCCTAATGCACCGTGTTAAATCTCCAAGGGCGCGACCGCACGAGCGACGCGACGGTCGTAGTAGGCGCGACCACGATACGGGCTGCTGGCAGCCCTTGGATCTGAGATCAAACGGTCGCATGCTGAGTTGCTGAAAATTTGCAGAATAACCCTCCAGGATAGGATATTCACCCATAGGTCTAGAATCACGCCATGCAACCGTTCGATCTTAGATCCAAGGGCTCTCGGAAGCCCGTATCATGGGAGAATGGAAAGCCACTACCCTGCCGTTCGCACGCTGGCAGTTCGCTCCTACTCGTCCCCGCACATCCTTCAATACTACGGCGGTTCGCTCCTAGTCGTCCCGTCCATTCACATTATGGCAGTTCCACTAATCCTAACCCTCCTCCCAAATCCATGGCGTCGCAAATCTCCCCGATCAGCGGTGAGTACAAGGTTAGAACCATCACCGGCGATGAGTTCGACGTCATCTACACCCGTTCATCCGCGATGGTGAAAGGATGCCTTTCTCGCTTTAGACGCATGTTCGAAGACTCAGATGATGAGTGGGTCGCTGGGCTAGATGTTGAGTACACCACAGTCCTGGGACGAGAGAAGGATCTAAAGGACGAAGAGAGGAAGAAGCCCGCCGTGATCCAGGTTTGCGTGCATGACTTATGCTTGGTCTACCACATATGCCATGCCGACGTTGAGTGCCAGGATTTGAAGGACTTCCTCGAGAGCAACCTAGTCAAATTCGTTACTGTAGACTTTGGTAACGACAAAGAAGTCCTGCGTCGGATAGGCCTCGTTGTAGGCAACACCTTCGACCTCCAGAAGAATCGGCTGGTGTCCTCTCGTCAGCCTTCAATGCTGACCCTAGCAGGAGCCATGGTTCATCCTTCGTACGGTAAACTGGAGAAACCTCCATACACGTTTCATCGTCATGCATGACAGCGGAATGTACTAGATATAGACCACATCCACTACGCTGCAATGGATGGCTACCTTACTGTTAGCCTTGCCTTCAAAATGAGTTTTCCTCAAGTTATACCGATACCACCGCCACCCTAACCCTAGCCACCCACCATCGCCGGCGATCCCCACATCCCTCCGTGGGTTTTGCCATCTGATCGGCTCATCATCCCGGCGTCACTTCCTCTCTCTTCTGGTTGTCTTCTTCCTCATGGTGGTCCATGCAGCGCTCTCCTTGGGATTGGATTTCTCCCCGGGGATGAAGTTGGCGTCTGAGATCCAACGCAACTTCAACAGATCGGTGCACCCCACGGTGGACACGGGCCATTTCATTATGGTGGTCTCTTTTGCACGGCATACATTCCAGCTTGATGAGGAAAATGTGGAGTTCGCTCTCGAGGCGGCCATCGGAGGATATTGTTCACACCTCAAGGTATCTTTACTCCACCATGGCGTTTTCTCATTCAACGTTTCTTGCAAGGAAGTGTATTTTTTCATTCTGCACCAGAGGAGTTTTGTTTGTGATCAGTTCAAGTGTTTCTTCCACCTTTGGGGTCATGGCGGCCCAGATTGGCAGAAAGAATTTTGTCTTTGGCAATCTGAATGCCAAGAGGAATGGGTTTTAGTTAGCCCCTCTAAGAGGAGAGCTCGCCTTGGTTTAGAGGCCATGAAAATTGCTCTGGCCAAATCCTCTCTCCGTGCTCGCGCGGCCAAATCTCTTCCTAAGAAACATGGTACGTTCGCCACGTTCATGCAATACCCGGCGCGTAAGGGCTATAGCTATGGCCCATCCACCGATGAGGTGACCACGGTCAGAGCAGCTGGTTATCATGTTTCGTCCCATGAGGATGTGGATGTTCCTTCTCCGGTGATGACCCCACCGCCGGCAAGGCTGGCGATTCAGTTCGGAACAATCCTGCCTTCCCCGGAGGGTTTATCTCCTGCCCGTTTAAACCCTGGAACCTCGGGTGGCCGATTAGTTTTTGCATTGGAAGGTTTAGATTCTCCTGCATCCCCTCAGCCACCCTCACCAGGCCAAGTTCCTCCATTGGGCTCCAAGGTTCAGCCCATCTGCCTGTCTGATGACGAGAGTTGCAGCCCATCACCTCTGGCCTCTAGAGCTTCCTTCCCTGAGGATATTATCAGAGATCTGCAAAGTTTTGACGATATGATTGAAGATATGGCTGCGAGTTATTGGGACTGTCAGAATCGCTTGGCTATGCGCCACACGTCAGAGACATGCACGAATCAGGTCCTGTGCCGCAATTGTTTTCGTTGGGACACGTTAAAAAAAACTGCACCGGCAAGCCGCCTGACTTGTCCGTCTGGGTTCCTAAAGTCCCATCGCCGGGTTTTCGGAAGCGGGACCGAAAAGAGGACTTCCTTTCCTCCCCCGTCTCTCTAGTTTCCCGAGACCAAACGACTGCGGAGAACACCCCATCCTCTGCTTCTCCGCCGCCACCATCGCCGCCTATCCGCCCTGCCTCACACACCCAAGCTTCCTCCAGCTCTGGACCGGCTCCTGCTCCGCAGCCTCCAATGGCGGTGTTCGAGATTGACCCGCATCGCTTCATCCCAGCGGGTTTCGACATTGAAGATGGCGGAGCAGATCGTCTGCCCCGCACCTTCTACACGTCGGCCGTTCCACCACCCCGAGTGCATGAGCAGTACATGGTGGCCATTGTGGAGCCGATCCCGCCTCCAGAGCTGGTTGGTGTTCGTCGTCAGCAGGTTCTTGATTTTCTAGTTCAAGTGATGCATGTTCCAGTTATTTCTGCTCAAACATGGTTTCAAGGAGTTGGTTTGTTCGAGATGGAAGATCCAGTTGTCCAGGGCTCTTTTACTCTGCATCCGCCGTTTCCTTTAGGGGTCGATGATGAAGGCAATGAGTTTTTTGTCCGCTTTATCCCTCATAATCAGGGTGAAGATTTTCGTGCTATTCATGGCCAGCGGACGGGGTGGTTGATGTTCATCGGCATCCCTTTAGACTATAGAAACACTTAGTGCATTGCTGATATGGTTGGCTCCGTCGGACAATTCCACTACTGGAATAGCACTGACAGGCGTAAGGTTAGATCTTTGGTCTGTGCCTCGTTCCCTGATAATGCGCTAGTCCCTCGCTCGGTCACCTTTCGGGAATTTGCCAATTGGGGTGATGTAATGGTGTCATGGTCAGCTGGTTGTTATATCTTATCAGGGGAATTTGCTGGTGCCATGATCCGAGCAGATGAAGATACTATGCCTCTTAATGGGAACCGCCACCTGTTGCCAGGAGTTGAGGTGCCGCAACCGTTTTGGGCAATGCCTCCATACCCTGCTCTGGGATGGAATGCAGTTCCTCCGGGCCCTAATCAAGGACAGAATGATGTGGCAAGATGGGCTGATAATGTGCAACATGAAGCGGGATGGGGCCCGTGGGAGGAACAGGTTCAGCCTGATCAGCAGCAGCATGAGGAGGTTCAGCCAGCCCAGGACCAAAATTCTATGATTTTGAACCCATCCGTGGACTCTTCTCATGATGAGGATATGGTTGAAGTCCAGCAGCCTCTGCAAGCTCCACCGATAGTGCAGTTGGACCCGATTCATCTTGGAATGGTCAGGATCTTTTATGGGCCAGTTCTTCCGCCGGCAATGATCTGGGAGAGATTGTTCAAATCTTTATTGCCTGAATTTTTCATCAGGGATATACCAGCTTGTCTGCCTGGATTTTCTACGACGTTGATGCAAGTTAAATTTGGGTCTGCTGATCTGCAACAGAAATTTTTGCTCCTGTCTGCCAAGCAATGTCTCTCCGATCCTGGAATCAGCTCTTCGGTGGTCATTGAAGAGTTGACACCTGATGATCTCTCGTGCTCCAATTCCCAGGTTCCACTTTCTCCTTCACCGGTTTCTCAGGAGGATTTTCAGTTTACTTCGGTCTCTCCAACTCCGCTGGGCAAGCGATCACGTCAGTCTGCATGCTCCACTCGTTCTCTCATGCTTGTGGAGCCAGTTCTGGACTTCTCCACTAGAAGGATGCCGCGCAGTTCTGCCAAAAGGACGGGCATGAAGCCAGTTTCTGCCATCCCTCCGAGGTCTGCCCCCCTGCGTCGCCCGAAGGCAAAGAAGCTTCGTCTTGACGATGAGCATAGCCAGCTTCCTCTCGCACCCCCGATGCCTATTCCAATGATGCAGGCGATTGGAGTGGCTCTGGGCATTGATCCGTCTGAGTTATCGGTCGAGAAGCTTATGGCTTCTCCACGTCCTGCTGAAGAAGACGATGGTCCACATGATGATTGACACCCCAAGAAGCTTCATGGAGAGTTGGGCACTTTTGTTTTTGTGTCCGTTTTTTGTTAGTACTTTCTGTTTGTGTGACTGTCTGGAGTCCTTGGTTACTACTATTGCCACTTATGTTTTGATCATGTCCACGCTGTTAAGCAGTTGGATCTGCAACTACTTCCCAGCGCTGTTTTTTTATGGATAATTGTTATTTTCGAAATTGGAATGTGCTCTGTTGGAACGTGCGGGGGCTGAATTCTGAGGCTAGGCAGCGTGACCTACGTGCCAAGATTGAGGAGAGCAGATGTTCTGTTCTTTGTCTGCATGAAACTAAATGCGAGAACTTTGATATTCAAACGATTAGATCCTTCTGCCCTAGGAGGTTTGATCAATTCGCGTTCTCGCCTTCTGTTGGAGCCTCTGGTGGGATTTTAGTCATTTGGAATTCTTCGATCTTTCACGGCCAGCTTGTTGATATTCAGAGGTTTGGTGTTGTCGTCTCCTTCCAATCGTTGCAGAACTCCGAAAAATGGACCTTAGCCTCTGTATATGGGCCATGTGAGGGTCAGCCTAGGGACGATTTCGTTAGTTGGCTATATCATCTAGACATCCCTCCCAATGAAAATTGGCTATTGTTGGGGGACTTTAATTTCATCAGTTCATTGGATAACAGAAACCTCCCGGGTGGTGATATTAATGATATCTCCCTCTTCAATGAAATAATTGGTCACCTTGGTCTCTTGGAGCTGCCCTTGAAAGGCCGTAGCTTCACCTGGTCTAATATGCAGCAAAACCCCCTGCTTGAGCAACTTGATTGGTTCTTTACTACTGCTGATTGGATTTCACATTATCCGAACACTGTGGTTAATCCACTCGCCAGAACCGCCTCGGATCACGTGCCTTGTGTGGTGTCCATTGACACTACCATTCCTGCGGCCAAGACTTTTCGGTTTGAAAATTTCTAGTTGGATATGCCGGGTCTCATGGATTGTGTCACCAAGTCTTGGAATGCACTAGTCTTCTCTGATCTTTCTGCTTCTGCGGTTATCACAAGGAAATTTAAGCGGCTGCGGTATGATTTGAAAATTTGGAGCAAAAAGTTATCATACATAAAAAAACTTACCGTTGATTGCTCAAAGGTGATTCTACACTTTGATCAGCTGGAGGAAGTGCGACCTTTAACAAGGCCGGAATTCAATTTCCAGAAAATTGTGAAGTTCCACTATGAACATCTGTTGAAAATTCACTATATATATTGGAAACAGAGGTGCACTACTCGGTATATAAAGGTTGGCGAGGAGAATTCCAAAAATTTTCATGCCATGGCCTCGGAGCGTATGAGAGGAACTCAATTTCCAGTCTGAAGATCAGTTCCATGCTTGATCCTGTGACTGATCACGCTCAGATGGCGGGAATTCTTTGGGCTTCGTTCAAATCAAGGATGGGCCAGGCCCAAGGGATCAATATGGGCTTCGATTTGAATCATTTAATTCAGCCCATCCCAGGACTGGAGGAGCTATCCTTGCCCTTTTCTGATGAGGAAATTAACAGAGTTTTGAAGGAATTGCCGGTGGATCGGGCACCTGGTCTGGATGGCTTTAATGGGATGTTTGCCAAGCGCTGTTGGCCTATAATTGAGACGGACTTCTTGAGGATGATTCAGGATTTTTATGAGGGGAAGCTTTCGTTGGAAAACATTAATGCCTCCCTCATTACGCTCATACCCAAGATCATTTCACCAGAAGGGCCCGATGATTTCCGGCCAATATCTCTCACCAACACTTGTCTTAAATTTCTAACAAAATCGTTGGCCAACCAGTTGCAGAGGGTGATCCTTAAGTGTATCCACAAAAATCAGTATGGGTTCCTTAAGGGTAGGCCAATTCAGGATTGTCTGGCCTGGAGTTTTGAGTATATTCATCAATGTAAACAGTCCAAGCGTCCAATCATAATTCTTAAGTTGGACTTTGCTAAGGCCTTTGACACTGTCGAGCATGAGGTTATTCTTCAGATGTTGCAGCATAAAGGGTTTGATGCCAAATGGATTCTTTGGGTTAAACAACTGTTGTCTACAGGTTCTTCGTCTGTGTTGTTAAATGGCATTCCTGGAAAGCAATTTAAGTGCAAGTGTGGGGTCAGACAGGGTGATCCACTATCACCTCTGTTGTTTGTCATCGCAGCAGATCTATTGTAGTCTGTGGTCAACCAAATGCTAGAGCATGGCACGCTCTCTTGGCCTATTCAAACCCATGACAGAGAGTTTCCCATCATTCAATATGCGGATGACACGATCCTATTTCTTGCAGCTAAGGAATGAGCTTGTTGCCCTCAAGAACATGCTGCTTACCTTCCAACAATCCACAGGTTTAAAGGTCAACTTTGCTAAATCCTCAATGATTCCATTGAATATGACTGATGAGGAGGCTGCTAGACTAGCTGCTATTCTTGGTTGTAAAATTGGCCAGTTCCCATTTACTTATCTTGGATTGCCTTTGGGAACTACAAGGCCAAGGATCATTGACCTCATGCCCTTAGTTGACAGTCTTGAGAGGAGGTTAACTGCAAGCTCTTCTATGCTGAATCAAGGCTCTCGCTTGCAGCTTCTTACCTCTGTCCCGACCTCTCTGCCAATATACTTTCTGTGCAGCCTCAATATTCCAGCAGGGATCGTTAAGCAGCTAGACAGAATCTTCAGGCAATGTCTTTGGAGGGGTAATAGTGATGCTCCAAAACAGTCTCTGGCTGCTTGGGAGCTGGTTTGCAGGCCAAGAGATAAAGGGGGTTTAAGTATTATTAATCTGAACATCCAGAATAAAGGACTTCTTATCAAGCATCTTCACAAATTCTATAACAAGGTTGATGTTCCTTGGGTGACCCTGATTTGGAACATCTACTATGATCATGGGGTTCCACAGGCAACAGCTCATGCTGGATCTTTCTGGTGGAGGGATGTTCTGAAGCTGCATGAGGCTTATACTGCTATTGCCTCAGCTCATATCAACATGGGTGATTCTGCTCTGTTCTGGACAGATTCTTGGCACATTGGGGGCTCTGCTAGACCTCTATGTTGGAGATTGCCAAGGTTGTTTTCATTTGTCAATAATGATAGGATCTCTGTGCAGGAATTTCTTCAATCCCAGGATCTTTACTCTATGTTCTATTTGCCTCTTTCTCATGAGGCTGCTGCTGAGTTACACATGCTGGAAGGTTGGATCATGCAGTTAGACAGAGACCCCGCTATACCTGATGTTTGGATATGGCCTGGTCAATCAGGAGGATACACTGCCAAAAGTTTCTACATGATCATGCACTCTCACCTACCTACAATACAACCTTGCAAATGGCTATGGCAGAGTAAGTGCACCATGAAGATAAAGGTGTTCGGCTGGCTATTATTCTTTGACAGACTTAACACCAAGGACATGCTGGTTAGGAGACACTAGCGCTCAAACCAGGATGACAATCTATGTCTCATTTGCAGTGAGCTGGTGTATGAGGATATAATCCATCTGTTTTTTAACTGCACCTTCAGCTGTAGAGTCTGGAGTTACTTGGGCATTGATTGGTCTGGAGGCTCAGATATTCTGCAATGTATTATGCATTCTAGGTCCAGCTTCACGCACCCTTTCTTCTTTGAAGTTATGCTAACAGCAGCATGGAATATTTGGATTTTAAGAAATGGCAGAACCTTCAGAGCTGAGAGAGATACTTTCAGTGCTTGGAAGTGTAAATTCATCCATGATATTTCTTTGCTTGCTCATAGGGTGAAGGATTGTATTAAACCAAAACTCTTGGCTTGGGTTGATTCTTTGTTGTAAAGCAGGTAGGGTTGTTTAGCCATAGGTAGACTCTTTTATTTTTCATTCCTTGTATAGTTTGTAATTTGTTTGTACAGTTGTGCTTTCTTTAATAAAGGGCTGTGGGGCTTTGCCTCACAGTAAATATTCAAAAAAATGGATGGCTACCTTTGCTTCAATATCTACAAGGGTTGGATGAAGAGCAACAGCCAAGTGTGCGGTTCAAGCAAAGAAGTATCGGCCAAGAGGAAGAGGGACAAGGACGAAGTCGAGGACATGGACGAGGACTCCGAGTAAGGTGGCAGTGTCGTTGCTCATGGTGGTCCTAATGCAATGTCTACCGGAATAGTTGCAAAGTTTAATTTCAGGTGTGCTTAATTTAATTTGAGGGGTGTGTTGTGCTGAGCCCCTAGCAGAACTATGTTATGTTTCTTCTTGTTACTTTAACTCTTTAGTACGTACATACTAGTATTTCTTACATTTCATCTTTTAGTTGGTATAGTACTACCACTCGTTTCTTCACATTATATACGTACAATATATATGGCCAACATCATATAGCCAGCAGTTTAATTGTCAAAGAATTTCAGGGTGCTTAGTTTTGTCAAAGAATTTCAGGGTGCTTAGTTTTATTTGAGGGGTGGGTTGTGCACTTGTGTTGGACACCATTATTGTGACAAGCCTTTTTAATAGTACTATATGCATAATTTGGCGACGAGCGCTCTCTATATGTACCACCTTTTTTTAATTTCATGTTTTGCTCCATGGCGCAATCCATCGATACTACTACTGTACAAAAGTGGAGTATATACATTTTTCAAAAGGCTAGAGGGTGGGGCAGTCTAGCTCGGTCGGTTTCACGAGAGGCGAGGGCCTTTGTGATTTGACGGCTCATTACTGCTGTCAAATCGAATAGTACTGCGCCGCCCGCTGCACGCTCGACGCCTCCATTAAACCCCTTTGTTAAACCCGCATGCAAACCGAGAATCCTACTCCTGCCACACGTCTGTTCATGAGCGGGCCGGAATTAAACGCAACACCGGCCGAGCTCCTCCCGTCCGCCCTCAGTTTAAACAAGGCCAGACGCCGGCCAAGCTCCTACCGTCCGCCCTCTATTTACACGAGGCTAGACAGATAGCGGGCAAGAATCGCACCCCTCCGCCGCTCCCCCATCTCCTCCTTCACCATTTTCTCCACTCTTTCGATGGCTTCCGATGAGCCATTCTCCGGCATATTACCCGGCTGGGTGGCCCGCCGAGCCTTCCGGATACGGGCGATGCCGCTCGGTGCTTCACCAACCTCGCTTGGCCCGACGGAGCCAGTTGCCGCCCCACGCAGGCGCGTGGTTCAGCAACTCGCCGCTCCAGTTCAGCTCGATGAGGAGTGGCGAGTTGATCCACGCCGGCACGGCGGCTAGCACGCCGGTACGGGCGCCATCGCTGCCGCGTCGTACCGCGCCACCAGTGTCTGCGGTGGCCGCGCCTCCCGTGTCTGTGGGCGCGCCTCCCGTGCCTGCGGCAGCGCCATGCAGGCAGAGACAGAAGCCGGGTGCGTTGAGAGCGACCAGTCGATGGCCAGCTTCTCCGTGTCCGCCGCCATCATCGAGGAGAAGTAGAACACGGGAGGCCGCCGCCACTTGGGACCCATGAAGGCCACCGCCGAGGCGATGACCGCGGATTCAGGTGGTTTCTTTGCTGCTTCGTCTCTTCCGAGGACCTTCGTCGACCCCGCAAGTGTCTGACGGACATGAGGAAGACAAAGCGATCCGCGGGCGGCCGTTTAGAACTAAAATAAGTCTAGATACATCCATTTCTAGGACAAGTATTTCCGGACGAAGGGAGTATAAATTATACAAGAGAGCCGGATTGGCACCTCTTAGTTCATGTAAATGTAATGAAATCCATCATGTTTATATGAAGATCCGGCTTTTTTATACGAAATCCTTCATGCTTATATGAAATCAGTCCGTGTTTGCACGAATTTCATCTGGTTGGTTAGAGTTGTAAAAATGTATGCCGCTGGCGTTTGATGTCGTCCTCCGCTTAAGGAAGCGGGAGGAAATTTGCCGGCTGCCGTTGGAGATGCTCTTTATGCTGGAAATAATAGAGTGACATCCGATCCATTTGAGTTAATTGCATGCATGATTGTCCCTCTATAAAAAGTTAATTGCATGTACAGTGTACACGTGACTTGCAGGGTGGCTATAGGTTCGTACAGAAAGTTAAAAAGAAACAAGTCCATCCTTAATCTTGTATTCTAAGTACTCTGTGGGTTCCACTGTCAGTACAGTAGCGAAAGAAGTATATATTAAATAAGTAGAGTAATATATAATATAAAAATATAAAGTTAAAAGACAGAATTCAAACTCATGTCATCGCGTTGCGAGCATCCGCGCTAACCAACCCAGCAAATTTTTGTTCTAGACCATGCTGGAGATATATCTCCATGTCTACTCTTATATATACTCCATTCGTTCCTAAATATTTGTCTTTTTCAGATTTCAAATGGACTACCACATACGGATGTGTATGTAGACTTATTTTAGAGTGTAGATTCACTCATTTTGCTCCGTATGTCTTTTCAGGAAGGGGTCAGATTTGTCCTTGATTTATTTATGAGGTATCCAGATGGCACTGCACCGCCAAGGAAAGAGGGTGACATCAAAATTATGGACTACTTTTTTGAGTATGTTGGTAAGGTCCGGTCATAGTCACTTGTTGAAATCTCTAAAAAGACAAATACTCCCTCCGTCCGAAAATACTTGTCATCAAAATGGATAAAAGGAAATGTATCAAGATGTATTTTAGTTTTAGATACATCTCTTTTTATCCATTTCGATGACAAGTATTTTTGGACGAAGGGAGTAGAAAACAGAGTTGGTGATGATGGTGTGCGTGCCATGCATCCTGCAATATAGGCCGTCAGATTTATATCTAACGGATAGGAAAGAAACTATGGCAATTTTGCAAAAATATACCCACACGTATCTCCACGTTCTCAAATAAGGCCTTCCCTCGTTCAACCTTTTCTCTCACAAGATAAACTACTCATACAAATGCATCTTGATGTTCCGTGCAACGCACGGGCAGCTAGCTAATTTCTTTTAAAATCGTTGCTGCGATAATTGGGTTGAAGTGATATATTTTATGTCTGCCCCGAATGATTTCAGATTCACTAGTAGTAACAAAGAAAAGGTTGCCTTGTTAATTAACAGAAAACAGGGTGAAAACTATCACATGAGGCCAGTAAAAACAAGGCACACTGGGTTCAGCGTCATCGTCACTACAGCTGTGCGCGCACGAGAAGTCTACATATCGAGGGGGCTACTTAGCGAGGCACCGAGACACAATTTTTGAGAGAGAAACCAATTGACAGATTATGATCAGATCGAGTTGTCACCCTTCTGCTATCATTGTTGGGGGGAGGGAGAGAAAGACGTATCGAGAGTGTGCGCGGTAGGCACAGAGGCACAACTAGCGAGTGTGTGTGTGTGTGTTTGAAAGAGGAGTAGATAGATTATTATCAAGATCGATGGGCCACCCTACTCCTTCGGTGCCGGGTAGTGTGTGTGTGTATGTTTGAGAGAGAAGCCAGTCGATAGATTAGTATCAAGATCGAGGTGTCACCCTACTCCTTCGGTGTTGGGAAGTGTGGGTGTGTGGGGGGGCAGTGACACTCACATATCTCTACTCTTCTAAAAAAACAGAGTTGGTGATGATGGTGTTCCTGCCATCCTGCAATATAGGCCATCCGATTTATATCCGACGGATAGGAAGGAAACTATGGCAATTTTGCAAAAAGATACCCACACCCCTCTCCGCATTTGCAAATAAGGCATTCCCTCGTTCATCCTTTTCTCCCACAAGGTAAAGTTCTCATACAAATGCATCTTGATGTTCCGTGCAACGCATGGGCATCTTGCTAGTAGGGAGAAGGAGTTTGTGTGACACATATCTAGCTATATTAAGGGATAGGTAGATAGCATATGTGTGAGAGACATTATTATACTTTGAGACATTAGTGGCTGTGGGTGGGCGGAATTAAAGGGGTGGGCGTGTTAGACATAGAGAGCGTGTGTGTTTCTGTGTGAGAGACTTGTAGGACGGGGTAGAAAGACGAATTTAACCCTGATGGAGGGAGAGAAATACACGAAGTGCGCGTGTGTGATTTTGATGCCCACGGGGAAATGAGATATGTATGCGTGTGAGAGAGATTGCACAATTCATTCACGTATCACTATCTAGCGATCGTGGACGTGCATCGCTTGAACATAAGTCAATATCTACTTCGTATCGTGGCCAAAGATACAATATCGATTCAATGCTATAAAGATTGGACACTCACATATCACATTTTTCTATTTAAATAAACCTTTTCAGTTGTGCATGCCAAAGTTACAGTGATGTTTCTTCAAACAACCAATGTAGCTATCATGTATATGCACCATTGTTACTCTTGCATTCAAATTCATTAGTCTTGGATGATTTAAGTTTCTATTTTGAGGTAATATATGTAATATTCATATATGAATTCAACAAGTACGCAATTTATGAAATGGAGGCTATGTAATCATATGAGGTAACACTTTTAAGTAGCTGACTACAATATCCATTTCTTTTTGTGCGCCTCTACACTAACACGTCAATGCATTATGTTTAAAGTAAATAACTAATGGCACTAAATTATCTATTTACACGAGAAATACATAGGCTGAGTGTTTGATCCCTTTTTTTGTGAACGCGCCACTACACCCGTACGATTTGCCGCGCCCGTGTGAACGTCCAAGTTATCGGCGCATCATCGCGAGTTATTGTCTTTTTTTCTGGGGTGGACTTCACACCAGTTATTAACTGCTGACGCGTGCCCCGTGTACACAGTCTAGCATGACCTTCCCGCTAGCACGGTCCAAAATTAGTTGAAACTGGATACGAACGATCCCGCGGGCGGCAAAATCTCCCGCCTCCTTCTAAAATTTCCGCCAGCTTAGTATTTAGCATGCGAAATCCCCCTTTTGTCCTTGGTGCACGGAGACCAATAGTTACAATACCGCCCTCATCTACATGATAGGTCGGGGCTGCTTTGGTAACTTCCGGTTCCCCCACTACACGGCACCCCCATTTCCTCTCCCCCTCTCGCAAAAACGACTAACTCCACAGCACGTCTAGCATGACCTTCCCGCTAGCACGGTCCAAAATTAGTTGAAACTGGATACGAACGATCCCGCGGGCGGCAAAATCTCCCGCCTCCTTCTAAAATTTCCGCCACCTTAGTCTTTAGCATGCGAAATCCCCCTTTTGTCCTTGGTGCACGGAAACCAACAGTTACAATACCGCCCTCATCTACATGATAGGTCGGGGCTTCTTTGGTAACTTCCGGTTCCCCCACTACACGGCACCCCCATTTCCTCTCCCCCTCCCGCAAAAACAACTAACTCCACAGCACCAGAGCATCTTACATCACGCCGTCCGTACTTCATCGCCCTTTCTCCCCTTCCCTCTCGAAACCCTAGACTGCTCATCCACCGGCGTACCATAGCCCATTCACTGCCAGCTGCGTCCACCTCGCCGGATCTGCTTCTGCGGCCGCATCTACCCCTCCCACCTCCCCTAGAAACAAGTAGACTGCTCATCCACCACTGTACCACAGCCCATTCAGTGCCGGCCTTGTCCACGGCGCCGGATCTGCTTCGCCGGTACTCTCATCAACCGCCGCGCATCTACAGCGGCTCATTCGTACTCCCCACTGGAGACGCTTCGTCCACACCCCCCGGAGCTGCCCCACCGACGCCCCCGTCGACGGCCTCTGATCCTCTTCGCCGACACCTTCCTCAACCCTACCGGAGCCGCTTCGCCGACACCTTCCTCAACCCTACCGGAACCGCTTCGCCGACACCATCGTCAACCCTACCGGAGTACCTTCGCCTATACCATTCTCAACCCTACCGGGGCCGCTTTGCCAACTCACAAGTCCACGGCCTCAGATCCGCTTCCTCGCACCCTCATCGAACCTACCGGAGCAGCTTCTGACGCCCCGTCCACGGCCGCAGATCCGCATCGTCGACACCACCCTTAACCCAACCACCGGAGCAGCTTCTGACTCCCCGTCCACGGCCGCAGATCCGCATCGTCGACACCATCCTTAACCCAACCACCGGAGCAGCTTCTGACGCCCCGTCCACGGCCACAGATCCCCATCGTCGACACCATCCTTAACCCAACCACCGGAGCAGCTTCTGACGCCCCATCCACGGCCGCAGATCCGCGTCGTCGACAACATCCTTAACCCAACCACCGGAGCAGCTTCACCTACGCCCTCGTCCACGGCCACAGATCCTCTTCGCCCACACCGTAGTCCACCCTACCGGAGCTGCTCCACAAACACCCTACTCGATGGTTCTAGATCTCCTTACCGGACCCCGACAGCCAGCGCAGCGTCATCACCCTCGATTTTTCTAACCTAATTCCCACCGTCTGGAGAGATGCCAAGCACCCGCCACGGCCTAGGTACTTGTCACCTTTAAACCCGTCCAACATCACCTGCCCGATGTACTTCAAATATACTAACCGGTCGCTGTTACCTGTTATGCAGCTGGCAAAAACTACAAGGACGATGTTTCTTCTGGATCTAACAGCTTGGCCAACCAAGATCCTGGACTGAGGCATTGCTATGATCTTGTAAGCGCGTCTCTCTCTCTTGTATTGTTCTGTGTCTGCCAGCGTGCTTTGCTAGGATTTTCGACCAGTAATCCCTTTGTGCAGACAATGATTTCTACTACTGGCTGCTAAATTAGATATGTAGATGTCATACATGATACTACCTCGTACCTCCGTTCCTAAATATAAGTGTTTGTAGAGATTCCACTATAGGCTACATACGGAGCAAAATGAGTGAATCTACACTCGAAAATGCATCTATATACATCTGTATGTGGTCCATACTGGAATCTCTACTGTTGGGGATATAACTACTGGTGTCACCCGCCCAGGAGGGGCCGGGTTACATCACGACGATCATCCCATGAAGCCCAATATCAAGCTTGAGGACGGCGGTTCAGTAATGGGCTTAAGGCCTAGAGGCGACTTAAGGCCTGTAGTGATAAACCGCCATTAAGGCATGACTTGTAGTGTAAGGCAGGAATAGTTAGGAGTCCGAGCCGGACACTGTTATAAGCCGGCCGGGTTTCTGAGAGCCGCTGGGCGTTAACCTCTCTATATAAAGGGACGACCCAGCGGCGGTTCAAGACAAGGAAGATCAGATCGATAGCCAGGCACAGCGGTTTAGCTCCCTGGTCATCGAAACCCTAAGCAATCCAACCTCAACTGGAGTAGGCTTTTACCTTCACCGTAAGGTCCGAACCAGTATAATCCTCGTGTCCTTTGTCCCGTTTAACCCCTTAAAGCTTCCTAGTTGCGATGGCTCCACGACTAAGTACTTGCACGAGGACATCTGCCGTGAAAATTCCACGACAGTTGGCGCCCACCATGGGGCCAACGCACGGTGGATTTGAGTTCTTGAAGGGCAGCTTCGAAGGGCTCAAGGGATACGCTGTGGGCCAGATGACCAAGAGTCGTCGCAGCAAGCTCTACATCGACGACACAGGCTGGGGCCCTGACGCCGGCTCAATCGAGTACGGGTACCGGGTCCCCTTCGGCGGAATCCATGTTTTCATTGGCAAGATTGGCGAGCCAGGCCCCGAGCCGGACCTCTGCACCGACCTCGTCGAGACGGCTCAGTGTGCGAGACCCGCCCGGACTCTGCCTGCCTTGAAGCATGCTTTCGTGGGATGCACCCATGGAGGACTCTATGAAGGATCTGGATCTGGCGATGAGACGGCCGCCTGCTCTGACGGCGAGTCGCCCACAGATGAGACCAACTCGTTGTATCAACTTCAAGATGGCAAGCTCAGGGGTTGTTCCAATGGCGACGGTATTCTGGACCCCTTTGAGCCGCCAAGCCGGGTTGGAATATTCATGGCCGGCACACAACCTGTTCAAAACCCCGCCGCTGGGGCAGGAGGCCCTGTGCACTCGCCGGCTCAGGTGCTAATGGATCTCATAGATAGGATGACGACCCTGTTAACTGCCACGGTCGTCCCGGCGGATCAAGCTCAACATGATGCAGAAATAGCACCACTAAAATTGGACATAGCGCAGGCCAAGGAAGACCTGGCAGCGGAAGGAGTTAGGATGGCTGCAGGCGGGCGGCTCTGGACGCCCAGGCTCGGTTTATTCAGGCGCAGTCTTTCCGGCTCACGATGGATCAGAACGCATCCAATGAGATCATGAGAAGGAGGTATCAGAAAGCTCAATCTCGGCTCCCTCCAGTTTATGACCCTCACAACCTCTTCAACACACCCGGTGCAGGGCCTAGCAACCTGCCAGAGATGAATCAGATCACAGCACCCGGGGTGGGAACGCTGGTTCAGCCACCAGTGATGGGGCCTCCCCGTGTGAATACTGCACCGCCTCCGTACGTGCCAACACCACCGGGTCATTATTCTAACCCGTTGGAAAACATGATCGCTGCAGCAGCGCGACTAGCGGCTCTTCCGGTTGAGGGTGACTCCCCAACGGCGGTCGAAACCCGCAGAGTCAGAGAACTTCTTCAGACGGCTTTGGCGCAGCAGGAGGCATATTCATATAGCTGGGACAGGATTCATTCGACCCCTCGACAGGCAATTCCTCAAAACCGGAGTCCGAGTTATAGCAGACACATGGCGTCGGCGACCGACTCAAGCAACATCCGGCGCCATGACTTTCCTGGGGGCATGGCCCAGCATATAATGGAGCCTTTAATGCAGTAGATCAAGACAAAGCGCGTCAGGAAGTTGAGGAGGCGGCTCAGATGACGGCTTACCAGCCTTTTCCGGTTCACCCGACGGCCTCTGTTGAGGCAGGCATGGCTACAAGAGCCGGAGGCGTCCCTTGCCTGGTGCCGGCTCTCTGTAATGAACGTCTGCCCAAGGATTTCAAAGGACCTAGGAAGGTACCTAATTACACGGCTGATTTACAGCCCGGAGCATGGGTTGAGAGCTACGAGATGGCTATGGAGTTGCTGGAGGTCAGCGAAGCGACAATGGCCAAATACTTCACCATGATGTTGGATGGGACTGCCCGCACTTGGTTGAAGGGACTGCCGCCCAATTCCATCGGGTCATGGGCAGAGCTAAAAGCCCGGTTCATCCAAAACTTTAAAGATACATGTAGGCAATCTATGTCAATTGTGGATTTGACCAACTGCAAACAGCAAGAAGGCGAGTCTACAACCCATTGGGTACGCCGGGTCAAAGAGATAATACATTCGTTTGATAAGATGGATGCCGGCTCTGCGGTCTTGATGTTGGAGCAAAATTGTCGTTTTGCGCCCCTGAAGATGAAACTTGGGCGGCTCAAGCGCGATTGCAACGATATGGGTACGCTGATGGCGGCTCTGGTCAAGTACGCCGACTCTGATAGTACCAAGGATCCCGCGTCTGATGAGGAAAAGACAGGGAAGGGAAAGAAGAATGGCAACGGCAAGGGCCCTCAGCATAACCCGGCGAGCCAGGGAAGTAATAAACGTAAGGCTGATGGCAGTATGGAATTTGTGGCCAACGCCAATGCGCAAGGTAACAACCACCGACGTAAGGGGAGACCACCTCCCCGATCCGCCGGATCAGGCCCGACGCTTGAGCAATTGTTGAATGAGCCCTGTCCAAGGCACGGTTCTAGGGAGAAGCCAGCCACTCATCTATGGAAGGACTGTGCAATCATGAAAGCTTTCAAAAATTCCAACACTTTAAATGGAAACAATGGGCAGGGCGGCGGCTCAGGCGGCGGCAGCTTTCATGGCCCGGGCGGCGGTTCAAATTCCAATTTTCAGAATTTTCAAAGTAACCAAGGGGGTTTCAACCAGCAATCTGGCCTGGGTAATCAGCAGCAGCAGTAGGGGGGATATCAGACCAATCCAAAGCAGCTCAACAGTGGACAGTATCATCTGTTTACTACCAGTTTGTGCAAGCGAGACCAGAAGCTTCATAAAAGGGTTGTGAACGCTGTTGAGCCGGCGGTTCCACGTTACTTGCGATGGTCTGAGCAACCCATTGTGTGGAGTAGGGAGGATCACCCTCCCCGGGTTGATAATCTGGGTCACCTGGCTTTGGTGGTGGCTCCTCAGGTTGGAGGGTATAAATTCACTAAGGTGCTCATGGACGGGGGCAGCAGCATCAACATCCTCTATTATGAGACCTTCCGTCATATGGGATTAACCGATAAAAACCTCAGCCAGTCCAATACTGTTTTCCACGGCGTGGTGCCTGGTAAGTCGGCGTATCCAGTTGGTAAGATCGAGCTGGAAGTAGCCCTTGGAGATGAGTACAACTCCAGGGCAGAAAAACTGACTTTTGAGGTGGTCAAGATCAGAAGCCTGTACCATGCTCTATTTGGGCGGCCGGCTTATGCCAAGTTCATGGCACGGCCGTGTTATGTATACTTGCAGCTCAAGATGCCGGGTCACAACGGGACCATTACGGTTCACGGCAGCCGAAAAGTAGCTTTGGAGTGTGAGGAAGGTGACGCTGCTTACGCTGAATCTGTTTGTGCGACAGAGGAGTTGAAGTTTTATAAGGATAATGTTGACCCAGCCGATATGACGTCTCTGAAAAAGCCAACCACGGAGCACGAGCCGGTAATGAAATTTAAGTCGGCCGATGAGACTAAGCTTGTTGACTTTGTTCCAGGTGACTCATCTAAGCAGTTCAGCATCAGCGCCAATCTGGATCCTAAATAGGAAGGCGCGCTCATCGAGTTCATCCATGAGAACCGGGACATCTTTGCATGGAAACCTTCTGACATGCCGGGTGTACCGAGAGAGCTCGCTGAGCACACTCTTAATATTGATCCAAAATTTAAGCCAGTCAGGCAATTCCTCCGTCGGTTTAATGAGGAGAGGCGGAAGGCCATTGGTGAGGAAGTAGCTCGGCTCTTGGCGGCCGGGTTCATTGTGGAAGTATTTCATCCCGAATGGTTAGCTAACCCGGTGCTCGTACTCAAAAAGAACGACACCTGGCATATGTGTGTGGATTATACGGATTTAAACAAGGCTTGTCCGGCTGATCCTTTTGCTCTCCCTCGTATTGATCAAATTATTGATGCTACGGCGGGTTGTGAGCGTTTGAGTTTTTTGGATGCATACTCTGGTTACCATCAGATCAAAATGGCTGTTAAGGACCAAGAGAAGACGGTGTTCATTACTCCCTTTGGAGCTTTCTGTTATGTGTCTATGCCTTTTGGGCTCAAGAGTGCACAGGCAACTTACCAGCGTTGCGTGTAGAACTGTCTTCATAATCAGATTGGGCGCAACGTTCACGCCTATGTGGATGATATTGTGGTCAAATCCAGGGAGAAGGAGACCTTGATAGATGATCTGAGAGAGACCTTTGATAATCTCCGGGTTTACAAGATGATGCTTAACCCGGCCAAGTGTGTTTTTGGTGTTCCTGCAGGCAAGCTCTTGGGTTTTCTGGTTTCTCACAGAGGCATTGAAGCTAACTCGGAGAAGATCAAGGCAATCACCTCTCTGGCTAAGCCGGCGTGCATAAATGACGTCCAGCGTCTGGCGGGTCGCTTCGCTGCTTTGAGTCGATTTATAAGCCGGTTGGGCGAAAAAGCCATACCACTGTATCAGATGATGAAGAAAACAGATGATTTTGTCTGGAGTGATGCTGCTAATACTGCTTTTGAGGATTTGAAAAGACAGTTAGCTGAGCCGCCAGTCCTTGCTGCTCCTGTCGATAAGGAGCCCTTATTGTTGTATGTAGCCGCTAACACACGAGCCGTCAGCGTGGCCGTCGTGGTGGAGCGCAAGGAGGCGGGTAAGGAACATCCGGTTCAGCGGCCGGTTTACTATGTCAGCGAAGTACACATTGAGTCCAAGACACGGTATCCACATTGGCAGAAGCTTGTTTATGGGGTGTTCATGGCAAGCCGGAAGCTTAAGCATTATTTCCAGGGCCACCCCGTCATTGTGGTTAGTTCTGCTCCTTTAGGAGATATCATCCAAAACAGAGAAGCCACCGGAAGAGTTGCTAAGTGGGCCATTGAACTTGGGCCTCATGATTTAAAGTATGTGCCACGCACTGCTATCAAATCTCAAGCATTGGTAGACTTCATCAACGACTGGAAAGAACTACAGATGCCTGAGGAGAGGCCAGATAACACATACTGGACTATTCACTTCGATGGGTCCAGGCAGTTGGAGGGCTCGGGGGCTGGAGTCGTTTTAGCTTCCCCTCGAGGTGAAAAATTTCGTTATGTGCTACGGTTGATGCTCCCCTGTACTAACAATGCAGCTGAGTATGAGGCCTTGCTCCATGGTCTTCGGATGGCTAAGGAGATGAGCTTAAGCCGGGTGAGATGCTTTGGCCACTCAGATTTGGTGGCTCAACAGGTATCAGGAAAGTGGGATTCCAAGGACCCCCTCATGGCGGCTTATCGCCGTGAAGTTGATGCCATCGCCGGGCATTTTCAGGGTTATCAAGAGGAGCACATTGACCGCAGAAAGAACGAGGCGGCTGATGCCTTAAGCCGGCTGGGCTCTCAGTGTAAGCCGGTGCCACCTAATACTTTCTTGGATATTCTGCATAACCCTTCTGTCAAGTTGCCTACAGAGGAAGACTTGGCTGTTCCTGACCCAGAAGCACAGTTGGTGGCGGCTCTTCACGTCATCCCAGATTGGACAGTGCCATACTTGGCTTACATGACCCGGGGAGACTTTCCTGAGGATGAAACTTTGGCCAGACAGATAACCCGGCGGTCTAAGTCAATGATAATTATCAATGGCGAGCTACATCATCGCAGTGTTACTGGGGCTTTTCAGCGTTGTGTTCCCCTGAGGAGGGTCAAGAAATTTTACGAGAGGTTCACGAGGGGGATTGTGGCCATCATGCCGGCTCGAAATCCCTTGTGGCGAAGGCTTTTCGTCATGGTTTTTATTGGCTGACGGCTCACGCTGACGCAAAGGACCTAGTAAGTAAATGTGACGGTTGTCAGAAGTTCTCAAGACATGCTCACGTGTCGGCTCAAGAGTTGAGGATGATTCCAATCACATGGCCATTTGCAGTCTGGGGGCTTGATATGGTTGGGCCTTTCAAAAGGTCCAAGGATAAGAAGACCCACCTCTTGGTGGCGGTGGACAAGTTCACAAAGTGCGTTGAGGCAGAGCCAGTCAGCAAGTGTGACGCAGCCACGGCGGTTCAGTTCATGAAAAAGGTGATATTTCGCTTTGGTTTTCCACACAGCATTATAACTGACAATGGTACTAATCTATCTAAAGGCGCCATGGAAGAATTTTGCCAACGAGAGCATATTCGGCTTGATGTTTCATCAGTAGCTCACCCCCAATCCAATGGTCAAGCTGAGAGAGCCAATCAGGAAATCTTGAAGGGCATCAAGCCCCGTCTTTTGGTCCCTTTGCAACGGACGCCGGGTTGTTGGGTGGAGGAGTTACCCTCTGTGTTTTGGAGCATCAATACTACTCCTAACAGGTCTATGGGTTACACGCCTTTCTTCATGGTCTACGGAGCTGAGGCGGTTCTCCCTAGCGACATCCGTCATGACTCGCCTCGAGTGGCGGCTTATGTCGAGGCGGACAATGAGCAAGCGCGTAAAGATGCTCTTGACTTGCTGGACGAACAGCGTGACGTAGCAGCAGCTCGCTCGGCGATTTACCAACAAGACCTGCGCCGCTAGCACAGCCGCCGGGTTAAGTCCAGGACCTTTCAGGAAGGTGATTTGGTGCTCCGGCTCATCCAGGATCAGACAGATGCACACAAGCTATCCCCACCTTGGGAAGGGCCCTTTGTGGTCAGCAAGAACTTGCACAACGGGTCATACTACCTCATCGATATTCGAGAGCACAAAGATTCACGTAAGTCGGAGGACGAGACCCGCCGGCCGTGGAATTTAGCTCAGCTTCGGCCTTATTACACCTGAGCCACCGACTTTCAAAACCGCTCCGGAATTCTAGTGCACTACATTAGGAACAGGGGCAGTACATTACACAAAATCATAGGTGGCATGTAGGAATTCCAGTGCACTACATTAGGCTCCCTTAGAGTGCATGCTAGTCCAGCATACAGAGTCATGGCTAGTTTAAATATGCGCAAGGGATATGCAATGTAGTATCATGTAGAGATGTCTGAAATTAGCCGTGTCAACTTGCAGATAGGGTTACACAATGAAAAAGTACAAGATGTATGTGGCAATTTCATGGAACATCGCAAAAAAAGGAGAGGCAGCGATGAGCCTATACAGTGTGCTATGGTATGCCACTCCTCCATTGCAATCATCGTGTCATGTTATTTGTATACCAGTTCTATTAGCCAAGTTTCTTAGGGATAGTTATTACGAGTTATCCTAAGAAAATAAGCACCTGTGAATATAAGCTCCATGTAATAAGCCAACCAGTTCTTTTCATTGCGTTTTCAGCTTATCTTTGGTATGATCAGTGGAAAGTCTTGATTGCATTTTTTTTTCATTTTGCTGCCCATATGGAAATTAATTTGACTTGCAAACATCACAAATTGAACCCAGTGCAGTAATTAATATGATAGGAAAATAGACCATCACTATTTGCTCAAAATGCAAATACAAAGATACCATCTACTTGGCACAATCTACTTTGGTCAATGTTTTCCATGGAGATCCCATTGCCTAATTTAAACGAAGAACACATGACCCACATTTAAATGAAGAACAATTATTTATTGAAATTCGATGGTCCAAGTGGCTGGTTATTATCGTATAGCAGCACCACCTGAAAGCATCATATAGCAGCAGCAGCTCATAGCAACTCATCATACAACAACAGTAGTCTGCAATTCATCATATACCAGCAGCAGCTCATAGCAATTCATCATATAGCAGCAGCAGGAGCAGCTCATAGCAATTCATCATATAGCAACAACAGGAGCAGCTCATAGCAATTCATCATATAGTAGCAGCAGGAGCAGCTTGTAGCAACTCACCATATACCAGCAGCAGCAGCAGCTCATAGCAATTCATCATATAGTAGCAGCAGCTCATAGCAACTCATCATACAGCAGCAGCAGCTCATAGCAATTCATCATATAGCAGCAGCAGGAGCAACTCATAGTAATGCATCATATAGCAGCAGCAGAAGCAGCTCATAACAATTCATCGTATAGTGGATCAGAATGAAAATTTGGCAAAAAACAGAGGAGATCCTCACCTTGTTGGATGAGCTCATCCTTCAACAGCACCTCAAGGCCATGGCCTGGGAGGAGGGGAGGGGGAATAAGGTGCCTTCTGCCGCAGTGTGGCATCAGCCGTAGTTGTGCAGCGCCCGCCGGAGTAGTGCGTTGGACGAACCATAGTGGAGCAGCTGCTGGAGACCATGAGAATGAGGGGCGGCGCCAGAAGGAGGAGCAGCCAGGGAGATTTTCCCCTACCCGCCGGCCATGTAGCCTAGCTGGACATAGCATAGTCGATGACCAGGCCATATGGGACCAGTGGTGACGGCTCGCTGGAGGAACCCTTAGTGCTGCAGGCAGGGGATCGGGGTAGAGGGAAAGGGGAGAGGAGATGCAAGCGGGCAGGGCAATGAATGCTTGCATGTTTGTTTTTACTTGAGGGTCAGGTGTGACACGGGCGTCAGCAGTTGCGTTTTGAGTGTAATATAGGCAGACAATAGAGTCATTTCACTATTCCCCTTCCCTTCAATTATTAGTGAGGTTCTACCTAAAACACCCCTCCAAAGCGAAATTAGTTAAGCCCAAGCCCATAACTCAAAAATGACTTCTTTACATCTTTTATGGCTTATTTTGACAATATGCCCTGAGAAGGCGGAATCGAACTGGCCCTTAACCTGCAATTCAATTCTGCGTGCAATGATGAATCACTCCTGCCTGCTATCTGTACATTTAGGCATCATCATACATGGCATAACCTAATACATGTGCATTCCATTGTAGAATCTGGAATATGAAATGTTTATGTTAGTTCATACGTTGCACATGATGTTTAAATGCCCCTTAAATCTGGTCAGTCATGTGATGGTCTTTAAGCCTCCTTCTTTGCTTCTTTTCTTGATATGTAAGATTTGCTCACACATCTGTTCAATTGCTTGTTTGCATCAGCCAGCCATACTAGGACTGTTTGCTTTGATTACTTGTTCTTCATGACCTAACACTCTAGCAGAGCTTGTCAATGATTTAAACACTAAGGGCTGCTATAGTGGGGCCTTGTCTAACTCATAGGTGACATAAAGGTTTGGCTGTACACTACAGTAGGCTCTCCAAGAGTACCTGGAGATCCAGTTCGAAGGTATGCCTAGTTTTTACATAGTGCAGACATAGTAAATGCTCATTTCATTGTGTGCAAGTGCAAAAGATGCGGCATGTTTCATTATGTGGTGTTGTTTTGTTATAATCTCATCCTTTTGTGTTCACAGACTGGAAAGTATGCATATTTATCTTCCAAGGAGATGAGTAACTAGTTTGTGTCACCTTGCAGAGGGGGTGCAATGAAGATAAGATTGAGGATTTCCAAGTACAAGATGTTAGGAAGGAGCCTTGCAAGAGAAGTAGGAGGTGCGCTGAGCCTCTTCAACCTGCTAAGGTAAGTCACTGTATGCAACTCAACAGTTCAATTCGTTGTTTGTTTCAGGCATAGTTAATTTTCTCTTTTAAATTGCTTTATTTGTCCTCAGTTAATGAGATGCCCAAATAATCATGGCTGATGTTCGGTACTTGTATCACTATTAGTTGACATAATTAAAGGCCTTACCATTTAATTACTCTGCCGAAGTGTGCCTGAAGCTTTGAAGTCTATTAACCAACTATTATTGCATGAGACTCACAATCTAGTTTATACTACGCTAATGATTGCATAGTTTTGCCTGTTATAGTATGTTTGTATGAAACCCTCTGCTGTTCATTATGCTCCCTAAGACTTTAATTGAGGCACAAAATGGCCAACTGCTTGCTTACTTATACGCAATGTGTTGTCTAAATTTGTAACTTGTCTGTGTTTTCGATTGGGCCCCAACATCATGCTCCTCTAGTGAGCTAAGAGGGATTTCTGTATGCAGGCTGCACAGACTATCTTTTTTATAATTTTTAAAATATCACCTGCTTATGCTTCATGACGTGTAACATTTTTTTTAAAGTGACGTGTAACATTATTGTTAGTCCTGTTTTGCCATGTAGTACAAAATAGTGTCTTGTTCGCTTCACTGTTGTAACTATATTTTTGCCCTAGTCACGTGTACTTACAGAAACATTTCAGGATGAAGTGACATCAGCACAAAGATCTACGAGCAGTGCGGCATGGCTGTTACCGAATGATTATGGATTGGAATTGGAATGTGCTAATATTCTCGAGCATCAACTAGAGGTGGCAAGACAACGTGTACATGATTGTCAACGTATAATCAACAAGTTGAGACTGGACATGCAGGTATTAGATGCAGGAGTCAAAAAAATGAAACAAGACACTGAGGTAACCATGAAGGAATTGGAGATTTTGCAGACTGAAATTTGTGCTATCTGAATCCGACCAATCCTATTTTCTGAACAGATTATAGTTCAAATGGAGTTAAGTTGATGCGCGTCCATGATGTATGAGCTGTATTTGCCCAGTGTATGTAATTTGCTGTTTGTGTATGCTTTATTATCACCTGTGCCGAACCATAATGCCCAGTGGGTATAATCGGCTGTAATTTCTTTATTGTATAGTGTAGGATTATTCTACGTTTCTATGCCTTGATCTCTTTGTTGTATAGTGTATGCTTTTTAGAGGTGATAGTATTGAGTAGGATAATTCTTTGAATATGCTATATCGTTCAAACAGGGCCCAACTCGCCCGACCATGGCCCTTCACGGGCCGTCGGATCCATGGGCCTTCTACGTCTCGTAGGATCATGGGCCTTCTACGTCTCGTAGGATCCATGGGCCTTCTACGTCTCGTAGGATCCATGGGCCTTGTACGTCTCGTAGGATCCATGAGCCTTCTACGTATCGTAGGATCCATGGGCCGCCGACTCATTTATGGGTCTTGTACGGGCCTTTAATGGGCCGTAGACGGGCCTTTAATGGAAATCGTACGTTTTATGGGCTGACCATAATAGGCCGTTAATAGGCCGTATTTGGTGATGCTATGAAAATGTCCCAACAGCCTAACGGTCCACAAATGGGCTGACTGTAACGACGGGCTGAATTTGGCCCACAAGCAGAAAATGACAGTAACGGGCCGTAAGTAACCGAATGCTGCAAATGAGCCCAAGAATAAATGGGCCCTCAGAAGGCCGAAAGTTAACTTGGGCTGGAAACGGCCCAACGGAATAACGGGCTGTTAATGGGTATAAAGTGATACACTGTTCATTACGGGCCAGTTTCACCACGGGCCGTTAATGGGTGTAAAGTAATACACTGTTCATTACGGGCCACTTTCACCACGGGCCGCTACTGGGGCCAAGAGTTACAAAGGGCCTCATATGGGCCAAAAGACGTCATGGGCTATACATGGGCCAGAAGTGAAAACGGGCTGGAATCATATTGCATGCCCCAGATGACGCTACTGGGCCTAATTCGGATAGGGCGTAACGGGCCTTGGGTTAGCGGGCTGTAAGTGGGCTATATGCGAACAGGCCGTTAACAGGCTTTCCATGGGCCGGCCCGCCAGCTTTTGACCAAGTCAAATGGGCCGGCCTTTTCACAGGAATGGGCCACTGTTGGGCCATGCCACGTGTCGACGTATCATAGGCGCCTTCTGTCCAGTGAGTGGATGACATCTGTCCCAACGATGAGCCGACACGTGTTTCCTCTAGCCAATGATGATTTTACACATGGAAAATCCCCATTGGTCGGGGCTGTTAACGGGTTATCGGATCCAAAACCCGACCCGATAGCTTAACGGCGTTCCGTTACGGTGGATGCCACGTGTCGGTCACCCTTGACGAAAGCACTTCTATGACGCGCGATTTATCGTCGTGGAAGTGGACACTTCCGTGATGATAATTTTGGTAATGTCATGGAACACTTCTACGACAGCACAGGTATGACTATCTTGATTCTGTCATAAATTTTTCATGGATGTACATGCATGACAAAAAACGCGACCTACTGTGACAAACACGTATCATCACGGAAGTGTATTTTTTTTGTAGTGATTACAACAGCTGTCGAGGCCAAGCGGCACACCCGGTGCGGCTGAACAGTATGTACATTATTTAGTGAACATAAAGGGGCCTCGATCAGAACAACTACGTGGCAGCGGAATAACGTCGTAGCGAAAGCTCCATATCACAGGGACACCGATGTGGACACGATCTAGACTTGAGCAGCGCTCCTCTCCAACGAGACTTTCCTGAAATCTGGCATGACACGCCAGGTCAGTACATTGAATGCACTTGCAAGCTCACAACAGGCATAATCATAATGGCCAACAATATCATGATACTTAACCAATTATTAATAATGCAACACTATATGTCAAACATGCTGTGATCATGCTCGAACGTCCCTCGGGACAACTTACCCACCGTGATCATTCTCGGATCACAAACAAGCCACCAACACGGTCTTAACAAGAGTAACTCGTGATCCTTACGGCGATCACAACCACGACCAATATCTGGTCCCGAATATCTCGATGGCCTTTCTGCCATCCTCAACAATGCAAAGTTCATAGCTTAGTGTGCACATTTTATTAAACGTTGACTCATGGTGGGACCTACTACAAGGTGTCCGTGACCGTGAACTCGGCTATCGATAGATTATACACTCTGCAGAGGTAGCACACTGTACCCACACCACAGAACCCATGGCCTCGCACTCCCATTCGGGTGGACCAACGGCATTCCGACGAAAACCTTCCATTGCCATGACACTCTCCCGGCCACTCCGACCCAATCCCCAACAGGCTAGTCCTGGGTGGCCCCGTGTCTACCAAAGACACACCGACCACCGTCGTGGCCAAAACGATCCCACTCGGGGACCCGGTACCATAATCTCAACAACGGGCACACAAGGTTATGCCTGCTTACCGGGCCAGGGTAAGCACGACGTAACCTTCCCTAGTTGGAGGCACCGACCAGAGGCAATGTCAATGGACCGAATCAAGGCCTTCCCACAAAGGCAAATGTGGTTGCACTGGGAAAAACTCGATTCAGCGGCACCATGACCCAGTCAACGGTATATTCAAGTTGAGTTATATTCAGGTTCAACTTAAAATGAAAATGACCGGTGTCATAGCATGCCATGAAATGCAAAACTACACATGCATCACTTAATAACGAAAATGACCGATGTCATCCATATTCACACTAAGCATAAACATGAACAACTCATATTACTTTGTTGATCAAGATAACTCACATATTAACCAAAATAATTAGCAGCAAGTTTTATTATTTTCTCATGCAAGAATGTAACTCCGATTAATTTCTCATATGAATAACAAAGATTTTACCACACACAAATCCTAATTTCTTTACCAACCAAGTGAGGTTCAAACATTCTGTAAGTCAAGTAAAATGACTAAACAAGTACTTAACAGAATATTTTCTAGCAATTTTTTATCATTTTATTTATGCAAGAACATAACTTTAAATAATTAATAACATGCATAACAAAATTTATTTCTATCATGACCACAAATAGATCCTAGCTTTGCTTCACCAACTAAGCTAGTTTCCACATTCTGTAAATCAAGCATATTAACTGGCAAACACTTAACATAATATAAATAACACAATAGTTATTTAAATGCATGGATTAATCATTTCATTCAAGTAAGAAAATCATAAATATTGAAATGACACCATGAAAATGTTGTTGTGACTTGCCTTAGTGCAGATGAGGTTCACAAGCCTTCTGGTGATCCTCAAGACAAGCCTCACCCTCTGAAAATAATTTTAAACACAAAAAGAAAATATCAAGAACACTTCTGAAAATCACCAGAAATTCTAAACAGCTCAGAAAAATCTCATCTTTGGTGAGCTGCTAGATTTCTTTGCAAAGAACAAGATGCAAAAAGAATCAATTCATTTGGACTTATGGTTGAGGAGTTATGGCTATTTGAAGTGTTCTATAAATTCAAATGAATTTGAATAAAAATAAACAGGCTGGGGGGTGACGTCGAAGGCGTAAAGCCCAGGGGCGCCACCACTCGTACTGCTTCACGCACGTACAGAGTGGCTGACTAGCGGGCCCCGCTAGTCAGGTTAGGAGGAGGGGGAGAAGGAAACAGAGCGAGTCGCAGCTCCGCGGAGCTCTCGCCGGTGACAAGGACTTCTTGGCCAAAACGAGAGGGAGGGATGGCAAGAGGGGGTTGAGGCGCACCTGCCCGTACCCGTAGCGTAGCTAGAGCGGTCGGACGGCGTCGGAATCAACCTCACAAGCGGAGGTAGAACACGGTGGTCGCCGAAGATGAAGAAGACGGCGAGCAGAGGCAACTCCAGGGGCTCCAGAGGGGCGGAACGCCTTCACCGGAGAGGGGCGGAGGCCTGGAAGGGTCGCCCTGGCCTGGGAGTGGCTGGAGCTACCGCGGCGACCAGAGGGGATCGCCGGCGAGCTCGAGCTCGGGGACGGCGGCCCGAGGCCTGCCCGGCCGGGCTACGGCTTCCTACTCGCTTGTGGGGTGTGTGGGAGTGCTGGATGGTGCTCGAGGAGGTTGGGGGCGGCTCCATTTATAGGCGAGCGGCAAGGGGGTTTCATGCTCCGCCGGTGGACACTTGTCCACGGCGCCCGGCGACGAGCGGCGTCAGTGAGAGGGGAAGAAGGCGATGCAGCTCACGCGGCAACTGTTGGCGGATGGAGACGAGCACAGGAACGAGGACAAGGCGACGAGCACAGTGCGAGACCGCACTGTTGGGTTGGCCGGACCGTGCCCTTCCTCTCTGCGGCGAGCGCCAGAGGGGAGTTAAGGGAGTTGAGACGAAGATGGTGGTGAAGTTTGGCGCGCTACGGCAGTCGGGGAAGCGAGCACGCGCGAAACAGAGCGCTCGGCGGCACTCAGAGCGCGTCGACATGCATGCCAGCACCCCTGGACGAACGCGGTCACCGCATGGACTATGACATCAGGCCGAGCTAAGCCTAAACTTCATGTCTGGCATGTTGTTCGTGGTAGTTTGAGATGTTACCATGCTTTGGTTTGGATCCAGGTGCAGTAGAGAAGTTTTTACACGCCAAGTAAGTTTCTGCTCAGTAACTTTGAGAGGTTACTGAGGTCAAATGGCTGGGAGTTAGAGGCCGTGCTTTGGAGGTTAGCCAAGAGTTACTAAGGTGAAAATGCACAAGAAAACCCAGGCACAATGGAGCAAGTAAAATGGTAGTTGCTGTAGAAACCACCATTTCTGTCCAAAACAGAAAATATTTTTTGTAGCAAAAATATTCCAAAAAGTGATGAAATATTTTTGCTCAGGAGGTGCCCTAGGGTTCAAAGAATATTTGTGAATTATCTCAGATTTTTCTGGGCCATAAAAATTAGGGCTGCTTTGGAGCATACTGATCTGGCTAGGGTTTTTGAGAGAAAATGAATATTTTTCATTTAAGAAAAATATTCCAAAGATTATTTTGGGATGGATCAGGAGGGGAATGATGATCAGAGAGGGAAATGGAGCACTTGGGTGAAAGCCAAGAGTACCCAAGTGTTTGAGTCCATATGAAAATATTCAAAAACTCCAAGTTTCAAATTTAATCCAAATAAAAATCAAGCAAATGAGAGAGGGCAAAAACTAGGCTGTCACAAATACCCTACTCCAGTGTGGTGGTGGTGGATTGCCTCTTGGGCTGATGATGAACAGTACAAGGGAAGAACAGCCTCCTGAGGTTGAGGTGTTCTTGTGGCTAGGTTCTCGATCGGGTTCGATCAAGCTAAGATGAGATGCCTCTACTATGGTGGCTAGCTCTACTTATATAGGCCCTGGTCCTCTTCCCAAATATCGAGCGGGAAGGGAGCCAACAACGGCGGGAAAATTTGAAGGGGGACAACTAGTACAAGCTATCCTGACAAAAGCACCTGCGAAAAGCTCTGGTGGTGACGCCGTCTGGGGCTCCACGATGACCTCCGTCTTGCTGTCCTCTTGGTCTTGGTCCCATTGCACCAATATAGCAACCTTTGCCTGATGCCTTGGTACTCTTCGCCTGCGCTGCCTCCTTAGCACCAAAGAGGAAATAAGGACACTGCGCGCGCTGGCGCCCGCCTGGTGCCGTTCATCATGGCTCACGTCACGAGAGCCTCATGGGGTTTAGCCCCGCCTTGATATCTCCGCTCCTCGCGAGCCTCCCAGGTTAGGCTACTCCAGAGGAGGTCTTGCATCATCCGCCTCGCGAGGGTCTTGGATGCCTTGTTGATGAAGATGGGTCGTACGGCCTGCTGGCTTAGCCATGTTGTGGGCCGCAGGTAGGCAAGTCTGGGGACCCCCGTTCCCAGAAAGCCGACACCGCTGCTGCGCTTCGTGCACGGCGAGAGCTTGGGGCATGTAGCTGTCGTCACTCATCTCCGGAGTCCCGTCAGGCTCGGGAGAGTCGCTAGACTCCCAGGCGTCGTCGCTGCTGCTGGAGGAGTCGTCGGCAGGACCAATGGCGGGCCCAGCGCCTGCCCATGCGCCGTCCTGGCGACCCCTCCAGGGCAACACTCTAGGCAGCGGCCTTCCTCATCAAAGACCTTGAAGAACATCATGGAGCCGCCGTCGTACTCGAAATGGATGGCGAGGGCCCCCTCCATGCGGCAGGCGTGGGCGACCTCTCCCCATCCACGGGTCATGAAGATCTTGCCCGGGGAGATGACCTCGACCTCTGCTCCCGTCGCCGGGGTGCCGCACTCGGCGTGCTACAGCCACAGCTCGAGTGGCCCCCTCGGCGGCATCTCTTCAGTGAAGAATTGCGGGAATTTGATCCACGTGCGCGGGGGCATTGCTGCCCACACCACGAATTTGCGTGAGGAGCCCTCGGCGTGAGTTCGTGGGCTGGCAGCGCGTGCCACCACAGCATGGCCACCGCGGCCATGGCACGAGCGATGCGGGCCGCTGCCTCCTCCTCCGGAGCCCTCTGCCTGGGCGTCCAAGGGCGGCGGGTAGCCAGGGGGAGGCCGCTCGTACCGAGGCCTCGTCACCTCCTGCCTCACGACAACGTCGCGGGGGCGGGCCAATCTCTTCTTCGGTGGAATTGGCCCCTGCTCTTCATCGTGGGTCTTTCCTCTCTCAGCGGCGGAGAACCTCCTTATCGACACCATGGGTGTCGCAGCAAGACGGTGGAGCAAGGAGGAAGAAGAAGAAGCAAGCGAAGTGGAGAAAGTAATGAGCGATGGGGGCTCCGCCCCTCTCATTTATAGCCAGAAGGAGGCCAACCGCCGGCCTCCATGATCTAAGGTAATGATGGTTTTCTTCTGCATGCAGAAGGGTCTCCTCAAGTCGAACGGTTGCCGAGGCAGCATGGGGAAGCGGAGGCGCCCACGTGCCGTCAGTCGCCACGTGTCAATCAAGGCCGCAGGCGGTTGGGGCCCGCGGAGCTCCGCACTTGCCCCTTGGCTTTGCCTCGAAGCCAAGTCCGAGCGCTCCTTGGGCCCGGGGGCTACTGTCGGCGTCCTAGGAACGGGGGTACCCAGACCTGCCTGCAGCCCATGACGTGGCTCCACCAACAGCCTGGTATGACCCATCTTCAGCAGCATCCACTCAAGACCCTCGCCAGGGGCCAAGCCTCCCGAGGCGGACGACACCAAGACCTTCTCAGGGGCAGCCACACTAGGCTGGCTCCCGAGGAGTGGAGATATCTATGCAAGGGGCACCTCGCGAGGATTCACATGACGTGAGCCATGATGACCAAGGCCAGGCGGGCGCCAGCGGGCGCAGTGTACCTGTTTCCTCTTTGCTGCTAAAGAGGCACACACAGGCGATGAGTCCCTGGTGTCAGGAAAAGGTTTCCATATCGGTGCAATGAGACCAAGACCAGCAGGACGGCAGGAAGGAGGTCATCATGGAGCCCACAACTGCATCACCACCAGAGCCTTTGGCAGGCAAAAACCACCTTTTGTTAGGATAGCTTGTACTAGTTGTCTCCATTCAAAATTAGCCATTGCGGGATCCCTTCCCGGCTACATTTGGGAAGAGGACCAGGGCCTCTATAATTAGGACTAGCCACCACCATAGGAGGCAACTCATCTTGGATCGGATCCATTCTACCAAGGCCATCCCACCAGCTCACCAAGCTCAAGAACACCTCTCCTCAGGAGGCTGTTCTTACCTTGTACTTGTTCATCCTCAGCCTACGAGGCAATCCACCACACCACACTGGAGTAGGGTATTACACCACACGGTGGCCCGAACTAGTATAAACCCTCGTGTCTCTTGTTCTTTGGGTTTGGCAAGCTAGGCCTTGAGATCATTGTGCGAACGAGCTAGGGAGAGAGAGTTCTTCGTGCACACCCTAGAGTTCAAACCTCAAGGGTTTGCCGGAACCTAGAATCCGACACGTCAGTTTCATGATGGACCAAGGAGAACCAAGCAAAGATCTGCCGATATTTGAGAAGACGCGGGAGGCTGATCCCCACGAGACAGAGAGCTCCAAGAAGATGGAGGCAGCCACCGACCCGACCCCAGATACGCTCACGACCACTATTTAGATGGTCAACGCCCCGTTTGAGGTTATAGCCCCCGTGGCACTGTAGAGTAGTTTTCCCCTTCGAGGATGTATCCCCCCCCCCCCCCGCTGAGTTGCCCAAGGTGATTTTCTTCTTTGCCGATCTCGATTGTGGTTTTTCATCTAAGTATGTGGTGATGAATAATGTAAAATTTTATTAGCTTCGATGCCATGCTATACATAGTGGTTTAAATAACTTGTGTTTTTTATACTGGAAAGTAATTCAGAATTTGTTTCTGTTTCAATTAGAGGCCTGATGCAGACAAGGATTGTGTGGTTGTACATGTCACTCGCTATGAGGCAGATGATCTGAATATACGCGCTGGAAATACAGAGTTCTTAGGCTGTTGGATCCTGGAAGCCATTTGCACCTATACCAATGTCAAGATGTATTCCAGCCTCACTGTTGTCGGGCCTGTTGTCCAGGGTGTACTGAAGCACAAGAAGTTCAAAGCTACTCTTTCGTTTGTGAGGCATACTGTTCTTCTCAAGCTTACGCAGGAAGATTGTCGGATCTCGGGTTCCGGCAAAACCCTTAAGGTTCGAACTCTGGGGTGCGCGCGAAGATCTCTCCCTCACAAATCACGCCCTCACACGCTTCACGATTTCTAGGCTAGCTGAACGAACTCACAACATAAGGGACACAAGATTTATACTGGTTCGGGCCACCGTTGTGGTGTAATACCCTACTCCAGTGTGGTGGTGGTGGATTGCCTCTTGGGCTGAGGATGAACAGTACAAGAGGAAGAACAGCCTCCTGAGGCGAGGTGTTCTTGTGTTCGGTGAACTTATGTGGGTGAGGATTCCTCAAGATGAGATGCTTCCTACTATGGTGGCTAGTCCTATTTATAGAGGCCCTGGTCCTCTCCCCAAATATTGAGCGGGAAGGGATCCCTCAACGGCAAATTTGAAAGGGGACAGCTAGTACAACTTATCCTGACAAAGGTAGTCTTCGCCTGCTAAAGGCTCTAGTGGTGACGCCGCCTTGGGCTCCATGGTGACCTCCATCTTGCCGTCCCACTGGTCTTGGTCTCGTTGCACCGATACGGAAACCTTTGCTTGACGCCTCGGTACTCCTCGCCTGCGCTTGCCTCCTTAGCACCAAAGCAGAAACAAGGACACTGTGCGCGCTGGCGCCCGCGTGGTGCCCGCCTGATCTCGATCGTCATGGCACACGTCACGAGAGCCTCGCGAGGTTTGCCTTGGCTTGAACTCTCCGCCCCTCGCGAGCCAGCCTGGTGAGGACGCTCCCGAGGAGGTCTTGTGTCATCCGCCTCGCGAGGCTTGGCCCCTCGCGAGGGTCTTGAAAGCTTGTTGGTGAAGATGGGCCGTACGCGCCCGCTCGCAGAGCCACGCCGTGGGCCGCACGCATGCAAGTCTGGGGACCCCGTTCACAGGTCGCTGACAGTAGCCCCCGGGCCCAAGGCACGCTCGGGCTTGGCTTCGGGGCGAAGCCAAAGGGCAAGTGCGGAGCGCCGCGGGCCCCAATAGCTTGCGGCCTTGGTCGACGCGTGGCGGTCGATTGGACGTGGGTGTCTCCGCTTCCCCATGCTGCCTCGGCAACTGCTCGACTTGACGAGTCACTGCTGCATGCAAGGGAAAAACCATCATTACCTGTGATCATGGGGGGGCGCTGGTTGGCCTTCTCCTGCTATAAATGGGGAGGGGGCAGAGCCCCCGTCGCCCATCTCTTCCCATCCCGCTCGCTTCTTCCTCCTTGCTCCATTGCCGACACCAATGGCGCCCATCCGAAGGTTTTCTGCCGTGGAGAAAGGAAAGACTCACCGCGACGAGCCGGGGCCACTCCCGCCGAAGAAGAGGCCGGCCCCCACCGGGACGCGGGGCGATGCAGGTGGTGACGAGGCCTTGGTGCGAGCGGCCTCCTCCTGGGTATCCGTTACCCCTGTACGCCCAAGCCGAGGGCTCAGGAGGAATAGGCGACGAGCGTCGGTGCGCGCGCCATGGCAATGGTCGTCGTACCGCGGTGGCGCGCGTCGCCGCCCCTGGAGTTCATGCCACAGACTCCTTGCGCGAGCTTGTGCTGTGGGCGGCGACGCCCCCGAGCACTTGGATCTGCTTCCCTTGCTTCTTCTCCGCCGAGATGCCGCCGAGGGGACCTCTCGAGCTTTGGCTACAGCACACCAACTGCGACGCGCCGGTGACCGGAGCGGAGGTTGAGGCCGTCTCCTCGGGAAAGATCTTCATGGCCAGAGGCTGGGGCGAGGTCGCTCGGGTGTGCCGTGCGGAGGGCGCCCTCGCGATTCATATCGAGTTCGATGGCGCCTCCACGCAGTTCTTCAAGGTCTTCGACGCAGAAGGCCGCCGCCTGGAGTGCTGCTCCGGAAGGGGTCACCGGGACGGTGTTGCAGCAGGGGCAGGGCCCGTTGTCCACGTCGCCAGCGGCTCCTCTGGAGGCAGCAGTGGTGCTTGGGAGTCCAGCGGTTCTCCCAATCTCTACAAGACTCCAGAGATGAGCGACAACAGCTACGTGCCTCCAAGCTCTCGCCGAGCCCGGAGCAGGGCTGCTGTGTCCGGCCGTCGCCGCCACTGATCTAGATGAGGTTGGCGTCGGCCTCTGGCGGCCCGCTGTTGATGATGGCGTCAGCCACAGGGGCGCGTGTAGATAGGACTCCTTGAAGCTTTCCCTTTTGTTTCCTGCGAAGAATCGAGGGGTACCCCGAGGGGGCGTGTAAAGGGTCCGCAATATCTTTTGTTGATACTAGCGTTCCGGAATCAGCGAACCCAATCGTACTGCATTGAAGTCGGGGGAAAGTTGTTGTGCGGCGCGCCGCGGGATCTGGATCGTGCGCTGGGAGAACCTTTCAGATCTGTTGCGAATTCCAAATCGTGCGGCGATCGTTTGATTCAAATCCAACGAAATCAGGATCGTGCGGATCTCTCGGTAAATTCCGGCCGCCGGCAGGAATTTAGCTTTCTCGTTATTTTTTCCGGTTCAGACTTCAGCCGTCCCGGTGGAGAAACAATCCTCCCTTTCTCGTTATTTAAAAGACGGAGGACCAACACAGGTACACGTACGTAGGCACCCAAGACGGACAAAAAAACTGGTGGCCCCACCATGGACAAAAAAAGGTGGAGAAACAATCCTCCCTTTAATATTAGGGAAAGATTATCCTTATTATAAAATTGTGCATGTGGGTGCCCCGTTCCAGCTCGGTTTTCCCTTTCCAACCTCGCGACGGTTTGGTGCTCTAGGCTGACAGGTCCCGGTCCCCCAGGCAGGCTTCAGCCGTCGCTGGTATGCCAGGTCGCGATGCCGTGGTAAGGCCAGGAGGTGAGCGGCCCGAGGTCCAGTAAGAGCCCCTGAGACGTGATGCTCAGGAGGTCCCCTTTAGCTCCCAAGCGACCGCCGAGATGCAGGAAAGAGTGGCTACGTCGCTGCAGCGGGGTAACGCGAGTGAGAATCCTATGCCGGAGCAATTGGTTGACCCGAGCGTGAAACTTATCTTGGCAATCCAGGGTCGGTCCTTCGCGAGGCGCCAGGTTTGTGCGCAGGCGGTCATAGTTTAGCCAGGTCGGGCCCGTACGAATCTTCCTCTCCTCCCATGCTCTCCTTCGTGCTCTACGTCCTCAGGTCCCGGCCCTCGAGCGAGCTCAGCCGCCGCTGGTATGCCAGGTCACGATGACGTGGTGAAGGCCAGGGAGTGAGGGCTGGAGAGCCAGTAAGAGCTCCTGAGACACGATGCTCAGGAGCCCCCCTTTTAACGCGCAAGCGGATTACATGAGAGGGGACGGAGCCCGCGGTGCCGCCTGTCATGGTCCTTAGGAGGTTCCTGTAAATCAACATGAGGTAGGGCGCAGATTGTCGTCATGATAGCTGAGCGACCACTGGTTGCTTCGCCAGAGAACGAAGGCAATGAGGGCCTGGTGAGGTGGCCCGCGCGGCCAGAGGTCGGCCGCTCGGGTTTGCCGACGTTGCGGGGACGGACCCAAGCACAAGCGTCGTGCCAGAGTGAGCAACTCCCTGGGTAGGTGACAATCAAGCAGGTGATAGTCAAGCAGGTGATAGTCATGAATAGATTAAGCATGGAAAGCAAACTGGCTCAAGTAAATGTTGGAAAGATACATGCCATTGGGTCAGGCCCGAGCGGCTTGGGGATAATACAGCCCGAGGGGCGCCCCCAGCAAGGTAGGCTACAGATATAAAAAGGGGTACATGCCACAGGGACGGACCCACGCAGCCTGGGAATGATGCAGCCCTGAGGGCGCTCCCAGCTAAATAAACTTGGAAAGTGTCACCTGGTTCTGTTGACGAAGGGATGTTGGGGCGGCTGAAGGCACGCGGCGAAGGGGTTGCTCCTCACGAGCCACCGGGGCCCTGAGCCTCGGGAGGCTATGGGGTCCAGGCGGTTCCTTGAGGACCGTCTCCATCTCCGCCAGGACTGCGTGGTGCCTGGCCTCCTGAGCCGCCAGGACGCGCTGCAAGTTGCGTTGGTAGGCGGATGCTACGCTCGGTAGGCCGAAAGGCATGCGAACGTAGCTGTGCGGTGGGCCCTCGCAGCGTCCCACATGCGAAGGCCAGAAGAGCTCCTGAGATGTGGCTCTATTGAGCCCTGGAATGTCGGTGCAGACGCGCAACCCGCCATCCTCGCCTGGATGGGGGGCTCCACCCGGTGAGCGGCGGTCGCCGTGCATGGCTCTCGCATCCTGTAGTTCCTGAGTGGTCTTGGTAATGACCTCATGTGCGGTGGGCGCTCCTCGCCTTGTGTCCTCCTGAGGGAGACGTGCCGCTGCTACCTCTTTAACACTGCGTTGGTTTTCCCTTGAAGAGGAAAGGGTGATGAAGTAAAGTAGCGTAAGTATTTCCCTCAGTTTTGAGAACCAAGGTATCAATCCAGTAGGAGACCACGCTCGAGTCCCACACACCTACACAACAAATAAGAACCTCGCAACCAGCACGATAAAGGGGTTGTCAATCCCTTCACGGTCACTTACGAGAATGAGATTTGATAGAGATGATAAGATAACTTTTTGGGTATTTTTATGATAAAGACTAAAAGTAAAGAAGGCAAAATAAACAGTAATAGAAATAGCTTGTTGACACGAGATTAATATGATAGAGAATAGACCCGAGGGCCATAGGTTTCACTAGTGGCTTCTCTCAAGATAGCATAAGTATTATGGTGGCTAAATGAATTACCGTCGAGCAAATGATAGAATTGAGCATAGTTATGAGAATATCTAGGTATGATCATGTATATAGGCATCACGTCCGTGACAAGTAGACTGACTCCTGCCTGCATCTACTACTATTACTCCACACATCGACCGCTACCCAGTATGCATCTAGAGTATTAAGTTCATAAGAACAGAGTAAATCTTTAAGCAAGATGACATGATGTAGAGGGATAAACTCATGCAATATGATATAAACCCCATCTTTTTATCCTCGATGGCAACAATACAATACGTGTCGTTTCCCCTACTGTCACTGGGATCGAGCACCGCAAGATTGAACCCAAAGCTAAGCACTTCTCCCATTGCAAGAAAGATCAATCTAGTAGGCCAAACCAAACTGATAATTCGAAGAGACTTGTAAAGATAACTAATCATACATAAAAGAATTCAGAGGAGATTCAAATATTGTTCATAGATAATCTTGATCATAAACCCACAATTCATCGGATCTCGACAAACACACCGCAAAAATAAGAGTTACATCAAATAGATCTCCAAGAGAATCGAGGAGAACTTTGTATTGAGATCCAAAGAGAGAAAAGAAGCCATCTAGCTAATAACTATGGACCCGAAGGCCTGAGGTAAACTAATCACACATCATCGGAGAGTCTATGGTGTTGATGTAGAACCCCTCCGTGATTGATGCCCCCTCCGGTGGAGCACCGGAAAAGGCCCCAAGATGGGATCTCACGGGTACAGAAGGTTGCGGCAGTGGAAATAGGGTTTTGGCTCCTCTGCTGATGGTGTCGGAGTAAATGGCCACGGGTAGCCTAACCGACTACCCCTGGTTCTTCAGAAAAATTATCAGGCCTTTGGGCCTCCAAGCACTCCAAGCATTGGACCACCACCCCTAGTCAGCTACCCTCGAAGTTGACTCACGGGAGGCGGCCCAGCCTCAGCAACCTCCCAGGATATCCGTGGGGTGGCCGACTCAAGGAAGCCGGCCTCGAAGAGCGCCGACTCCAAGAAGCCGGCCGAGACCACAACCACCAGAGCTACACCCACATAACGGTGACAAGACGGGGTGTGGCCACAGTGCGGCCCACTACCCCCGAAGCCCGAGGTGGGCATGGCTACAGGAGGCCGTACGGGACGGCCGTCTCCCGTTCGGCTCGGCACTGTAGCCATGCTAGCCTCAACGTCATCCACGACAGACTCCCGTACGGCCCACGGGCGGCGGGCCCCTTCAGCCAGAGAGAGGCGTGAAGGCGGCCCGGCCTCCCCCAGTCGGCCAAGGGCGTAGCCGGCCCCCAGAAGCCGGCTACCCCCTCCCTCGAAGCATGTGCCACATTAAGAAGACAAGACGAGGTAAGGCTACAGTGAGAGCCCCCGAGGCGGCCCACTGTAGCCACGCTTACCTCAACGAAGCCCTCATCATCAAGGGCGAGGCTACAGTAAGCAGCCGCCGACAAGATCCTAGGCGGTGGGGCCGGCCTGTCGACCAAGGGGCCGGCAGCCGGTGGGACCCACCAGCCGGCGGGACCCAACAGCCGGCGGAGAAGCCGGCGAGCGTAGACACTGACGGCTGGGACCAGTGCCTAGCCGGATTACCATTGTACCCCCGGGGGGCAGGCCTATATAAACCCCCCGGAGCACCCATGCAAAGGGTTGGCTTCTAAGCATAGCACACACATCATAGAGAGAGAGAAGTGAGAGCTAGCCTTGTTCTTCTTCTCCCTTGAACCCAACAGCTCTAGGAGCGATTGTAGCTACTTTTACCGATCTAGTGATCATGCGGAGACCCCGCAGAGTAGGACTAGGGGTGTTATCTCCTTGGAGAGCCCCGAACCTGGGTAAGATCCGCCAGCGTGCATGTCTTCGCCTCATCCCGTTTCCAGGCACCGGCGACGTCTTATTAGCACCCACAATGATAAGCCACCCGTTGGCATATGTCGCTCCAACCACCCGACATTTGGCGCCCACCATGGGGCCAGGTGCACCATCGTCCGGAGACCTGTTCTGGACGGGAACCCTCTTCCTCCCCGGCGAGCGCAGCCAGCCTGCTGTGCCCGATGGCGTTTGCCTCGACGCGCTGCAAGGCGTCGACGACGCCTGCGCTGCGAGCTGCCTCGCCGATCTGCTCGGCGACACTCGCATCTCCAACGAGCCTGCGTCCGACGCAGGCACGGACTACCCTGAGAGCCGCCTCGTCAGCCTCCTCGACCAACTTCATGTCTCCAGCGAGCCTGCTGCAGATGTGGAGTCGGTCGGCTCCACCGACCCGATGCTTGTCGACTCCGACACATCATCGCTTGACGCCTACCCCTCCGACGTGGTGGTCTTCGACGATCCCCTCCCTCGAGCTGACAGCGGCAGCAGCGCTGTCACCGAAGTGCTGGTCATCAGTCACGTCGCCAACTCGGGCGAGAACGCCCACGACGCCCTGCAAGCGGCGATGCACGACCTCTCCGTCCCCATCCCGGCCGATGCCGACGCCGAGACCCTGGAGGCACGCCGCCTCGCCCTCATCGCGGAGGGCCAGAAGATAGCCTCCATGAGACGCCTCACCGAGGCCCACCGGCGCGAAGTCGACCGCGCCGCCTTCGGTACGCCGCCGCCTAGCGGCCCAAGCCGAGCCGACTTCGTCCAGAAGCGCGGCGCGGCTGTCGCCAGCATGCTGGGGGCAGATCGCCCCGTCGACGCCACCCCGCTCGAGAATCTGCGAGCCGCTCAGGCGGCTGCAGAAGAGCTCAATGGGCTGGGAGCCGATGAGCTCCCTTACATGACAAGACGGATTCAGCAGCTAATCGACGCGGCTGCAGAACGGCATGAAGCCGGCGCCCGTGCTGATAGTCATCCCCCGCGCCGGGAGCACGCCGCGACGTCCCGCTCGCCGACTGCGAGCGGCGCACGCCACAAGAAAGACAAGGAGCCGGCTGCCAGCCGCAGCCGGACTCGCATCACCATCGAGCGTGACGCGGAGGGCCGCCCTCGAGCAGTAGAGCACCAAGGAAATCTGCCTCCTCCCCCGCCTCAAAGAGAAAGACGCCTCACTCCGCCGCCTATCACACACCCACCTCTTGGCAACCGACTCGGCCGCCGAGAAGGAGTCGGCGAGAACGACGCCCACCACAGGATCAACCGCCTTGCTCGATCCCTGGCGTTAGAAGAAGAAGACGATGTCGGCCCACCATGCTTTGGCCCCCGCATCCGCGACGAGCCCTTCCCCAAAGGGTTCTCGCTCCCCAGAGACACGCCCAAGTACAACGGCTCAGTGAAGCCGGAAGATTGGCTCATCGACTACTCCACGGCCGTCAGCATAGCCAACGGCAATCGGCGCGTCGCCGTGAAGTACGTCCCCCTCATGCTGCAAGGCACGACGCGCACATGGCTCAACAGCCTCAAGCCCTACAGCATCAACAGCTGGCTGGACTTCACGGAAGTCTTTGTCCGCAACTTCACCAGCACCTACAAGCGGCCTCCCAGGCCTCGTCAGCTCTCCCTCTGCGTCCAAGGGCCCAACGAGTCGACCCGCGACTACCTCACGCGGTGGGCCGAGCTCCGCAACTCCTGCGAGGGGGTGCATGAGGTCCAGGCCATCGAGTACTTCACCGCCGGGTGCCGAGAGGGCACCCTCCTCAAGCACTGACTCCTCTACAACGAGCCGGCTACCCTCGATGAGTTGCTGGTCATCGCGGACAAGTATGCCACAGCCGACTCCTCGATGAAGACCGAGCTCCGAGTGGACGCCTCGGGGAAGGTGATCGCTCCGGCTCCTAAGACGCCAACTGGCGACCCTAATCGGCGCCCCTACCAGAACGACCACAAGCGCAAGGCCCCCATGCCGACTTCCACCAGTCGGCAGGTGGCCACCGTTGAAGCTAAGCAGCCCGAAGAACGGCCCGCCCCCAAGAAGAAGGGAGGCAGGCCGCCTTGGCAGCCGGCTTTCTCTTACGAACAGGCTCTTGATGCCCCCTGCAAATTCCACAGCAGCGCGAAGCCGTCCAATCACACAACTCGGAAATGCCATTGGCTCACCCGCATCACCAACGGCGAGGGGATGCTGCCGCCTCCGCCTCCCGGTCCGCCGCCTCCAGCCCCCCAGCAGCCGGCGGCTCGACCGGCAGTTGGCGCCATCCAAGACGAATTCCCCGAAGAGCACGCCGCCTACGTCGTCTTCACCAGTCAAGCCGACGACAAGCGCAGTCGACGCCGACAGCATCAAGAAGTTAATGCAATCGCCTCCAGCACCCCCGAGTTCATGCACTGGTCAGAGAAGCTAATCAGCTGGAGCCAGGCCGACCACCCAGAGGTGATGCCCTCTCCTGGCTCCTATGCAATGGTCTTGGATGTCACCCTCGCGACGGAGAGGCGAGCTGCCCGATTCTCCCGCGTCCTGATAGATGGCGGAAGCAGTATCAGCATACTGTACCGCGATACCATGGAGAAGCTGAACATCAAAGCGAAGCAGCTCATGCCAAGCCGCACCGTCTTCCATGGTATCGTCCCCGGCTTGTCTTGCTCCCCAATCGGCAAGATCAAAATGGATGTTCTCTTCGGAGAAAAAGATCATTTTCGCCGAGAAGCAATTTGGTTCGAGGTAGTGGATTTGGAAAGCCCCTATCATGCTCTGCTTGGCCGACCTGCTCTGGCCAAGTTCATGGCTGTGCCCCACTACGCCTACCTGAAGATGAAGATGCCGAGCTCGAAGGGGATCATCACGGTAGCCGGCGATTACAAGAAGTCCATCGAGTGCGCCATGGCCAGCAGCCGGCTGGCCGAGTCCCTCGTGGTGGGAGAAGAGAAGAAGATGTTGGAACGGGTTGTGGCCATGGCCGGCAAGCAGCGGGCCCTGTCCCCTAACCCCAAGGATTGTGATGCGCAGGGCTCCTTCCAGCCTGCCAAAGAGACGAAGAAGATACCTCTGGATCCAGAGAACCCGGAGAGGTTCGCTGTCATTGGGGCGAACTTGGACAGTAAATAGGAAGGCGAGCTCGTCGACTTCCTCCGTGAGAATCGAGACATTTTCGCACGGTCCCCAAAGGACATGCCGGGTGTCCCGAAGGATTTCTCCGAGCACAAATTACATGTCCGCGCTGACGCAAAGTCGGTCAAGTAACCCCTCCGCCAACTGTCAGAAGAGAAGCAAAGAATTGTGGGAGAAGAGATAGCCCGGCTCCTTGCCGCTGGCTTTATCATGGAAGTGTTCTTTCCAGAATGGCTTGCCAACCCAGTTCTGGTTCTGAAGAAGAATAATAAGTGGCGAATGTGTATAGACTACACCAGTCTGAACAAGGCCTGCCCAAAGGATCCGTTCGCTCTGCCACGGATTGACCAAGTGATAGACTCCACAGCCGGATGCGAGCTGTTAAGTTTTTTCGATGCGTACTCAGGGTACCATCAGATCAAGATGGACCCAGCTGACCGCCTGAAGACTGCCTTCATCACACCCTATGGAGCTTGCATGCAGAAATGCCTCTTGAAACAACTCGGCAGAAATGCCCACGTCTATGTAGACGACATTGTGGTGAAGACAGAGAAGCGCGGTACCTTGCTGGAAGACCTGAGAAACATTCGCCAACTTACGCCGATTCCAAATCAAGCTCAACCCCGAGAAGTGCGTGTTCCGAGTGCCAGCCGGCCAGCTGCTAGGCTTCCTGGTCTCCGAACGCGGCATCGAATGCAACCCCGTCAAGATCAAGGCCATCGAGAGGATGGAGATTCCCACCAAACTGCGAGATGTGCAGAAGTTCACTGGCTGCTTAGCCTCCCTGAATCGTTTTATCAGCCGACTAGGAGAGAAGGCTCTCCCCCTGTACCGACTCATGAAGAAGTCCACTCACTTCGAGTGGAACGACCAAGCCGACCAAGCCTTCCATGAGTTGAAGAAAATGCTGACCACTCCGCCTGTCCTGGCGGCGCCGACTGAGAAGGAGCCCATGCTCCTCTACATCGCCGCGACTAGCCGAGTCGTCAGCACTGTTGTTGTGGTCCAGCGCCCGGAGGAAGGCCGAGCCCAGCTAGTCCAGAGGCCGGTGTACTATCTCAGCGAAGTGCTATCCAGCTCAAAGCAAAACTACCCGCACTACCAGAAGATGTGCTATGTGGTGTACTTCGCTGCCAAGAAACTGAAGCCCTACTTCCAAGAGCACCCCATCACGGTCGTGTGCACTGCCCCGCTCGCCGAGATCATAGGCAGCCGGGATGCATCCGGCCGGGTGGCTAAATGGGCCATTGCATTGGCGCCCTACACAATCTTCTACCAACCCCGCACCGCCATCAAGTCGCAAGCATTGGCCGACTTCCTCGTCGACTGGGCCGAGACCCAGTACCTACCGCCGGCTCCCGACTCTACCCATTGGCGGATGCACTTTGACGGGTCCAAGATGCGCACCGGCTTGGGAGTCGGCATCGTCCTCACCTCTCCCAAAGGCGACAAACTCAAGTACATGCTGCAGATCCACTTCGCCGCCTCCAACAACGTGGCCGAGTACGAGGCGCTCGTACATGGGCTCCGGCTAGCCAAAGAACTCGGCATACGCCGGATCCTGTGCTACGGCGACTCAGACTTGGTGGTCCAGCAATCGTCTGGCGACTGGGACGCCAAGGACGCGAACATGGCGAGCTATCGATTCCTCGTCCAGCAGATCAGCGGATACTTTGAAGGGTGCGAGTTCCTTCACGTGCCAAGGGCCGACAACGACCAAGCAGATGCCCTAGCACGGATCGGCTCCACCCGACAAGCCATACCGACTGCCGTCTCCCTCCAGCGCCTCCTCAAGCCGTCCATCAAGCCGTCTCCAGAGTCGGATTCCATCTTTGTACCGCCTGCGCCAGATACAGCCGGATCTGACTGGAGAAACCCCGCAGGCGGCACGGGGACTTCGACAACTGGCCCGGGGACTGCCGTAGTCGCACCCGGCCCGGGGACTTCAGAACCCGGCCCGGGGACTTCAGAACCCGGCCCGGGGACTGCAGCAGTCGGCCCGGGGACTGCAACGACACAAGAAGCGGTGGCCGACTCCAATTCCACGCAACCCAACCCACCCACCCGAGTCATGGTGGCTACATTAACAGAAGAAGAAGTCACAGCTCCGTCATGGGCCCAGCCCATCCTTAAGTTCCTAGTCAGCAGAGAGCTGCCGGCTGATGAGATCTCAGCAAGACTAGTGCAATGACGAGCCGCAGCATACACAATAATCAACAGAGAGCTTGTGAAGCGCAGCGTCACTGGAGTCTTCCAGCGTTGTGTCGAGCCAGAAAAAGGAGTGGCAATCCTCAAAGACATCCACCAAGGAGAATGCGGCCACCACGCAGCCTCAAGATCACTTGTGGTCAAGGCTTTCCGCCATGGTTTCTTCTGGCCGACTGCCTTGGAGGATGCTAAAGAAATAGTCAAGAGCTGTAGAGGATGCCAAGTTTTTAGTTCCAAGCAACACCTGCCGGGTTCTGCACTCAAGACCATTCCCCTCACCTGGCCTTTTGCCGTCTGGGGACTGGACATGGTGGGCCCTTTCAAGACAACCCGTGGCGGCTTGACACATCTACTGGTCGCTGTGGACAAGTTCACAAAGTGGGTCAAAGCAAAGCCGATTAAGAAGCTGAACGGGACGACTGCCATGACATTCATCACCGACATCACTACTCGGTACGGCGTGCCACACAGCATCATCACCGACAACGGCACGAACTTCGCCAAAGGAGCACTGGCAGGTTTCTGCGCGACGCAGGGCATCCGACTGGACTTAGCGTCCGTTGCCCACCCTTAGTCAAACGGCCAGCTTGAGAGAGCAAATGGACTCATCCTCTCTGGCATCAAGCCCCGACTGGTTGTACCACTGGAGCGATTGGCCGGCTGCTGGCTCGATGAGCTGCCGGCTTTCCTCTGGAGCCTGCGCACTACACCCAACAAGTCAACCGGCTTCACTCCATTTTTCCTCGTGTACGGTGCCGAGGCTGTCATCCCAACAGACATCGAGTTCGACTCACCTCGGATCACCATGTACACGGAGGAGGAGGCCAAGGAAGCAAGAGAAGACGGCGTCGACCTACTGGAAGAAGGCTGGCTGTTAGCACTCAGCCGGTCTGCCATCTACCAGCAAGGGTTGCACCGCTACTACAACCGCAAGGTCAAGCCAAGATCCTTCCAAGAGGGCGACCTTGTGCTCCGGCTGATCCAGTGAACAGCCGGCCAGCACAACCTCTCGGCCCCTTGGGAAGGCCCCTTCGTCATCAGCAAGGCACTAGGCAACGACTCCTACTACCTGATCGACGCGCAAAAACCAAGAGCACGCAAGAGAGACGACTCCGGCAAGGAGTCGGAGCGACCATGGAAGGCAAACCTGCTGAGACGATTTTACAGTTGAAAGCAGTATGTATCATGCTACCCTTTTGTATTAAGTACAAACCAACAGGCCCCCCGAACAGTACTCGGGGACTGCCTTTGTTTATCTATGAATGACAAGTGTCATATCCATGAATGTATTATTACATTTGATTTCTTGTCTGGCACCGGGTTCGATTAGTCGGCCCGGGGACTGGCCGCCTCGAGCTATATTAAAAGTTCTACCTGAAGTCAGAAAAGTAGTGTGCCGGCTCCCAAGCCCTCTCTTGTTGAAAGTCGCAGTTCGAAGAACCGACTGTCCGACTAGCAAGAGGCAAGGCAGAAAGGGTGCCCACACGAAAAATGGCTAAGGAACAACGAACCTATATAGCAAAGAGACGGCCTCCAAACATGCCTGTCGGCTGTCAGAACAGCCGGCTGGCCGGCTTCCTCCATACTTAGCTTTAGTCCAGCAAAGCTAGAGTACTCCCCCCCCATTGGCCAAGCACTCCTCCAGCTATAGATTGCAGAGCAACTGTTGGACTAGGGAGGCGGCAGCCAAGGAAGGGCGACAAAGGAAACAGCGGAAGGACAAAAAGCAAAAGTACGAGGAAAGGCCAAATGCATGCATAAGTTATATATACATATAAAGCCCCCAACAGGCTGGCAACAGACATAAGTTCGAATACACCCAGTGGGTGGAATTGTGCAGACTTAACCAAACATTGTCCCAAAAGTAACAAGATAGGAAAACAAAAGATGGCAGAGTAAGGCGCGGTGCGGAGGCCGAGCTGGTCGGTGAAGGCGGCCTCGCCGGCTGAAGGAGTGGCCGCCTAGCGGGTCTCGGCTTGATCACCACCAACGGCAGGAAACGCACTCGCGCGCGACGTAGTGCTGGAGGTGTGGTCAGGCTAAGGCTGGCCGGCCGCTCCACCAGCCGGCTCGGCGTCTTCACCTTCCTCCTCCTCATCCTCACCCTCGTCGCTGGAGTCGATCTCCTCCGCCGAATCTTCACCGTCCACCGAGTTCAGCCCGAACCACTCCTCCGGCTGGGCGACACCGTTGTCGTCTACCTCGGGGGCGAAGACGCTGGTGTCAGTGTAGTCGGCGATCGCCGAAGCCCGCCGGATGATAGCCGGCCGCGCCAGCTCCAGCTCCGTGTCGGCTTGCTGCCGCCGGGTAGCCAGCTGATCCAGGCTCAGGCCGGGATACCAGGCCTTGACGAACTCCAGCACCCGCCTGGCGCCGGAGCGAGCCGCCGAGGCCTTCCAGGCTTCGAAGTGGCCGACTGCCACCTCCAGCCAGTCGGCAGTCCGACTGGGGGTGCGAGGAACCACTTGGCCGGGCCAGCGGGCGGCCAGGACTTGCGCCCCGGCATGCTGAAGCCGGCGGAGCAGTTGGTGAGCCGGCTGGATGCGGGCCTGGATCACCAAGAGCTGCTCCTCCAGCGAACGGCCGGTGGTTGGCGAAATCTTGAAGCCAGCCTGCCTCCATGCCTGGCGGCGGGCCTCGATGGTCTAGTTGGCGGCGATAGAATAGCCAGGGAAATATTCTGCGCAGGAAAGAAGAAGAAAGGAAGAAAAGAGCACCAAATCAGAAAACGAGCCAAAAGTGGCGGATGGCAAGAAAGGACGAAGAGGTAGGCGACTTATCGTCAACCAGATCTTCGATCTGACCATAGCCAGAGATCAGAGTCTGCCTGGCCTTAGCCCAGCCAGCCGCCTCCGTCTCGTACTCGGCCTGGAGGGCGGCTTCGCGGTCCTGCACTGCCTTCAGAGCCGCCTTGTGGCCTTCCTCCTGGTCGGCCAACTTCTTGGCCAGGCGGTCGCGTTCCTGCACCAAGGCGGCGAGCTCGGCGTCCTTGGCACGAAGGGCAGTCTGGGACTCCCCCAGCTGTGCCCTCAGACTGGCGTTGGCCGCTGCGGAGACGGCAGAAAAAGAAAGAACAGTAAGAGGAAGTCGTCAAGGAAGATCCGACCCGACTGCTCAGCAGTCGGCCCGAATCTCGGGGACTACACCCAGTGGGTGCGCTGACGCGCCCCCACATGAGATAAAGAACAAAGCACGTACCTCGGCTCTCAGTAAGGTCGGCGGTCTTCTGGGTCAGCTCCCGAGCCTGGGAGTTGAAGGCGGCCGCACGAAGATTGTGGTAGTCCTGCAAGATAGACAGAAGATCGAAGTAAGAACAAGAATAGCAAAGATAAATCCACTAAGAAGTTCCAAGCCGCCTGCTCAGCAGCCGACTCGAAACTCGGGGACTACACCTAGTGGGTGCGCTGACGCGCCCCCACGGAAGAAATCAAGATCAAGAAGAAGCAAGATGGGAAGACTAACCCGGATGGCCGCCCGCGTCGCAAGGAACTCGTCGGTGAACTGCCTCAGCGCCGCAGCTTGGCCCTGGAGCCGGGCCCGGACGTCCTGCGCAGCCACGTTCATCACGGCCGTCCCTCCGCCTGGCGTCCACCCCGAGGTAGCGCTGGCCGCCTCCGCATCCTGGGCCGACGAGCTGGAGCCCACGGCCGGCTGCGGCTCCGACGCGGCCTTCTGTGGCTCCGACGCAGCCTTCCCCGTGCCGGCTCGACGGCATCCGGACCGCCATCTCAGTCCTCGTGGCCGGCTCGCCCCCCGCCGACTGTGCAGGTGGCGGATCAGGCCGGCCGCCTTGAGCCGCCCCAGTTGGCGGGGTTGGCACCGGCGCCCTCTCCAGGATAATGACGTCGTCGTCTCTCCCCAGCCCTGGCTGGTCGCCGTTGTCTCCCTCTGGCGAGGGCTCAATGTCCCCAGGCGCCATGACGCGCAGCGGGGTGACCATCAAAACCTCCTCCGCCGGCGCCGCGGCCGCAGCCTCCGCTTGGGCCCTGGCAGCGGCGTCAGCAAGCGCCTTCGCCGCCTCTTCCTCCCGCGCCGCCTGAGCGGCGGCCGCCTGAGCGGCGGCCGCCTTCCGTGCCTCCGCCTCTCGCGCCTCTCGCTCCGCCCGCGCCTCCCGCGCGTTCCGTTCTGTCGCTTCCTGAAGGTCGGCACGGGGATCCACGCGGCGGGTGGTGCTCCCAGACCCCCTCGGCGACTCGACGACGGAGGCGGCAGCCGCCCGCTCAAGCGACAACGGAGCTCTAATCGTTTGGAGAAAAAGACAAGGGTTCAGAAACCACCAAAGAAAAGAAAGAAAAAAGAGTATACAAAAAATTTGAACTTACGCCGACACGGTCTACGGTTGCTTCACCGTCTTGCGGAAGCGAGCCGCCTTCGCGGCCGCCTCCTCCCGCCTGGTTGCTGCCGCCCCACCCCTGGGTTTCTTCGTCCGACTGCCGAATAGACCCTGGGCGGCGCGACGCTTCTGCCCTCCGCCCCGAGCAGGCGGTGCAGCGGAGGAACCCGCGCCGCGTCCAGATGCCGGCTGGCGGCGCGGGGCGACTTCGGCCTCATCGTCGTCCGGCCAGTCGTCAAAGGTGACTCCGAGCCCGGAGCCGCCTGCTTCGCCGCCGGCTTGGCCACCACCCGGCTTGATGTTGTCGTCCATACCGGCCGCCCCCAGGTCAGGGTCCTCCAGATCGTGTTCCGTCCGATCAAGGACGAATCGACGCTCCGTGTCTGACCCGCCGGCCGGCCGAAGAAGAGGGCGCTGTCGAAAAACAAACCGACTAAGTTAGAGTCGGCCAAGAGGAACTCGGCAACAAAGTTAAGAGAAAAAGAAGAAACAAGGAGAGCATACCGTGGGCGGTGGATTGGCTCGGCTGTATGGCTCCTTGCCGAACTGCCACTCTTCGGAGAATTTGCAGTTCGCGAGGTAGTTCACCATATAGGCGACCTCCGCGTGCGGCATGTCCTTGGTGCACATCCGGCTCGGATCGAGCTAGCCGCTCATCTGACAGATCAGATGAGGACGGCTCTGGAGCGGAAGGACCCGGCGCGTGACGAAGGCGGCCAGAAGGTCGGGCCCCGTCAGGCCCTCCGACTGGGTCATCACTCGCACTCGGGCGACGGCTGCGGACCCAGCCGGCGTCAGAGTCACGGCCCGGAAGGACCACTGGGGCCGCCTGCCCGCCGGTGGGCCGGCTACGTAAGCCGGCAGGTTGATGTAGTCGCCCCGTGGGGCGATGTTCCGCACGTAGAAGTACGACTTTTGCCACTTCTTCACCGATTGGATCAGCGGGATGACGGGGAAGGGGCTGTCGGCGACCGACCTCCTCGACGCGATGAAGGTGCCAGTCTGAGCCGGCACGCCTTGCATGCCCGTGCCCAGCTTGGACTGGAAGAACTCCCCCCAGAGCTCGAGGGTGGGGAGGACGCCGAGGTAGCCCTCGCACAGGGTGACGAAGGCTGACAGCAGCACCACCGCGTTTGGGGTGAGGTGGTGCGGCTGGAGCTGGTAGAAATCGAGCCAGGAGCGGAAGAAGGCGCTCGCTGGCAGACCGATGCCGCGCAGGAAATGCGAGCGGAAGACCACCCGCTCGCCCTCCTACGGCTCCGGCGTAATTTCCTTCGCCGGCGCAAGACGGACCTCCACCTTGTCCGCGCTGGGCAGCCGCCGCGTATTGCGGAGGAACTCGACGTGATCATCGTGGACGTTGGAGCCGTCCCAATCTCCGCCATACCGCTCCGCGGCGGGAGGCATGGCGAAAACAAGCACAGCAGCGGAGGAGCGTGTGGTGGAAGAGCGCGACAGCGAAGCGCTACTGCAAGAAGCGGCGAGCGAAGGAAGACGGTGGAAGGAGGAGGAGCGTGCGAGAGCCTGCCGCCCTCCATCCCCCCTACTTATAGCGTCGCGAGGCGAGGCCGGGGAGGCCGAACGTGGGGGGAGTCGTGGGATTAACTGCACCCACTCCCCACACGCCTCACGATTATTGCGCCCTAAAGGCGAGCCGAAACTGCCGCAATGAGACGTGCGGACGGTTTCGGGATGCAGACAATCCACGCCTGGGCCCGGGCGTGGACGTGGCGGGCCCCCGCCCTGCGGCGACGTCCCGTCGCGCGCGTGGGCTGGCAGGCTTTCCGGCCAAGAGGGGCCACGTGGTTCGCAGACAGCCAGTGGCCGGCCTGCGGCCCGGTGCACGCACTGGCGAGTTCCCGCCCTTCGACTCCGGAGTTTTCGACCAAGGCGGCACGCCTAACCTAAGCCGGCTCCCAGCTGCCGGCTTGTCACGATAGGAAGCTGATCGAACTTCTCAACTCCTACTCAACCTCGAAGCCCAATCAGCTTCGGGGACTACTGTCAGAGTAAATGGCCACGGGTAGCCTAACCGACTACCCCTGGTTCTTCAGAAAAATTATCAGGCCTTTGGGCCTCCAAGCACTCCAAGCATTGGACCACCTCCCCTAGCCGGCTACCCTCGAAGCCGACTCACGGGAGGCGGCCCAGCCTCAGCAACCTCCCAGGATATCCGCGGGGTGGCCGACTCCAGGAAGCCGGCCTCGAAGAGCGCTGACTCCAAGAAGCCGGCCGAGACCACAACCACCAGAGCTACACCCACATAACGGTGACAAGACGGGGTGTGGCCACACTGCGGCCCACTACCCCCGAAGCCCGAGGCGGGCATGGCTACAGTAGGCCGTACGGGACGGTCGTCTCCCGTTCGGCTCGGCACTGTAGCCATGCTAGCCTCAATGTCATCCAGGACAGACTCCCGTACGGCCCACGGGCGGCGGGCCCCTTCAGCCAAAGAGAGGCGTGAAGGCGGCCCGGCCTCCCCCAGTCGGCCAAGGGCGTAGCCGGCCCCCAGAAGCCGGCTACCCCCTCCCTCGAAGCATGTGCCACATTAAGAAGACAAGACGAGGTAAGGCTACAGTGAGAGCCCCCGAGGCGGCCCACTGTAGCCACGCTTACCTCAACGAAGCCCTCATCATCAAGGGCGAGGCTACAATAAGCAGCCGCCGACAAGATCCTAGGCGGTGGGGCTGGCCTGTCGACCAAGGGGCCGGCAGCCGGCGGGACCCAACAGCCGGCGGAGAAGCCGGCGAGCGTAGACACTGATGGCTGGGACCAGTGCCCAGCCGGATTACCATTGTACACCGGGGGGCAGGCCTATATAAACCCCCCGGAGCACCCATGCAAAGGGTTGGCTTCTAAGCATAGCACACACACCATAGAGAGAGAGAAGTGAGAGCTAGCCTTGTTCTTCTTCTCCCTTGAACCCAACAGCTCTAGGAGCGATTGTAGCTACTTTTACCGATCTAGTGATCATGCGGAGACCCCACAGAGCAGGACTAGGGGTGTTATCTCCTCGGAGAGCCCCGAACCTGGGTAAGATCCGCCGGCGTGCATGTCTTCGCCTCATCCCGTTTCCAGGCACCGGCGACGTCTTATTGGCACCCACAATGATAAGCCACCCGTTGGCATATGTCGCTCCAACCACCCGACAGATGGTTTGGGGGTACGTAGGTATATACAGGAGGAAGAAGTAGGTCGGTGGAGCTACGAGGGGCCCACAAGGGTGGAGGGCACGCCCAGGGGGTAGGCGCGCCCCCTGCCTCGTGTCCTCCTTGTTGATTGCTTGACGTCGACTCCAAGTCCTCTGGATCACGTTTGTTCCGAAAATCACGTTCCCGAAGGTTTCATTCCGTTTGGACTCAGTTTGATATTCCTTTCCTTCGAAACACTGAAATAGGCCAAAAAACTGCAATTTGGGCTGGGCCTCCGGTTAATAGGTTAGTCCCAAAAATAATATAAAAGTGTATAATAAAGCCCATTAAACATCCAAAACAGAATATAATATAGCATGGAACAATCAAAAATTATAGATATGTTGGAGACGTATCAAGCATCCCCAAGCTTAATTCCTCCTCGTCCTTGAGTAGGTAAATGATAAAAACAGAATTTTTGATGTGGAATGCTACTTAGCATAATTTTCAATGTAATTCTCTTATTTGTGGTATGAATATTCAGATCCGAAAGATTCAAGATAAAGGTTTAATATTGACATAAAAGTAATAATACTTCGAGCATACTAACTAAGCAATTATGTCTTCTCAAAATAACATGGCCAAAGAAAGTTCATCCCTACAAAATCATATAGTTTGGTCATGCTCCATTTTCGTCACACAAGAATGCTCTCATCATGCACATCCCCGATGACAAGCCAAGCAATTGTTTCATACTTTAGTAATCTCAAACTTTTTTCAACTTTCACGCAATATATGAGCGTGAGCCATGGATATAGGACTATGGGGTGGAATAGAATATGATGATGGGGGTTATGTGGAGAAGACAAAAAAGGAGAAAGTCTCACATTGATGTCAATGCAAGGAGTAGGGATTGCCATGCAATGGATGCACTGTGAATGTATGAACGCCCAACAAAAGAAACTAAGTGGGTGTGCATCCAACTTGCTTGCTCACGAACACCTAGGGCATTTGAGGAAGCCCATTGTTGGAATGTACAAGCCAAGTTTTATAATGAAGAATTGCCACTAGTATATGAAAGTGACAAAACAAGAGACTCTCTATCATAAAAATCATGGTGCTACTTTGAAGCACAAGTGTGGAATAGAGGATAGTAGCATTGTCCCTTTTTTCTTTTCTCATTTTTTGGGCCTTTCCTTTTTTTGGCCTTTCTGTTTTTTTGGGACAATGCTCTATGAATGATGATCATCACACTTCTATTTATTTACAACTCAATGGTTACAACTCGATACTAGAAGAAAGTATGACTCTATATGAATGCCTCCGGCGGTGTACCGGGATGGGCAATGAATCAAGAGTGACATGTATGAATAATATGCATGGTGGCTTTGCCACAAATACAATGTCAACTACATGATCATGCAAGGCAATATGACAATGATGAAACGTGTCATAATAAACGGAACGGTGGAAAGTTGCATGGCAATATATCTCGGAATGGCTATGGAAATGCCATAATAGGTAGGTATGGTGGCTGTTTTGAGGAAGATATAAGGAGGTTTATGTGTGATAGAGCTTATCGTATCACGGGGTTTGGATGCACCGGCGAAGTTTGCACCAACTCTCAAGGTGAGAAAGGGCAATGCACGGTACCGAAGAGGCTAGCAATGATGGAAGGGTGAGAGTGCGTATAATCCATGAACTCAACATTAGTCATAAAGAACTCACATACTTATTGCAAAAACCTACAAGTCATCAAAAACCAAGCACTACGCCGATGCTCCTAGGGGGATAGATTGGTAGGAAAAGACCATCGCTCGTCCCCGACCGCCACTCATAAGGAGGACAATCAAAGAACACCTCATGTTTCAAATTTGTTACACAACGTTTACCATACGTGCATGCTACGGGACTTGCAAACTTCAACACAAGTATTTCTAAAATTCACAACTACTCAACTAGCACAACTTTAATATCACTACCTCCATATCTCAAAACAATCATCAAGCATCAAACTTCTCTTAGTATTCAACACACTTATAAGAAAGTTTTTACTAATCTTGGATGCCTATCATATTAGGACTAATTTCTCAATTTAAGCAAATTACCATGCTGTTTTGTAGAACTCTCAAAATGATATAAGTGAAGCATGAGAGAACAATAGTTTCTATAAAACAAAACCACGGCCGTGCTCTAAAAGATATAAGTGAAGCACGAGAGCAAAAACTATATAGCTCAAAAGATATAAGTGAAGCACATAGAGTATTCTAATAAATTCCGAATCATGTGTGTCTCTCTCAAAAGTGTATTCAGCGAGGATGATTGTGGTAAACTAAAAGCAAAGACTCAAATCATACAAGAAGCTCCAAGCAAAACACATATCATGTGGTGAATAAAAATATAGCTCCAAGTAAAGTTACGGATGGACAAAGACGAAAGACGGGATGCCTTTCGGGGCATCCCCAAGCTTTGGCTTTTTGGTGTCCTTAGATTTACCTTGGGCACCGGGCGCGCCTTCCTATGCGAGGGAGGGAGGCGCCCCAGGTGCGGGCGCTGATCCTGAAGAGGTACCTTTCGCGACGTCACCCTCCTGAGGTCCTGCATGGAGTAGCTACTTCTTCTTCTTGGGGACAACCTCAGGAGGGTATCGATCTGCACTGTTGTCGGGGTCTTCGATTGACGCTACTTGGAAGGCGCGCTCGAGGGAGCACAACGCATCTCTATCTTCGCGGGGGACTGTGATGATCCCTCCACTCCCTGGCATCTTGAGGACGTTGTTGCCGTGGTGCGTCACCGCCATGAACTTGGCCAGGGCTGGATACCCGAGGATGGCATTGTACGGCAGGAAGATGTGTGCGACATCGAAGTCGAACTCAGAGTTCGGTGCGGTAGATGTTGCGTTCTCCGAAGGTGACAGGGAGGCGGACCTGCCCTATCGGTGTGGTGGAACCATCGGTCACTCCTGAGAAAGGCTTGGTAGGCTGAAGCTGGTCGTAGGGCACCTGAAGGTTGTCGAACGTGTCGACGGACAAGACGTTAAGCCCTGCGCCGTCGTCGATGAAAGTATTAGTGACTTGTACGTTGCTTATGACGGGTGAACAGAGCATCGGGAGAGTGCCAGCAGTGGCCGCACACTTGAGCTGATCTGCCGAACTGAAAGTGATGGCGCACTTGGACCACCCGAGCGAGCGTGTGGCTTTGAGCTTGGGGAGGACTGCGTGCACCTCGCGGGCAAACTGCTTGAAGATGCACTGTGAGGCTAGGGCTTGAGCTCCGCCCAGGATGCAGGCGATGGCACGCAGCTCCTGGAAGCCCCCAGCCCCCTCGTCCTGATGGTGGTCGTCGTTCCTTCTTGGTGGTGGCGGCAGCGGAGGAAGCCCAGCATTGCCCTGAGGACGATCTTCGCGAGGCTGATCCCTCCAGGCACCTTCGCGAGGCTGATCCTGCCAGCGGTCCTCACGAGGCCGGTCACGCCACTCCTGGCGTGGGCCACAGTCGTCCCAGCGTCCTCTGCCACGTCCTCCTCCTCGGCCGTAGCCCCGGTCGTTGCGCTCGGGGCGTCGACCGAACCGTCCATCGCGAATGGCCCTGAGCTCCTAACAATCGTTGGTGTTGTGGCTGTGCACATTGTGGAAGGCGCAGAACGGTTGGCTGCTCTTCGATGACTCTGGCTGGTCCCTACCGCGCTTCGTGTCCGGCTCTGCCGCGAGCACGGCTACTCCCTTACGCTTCACGTCCTTGGCCTTGGCTTTCTTCTCCTCCAGGTCAGCAGCTGGGAGCTCGAGAAGGAAAAGGCGCCCTTCCTCAGCCCTTGCGCACTTGGTCGCCAGGTTGAACAATTCCAGGGATGTGCACAGCTCCTCGTGGATGGCGAGCTCCTCCTTCATCTTGACGTCGCGAACGCCATCGGAGAACGCGGAGATGATGGCCTCGTTCGTCACCTTGGGGATCTTGAGACGAATGTTGTTGAAGCGCTGGATGTACTTCTGGAGAGTCTCCCCTGGTTGTTGCTTGACGCGGAGCAGGTCACCCACGGCCGGTGGACGGTCGCGTGTGCCCTGGAAGTTGGCAACGAAACGGTTGCGCATCTCGTCCCAGTAGGAGATCGAGCCTGGAGGCAGGTTCAGGAGCCAGGAGCGGGCACCATCCTTGAGAGCCATAGGAAACCAGTTCGCCATGACTTTCTCATCGCCGTTGGCCGCCTCGATGCTCAGCTCATAGAGCTGCAGGAACTCCGCGGGGTCGGGGGTGCCGTCGTAGCACGGAGGCAGGTCCGGCTTGAACTTGCCCGGCCAAGCGACGCTACGCAGCTCGGGGGTGAAGGCGCGGCAACCGGCCGTAGTCACCAGAGCCCGTCTTGGAGGTGGAGCTTGGTCTTGGCGCCCGCACGCCACCACGGCAAGCGGTGCGGGGCCCTGCCGCAGCAAGTGATCCTGACGCGGTGGTGCGGGGAGCGGTGGAGTGTTCTCTTGTGGGCGAGGGACTTCTTGGCAGCTTCCTTCTTTGCGCACGGGTGCCGGACGCGGTGGGTCGCGCCGCGGAGCCGCGCGCCTTGGCGCTATGGCGCCGTCTTGGTGCAGAGGTGGTGGAGGTGCTCCGTAAGCTACCTCGCCCGTAGCTGGCGGTGGACGAGGCAGCGAGAGGGACGGTGCGGGGGAGCCCCCTGCGACACTGACAAGCTCGGCAATGCGGTCGAGCCAGCCCTCGTAGAGGTCGTCGATGGGGCAGTAGCGCAGGAGTTCACGCACCATGCATAGCGCGGCCTGCGCGTCCGTGGGAGCATGGCGAGCGTGAGACGACGAGCCAGCCGGGGTCAGCGATGGAGTGGCGGTGCGGCCGTCCCACCGCACCGAGGGGTGCAGCGATGATGCTTGCTACTCGTTCCCCGCCGGGCCGGTGATGGCGTTGGTGGCAGGCGACGGAGAACGGCGGGGTGGCCTGCCGACAGGGGCCGTCTGAACAGCGCAGACGGGGAGTGCGGCTCTGCGCTAAGCGCAAGCTCGGCGAGCGTCCGCCATGGAGATGACGAAGCAACGGGACGCGGAGCGACGAAAGGTAAGCTTCGGTGCACCCCTACCTGGCGCGCCAAATGTCGGATCTCGGGTTTCGGCAAAACCCTTAAGGTTCGAACTCTAGGGTGAGCGTGAAGATCTCTCCCTCAGAGATCACTTGTGTTCGATGAACTTATGTGGGTGAGGATTCCTCAAGATGAGATGCCTCCTACTATGGTGGCTAGTCCTATTTATAGAGGCACTGGTCCTCTCCCCAAATATTGAGCGGGAAGGGATCCCACAACGATCAAATTTGAAAGGGGACAACTAGTACAAATTATCCTGACAAAAGTAGTCTTCGCCTGCTAAAGGCTCTAGTGGTGACGCCGCCTTGGGCTCCATGGTGACCTCCGTCTTGCCGTCCCGCTGGTCTTGGTCTCGTTGCGCCGATATGGAAACCTTTGCTTGATGCCTCGGTACTCCTCGCCTGCGCTTGACTCCTTAGCACCAAAGAGGAAACAAGGACACTGTGCGTGCTGGCGCCCACCTGGCGCCCGCCTGATCTCTATCGTCATGGCTCACGTCACGAGAGCCTCACGAGGTTTGCCTTGCCTTGAACTCTCCGCCCCTCACGAGCCAGCCTGGTGAGGCTGCTCCTGAGGAGGTCTTGTGTCGTCCGCCTCGCGAGGCTTGGCCCCTCGCGAGGGTCTTGAAAGCTTGTTGGTGAAGATGGGCCGTACGGGCCCGCTCACAGAGCCATGCCGTGGGCCGCAGGCAGGCAAGTCTGGGGACCCCCGTTCCCAGGACGCCAACAAAGATGACGTGGCATTCCTCCACAAACAAGTTTATGAGTGGCAGGGCCACAAGGTTATCTTCATGAAGGTTCACAGGATTGAGCTGCTACCGGACGTCCTCGATGATGTTCATGGCCCAAATTAGATCGAGGCATGAAATAGTTGCCCCAGCTAGTGTTTAATAGTAGTTTGGATTGTGTCTAATTATCCGAAGCTTGCCTATTATCGAGCTATCCGGGGCTAGTACTCTGATTGAATCCGTCTATGGGAACTGCTGCTAATTTTGTGTGCCCGTGAATAATGTGAGAACCATCATAATTGTTGCCAAAACATATGTGTCCTCACTAGTTTTTTCATGAATATGGCATGGTAAGATATAAGTTGTCCCTGTTTATCATATGAGCAGTGTGTGTTTCATGAAATAGAGTACTCGTTCCAGAACTGTGCGCCGACGTATATATAAGTACTTGTAAACACTGTTGGTGCTACCCCACTTGTAAGCAGTTGCTCAAAACACGACACATTGGCTCGGCTTGCTTCAACACTAGGCTATCGACCAGCTAACAATCAATAATCTGTTGTCTGACATATAAACAACTACGTATCTTGTTACAGTGGTTCATGCAGTTTATTGAGGCCACAATGTAAATTCCAAACATTCACACGCTAGTCCAGCATTCATGTGGAACACTCACATTAAACTCGGCTTCATAAAAAACTTGAAAAGCATAAGTTAAGCAATTTTATACATCTCAATGATTAATAGAACATAACATACATATACTAGTTCACAACAAAAGACAAAGTTGTGAGAAGGTTTACAAATCAGGAAAAAAAGGAAGGCTTCACAGAGCGAAGGGACTCCTGATAACCCACAAGTACAGGGGATCGCAACAATTTTCGAGGGTAGAGTATTCAACCCAAATTTATAGATTTGACACAAGGGGAAGACAAGGTAAAATGTGCTCTTTATTAGATCAATAGTTATTCATATGAGGGCCACTCAATATTTTCATCATGGTCTTCTCCTCGATACAACTCGAATAAAAAGAATAGAAATTCAGAGAAACACACGGAAATATTTTTGGAGTTTTTGGTTTTCTTGAACAAGCAAGCAAAAGAGAAAAGAAAAAACGAGAAAAACTATTTACACGGGAAAGCTCCCAACAAGCAAAAGAAGAACAAGGAAATCTTTTTGGGTTTTGTTTTTAATATTACTACTAAGCATGCATAGAAAGTAAATTAACTATAACTAATTTTTTTGGTTTTTCTAAATTTTTCAAACACACAAGAAGAAAGCAAGAAAATAAATCTAAGCATGGATGATACAATGAAAGAGTGTCGACACTGACAAATGGAATAAGTGGACATGAATGTAAAGTCGTTGGAAACACGTACTCCCCCAAGCTTAGGCTTTTGGCCTAACTTGGTAGTCGATCAGTAGCTCGGAGGGTAGTAGGGGTGCTGAGGAGCGAGCATCCACTCGTCCCAGTGCTGGGGCTCCTGCTGTGCCGCTTCCGCAGCAGCCTGAGTGTTCCGGTAGGCGATGATGTCTGCAAGCATGATCCGGTATCCGCCCCTGGCAGCAGAATCAAACAAAGCAGGTGCAGGCAATGGAATAACATCCTGAGTTTTAACGCTGAAGACCAGGTTATAAGGAATGGCCATATCAGGACGATCATCTGCAAGAAAGTGATGGTGTTCCATGGCTGCACGGTCTAGGTAAACCTTGGTCAGAGGGTAATCATGAGGGCGTATCGCAACCTCGAAATGAGCAGCCAAACGAGTAGCAAAAATCCCACCATGTATTTCACCCTGTGATTTATTAAGATGCAGGCGACGGGTCACAATAGCTCCCAAGCTATAAGTGTTGTCACCCTCCAATGCCCGGCGTAAAACAACAAAGTCTGGTGCACTGAGCGCACCTACTTTCTTTCTAGCAAGCAGGCACTTAGCAACAAATAAACCAAAATAATGTACATCAGGAAAGTGTAAGCTAATAGCCGTGGTGGCAGACACCCCTCTCTCATCTCCCACTGTCAAAGTGCGATAAAAGTCCTCAAACCCAGCCGGCCTAGGCTCAGCTAAACTCGCATCAGAAGGGATCAAGCATATATCACAAAATTCAGTAAGTGGTATCTGATCGTTTTCAGCATATAAATCGAAGCTCGCTTCAGGAGGATTATTTCTAGGCAGGAAAGTAAAACTCTGGACAAAGATATTTGTGAGGATTTGGTGCTGGTCACACTCATCTGCAATGAAGTTGGTGAGGCCGGCATTTGCAACATATTGCATGCACTCCTGAAGAATTCCAGCCTTTTCCAGGAATGGGGTGTGCGGCCATTCGCACGGCCGTACCTCCACCAACCTCCGAGGGTGGAGATCACTGTCAGAAGACTCCCCAATAACACCCTTGGAGTTCTTCTTAGAGCTGAACTTCCTGAAGATATTCATGTCCGCGTACAATTTTTTGAAAATAAAACTTTTGGGGTGACCAAAATTTGTCAACAAAACTTTATAAAATTGATAGCAACTACTCATAGGGATGCATAGAAGCCATAGCAAGCATTCAAACTACTTAGAACACTAAGAATTTAACATGCAAGCACATCTACAGCAGCACCAAGAGTAGCTAATTATTCAAAATATAAACCACTAAAGCAAAAACTAATTGGACAAATGGTGGAGTCACATACCAAGCAACAATCCCCCGAAACAGTTCGGAAACGGAGCTTCGAGCAAAGAGATCGAAATCCGCGGGTTTGAGATCAAGAACATGATGGGAGAGAGAGCAATGGAGATTTTTTTTATGGAGGTAAGTGATGATGTGGGATGAAGAGGTAAGTGAGGGGGCCCACGTGGGGACCACAACCCACAAAGGCGCGCCTGGGGGTCCTTGCGCGCCCAGGTGGGTCGTGCCCACCTGGTGCACCTCCCTCTGGTATTATTTGCAACATAAATTCAGAAATATTGAGAAAAAATCGTGTAAAATTTTCGGGGCATTCTGAGAACTTTTATTTTTGGGTCATTTTTTATTGCACGGGAAATTTAGAAAACAGACAAAAAACATGGCATTTTATTTTATTTAACTAATAAAAACATAAAACAAAAGGTAAGGACATGGTAGTGCTTACTAAATTCATCAACTTCATACCATTCAAAAATGATCCATTAATAAGGTTGATCAGGTCTTATTACCAACCACTTTCGATTAACATGAAACCGAAGAACTTTCATAAGTCACGAAGTTACCTCAATGGGGATATGCATTTTCCCAACAATAAGTATTTCATATTTCTTTTTGACAGTAGGTAAAGGTATTTGAAAACTTCCAATAGTGATTGTCGGAGATTTTCCAATAACATTAATACCATTCACTTGGAATTGTTTCTTCAGAAAGTGGACCATATGCTCATTGCCATTAATATGAAAAGTGACCTTGCTTTTATTGCAATGAATAACATTCCCTGCAGTATTCAATAAGGGTCTACCAAGGATAATTGACATGTTGTCGTCCTCGGGCATCTCAAGTATAGCAAAGTCAGCCAAAATAGTAACATTAGCAACAACAACGGGCACATCCTCACAGATACCGATAGGTATGGCAGTTGATTTGTCAGCCATTTTCCAAGATATTTCAGTAGGTGTGAGTTTATTCAAGTCAAGTCTTTTATATAAAGAGAAAGGCATAACACTAACACCAGCTCATAAATAACACAAAGTAGTTTTCACATAATTATTTTTGATAGAGCATGGTATAGTTGGTATTCCCGTATCTCCAAGTTTTTTGGGTACTCCATCTTTAAAAGTGTAATTAGCAGGCATAGTGGATATTTCATCTTCCGGTATTTTTCTCTTATTTGTGATGATGCATTTCATATACTTTGCATAAGGAGGCATTTTCAAGATATCAGTCAAGCGAGTACGCAAAAAGACTGGCCTCAACATCTCAGCAAAGCATTCAAATTCTTCATCGTCTTTCTTTTTAGTTGACTTGGGTGGAAAAGGCATAGGTTTTTTAACCCACGGTACTCTTTCTTTACCGTGTTTTCTAGCAACAAAGTCTCTTTTGTCATATCTTTTATTTTTTAGGTTGTGGATTATCAAGATCAACAGGTGGTTCTATCTCAACATCATTGTCTGGTTCTTTATCATTGGTTGGTTGAGAGTCTTCATGAACCTCATTATTATATTTTTCATTATCACTAGGTGAGTGTTCATTACCAGACTGGGTTTCAGCATCAGAGATAGAAATTGCCTTATCATTATCAGGAGGTTTTTCTATTTCAGGTTCACTAGAAGTATGCAAAGTCCTATCATTTTTCTTTTTCTTTTTAGAAGGACTAGGTGCACTAGTGTTACTGTTTGTGAATCTTCTTCAATTGGGTGTCCCTCGGGATAAAGTGGTTCCTGGGTCATTTTACCTCCTCTAGTTGCAACTCTAACAGCAAAGTCATGCATATTATGATTCATTTCATCAAGCAATTCTCTATGAGATTTAGCAAATTGTTCTAACTGAGTTTGAACCATAGAAGCATGTTTTCCCACACCTCTAACATCATTTGAGATTCTAAATAACAAGTCACTCAGGCGAGCAATCATATCAGAATTGTATTTCAATTGTTTCATAACATTTGCATTGAAGTGATCTTGGTTTCTAGTATAGTTTTCAAACTCATAAAGGCATTGACTAGGATGCATATTGTGAGGATTGTCATTATCACTGAACTTCATTAAATAATTTACCTCTACCACCTTAGGCATTGGTGGTGTATTAAGCCCATGTATTCCTTCAATAGGAGGTAAATTTTCAACATCCTCAGCTTTAGTAACTTTTTCCTTCATAGATTTCTTTGCCTCTTGCATATCTTCAGGACTGAGATATAATATACCCCTCTTCTTCGGAGTGGGTTTAGGCGGTGGTTCAGCAAGAGTTCAATCATCATAGCTTTTCAATATATTATTCAATAATTCTTCAGCTTGTCCAACAGTTCTTTCCCTGAAAACACAACGAGCAAAACTATCTAGGTAGTCCCTAGAAGCATCGGTTAGTCCATTATAGAAGATATCAATTATTTCATTTTTCTTAAGAGGATGATCAGGCAAAGCCTTAAGTAACTCGCAAAGCCTCCCCCAAGCTTGTGGGAGACTCTCTTCTTTAGTTTGCACAAAGTTAAATATTTCCTGTAAGGCAGCTTGTTTCTTATGAGCAGGAAAATATTTTTTAGAGAAGTAATAAATCATATCCTGGGGACTACGCACACAACCAGGAGCAAGAGTATTGTAGCAAGCTTTAGCATCACCCTTTAATGAGAAATGAAATAATTTGAGAATAAAGTAGTAGCGAGTTTTCTCATCATGAGTAAAAAGGGTGGCTATATCATTCAACTTAGTAAGATGTGCCACAACAGTTTCAGTTTCGTAACCATGGAAAGGATCAGATTCAACCAAAGTAATTAACTCTGGGTCGACAGAGAATTCATAATCCTTATCATCAATAAAGATAGGTGAAGTAGCAAACTTAGGATCACATTTCATTCTAGCATTCAGAGATTTTTCTTTATACTTGTGTAGTAATTTCTCTATATCATCTCTATCATTACAAGCAAGAATATCTCTAGTTGTTTCTTCACTCATAACATAACCTTCCGGTACCTTAGGCAATTCATATCTAGGAAGGCTAGTTCTAGCAGGTGTTTCGGGATTTTCAGTTTCAAGCTCATCATCAGATTCAACAACATCATGTTGTATTACACTAGCAATTTGTTCATCAAGAAATTCACCAAGTGGCACATCATCATTATCAAGCAAGGTACTAGCATCATCATAAGCATCATTCATAGTAGAAGTAGCATCATCAATAACTTGCGACATATCAGAATTAATAGCATGTGGTGGTGTTGCAAGTTTACTCATAACAGAAGGTGAATATAAAGCAGAACTGGATGGCAGTTTCTTACGTCCTCTCGTGCTTGAGGGAAATATCTTAGTCTTAGGATCCTTCAGATTATTTATACTGATAAATTGATAATAATCCCAAGTGACTCAACAAATATAGCTATGCTCCCCAACAACGACGCCAGAAAAAGGTCTTGATAACCCACAAGTATAGGGGATGGCAACAGTTTTCGAGGGTAGAGTATTCAACCCAAATTTATAGATTCAACACAAGGGGAGCCAAAGAATATTTGAAGGTATTAGTAGCTAAGTTGTCAATTCAACCACACCTAGAGATTAATTATCTGCAGCAAAGTGATCAGTAGCAAAGTAGTTTGATAGTTTTGATAGTAGTGACAGCAACAATAGTAACAGTAACAGTGATAGCAGTAATTTTGTAGCAAGTGTAACAATGATGATAGCAGTAGTAACTTAGCAGAAACAATATGGAAAAGTTCGTAGGCCTTGGGTCGGTGACTTGTTGGATGATATTCATCATGTGACAGTTATAAACTAGGGTGATTCGGCACTAGTTCCATTTCATTGATATAATGTAGGCATGTATTCCGTAAATAGTCATACGTGCTTTATTAAAAGAACTTGCATGACATCTTTTGTCCTGCCCTCCCGTGGCAGTGGGGTCCATATTGGAAACTAAGGGATATTACGACCTCCTATTAATAGAGAACCGGAACAAAGCATTAACACATAGTGAATACATGAACTCCTCAAACTACGGTAATCACCGGAAGAAGTCCCGATTATTGTCACTCTGGGTTTACCGGATCATAAAATGTAGTAGGTGACTATAACTTGCAAGATCGGATCTAGAAAATGGATATAATGATGATAACATAAATGGTTCAGATCTGAGTTCATGGCACCCGGGCCCAAAGTGACAAGCATTTAGCATGGCAAAGTAATAGCAACATCAATCTAAGAACATAGTGGATACTAGGGATCAAGCCCTAACAAAACTAACTCGATTACATGTAGTGTACTGACCAGCTGAAATTCGTGTGCATTCCACTAAATTTAAGCACCACTATTTGCAGAAATAAGCAGACCACAATGCCTCTTGTCCGCGCACCTGTCCCAAAAACCTCCGTGCAGTCATGCCAGCTAGTCCTCGGTCCATGGATGAACTAGTAGAAAGTGCATTCCGGACTAGGATGCAGTTGTTTTAGCTCGTCCCTACACTGCAATCAGGAGTAAAACGTACGAATTAGCTTCTTTTAGATTGCGTTGGTCATTCTACCTAGTTAGAACCAATGTAGGAATACCTGGAACACTGGTGGTTAGAGGACGGCAGCTAGGAATAGTTATCTCATTTTGTGCAGTTGTACTAAAACGGAGGTGTGTACTTTTGATTGCGTAGATAGAAACGATATGGAGACAGACATCCCTGTTTGCGCAAATACGAAATACGGTTATTTAAACAGTGATAGATATTTTCAGTGGCGTATGATTAACAACAACATCTATTGTGTTATAATTGGCACTAGATTGACAGTATGAAAGTGCCCTTAAGTAAGTAGCATCACATCACATCAACGCTGCCACTAGATTAACATGCAGAACAATAGCATTAGTAGTACTGACATGAGAGTAGCACATGGTCAGTAAATGTGCAATCAAATTTGTGTTGTTCCACTGGGATGAAGCAATGTTAGCGGTGTGAGATTTAAGTGTAACTACAAAAACAAAATTCACGGGAAATAAAGCAAGAGGGAAGCACTTCATAAAATGGTGGTGGCACTTCAATTTATCAACGTCACTAGACCATTACTTATAATGACATTAGGTGGCATTGCGTAATGCTTCATGTGATTTTACATTAACAGTAGCGATATGGGCATAGGGAGAGGGGCATAAAGTGGTGAGGCAGATGTGGTTGCCGAGAGCGGCAAACACTCAGGCAGCAAGTTTGCATTTGTCCCATTTTTTATCTCCTAGGCGACATTTTCCTATCTGAGCACAGGAAATCTAGACCTGCTCATTCTCATTTGCGTTGTCCCCCAACACCCCTCACTTTCTTTCCTTTTTCAACCAAGAGACATGTCCACTTCCCCCCCACCCTTCGCCATCCACCATGCTTTCTTCGCCTTTTCAACCAAGAGACCGGTTGGGTAACCAGTATCTGTTGGGGAACGTAGTAATTTCAAAAAAATTCCGACGCACACGCAAGATCATGGTGATGCATAGCAACGAGAGGGGAGAGTGTTGTCCACGTACCCTCGTAGACCGTAAGCGGAAGCGTTAACACAACGCGGTTGATGTAGTCGTACGTCTTCACGATCCGACTGATCAAGTACCGAACGCACGGCACCTCCGAGTTCAGCACACGTTCAGCTTGATGACGTCCCTCGAACTCCGATCCAGCCGAGTGTTGAGGGAGAGTTTCGTCAGCACGACGGCGTGGTGACGATGATGATGTTCTACCAACGCAGGGTTTCGCCTAAGCACCGCTATGATATTATCAAGGTGTAATATGGTGGAGGGGGCACCGCACATGGCAAAAAGATCGTTGATCAATTGTGTGTCTAGAGGTGCCCCCCTGCCCCCATATATAAAGGAGCAAGGGGGAGGCCGCCGGCCAAGGAGGAGAGGCGCGCCAGGAGGAGTCCTACTCCTACCGGGAGTAGGACTCCCCCCCTTTTCCATGTTGGACTAGGAGAGAGAGGGGGAAAAGGTGGAGGGGAGGAAGGAAGGGGGGGCGCCGCCCGCCTCTCCTTGTCCTATTCGGACTGGGGGGAGGGGCGCGCGGCCCTGCCCGGGGCTCCTCTCCTCTCTTCCACCTAGGCCCACTAAGGCCCATTAAGTTACCGGGGGGTTCCGGTAACCTCCTGGTACTCCGAAAAAATCCCGATTTCACCCGGAACACTTCCGATGTCCAAACATAGGCTTCCAATATATCAATCTTTATGTCTCGACCATTTTGAGACTCCTCGTCATGTCCGTGATCACATCCGGGACTCCGAACAACCTTCGGTACATCAAAACATATAAACTCATAATATAACTGTCATCGTAACGTTAAGCGTGCGGACCCTACGGGTTCGAGAACTATGTAGACATGACCGAGACACCTCTCTGGTCAATAACCAATAGCGGAACCTGGATGCTCATATTGGTTCCCACATATTCTACGAAGATCTTTATCGGTCAGACCGCATAACAACATACGTTGTTCCCTTTGTCATCGGTATGTTACTTGCCCGAGATTCGATCGTCAGTATCTCGATACCTAGTTCAATCTCGTTACCGGCAAGTCTCTTTACTCGTTCCGTAATACATCATCCCGCAACTAATTCATTAGTCACAATGCTTGCAAGGCTTATAGTGATGTGTATTACTGAGTGGGCCCAGAGATACCTCTCCGACAATCAGAGTGACAAATCCTAATCTCGAAATACGCCAACCCAACAAGTACCTTTGGAGACACCTGTAGAGCACCTTTATAATCACCCAGTTACGTTGTGATGTTTGGTAGCACACAAAGTGTTCCTCCGGTAAACGGGAGTTGCATAATCTCATAGTCATAGGAACATGTATAAGTCATGAAGAAAGCAATAGCAACATACTAAACGATCGAGTGCTAAGCTAACGGAATGGGTCAAGTCAATCACATCATTCTCCTAATGATGTGATCTCATTAATCAAATGACAACTGATGTCTATGGCTAGGAAACATAACCATCTTTGATCAACGAGCTAGTCAAGTAGAGGCATACTAGTGACACTCTTTTTGTCTATGTATTCACACATGTATTATGTTTCCGGTTAATACAATTCTAGCACGAATAATAAATATTTATCATGATATAAGGAAATAAATAATAACTTTATTATTGCCTCTAGGGCATATTTCCTTCAGTCTCCCACTTGCACTAGAGTCAATAATCTAGATTACACAGTAATGATTCTTACACCCATGGAGTCTTGGTGCTGATCATGTTTTGCTCGTGGAAGAGGCTTAGTCAACGGGTCTGCAACATTCAGATCCGTGTGTATCTTGCAAATTTCTATGTCTCCCACCTGGACTAAATCCCGGATGGAATTGAAGCGTCTTTTGATGTGCTTGGTTCTCTTGTGAAATCTGGATTCCTTTGCTAAGGCAATTGCACCAGTATTGTCACAAAAGATTTTCATTGGTCCCAATGCACTAGGTATGACACCTAGATCGGATATGAACTCCTTCATCCAGACTCCTTCATTTGCTGCTTCCGAAGCAGCTATGTACTCCGCTTCACACGTAGATCCCGCCATGACACTTTGCTTAGAACTGCACCAACTGACAGCTCCACCGTTCAACGTAAACACGTATCCGGTTTGTGATTTAGAATCGTCCGGATCAGTGTCAAAGCTTGCATCAACGTAACCATTTACGATGAGCTCTTTGTCACCTCCATAAACGAGAAACATATCCTTTGTCCTTTTCAGGTATTTCAGGATGTTCTTGACCGCTGTCCAGTGATCCACTCCTGGATTACTTTGGGACCTCCCTGCTAAACTTATAGCAAGGCACACATCAAGTCTGGTACACAACATTGCATACATTATAGAGCCTATGGCTGAAGCATAGGAACATCTTTCATCTTCTCTCTATCTTCTGCAGTTGTCGGGCATTGAGTCTTACTCAATCTCACACCTTGTAGTATAGGCAAGAACCCTTTCTTTGCTTTATCCATTTTGAACTTCTTCAAAACTTTGTCAAGGTATGTGCTTTGTGAAAGTCCAATTAAGCGTCTTGATCTATCTCTATAGATCTTGATGCCTAATATATATGCAGCTTCACCGAGGTCTTTCATTGAAAAACTCTTTATGCTACCCAGAAATTCTATATCATTTCCAATTAGCAATATGTCATCCACATATAATATCAGAAATGCTACTGAGCTCCCACTAACTTTCTTGTAAATACAGGCTTCTCCAAAAGTCTGTATAAAACCAAATGCTTTGATTACACTATCAAAGCGTTTATTCCAACTCCGAGAGGCTTGCACCAGTCCATAAATGGATCGCTGGAGCTTGCACACTTTGTTGGCTCCCTTTGGATCGACAAAACCTTCCGGTTGCATCATATACAACTCTTCTTCCAGAAATCCATTCAGGAATGCAGTTTTGACATCCATTTGCCAAATTTCATAATCATAAAATGCAGCAATTGCTAACATGATTCGGACAGACTTAAGCATCGCTACGGGTGAGAAGGTCTCATTGTAGTCAATCCCTTGAACTTGTCGAAAACCTTTCGCAACAAGTCGAGCTTTATAGACAGTAACATTACCGTCAGCGTCAGTCTTCTTCTTGAAGATCCATTTATTTTCAATGGCTTGCCGATCATCGGGCAAGTCAACCAAAGTCCATACTTTGTTCTCATACATGGATCCCATCTCGGATTTCATGGCCTCAAGCCATTTTGCGGAATATGGGCTCACCATCGCTTCTTCATAGTTCGTAGGTTCGTCATGGTCTAATAACATAACCTCCAGAACAGGATTACCGTACCACTCTGGTGCGGATCTCAATCTGGTTGACCTACGAGGTTCAGTAATAACTTGATCTGAAGTTTCATGATCATTATCATTAACTTCCTCACTAATTAGTGTAGGTTTCGCAGAAACTGGTTTCTGTGATGATCTACATTCCAATAAGGGAGCAGGTACAGTTACCTCATCAAGTTCTACTTTCCTCCCACTCACTTCTTTCGAGAGAAACTCCTTCTCTAGAAGGGATCCATTCTTAGCAATGAATGTCTTGCCTTCGGATCTGTGATAGAAGGTGTACCCAACAGTCTCCTTTGGGTATCCTATGAAGACACATTTCTCCGATTTAGGTTCGAGCTTATCAGGTTGAAGTTTCTTCACATAAGCATCGCTACCCCAAATTTTAAGAAACGACAACTTTGGTTTCTTGCCAAACCATAGTTCATAAGGCGTCGTCTCAACGGATTTCAATGGTGCCCTATTTAGAGTGAATGCAGCCGTCTCTAAAGCATAACCCCAAACGATAGCGGTAAATCAGTAAGAGACATCATAGATCGCACCATATCTAGTAATGTACGATTACGACGTTCGGACACACCATTACGCTGTGGTGTTCCGGGTGGTGTGAGTTGTGAAACTATTCCGCATTGTTTCAAATGTAGGCCAAACTCGTAACTCAAATATTCTCCTCCATGATCTGATCGTAGAAACTTTATTTTCTTGTTACGATGATTTTCAACTTCGCTCTGAAATTCTTTGAACTTTTCAAATGTTTCAGACTTATGTTTCATTAAGTAGATATAGCCATATCTGCTTAAATCATCTGTGAAGGTGAGAAAATAACGATATCCGCCACGAGCCTCAATATTCATCGGACCACATACATCTGTATGTATGATTTCCAACAAATCAGTTGCTCTCTCCATAGTTCCAGAGAACGGTGTTTTAGTCATCTTGCCCATAAGACACGGTTCGCAAGTACCAAGTGATTCTTAATCAAGTGATTCCAAAAGTCCATCATTATGGAGTTTCTTCATGCGCTTTACACCGATATGACCTAAACGGCAGTGCCACAAATAAGTTGCACTATCATTATCAACTCTGCATCTTTTGGCTTCGACATTATGAATATGTGTGTCACTACTACCGAGATTCATTAAAAATAGACCACTCTTCAAGGGTGCATGACCATAAAAGATATTACTCATATAAATAGAACAACCATTATTCTCTGATTTAAATGAATAACCGTCTCGCATTAAACAAGATCCAGATATAATGTTCATGCTCAACGCTGGCACCAAATAACAATTATTTAGGTCTAATACTAATCCCGAAGGTAGATGTAGAGGTAGCGTGCCGACGGCGATCACATCGACTTTGGAACCGTTTCCCACGCGCATCGTCACCTCGTCCTTGGCCAGTGTTCGCTTAATCCGTAGTCCCTGTTTCGAGTTGCAAATATTAGCAACAGAACCAGTATCAAATGCCCAGGTGCTACTGCGAGCTCTGGTAAGGTACACATCAATAACATGTATATCACATATACCTTTGTTCACCATGCATCCTTCTTATCCGCCAAATACTTGGGGCAGTTCCGCTTCTAGTGACCAGTCTGCTTGCAGTAGAAGCACTCAGTCTCAGGCTTAGGTCCAGACTTGGGTTTCTTCTCCTGAACAACAACTTGCTTGCTGTTCTTCTTGAAGTTCCCCTTCTTCTTCCCTTTGCCCTTTTTCTTGAAACTAGTGGTCTTATTGACCATCAACACTTGATGCTCCTTTTTGATTTCTACCTCCGCTGCCTTTAGCATTGCAAAGAGCTCGGGAATTGTCTTATTCATCCCTTGCATGTTATAGTTCATCACGAAGCTCTTGTAGCTTGGTGGCAGCGATTGAAGAATTCTGTCAATGACGCTATCATCCGGAAGATTAACTCCCAGTTGAATCAAGTGATTATTATACCCAGACATTTTGAGTATATGCTCACTGACAGAACTATTCTCTTCCATCTTACAGCTGTAGAACCTATTGGAGACTTCATATCTCTCAATCCGCGCATTTGCTTGAAATATTAACTTCAACTCCTGGAACATCTCATATGCTCCATGACGTTCAAAACATCGTTGAAGACCCGGTTCTAAGCCGTAAAGCATGGCACACTAAACTATTGAGTAATCATCAGTTTTGCTCTGCCAGACGTTCATAACTTCTGGCGTTGCTCTTGTAGCAGGCCTGGCACCCAGCGGTGCTTTCAGGACGTAATTGTTCTATGCAGCAATGAGGATAATCCTCAAATTACGGACCCAGTCCGTGTAATTGCTACCATCATCTTTCAACTTTGCTTTCTCAAGGAACGCATTAAAATTCAATGGAACAACAGCACGGGCCATCTATCTACAATTAGCATAGACAAGCAAGATACTATCAGGTACTAAGTTCATGATAAATTTAAGTTCTATTAATCATATTACTTAAGAACTCCCACTTAGATAGACATCCCTCTAATCATCTAAGTGATTACGTGATCCAAATCAACTAAACCATAACCGATCATCACGTGAAATGGAGTAGTTTTCAATGGTGAACATCACTATGTTGATCATATCTACTATATGATTCACGCTCGACCTTTCGGTCTCAGTGTTCCGAGGCCATATCTACATATGCTAGGCTCGTCAAGTTTAACCTGAGTATTCTGCGTGTGCAAAACTGGCTTGCACCCGTTGTAGATGGACGTAGAGCTTATCACACCCGATCATCACGTGGTGTCTGGGCACGACGAACTTTGGCAACGGTGCATACTCAGGGAGAACACTTTTATCTTGAAATTTTAGTGAGAGATCATCTTATAATGCTACCGTCAATCAAAGCAAGATAAGATGCATAAAAGATAAACATCACATGCAATCATTATAAGTGATATGATATGGCCATCATCATCTTGTGCTTGTGATTCCATCTCCGAAGCACCGTCATGATCACCATCGTCACTGGCGCGACACCTTGATCTCCATCGTAGCATCGTTGTCATCTCGCCAACTATTGCTTTTACGACTATCGCTACCGCTTAGTGATAAAGTAAAACAATTACATGGCGATTGCATTGCATACAATAAAGCGACAACCATATGGCTCCTGCCAGTTGCCGATAACTCGGTTACAACACATGATCATCTCATACAATAAAATATAGCATCATGTCTTGACCATATCACATCACAACATGCCCTGCAAAAACAAGTTAGACGTCCTCTACTTTGTTGTTGCAAGTTTTACGTGGCTGCTACGGGCTTAGCAAGAACCGTTCTTACCTACGCATCAAAACCACAACGATAGTTTGTCAAGTTGGTGCTGTTTTAACCTTCGCAAGGACCGGGCGTAGCCACACTCGGTTCAACTAGAGTGAGAGAGACAGACACCCGCCAGTCACCTTTAAGCAACGAGTGCTCGCAACGGTGAAACCAGTCTCGCGTAAGCGTACGCGTAATGTCGGTCAAGGCCGCTTCATCTCACAATACCGCTGAACCAAAGTATGACATGCTGGTAAGCAGTATGACTTATATCGCCCACAACTCACTTGTGTTCTACTCGTGCATAACATCAACGCATAAAACCAGGCTCTGATACCACTGTTGGGGAACGTGGTAATTTCAAAAAAATTCCTACGCACACGCAAGATCATGGTGATGCATAGCAACAAGAGGGGAGAGTGTTGTCCACGTACCCTCGTAGACCGTAAGCGGAAGCGTTAACACAACGCGGTTGATGAAGTCGTACGTCTTCACGATCTGACCGATCAAGTACCGAACGCACGGCACCTCCGAGTTTAGCACACGTTCAGCTCGATGACGTCCCTCGAACTCCGATCCAGCCGAGTGTTGAGGGAGAGTTTCGTCAGCACGATGGCGTGGTGACGATGATGATGTTCTACCGACGCAGGGCTTCGCCTAAGCACCGCCACGATATTATCGAGGTGTAATATGGTGGAGGGGGCACCGCACACGGCTAAAAGATCGTTGATCAATTGTGTGTCTAGAGGTACCCCCCTGCCCCCGTATATAAAGGAGCAAGGGGGAGGCCACCGGCCAAGGAGTAGAGGCGCGCCAGGAGGAGTCCTACTCCTACCGGGAGTAGGACTCCCCCCTTTTCCATGTTGGACTAGGAGATAGAGGGGGAAAAGGTGGAGGGGAGGAAGGAAGGGGGGCGCCGCCCCCCTCTCCTTGTCCTATTCGGACTGGGGGGGAGGGGCGCGCGGCCCTGCCCTGGCCTCCTCTCCTCTCTTCCACCTAGGCCCACTAAGACCCATTAAGTTACCGGGGGGTTCCGGTAACCTCCCGGTACTCCGGAAAAATCCCGATTTCACCCGGAACACTTCCGATGTCCAAACATAGGCTTCCAATATATCAATCTTTATGTATCGACCATTTCGAGACGCCTCGTCATGTCCGTGATCATATCCGGGACTCCGAACAACCTTTGGTACGTCAAAACATATAAACTCATAATATAATTGTCATCGTAACGTTAAGCGTGCGGACCCTACGGGTTCGAGAACTATGTAGACATGACCGAGACACCTCTCCGGTCAATAACCAATAGTGGAACCTGGATGCTCATATTGGTTCCCACATATTCTACGAAGATCTTTATCGGTCAGACCGCATAACAACATACGTTGTTCCCTTTGTCATCGGTATGTTACTTGCCCGAGATTCGATCGTCGGTATCTCGATACCTAGTTCAATCTCGTTACCGGCAAGTCTCTTTACTCGTTCCGTAATACATCATCCCGCAACTAATTCATTAGTCACAATGCTTGCAAGGCTTATAGTGATGTGTATTACTGAGTGGGCCCAGAGATACCTCTCCGACAATCGGAGTGACAAATCCTAATCTCGAAATTCGCCAACCCAACAAGTACCTTTGGAGACACCTGTAGAGCACCTTTATAATCACCCAGTTACGTTGTGACGTTTGGTAGCACACAAAGTGTTCCTCCGGTAAACGGGAGTTGCATAATCTCATAGTCATAGGAACATGTATAAGTCATGAAGAAAGCAATAGCAACATACTAAACGATCGAGTGCTAAGGTAACGGAATGGGTCAAGTCAATCACATCATTCTCCTAATGATGTGATCCCGTTAATCAAATGACAACTCATGTCTATGGCTAGGAAACATAACCATCTTTGATCAATGAGCTAGTCAAGTAGAGGCATACTAGTGACACTCTTTTTGTCTATGTATTCACACATGTATTATGTTTCCGGTTAATACAATTCTAGCATGAATAATAAATATTTATCATGATATAAGGAAATAAATAATAACTTTATTATTGCCTCTAGGGCATATTTCCTTCAGTATCTACTACTTTTCCCCGTTTCCTCTTAGAACCAAGTCCTAGATTCATGCTACAGCTTTCCCACTTTCTTCCCTGTTTGAACCAACTCTTAGATTCGATTGTATGAACTAGCGTTACCTCTAATAATAGTAAAAGTCTAGGTGGCTTTGGAACAACCGATGGAAGTAAAAAAAGATCCACACGCAGCCACGTGGGGAGCTGGCGTAGTAGAGCAAGGCAGATTTCGAAGGAATATATACCTGAGGGTCGTCGGCATGTGGCAAAGACGGCATCGGGAGGCCGCATCTTGGCCACAATACCGCAGGGAGGAAGAAGGGGTCGGAGGCTCTCCTGAGCCAGCGCTCTCTTGGAGAAAATGACACGGCCGCCGAACGGGACGCGCTGGCAGCCGTTGGTCTCCTCCCTCGCCGCCGACGACAGCGTGAATGATGCACCTACACCCCTGCCCCGGTCGAGGTGGTCTGGCCGGATTTGTGACCAGCCCTGAGCAAAGAGAGAGTGTGGCCACCTATGTCTTGCTTAGATCTGGGGAGCATGAGAGAGTGAAAGAGAGAACAATAGTAAAGCAAGACATTTGAATGCGGCAGATTCCAGCATAGTAAAGCAAGACTCTCAACCAACCAATGATAAAGAACCAGACAATGATGTGGAGATAGAACCACCTGTTGATCTTGATAACCCACAACCTAAAAATAAAAGATATGACAAAAGAGACTTTGCTGCTAGAAAACACGGTAAAGAAAGAGAACCGTGGGTTAAATAACCTATGCCTTTTCCACGCAAATCAACTAAAAAGAAAGATGATGAAGAATTTGAACGCTTTGCTGAGATGCTGAGGCCATTTTTTTGCGTACTCGCTTGACTGATATCCTGAAAATGCCTCCTTATGCAAAGTATATGAAAGACATCATCACAAATAAGAGAAAAATACTGGAAGCTGAAATCTCCACTATGCTTGCTAATTACACTTTCAAAGATGGAGTACCTAAAAAACTTGGAGATCCCGGAATACCAACTATACCTTGCTCTATCAAAAAGAATTATGTGAAAACTACTTTGTGCGATTTAGGAGCTGGTGTTAGTGTTATGCCTTTCTCTTTATATAAAAGACTTGACTTGAATAAACTCACACCTATTGAAATATATTTGCAAATGGCAGACAAATCAACTGCCATACCTATCGGTATCTGTGAGGATGTGCCCGTTGTTGTTGCTAATGTACTATTTTGACTGACTTTGTTATACTTGAGATGCCCGAGGATGACAACATGTCGATTATCCTTGGTAGACCCTTCTTGAATACTGCAGGGGCTGTTATTGATTGCAATAAAAGCAAGGTCACTTTTCATATTAATGGCAATGAGCATACGGTGCACTTTCCGAAGAAACAATTCCAAGTGAATGGTATTAATGTTATTGAAAAATCTCCAACAATCACTATTGGAAGTTTTCAAATACCTTTACCTACCGTCAAAAAAAAATTAAATACTTATTGTTGGGGATATGCATATCCCCATTGAGGTAACTTAGTGATTTACGAAAGTTCTTGGGTTTCATGCTAATCGAAAGTGGTTGTTAATAAGACCTGATCAACCTTATTAATGGATCATTTTTGAACGGTATGAAGTTGATGAATTTAGTAAGCACTACCTTCTGTCCTTACCTTTTGTTTTCTATTTTTATTAGTTAAATAAAATAAAATGCCATGTTTTGTTTGTTTTCTGAATTTCCCGTGCAATAAAAATGACCTAAAAATAAAAGTCCTCAAAATGCCCTGAAAATTTTACACAATTGTTTTATGAATATTTCTGAATTTCTGGTGCAAATAATACCAGAGGGAGGTGCACCAGGTGGGAACAACCCACCTAGGCGCGCCAGGACCCCCAAGCACACCCTGGTGGGTTGTGGTCCCCACGTGGGCCCCCTCACTTACCTCTTCATCCCACATCATCACTTACCTCCAGAAAAAATCTCCATTGCTCTCTGTCCCGTGTTCTTGATCTCAAACCCGCGGATTTCGATCTCTTTGCTCGAAGCTCTGTTTCCAAAACTATTTTGGGGGATTGTTGCTTGGTATGTGACTCCACCATTTGTCCAATTAGTTTTTGCTTTAGTCGTTTATATTTTGAATAATTAGCTACTCTTGGTACTGTTGTAGATGTGCATGCATGTTAAATTATTAGTGTTCTAAGTAGTTTGAATGCTTGCTATGGCTTCTATGCATCCCTATGAGTAGTTGCTATCAATTTTATAAAGTTTTGTTGACAAACTTTTGTCACCCCAAAAAATTTATTTTCAGAAAATTGTACGCGGACATGAATATCTTCAGGAAGTTCGGCTCTAAGAAGAACTCCAAGGGTGTTATTGGGGAGTCTTCTAACAGCGATCTCCACCCTCAGAGGTTGGTAGAGGTACGGCCGTGCGAATGACCGCACACCCCGTTCCTGGAAGAGGCTGGAATTCTTCAGGAGTTCATGCAATATGTTGCAAATGCCGGACTCACCGACTTCATCGCAGATGAGTGTGACCAGCACCAAATCCTCACAAATATCTTTGTTCAGAGTTTTACTTTCCTTCCTAGAAATAATCCTCCTGAAGCGAGCTTCGATTTATATGCTGAAAACCATCTGATACCACTTACTGAATTTCGTGATATATGCTCGATCCCTTCTGATGGGAGTTTAGCCGAGCCTAGGCCGGCTGGGTTTGAGGACTTTAATCGCACTTTGACAGTGGGAGATGAGAGAGGGGTGTCAGCCACCACGGCTCTTAGGTTACACTTTCCTGTTGTACATTATTTTGGTTTATTTGTTGCTAAGTGCTTGCTTGCTAGAAAGAAAGTAGGTGCGCTCAGTGCACCAGACTTTGCTGTTTTACGCCGGGGATTGGAGGGTGACAACACTTATAGCTTGGGAGCTATTGTGGCCCGTCGCGTGCATCTTAATAAATCATAGGGTGAAATACATGGTGGGATTTTTGCTACTCGTTTGGCTGCTCATTTCGAGGTTGCGATACGCCCGCATGATTACCCTCTGACCAAGGTTTACCTAGACCATGCATCCATGGAACACCATCACTTTCTTGCACATGATCGTCCTGATATGGCCATTCCTTATAACCTGGTCTTTAGCGTTAAAACTCAGGATGTTATTCCATTGCCTGCACCTGCTTTATTTGATTCTGCTGCCAGGGGCGGATACCGGATCATGCCTGCGGACATCATCACCTACTGGAACGCTCAGGCTGCTGCGGAAGCGGCACAGCAGGAGCCCCAACAATGGAAAGAGTGGATGCTCGCTCCTCAGCACCCCTACTACCCTCTAGGTTACTGATCGACTACCAAGTTAGGCCAAAAGCCTAAGCTTGGGGGAGTACGTGTTTCCAACGAATTTACGTTCATGTCCACTTATTCCATTTGTTGGTGTCCACACTCTTTCATTGTATCATCCATGCTTAGATTTATTTTCTTTCTTTCTTCTTGTGTGTTTGAAAAACTTTAGAAAAAAGAAAAAAATAGTTATAGTTAATTTACTTTCTATGCATGCTTTGTAGTAATATTAAAAAGAAAACCCAAAAAGATTTCCTTGTTCTTCTTTTGCTTGTTGGGAGCTTTCCCGTGTAAATAGTTTTTCTCGTTTTTGCTTTTCTCTTTTTCTTGCTTGTTCATGAAAACCAAAAACTCCAAAAATATTTCAGTGTGTTTCTCTGAATTTGTTTTCTTTTTATTCGAGTTGTACCGAGGAGAAGACCACGATGAAAATGTTGAGTGGCTCTCATATGAATAATTGTTGATCTAATAAAGAGCACATTTTACCTTGTCTTCTCCTGTTGAATAAAATGTCGTGCAGATTCCAGCGTAGTGCAGTGTGTCCAGAGTGGGTTTCTCGGCTTTTGCGCGGGTTTCATGGAGGCGTTTGAATGTGGGAAGGAGGCGTGTTCAGCCGGGCGTTCATCGAGTGGCGCCCTCGACTATGACTTACGACACCGCGCCATTCTTCCACTGACGTGTGGGCTCTTTGGGTACATGGCCTGCATGTCAGTGACCCAACGCAGACAGCGCACGGCAGAGGAACTTTTGGTGGGCCAGGGCGGTCAGAAGCGGGCATTGCATAAACCGATGATTGTTCACTGAGTCTGACGTCATCTATTTCATCTAGATAAGCCTACTATATAATGTAAGAGAATTTTAAAATTTTCATATATACGTTGATAGCTCGTTCGATACGTTGTGATTCATAAAGACAACATTAAACATCAATTTTCTGCTTATCACAGATAAGATTGATTAATACCCGCAACAATCCATGTCCTTAACAAAGGGTGCATGCACGTATAGGTTGAGCGTGTCTCTTGCGTCGTGTGCTGTGTGCATGCAGGCGTGCGAGTGTTGCGTGTGTGCATGTGTACGTTTCAGTGTTGCATGCATGTGTGCGTACGTGCATGTGTTCGTGAGTGCATGTGTACGTGTTAGTGTTGCACGCTTGCATGCGTGCGTGTGTTCCTTATGTGTACGTGTCAGTGTTGCATGCCTGCATGCGTGCGTGTGTTCGTGCGAGTGTTGCATGCGTGCATGTGTACGTGCGGGGTGAGGCTACATGTCAGTCGACTGACTTTTTCATCTCTGGTCAGTAGATTTTCCAGCCGTTGGATATGAAATCAAGGGCCTGCAGTTTATCTTCAACCTCCACATCCTGAGCCGCCAGCCACCACCGGCCGAACCGCCGGCCGCCGCCACCCGCGGCTGGCCCGCCCCGCCCGTCCCGAAACCACTCCTCGCCGCCGGTCCGCCGCCGCCCCGGCCATCCTTCTAGGCCCCTCCACCCCCCCCCCCCCCGCGCACTACAAGAAATATGTCAACTAGTGACCTTCTGTCAGTGACCCTGGAAGAATTGGTCATAGATCTATGACCATTTCAGACCAATTGGTCAAAAGCTGTTCGGGGGGCTCCAAACCCTAAACTATAACGACCATTTTGGTCAGAAAGGTCGTAATTTCCTTACACGAAATGATCATAAAGCAGATAGCACTGGTCCGCTGACTTATTTCTAGCTGATCATGACCAATATTGTGGTGGGTTGCTATGACTAGGCGCCACCTCATCAGCTTTGCTTATGTGTCATGTCCATGTGGCAGTTTTGCCCTAGGTTGTGAAGCAACCTATATTTCTGCCATTCCCAAAATGCCCAAAAAAATCTCGTAAATTCTTTGGGTCATATCTTCGTCAAATATGTAAAAAAACCTTCCTTGCCTAGTTCAAAAATAATTCAAAAATATTCATTTTCCTATTTTGTTCAGAAAAACACTTTGTGAAGGAAGTACCACTTTGGCATGTCCAAATGGTATCCATTTTCTACGGTGCTTTCCTATGCCCAAATAACCATCCTCCACCAAATGCCAGCTCAATCCATTCATTAGTTTGAGCCCAGCTTCAACATTTGTATTTATGTCCAGTGTGGTACTTTGCAAAGCAAGTACCACCTAGGCTCCTCCTTTTGAGGTGAAAATTTGTGAAGATGGTCTTCTTAGTAACTGATCATCCTCAGCCAAAACTCACGCTCATTAGCCATGTGCATTTCCCGTACCGCTAATCAAACACTTGGCTGCTTATTCATGTTTGAGCATCGATCAGTCTCCTCGTGAGAATCTTATGTTGTGATTTTCTTCCTAGCACCTACCTGGGGAGTGCCCAACCCACTAGACATGCCTAGGCTGCCTAGAACACATGGCAACGGCACAATCACACGGTGACCACGCGGCGGGCATGCGAGTTTACGCGCTCTAGAGTTGGGGCCCTCGGCAACCGTACAAACCTCGACGTATCGCCACGAAACTGTGTATTTATGATTAAATATGTACTTATGTACCTAGAAATGAATTTTGGAAAAAATAAAGATCAAACTATGAGGCAGCTGCAGTTCAAATTTGACCCGCTTCCAGCTGAATCGGCGGGAATTTGTCTTTTTCACCAGAGGTGGATCAAAACTTTTGACACCCAACCATTTTGTCAATTTTGCATTAATATGGCCTAGTATTTTAGAAAATTGATTTGGTCCAATTTTGTAACAAATATATGCTAGGTCCTTCACAAAAAAACTCATTTCAGGCACTCAGAAAATGGAAAATGAATTTTCCGTGCAAAGAAAATGAAAACTCCCTTAGGCAACATTGTTTGGAATTCCAAGATGCACCATTGTGCACAATATGAGATCATTTGAACAAACTATGCCATGAATGTGGCCATAAGATTGATCATTTGGCTTGAAAGCCATGAATCTTCACGCATGATAGCTCGTTTCTCAGAACAATTTTTTAAAATAATTGCCGTATTACAAGTTTATTATTTTTCCTGGAAACTTGGTCACATATAATGACACAATGCGAAGGTTTTCCAATTTTTTGATTTTTTTGAATTTTTTATGCCCGTTTCAAAATGCGGTCACAACGACGGGCTTGACAGTTCCTAGCTAGTGGTTGAATCTTGGAAAACTTTTGATGTTTCTCTGATTAAATAGATAGTTATGTACCTATAAATGATTTTTGTAAAAAACAAAGAGCAAACTATGAGGTAGCCACAGTTCAAATTTGACCCGCTTCAACTAAATCAGCGGGAATTTGTCTTTTTCACGAGAGGTGGATCAAAACTTTTGACACCCAACCATTTGGTCAATTGTGCATTAAATATGGCCTAGTATTTTATAAAATTGATTTGGTCCAATTTTGCAATAAATATATTGTAGGTCCTTCACAAAAAAACTCATTTCGGGCACTCGGAAAATGGAAAATGAATTTTCCGTGCAAAGAAAATGAAAACTCCCTTAGGAAACATTGTTTGGAATTCCAAAATGCACCCTTGTGCAAAATATGATATCATTTAAACAAACTATGCCATGAATGTGGCCATAAGATTGATCATTTGGCTTGAAAGCCATGAATCTTCACGCATGATAGCTCGTTTTTTAGAACACTTTTTTAAAATAATTGCCGTATTACAAGTTTATTATTTTTCCTGGAAACTTGGTCACATATAATGTCACAATGCGAAGGTTTTCCAATTTTTTGATTTTTTTATGCCCGTTTCAAAATGCGGTCAAAACAACGGGCTTGACAGTTCCTAGCTAGTGGTTGAATCTTGGAAAACTTTTGATGGTTCTCTGATTAAATAGATACTTATGTACCTAGAAATGATTTTTGGAAAAAACAAAGAGCAAACTATGAGGTAGCCACAGTTCAAATTTGACCCGCTTCCAGCTGAATCGGCAGGAATTTGCCTTTTTCACGAGAGGTGGATCAAAACTTTTGACACCCAACCATTTGGTCAATTGTGCATTAAATATGGCCTAGTATTTTATAAAATTAATTTGGTCCAATTTTGCAATAAATATATTGTAGGCCCTTCACAAAAAAACCTCATTTCGGGCACTCGGAAAATGGAAATTGAATTTTCCATGCAAAGAAAATGAAAAATCCCTTAGGCAACATTGTTTGGAATTCCAAGATGCACCCTTGTGCACAATATGAGATCATTTGAACAAGCTATGCCATGAATGTGGCCATAAGATTGATCATTTGACTTGAAAGGCATGAGTCTTCACGCATGACAGCTCATTTCTGTGAACACTTTTTTAAAATAATTGTCGTATTACAAGTTTATTATTTTTCCTGGAAGCTTGGTCACATATAATGACACAATGCGAAGGTTTTCCAATTTTTTGATTGTTTTTGAATTTTTAAAATGCGGTCAAAACGACGGGCTTGACAGTTCCTAGCTAGTGGTTGAATTTTGGAAAACTTTTGATGTTTCTCTGATTAAATAGATACTTATGTACCTAGAAATTATTTTTGGAAAAAATAAAGAGCAAACTATGAGGTAGCCACAGTTCAAATTTGACCCGCTTCCAGCTGAATCAGCAGGAATTTGTCTTTTTCATGAGAGGTGGATAAAAGATTTTGACACCCAACCATTTGGTCAATTGTGCATTAAATATGGCCTAGTATTTTATAAAATTGATTTGGTCCAATTTTGCAATAAATATATTGTAGGTCCTTCACAAAAAAACTCATTTCGGGCACTCGGAAAATAGAAAATGATTTTTTCCGTCCAAAGAAAATGATAACCTCCTTAGGCAACATTGTTTGCCATTCCAATATGCACCCTTGTGCGCAATATGAGACCATTTTTTTGATGTTTCATGTGTAAAACTAGAAGAAAAACAAAATAAAAAACACAAATCACATATACTCTCTTCCCATTGGTGGAGTTGGTTTGACACGGATCGATGACATGGCGCTCATCCATCCATCCATCACCCCACATCCATCCATCTATCTATAGAAAACAAAAAATTAAAAATAAAATGAAAAGGGAATCCCCACGGCCCCACCCACCCCGATCCCATCCCTCCCTCTCGTCTCCCACCCACCCCGATCCCATCCCACCCTCGTCTCCCTCCCAAACCCTACCCGCCGCCGCGCCGCCCACCGACCGCCCCGCCGTCCCGCCATCCATGGCCTCCCCCACGCCCTCCTTCTCGCGGTCTCCTACGCCGCACTGCCACCAACCGCCCCCGTCTCCCTCACCTCGCCGCCGGCCATGACCTCTGCTCTCCCCTCCCCTCCTCTCATTAGAAGAGATCCGATCCCCCACGCCCTCCTCCTCTCGCCCCTCCCCTTCCCTCCCCAGAAGGGAGAGAAGAACCCGAGGGAGGGAGATCCAACGCAATCCAACCTCGGTCTCTGCTGCCTCGGCCTCGCGCCTCGTCGGAGTAGCTCCGCCGTCGACCGAAGTCCCGCAGGTCGACGTGTTCCCCCGCTCTTCTTCCTCCCTCTGTTTGTGTCTTCCTTTTTTCTCTCTCAAGTCTCAATCCCCTCTGTACTTCTCTATGCACGGAGGCCGCCATGGACGCCTGAGGTCCTCCGCTCCGACCCACACCCCGGCGGCCTTGCTGACGTCGTCGCCAAGGTGAGCCGCAACCTCGATGGAGGTCCGGTGTGATGCCCGGATAGTTAAGCTACAGTGAACCTCCGCTAATGATGCCACGTCACCTCGGTTACCGTTGATAAACTCGTGTCAGTTTGAAACCCAGTACAAATTTGAAATTTTAAAATAGAAACAACCTACAAAAGTTTTCAAACAAAAAAATAAAATGTTCAAAAGGTTACAAATATTCACTAACTATTTAACAAACAGTATTCAACATTTAATAAAGTATTTAATTGCCCTAAAACAATTAAAACAGTGACCAAAACAGCCCCATTAATCCATTTTCCATTTATGCAAAATCCAAATGATTTCAAATGCTCACCAAACCTTTTTGTGGCAATTCTAAATAATGGCTAGTATTTGATCTGTCAAGTTCTTTTAGAAAATGCATTGATGGCTCTACTTGTTGCAAAGCAGTGTACAAAAACTAAACAGAAAAATAAAATAAATAAAAGAGAAGTAAATTTAAAGCCTAACACTGCTCACCTAAAAGCCTAGTACTACAGAAGGCCCAGCCCACTAGTGGGCTTTTCTCCTACCACTTGAACAGAACAGGGAGGCCATGGCGCTGGCAGTGCTCGCAGGCCGTCCATGCTGTGGATGTCGCGCTGTCGGCCATCCCGCGGCTCCTCTGGCTGGATAAGATCGACCCCGAGCCCCCTAGATCGAACCCTAGCCCAGAAATTCCCCTCTCGCACTCGCGCTTCTCCTCTGAACCTCGTGTTCGAGCTGTCGTCGACGCGCCGTCGCCGTCCCCGCGGCCACTGGCCTCCCCGGCGACCGGGAGGTCGTCCAGGGACTTCCTCGTCGTCAACTCCGTCATCCCCATGCATCCATTCAACCGGAGCCGCACCGTACGTGTGGATCGAGCCGTCTTCCCCGCCACGGCCGCCGTTCGTCGTCAGATTTGTTGCCTCTCGAGCTCTCCCGACCTCCCAACCTCGTCCACGAGCACTGGGGTGAGCCCCTCTACCGATTCCCTCGCTTTCCCCTTTTGATCTGGGTCGTTTGCCGCCGCTCCCGTACTTGCTTGTGGTCGCCATGGCTGCAGCTCCATCCGGCCGCGCCCTGGCCGCGCACCCGCGAGCGCCTGTCCGAGCATGGCCTCGCGCCACTGCCTGCCGCTGCTCGCCCCCGCTGTGCCCTGCTGCTCCCCCCTCGTGACGTGTTTGCCCGCCTGCTGTCGCCTACTGCTTAGCGCCGCTGCTTCTACTATTGTTGCTGCTCGCGTACTGCTGCTGCTTGCTTTGCTGCTCCCACAACCTGACGCTGCTTTGCCCTGCTACTGCTGATCTTGCTTGCTGTTATGCTTTCGTGCTGTTCGCTGCTACTGTCGCTTGCCACTCGCTGCTGCTTGCTAGTTCCTACTACAACCTCTACCCGCCTCTACTAATGGCCATGGCCATGGCAAATCATGCGCTATGTGCGTGTATGCACAGCCAAGCTGGCCGGCTGTGACGCCCCCGATTTGACCGTACACTAATCATGCACGCAAATGTGTACGATCAAGATCAGGGACTCACGGGAAGATATCACAACACAACTCTAAAACATAAGTAAGTCATACAAGCATCATAATACAAGCCAGGGGCCTCGAGGGCTCGAATACAAGTGCTCGATCACAGACGAGTCAGCGGAAGCAACAATATCTGAGTACAGACATAAGTTAAAGAAGTTTGCCTTAAGAAGGCTAGCACAAACTGGGATACAGATCGAACGAGGCGCAGGCCTCCTGCCTGGGATCCTCCTAACTACTCCTGGTCATCGTCAGCGGGCTGCACGTAGTAGTAGGCACCTCCAGTGTCGTAGGTGTCATCGTCGACGGTGGCGTCTGTCTCCTGGACTCCAACATCTGGTTGCGACAACCAGATAGAAAGGAAAGGGGGAAAAGAGGGAGAGAAGCAACCGTGAGTACTCATCCAAAGTACTCGCAAGCAAGGAGCTACACTACATATGCATGGGTATATGTGTAAAGGGGCATATCAGTGGACTGAACTGCAGAATGCCAGAATAAAAGGGGGATAGCTAGTCCTGTCGAAGACTACGCTTCTGGTCATCTCCATCTTGCAGCATGTAGAAGAGAGTAGATTGAAGTCCTCGAAGTAGCATCGCATAGCATAATCCTACCCGGCGATCCCCTCCTCGTCGCCCTGTTAGAGAGCGATCACCGGGTTGTATCTGGCACTTGGAAGGGTGTATTTTATTCAGTATCTGGTTCTAGTTGTCATAAGGTCAAGGTACAACTCCGGGTCGTCCTTTTACCGAGGGACACGGCTATTCGAATAGATAAACTTCCCTGCAGGGGTGCACCACATAACCCAACACGCTCGATCCCATTTGGCCGGACACAATTTTTTGGGTCATGCCCGGCCTCGTAAGATCAACGTGTCGCAGCCCCACCTAGGCTCAACCGAGAGGTCAACACGCCGGTCTAACCCTATGCGCGCAGGGGTCTGGGCCCATCGCCCTATGCACACCTGCATGTTAAGAGGGCGGCCGGAAGCAGACCTAGCCTAGTGGCGTTCTAGTCCTATCCGTCGCTGACGTCAAAAAGAGCTTCGGCTGATACCACGACGCCGGGATACCCATAACTACTCCCGCGTAGATGGCTAGTGCGTATAGACCAAATGGCCAGACTCAGATCAAATACCAAGATCTCGTTAAGCGTGTTAAGTAACCGCGAACGTCGACCAGGGCCAGGCCCACCTCTCACCTAGGCGGTCTCAACCTGCCCTGTCGCTCCACCACAAAGATCCACTTGCGGGTACTCCTACGAGCCGACCCGACTTTAGTCATCACATGTGTCATGTATATAGTATATAAGTATATACCCGTGATCACCGCCCAGGTGATCACGGCCCGATAGTATAGCACAGCAGACGGACAAGAATGTAGGGCCACTGATGGAAAACTAGCATCCTATACTAAGCATGTAGGATTGCAGGTAAAGGTAACAACAGTAGTAGCAAGGATAGGCTATGCATCAGAATAGGATATGGGAAAGCAGTAACATGCTACACTACTCTAATGCAAGCAGTATAGAGAAGAATAGGCGATATCTGGTGATCAAGGGGGGGGGGCTTGCCTGGTTGCTCTGGCAAGTAGGAGGGGTCGTCAACTCCGTAGTCGAACTGGGCAGCAGCAGTGTCGGTCTCGTAGTCTACCGGAGAGAAGAGGGGGAAGAAACAGTAAATACAATGCAAACATAAACATGACGATGCGTGACATGACAATGAGCAGTGCGAGGTGTGTCCTAACGCGACAGTAGGTGGTACCGGCGAAGGGGGGAACATCCGGGAAAGTATTCCCGATGTTTTGCGTTTTTGGACAGATGGACCGGAGGGGGAAAGTTGCGAGTTCGATAGGTTAGGGAGGTGTGGTGGACGAACGGACTGCGTATCCGGATTCGCCTCGTCGTTCTGAGCAACTTTCATGTTGAAAATATTTTAATCCGAGTTACGGATTAAAAGATATGATTTTCTAAAGATTTTATTAATTTTTGGAATTTAATTAATTATTTAATTTAATTCGAAAATTGATTTATGACGTCAGCATGATGTCATGCTGACGTCAGCAGTCAACATTGACCGTTGACCTCGTCAACCTGACAGGTGGGTCCCACCTGTCAGGGGCTGTTACCTAATTAACTACTGTTAATTTAATTAATTATCTAATTAGATTAATTTAAACAGGATTAATTAACTTAATTAATTTAGTTAATTAATTAATTAATTAAATTTATTTTTATTATTTGTTTTATTATTATTTTTATTTTATTATTTATTTATTTATTTTTATTAATTAGTTTATTATTTTTATTATTATTATTTATTTTATTTATTATTATTTTTATCATTTTATTTTATTTTTTTCTTTTCGTTCTGTGGGCTGGGCCCCGTTTGTCATAGGCCCACGGGGTTCGGGCCCAGGGGAAGTGGCTCAGGGGGGCGAGGCCCACCTGGCAGTGGCCCAGGGGGGGCGAGCGGGTTTGGTCCATGGGTGCGGGCGCACCCGAGCGAGCGCTCGCCCGCAGGGCGGGACGAGGACGCCGGGGCACCGATGGCGGGGCTCGCCGGCGCGGCCAGGGGCCACGGCGGGTGGAGGCGAGGGGTGGCGCCGTGTGCGGCGCGGCGACGGCGGTGGGCGTGGGCGACGGGCGCCCGTAGCCTGCCCAGGGCAGGGCGGGGCCGTGGCCATGGACGAGGCCGCCGGCGCCCACGACGCCGGCCAGGAGGGCGGCGGAGGGCCGCGGGTGGCGCGGGGGTGGAGGTAGTGGCGAGATGGCGCAGAGAGGAGGAGGGCGGGGGTGCGGTGAGCGCGTTCGGGCCCCGGGTCGGCGAGTGCACGGCGACGGAGGGGGGGCCGTGGGGCGGGCGCTCGCCCGCAGAGGGTGCGGCGAGGCGAGGCCGGTGGCCAGGGCGGCCGCGGTGAGCGCGGGGGCGAGGGAGAGAGAGGAGGGGCGCGGCGGAGCTCACTGGGGCCGTAGGGGGAATGGCAGCGGGGCCCGTGGAGGGGGGTCGGGGACGACGCGACGCAGGGGAGGAGGGCAAGCAGGCCGGCGGGGAGCGCTCCGGCGAGGGCGAGGCGGCGCGTGCTCCTGGCGGCGGCGGGCGACGGCGGTCTCCTCTCGATCCCGATCTGGATCGGGGGAGGGAGGAGGAGATATTTCGGTGGGGGGGAGTGTCGGTGGGGTGTGGGAGTGGGGGGAGGAGTGGATAAGGGGAGAGTAGGGGTGGGCCGGCCGGCTGGGCCTGGGTTTGGCCCAGTTGGGCCAGGGTCCAGTGGGGGGGAGGGGGTTCCTCCTTTCTTCTTCTTTTTTCTGTTTGTTTTCACTGTTGCATTTTCTTTTCTTTTTATTTATTTTCTTTTCAGTTTTACATCATTTTAAAATAGTTAGGCATTTTCTAAAAATATGTTTTCCCCTGCAATAATTATCAGTGCAATATCTCGCACCCACCGAACATTTTTGTTTAAATTTTTGAAAACTTTTATTATTGACATTAATTTGAATTTAAATTTTGAAACGGTTTCGAATCATCGCGAGGTTAACAACAGTAACTGTGGTGACGTGGCATCATTAACGTGAGATTACTGTAGCATGATTATCCGGGCGTTACACCGGCCGTGCAAATTAGCTTAGGATCTAATTACTAGTACTAGTTAGTTTAACTACTAACCAATGACAATGCCTCCCGCTGTTAGTAATCTGATTTAGTTAAAGTCAAACTAACCATGGACAATGACATGTGGGACCTATGTTCACTATTCAACATTTGACCATTCAACCTTTGACTGGGTCAGCCCAACCCCCACTGGCCCATTGTCATACTCATAGGCTAGAGTACACTATGTGACAAAGTATTTATTGTTTCATTTTCGAATTGAATTAAAACCAGAAATTTCCAAAATGATTAAAACTTCAAAAATTAATATAAAATAATCCATAACTCGGATGAAAATAATTTGTACATGAAAGTTGCTCAGAAAAATATGACGATTCCAAATACGCAGTCCGTTCGTCCGCCACGCGTCCCTAGCATAGTGAACCTGCAACATTTCACCTCCGGTTCCTCTGTCCGAAAACGTGAAACACCGGGAATACTTTCCCGGATGTTTCCCCACTTCGCGGGTATCACCTACTACTGCGTTAGCTCACCTCTAGCACCGCGTATTGCCATGCTACGCTTTGTGATGCTTTGATTGCTCTGTTATTTATTGTGTTCCCCCTCCGTTGCATTAGAGTAGTGTAGCATGTTACTGCTTTCGGTTAATCCTATTCTGTTGCATAGCCTGTCATTGTTGCTCCAGTTGTTTGCCTTACCTGCTATCCTACTGCTTAGTATAGGATGCTAGTTTTTCATCAGTGGCCCTACATTCTTGTCCGTCTGCTGTGCTATACTATCGGGCCGTGATCACCTGGGCGGTGATCACGGGTATATACTTATATACTATATACATGACACATGTGGTGACTAAAGTCGGGTCGGCTCGTTGAGTACCCGCAAGTGCTACTGATGAGGGGGCTGAAAGGACAGGTGGCTCCATCCCGGTACAGGTGGGCCTGGGTTCCTGACGGCCCCCGACTGTTACTTTATGGCGGAGCGACAGGGCAGGTTGAGACCACCTAGGAGAGTGGTGGGCCTGGCCCTGGTCGGCGGTCTCGGTTACTTAACACGCTTAACGAGATCTTGGTATTTGATCTGAGTCTGGCCATTTGGTCATACGCACTAACCAGCTACGCGGGAACAGTTATGGGCACTCGACGTCGTGGTATCAGCCGAAGCTCTTCTTGACGTCAGCGACGGAGTGGCGCGCGCCGGATTGGACTGGAACGCCTGCTAGGCTAGGTCTGCTTCCGGCCGCCCTCGCAACGTGCAGGTGTGCAATGGGCGATGGGCCCAGACCCTTGCGCGCATTGGATTTAGACCGGCGTGCTGACCTCTCTGTTGAGCCTAGGTGGGGCTGCGATGTGTTGATCTTACGAGGCCGGGCATGACCCAGAAAAGTGTGTCCGGCCAAATGGGATCGAGCGTGTTGGGTTATGTGGTGCACCCCTGTAGGGAAGTTTATCTATTAAAATAGCCGTGTCCCTCGGTAAAAGGACGACCCGGAGTTGTACCTTGACCTTATGACAACTAGAACTGGATACTGAATAAAACACACCCTTCCAAGTGCCAGATATAACCTGGTGATCACTCTCTAACAGGGCGACGAGGAGGGGGTCGCCGGGTAGGATTATGCTATACGATGCTACTTGGAGGACTTCACTCTACTCTCTTGTACATGCTGCAAGATGGAGGCTGCCAGAAGTGTAGTCTTCGACAGGATTAGCTATCCCCCTCTTATTCTGGCATTCTACAGTTCAGTCCACCGATATGACCCTTTACACATATACCATGCATATGTAGTGTAGCTCCTTGCTTGCGAGTACTTTGGATGAGTACTCACGGTTGCTTTTCTCCCTCTTTTCCCCTTTCTATACCGGATTGTCGCAACTAGATGCTGGAGTCCAGGAGCTAGAGATCCCGAGGATGATTCTACATGGAGTTCGGCTTCGAGGAGTAGTTAGGAGGTCCCAGGCAGGAGGCCTTGCCTTTTCGATCGTTGCTACTTTTATGCTAGCCTTCTTAAGGCAAACTTGTTTAACTTATGTCTGTACTCAGATATTGTTGCTTCCGTTGACTTGTCTATGATCGAGCACTTGTATTCGAGCCCTCGAGGCCCCTGGCTTGTATTATGATGCTTGTATGACATATTTATGTTTTAGAGTTGTGTTGTGATATCTTCCCGTGAGTCCCTGATCTTGATCTTACACATTCGCGTGCATGATTAGTGTACGGTCAAATCTGGGGCGTCACAAGTTGGTATCAGAGCCGACTACCTGTAGGAGTCCCCTTTCCAACTCCTTCGCCGAAGTTGAGTCTAGTCATTACAAAACTGTTACTAACATGGCTGTGTGTCTTACGGGCCCACGTCGCCATTGGGTGGTATTAGGATCTTTTACTCCTTGTCTATACTCTGGGACTCTAATCTCTCTTCTATTCGGGTTAAGTGAATTTTGCTAAATCTAACATTAGGATCTCGTTATCACTTTCACCCGGAGAGCCCCTTATTACTGATGACCGTCTGCTGCACGTGAAGACCCTGAAGATACTCTCCGCTGATAACCCGAGAACTTGTGTTCATCTCTTTTCCAATTCCCTTTCATCGATAAACTCCTATGGATAACCGCGTATACTCACCATTCATACAATGTTTCCCAGTTGATCTTGTTATTACAAGATACCCCGAAATTATCTCTGTTGTTTCGAGAATTCTTGAGCTTACTGCCTTGCTGTTCTTTGTCACCTGAATACCCCTATGGATAATTCTCGCACTTACCGAGTATCCGCTCATCCCCAGTTGATTCAAGTATTTCACAAAAGTGTTCAAAATACCATTCGATCTTCCGAAAATCCTCAGGAGCCTTTTTGCTCTTGAAATTCTTGCTTACTTGCATAATGATTAATCCCATAAGTCTCGAAATCTTATTGGCACCCTTTGTCATTATCTTTTTGAGTCCATTGATTCAATATGTTGCGAATGCTCGCAATCCTCAATCAGATCCTAGAATTCATCCTTCCGGCTCAGACATCATTTTTAACATGAGCTGGATCTCGACCAATCAAATCGTCGTCGTTTGTACCCCTAAGGCTATTCAGCTTATCCATCCCTAATCAGAGCATTGCTTCTGATCCCTTGTCTTGGAATTCATAATTCTTTTGCAAATGAGCTCTGAAGTAGTCAGTTGTTTCTATCATCCGATCTCCTTACATGCTTTTTCTTCTGGTTGAGTACCGATGCTCACACCAGATCCCTTATGGACCATCAGAACCTTGTTGGATTTTATCCGACGATGTCCTTCATATTCAATAACTTTGTGAGTCTTTTCTCGGATACATAATGCCTTTGGTAAATTGTATCCTATGCTTTGTCAACAATGCTATCCTTTCGAGCTTGTGTTATTTACTCCTGAAGTTTGCGGTATATGTTCCCAAGATGCCCCTATGGGTTGAAGCCTTCTCTAATCCGTGTGAACCCGAAAGTTTTCACGAGTCATACTCTTCTGGTGCTTCGCCAGATAAAATTTCAGCACTACAACTTCTTCGTAAACGAGAAGTAAATGAAAGGTTATGCATTGCAGGAGTGGGAGTCGACCTTGAACATTTGTGTTCATGCCCACGGACACGAGGTAGATCTTATCATTAAAAGCTTCTCTTAAATTAATTATTCCCTTGGTATAAGTTCATCTTATATCTGGGATCTGGCCTTTTGCAATCGTGGTTCCGACCATGTTTCTCCTTGATTCCATTTCTCGTGCTAGTTTGAGCACTTGTCTTCTGCAGAGCAATACCCTAGTCCAACCTCTACTCTGATCTGTCGTCGAGTATTACCCCCCCGGTATCTCGAGATTATCATGGAACTGCATAACTTCTTATGAGTTCTTCATCAAGTGCTACATTCTCACTGAATCCAATATTTCACGGGCTCTGAGCTATTAAACACTCAAAGACACCGATAACTGACTCGAGTCCACACCGCGAGTAAACAACTCTTGGTGACCTTCATTACTTACGAGTTTGAACTCGATCACGTCATTCCTAGCCTACTTGGCTATATCCTTGTCGTGTCGATTTTAACTGTGCTACCTGGTCCTTCTTCCCGGAGCAAAAATTTCGACGGTGAGCTAATCTTACGTCGATCTTCCTCGTCATACCATTTGTCCTTGAACAACAAGCTTGATTTCGAGTTTGTGTCCTACCCATGGTTCCAATAACCTACCGCTTCATCATTCCTTTGACTTGATGTCGTCGCTGATTGATTACATCTTCATGAAATCTCTCGACAAATGTGCCGTGATCATCATCAACCTTTTGAGCTCTTCCAAGATATCAATTGAGTTCATGATGAGAAATACCATCCTTGCCCCGATGATTTGTGTTATCTTTGACCACTTTATTGCCTTCCGTTTAACACAAACTTGTTCGTGTTTTGTGTTATACCTTGAGTTCCTTGCTATCCAGCAATTGTTCTTCTTTACCTTGGAACATTAACATCTCTTATGTCATCTATGTTGTGGGAATTTCACCACCTCTTAAGAATTCTTGGTATGGTGATACTTCTCACCATCACCATTCTTTCTGGGGTCCTCGTGTTGATTCCAACCGGGGTACCAACAAGTGAGCGGTGCTGTTTGGATTCTGCCCTTCTAGCAAGCCTATTCCTTTGAAGTTAATGGTCGGACATTCATTCTTAGACTATTGATTATTGAATCACCATTCCGACGTTGGTCGTGCAACCCAGCCCATATTTCGGGTGCACCTTTCAACCAATGTTTAATTGTGTATGTTTTCCTTGAGCATACATCATTATATCATTTGCACTGACAAATGTTATCTCCTTGTTCACATAATTGTGGAAACCCATCTTTTGGAAGTCTCGATGAATTGTCGCTGAGTTCATCAGCTACCACCTTTTTCCCTTCATTGGTTTAATGATAAGCTTTTGTTTCGGAACCCGCTTTCGTAGTAATTTTCCCGAGAATCTTACAATGTCGTCTCGTCAATTTGTTTTGCACCTTTTCTTCTCAGGCATCCTGAGTCTGAGGTATCCTGACACCAATCAGATCTGAATCTCGGTCAGATATGATGGTTGGAGCATTTTTCCAAGAGTCATACCATTGGTCTTTATATAACCCAGTAGGGTGATATCATGCCTAGAGGCCTATTGTTATAGTTTCCTTTTTAACAGGGTTAATCATTTTTCCATGAGGAAATTGAATGCCTGGTTTAATAAGTTATCCGGATGGATCCTTTGTGTATCCAAAGTCCGATTTTTGCTTGAAGACCATGACAATGCTATCCTGAAGCATGTCTGTGGTACTCCGATCTTCAATAAGAACATTTGAAGCCCAATGCTAAATGTTTTCTTGCTCAATTATCCAAACACCGTTGTATGGGTTTTGTCATGAAATTCCTCTCCCCTTACCTAAATGGTTTTCTACTTTCTATCCTGTCATGGAATCATGCTCTGCTTGTCCTTGGGAAGGATATACCCCTGAAGTATGTGTTTAAACACATTTTCCTTTCCATTGTTCTGTTTAATCTGATAATCATATTTTCCTTTCCATTGGTTGGTTTAACGTTTATGGTGATCATTATGATCTAAGCAGTATTAATTCCCTGCTTGTGCAAACACCTCGGTGTACAACTCTGTCAGTAAGACCCTGTTACTATTGTTGGTGACATTCCGGTAACCACCGATGGATGAGAACTTTGCCTATTGGTCCGCCTCGTTCAACGAGCAGGAAAATGGTTATCTTTGTCCCTCGCCCTTGGTACCAACGTTGTTGCCAACATAACTGACAGGCTACCCTCTGACATGCCTTGCTATCGTGACCGTGCAAGATGTCAGCCCCCTTTCCACTTTAAACCACATGGTGGGCCCATAATCCATAGTTCCACAGGATCGAAACCTGACTCTCCTGTACACCCTTGATTCTAAGGTTATTTCTCACGCTTGGCTTCATATGAAAATCTCGAGCCGCCTTCTGAGAGGCGATCTATTTTGGTATCAGACGCAATACTTATTCCCATTGCTCTAAACCCCTTTCATTCCCCTTGTTTCAGGCAATGAACGATTGCATGCCCGCTCGAAACTTTTCATACTACCTTCATACTTTGCTCTCGATATATTATTAAGTTTCAATTCGAGAATTACTTTCCTCCACCTTCCCCGATGTTATCTACCAGATAGACAACCTTACAAAGGTCTGTTCTCCTGGAAAACCCACCTTTTATTATTCTTTCGCAAGTACGATGGAGTTCTCGAAGAAAGGATACTGACTTCATCATGATGACCTGAGGCAGAGAAATGAAGACATCAACGTAATGGATCGACCTCTTCGAGAAGAGCAACCAAGGCCGAGAAGATCCATTAGGATTTCGTAACCAGAACTCCCCCCTTACTCCACCTCTTAAAATCTCGGGACGAGATTTCTTGTAGTGGAGGAGAATTGTGACGCCCGGATAGTTAAGCTACAGTGAACCTCCGCTAATGATGCCACGTCACCTCGGTTACTGTTGATAAACTCGTGTCAGTTTGAAACCCAGTACAAATTTGAAATTTTAAAATAGAAACAACCAACAAAAGTTTTCAAACAAAAAAATAAAATGTTCAAAAGGTTACAAATATTCACTAACTATTTAACAAACAGTATTCAACATTTAATAAAGTATTTAATTGCCCTAAAACAATTAAAACAGTGACCAGAACAGCCCCATTAATCCATTTTCCATTTATGCAAAATCCAAATGAATTCAAATGCTCACCAAACCTTTTTGTGGCAATTCTAAATAATGCCTAGTATTTGATCTGTCAAGTTCTTTTACAAAATGCATTGATGGCTCTACTTGTTGCAAAGCAGTGTAGAAAAACTAAACAGAAAAATAAAATAAATAAAAGAGAAGTAAATTTAAAGCCTAACACTGCTCACCTAAAAGCCTAGTACTACAGAAGGCCCATCTCACCAGTGGGCTTTTCTCCTACCACTTGAACAGAACAGGGAGGCCATGGCGCTGGCAGTGCTCGCACGCCGTCCATGCTGTGGATGTCGCGCTGTCGGCCATCCCGCGGCTCCTCTGGCTGGATAAGATCGACCCCGAGCCCCCTAGATCGAACCCTAGCCCAGAAATTCCCCTCTCGCACTCGCGCTTCTCCTCTGAACCTCGTGTTCGAGCTGTCGTCGACGCGCCGTCGCCGTCCCCGCGGCCACTGGCCTCCCCGGCGACCGGGAGGTCGTCCAGGGACTTCCTCGTCGTCGACTCCGTCATCCCCATGCATCCATTCAACCGGAGCCGCACCGTACGTGTGGATCGAGCCGTCTTCCCCGCCACGGCCGCCGCCGTTCGTCGTCAGATTTCTTGCCTCTCGAGCTCTCCCGACCTCCCAACCTCGTCCACGAGCACTGGGGTGAGCCCCTCTACCGATTCCCTCGCTTTCCCCTTTCGATCTGGGTCGTTTGCCGCCGCTCCCATACTTGCCTGTGGTCGCCATGGCTGCAGCTCCATCCGGCCGCGCCCTGGCCGCGCACCCGCGAGCGCCTGTCCGAGCATGGCCTCGCGCCACTGCCTGCCGCTGCTCGCCCCCGCTGTGCCCTACTGCTCCCCCCTCGCGACGTGTTTGCCCGCCTGCTGTCGCCTACTGCTTAGCGCCGCTGCTTCTACTGCTGTTGCTGCTCGCGTACTGCTGCTGCTTGCTTTGCTGCTCCCACAACCTGACGCTGCTTTGCCCTGCTACTGCTGATCTTGCTTGCTGTTATGCTTTCGTGCTGTTCGCTGCTACTGTCGCTTGCCATTCGCTGCTGCTTGCTAGTTCCTACTACAGCCGCTACCCGCCTCTACTAATGGCCGTGGCCATGGCAAATCATGTGCTATGTGCGTGTATGCACAGCCAAGCTGGCCGGCCGTGCAAATTAGCTTAGGATCTAATTACTAGTACTAGTTAGTTTAACTACTAACCAATGACAATGCCTCCCGCTATTAGTAATCTGATTTAGTTAAAGTCAAACTAACGATGGCCAATGACATGTGGGACCTATGTTCACTATTCAACATTTGACCATTCAACCTTTGACTGGGTCAGCCCAACCCCCACTGGCCCATTGTCATACTCATAGGCTAGAGTACACTATGTGACAAAGTATTTACTGTTTCATTTTCGAATTAAATTAAAACCAGAAATTTCAAAAATGATTAAAACTTCAAAAATTAATATAAAATAATCCATAACTCGGATGAAAATAATTTGTACATGAAATTTGCTCAGAAAAATATGACGATTCCGAATACGCAGTCCGTTCATCCGCCACGCGTCCCTAGCATAGTGAACCTGCAACATTTCACCTCCGGTTCCTCTGTCCGAAAACGTGAAACACCGGGAATACTTTCCCGGATGTTTCCCCACTTCGCGGGTATCAGCTACTACTGCGTTAGCTCACCTCTAGCACCGCGTATTGCCATGCTACGCTTTGTGATGCTTTGATTGCTCTGTTATTTATTGTGTTCCCCCTCCGTTACTTCTTTCTGATAGACCCCGAGACTGCCGGCGACCCCCAGTTCGACTACGGTGTTGACGATCCCTCCTTCATGCCAGAGCAACCAGGCAAGCCCCCCTTGATCACCAGATATCGCCTACTCTACTCTCTACTGCTTGCATTAGAGTAGTGTAGCATGTTACTGCTTTCGGTTAATCCTATTCTGTTGCATAGCCCGTCATTGTTGCTACAGTTGTTTCCCTTACCTGCTATCCTACTGCTTAGTATAGGATGCTAGTTTTCCATCAGTGGCCCTACATTCTTGTCTGTCTGCTGTGCTATACTATCGGGCCGTGATCACCTGGGCGGTGATCACGGGTATATACTTATATACTATATACATGACACATGTGGTGACTAAAGTCGGGTCGGCTCGTTGAGTACCCGCAAGTGCTACTGATGAGGGGGCTGAAAGGACAGGTGGCTCCATCCCGGTAGAGGTGGGCCTGGGTTCCTGACGGCCCCCGACTGTTACTTTATGGCGGAGCGACAGGGCAGGTTGAGACCACCTAGGAGAGAGGTGGGCTTGGCCCTGGTCGGCGTTCGCGGTTACTTAACACGCTTAACGAGATCTTGGTATTTGATCTGACTCTGGCCATTTGGTCTATACGCACTAACCAGCTACGCGGGAACAGTTATGGGCACTCGACGTCGTGGTATCAGCCGAAGCTCTTCTTGACGTCAGCGATGGAGCGGCGCGCGCCGGATTGGACTGGAATGCCTTCTAGGCTAGGTCTGCTTCCGGCCGCCCTCGCAACGTGCAGGTGTGCAATGGGCGATGGGCCCAGACCCCTGCACGCATAGGATTTAGACCGGCGTGCTGACCTCTCTGTTGAGCCTAGGTGGGGCTGCGACGTGTTGATCTTACGAGGCCAGGCATGACCCAGAAAAGTGTGTCCGGCCAAATGGGATCGAGCGTGTTGGGTTATGTGGTGCACCCCTGCAGGGAAGTTTATCTATTCGAATAGCCGTGTCCCTCGGTAAAAGGACGACCCGGAGTTGTACCTCGGTAAAATGACAACTAGAACTGGATACTTAATAAAACACACCCTTCCAAGTGCCAGATATAACCCGGTGATCGCTCTCTAACAGGGCGACGAGGAGGGGATCGCCGGGTAGGATTATGCTATACGATGCTACTTGGAGGACTTCAATCTACTCTCTTCTACATGCTGCAAGATGGAGGCTGCCAGAAGCGTAGTCTTCGACAGGATTAGCTATCCCCCTCTTATTCCGACATTCTTCAGTTCAGTCCACCGATATGACCCTTTACACATATACTCATGCATATGTAGTGTAGCTCCTTGCTTGCGAGTAGTTTGGATGAGTACTCACGGTTGCTTTTCTCCCTCTTTTCCCCTTTCTATACCGGATTGTCGCAACCAGATGCTGGAGTCCAGGAGCTAGAGATCCCGAGGATTATTCTACATGGAGTTCGGCTTCGAGGAGTAGTTAGGAGGTCCCAGGCAGGAGGCCTTGCCTTTTCGATCATTGCTACTTTTGTGCTAGCCTTCTTAAGGCAAACTTGTTTAACTTATGTCTGTACTCAGATATTGTTGCTTCCGTTGACTCGTCTATGATCGAGCACTTGTATTTGAGCCCTCGAGGCCCCTGGCTTGTATTATGATGCTTGTATGACTTATTTATGTTTTAGAGTTGTGTTGTGATATCTTCCCGCGAGTCCCTGTTCTTGATCGTACACATTTGCGTGCATGATTAGTGTACGGTCAAATCGGGGGCGTCACATCCGGCTTCCGGATCCGAGCCGCAGACACCCACCAGTTGTTTTTGTCTGCTTCCTCTCTTGCTCCGTTGTTCTCACGCGACCATCTTGACTCCCTCCCGCACGCACGAGCAGCAGGAAGATGCAGTTCTTCATCAAGACCTCACAGGCGCGTCGCCGGCCCCGCCGCCCTCCCCCTCCCGATCCTGTACCCGCTGATTGGTCTGGTTTGATTTTGCTGGGCGATGTGCCCAGTAAATCGTTGATGTGTGCTGCTTGGCGTGCTGTTTGTGCGCATGTTCGTTAGGATTCAGCTTGCGCTGCATTTTTTCAGGCAGGCTATGTTCAGGTTTCTTGGCAGGGAAATTATCTGGTGAAGTTTGGATTGCTCGAATCAGGCTAACGTATGCCCCTGTGTTAGGATGCAGGGACGAATGTATAGATGATCAGTCCACATCTATAGATGTAGATGCCTGTTAGGATGTGGAGTAAAGTATTCTCAGAGCCTAACTGCTCCACTAACCAGCCCACCGTTGGTACCGGATGGATAGCAGCAGTACCATACAGTATATGGAATAGGATTCAGCGTACATGTTAAAATAGAACATGTCCGTACAACGCAAGCTCAAGATACTACTACTACTAGTGACAATATAGCTGTATAGTAGTGTGGATCAGGGTATGTTTATGCAATTCTGCTGTCGACAGTATTTTATTTTCATTCATCGAAAAGGAGCGGTGCTGCCGGCTGCTATGCTAGTGTGCAGTGCACATGCTGGAGATGCACATGCATTGGGGGTGTCTGTGTGAAGAATATTCCCAGCGATCGGTCGACAACGCAACCTGACATGCGTGAAAACTTACTTGAGCAACACGCCCTTCTCTCGTTTATGTAAGATTCCACCGTGATTGGCTCTTAAAAGCGCCACCCTGCACTAGCTGCTGCTGTTCTACTTTGCATTGACTCGAGACACGCAATGCCACGTAATGTTGCTGCTGTGCTTGGTATTTGGTGGATTATAGAACATAACCGAACCAGCAGTTGAGGCTGCGTTTGGTGGATTATAGAACGTACCTGCTAACTTGCCGTAGATCACATTCGTATAGCAGGAGAAAATTGTTGCGTGAAGAGTAGAATATCTTGCATCGACCAGTGAAGTTACACATAAATAAATATTCTAGGATATGATTTGAACTTGTAAAGGCGTACGGAGAGCACCGAACTGTCATTTATATACCACGCGACGTTCCTGTTCAAAAAGTAGGACAGTAGCTTCAGGTTTGTATATAAAGCATCTATGTCCAGTTTGATGATGTGTGTTGTTTGTTTCTTACTGGCAGCTGTGGATACTGTGGCTACACATTGAATTGAGCTCCTCAACACGGAACACGGCCAACATTGGATCCAAGTACAGGAAGCAGATCAGGAAAGGCGTCGTCTCATTCTTTGTGATTTTTTGTATTGTGTGCCTTGAAAAGCATGGTTACAACCATTCCTAATTTTTTGTTCTTGTTCGATTTGGTTTTGGATGCAGCAGGTGCTCTGCTCTTGCGCACGTTTGGTGGCGTCTCCGGCACAGCCGTGCTTCTTGAGGCGACCGGCGTGATGGCGGGTGTGTATGGCGGCGACCACAAGCTCTCCGGTGAGCGGCTCCCTCTCCTACCCCTAGTTCTCTTTTCTACTCCTATAGCATTGGTCTGTTGGTTTAGAACACTAGCAACAGGAGTAGTAAAAGCTTACTGATGTAGGAGTAGTGAAAGCTTCATGGTTGATCCTGATTGCTGAACATGGGAGATGTATCTTCTTTTGTGTATCAATTACATAGCAGTACTATGTAATGGAACAGTCTATGTACTGTTATTTTTAGGTTAGGTTGAAGTGATTGGTAGGCCTTTGTTAAGAAGCGAGCTTCTTTAAATTTCCGTTGTTATTTGCACTATATTCCACGCACACCTCATGTGAATCTGTGATCATATCCATAGACCAGTGAATTTATTGCACTATTTGCTTGCTGTGAAGTATCCAGTATTTGTTACATTATGTCTTTAAGTAGTAAAATTGAGAATGGCAATCAAAATTCTTCAACTGAACTGCTCTTTCATTGTACCACGAAATACTAAAGTTTTGCTATGTATAACACTGCTAAATGTGTTTTTGAATAGGATGTATTGTTCTATGCAGAAGATCTGATTTGCACAAACATAGTTATCTGCGTGTCTTGCCTGACTTGGTATTTGTTATATCCTGTTGGTTGAATGGATGGTGGTGCCACTACAGTGGTAAAAGTGGTAGTTTACTCAGGTTGCTGTGAGGTTAATCCCTTTGGCAACATTCTTTGAGAATTTTGTAATGCCTCCTTTGGGGTGCTGATACACTATTACACAAATTCTATGGTATGTGAGTTGTTGTTGTTGTTGCTGCAAGCATTGATACAATATGTCATGTGCAGGGAGCTCCGCATCTGAGTCTCGACCATCCTCCACAGCAAGGAGCTGGGCCAAGGGAGCTAGCAGCGCTACTGGTTTCTTGAGGCCGGATCGTGTAAGATGGTGCACCACGGCGTGCGGCGGCCTATTCTGTCGTAGTGGTATTGTGTATAGTCTCATCCCGCACTGAGTATCAATATGTTGTTTTAATCCTGATGATGTTGTAGGATAAAGTGGTTACTTGTCTGATGCACATTGTTCTTTGCAGGGTTATGATGATATTTCCAAGGAAATATACTGACCCTGATGTGGCTAAGGTGCAGATTTGCCCTTTCTGAAACAATTTTACTCTGTTTTGTGTTCTTCCTGTATGTCCAGTTTCACATTGCTGGTGTTTCATGTCATATTCATCAATCCTGCTCACATTGCTGTTGTTTTTTCAGTAGCAAATAAATAAATAAAGTAAATGTACTATATCTTGGTATTCTAGAACTTCAGTGCCTCACAGAAGTTGCTTTATGTACTGCTTTAGCTTGCAAACCTGATGATTTGTTGTCTGTTCTCATTTCTTAAGTTTGAAATGTTTCAAACCTGATGATAAAGTAAATGTACTATTTCTTAAGTTTCTTTAGTTTGCTGCTGACATGTGGAGGAGAAAGCCACAGGAATCACCATCTCAACGGTCCGGCCTTAGTGCTTGCTGCTGACATTTTGCTGCTATTGTTCTGCTAGCCATTCTGCTGACATTTTGCAGGTGACGCCCAGCCCCCAGGGAGCTCCGCATCCAAGTCTAGTATAGGGTATTTCTGTTTTAATTTTCTTTGTCATAGAATAGTTTTGTTTGGCACTTACTGTTCCCGAGATGTAAAGATATGTATTGCTGGAATGAATGGTTGTAATATAATAACATTGCACGTTGCTTTGAAAATGTATCAGAACTGGGCTAGGCCCAAGATAGCTTGTGGTGTGATGAGTTGTAATGTCTATGGCATAGTAATTTTTTTGGATTGGATTAATTTTTTCGGAACTGGGCTAGGCCCAAGTTATATTGGACAATTATTTTTGAGGGAAAAACATGAGAGGCCCAGCAAAGAAATGGCCCAGAAAAATACATGATCAAAAAGAAAATCTGCTGTTAAAAGGGCCACGCAAAGAAATCAATAGGGCTGAATTGTTGGGTCAGACCCATGTAGCTAATAAAAGCACAGGAAAAAAATACATTAAAAAGGCCGAATTGTTGGGCTAGGCCCATGTAGAAAATCGAATTGGACCGGGCTGATTCTTGTGCCACATCAGATTGCCCACGTCGGATGCCTACGTGGCCTGGGGAGGCTGCTAGTGACCAAAACAAAACAGTAGGCATATTTTGGTCGTAAACGTCTACGACCTTCTCATAGAGAAGGTCGTTAATTTCAGTTTACGACTGCCAGCTTTTGACCTTCTGTTTTTGGTCACAAAAAGGTCGCAAATGAAAAACAATGACCTTTCAGTGACCAATAGTCAAGGTCACAAGTTGACATATTTCTTGTAGTGGCGCCGCGCTTTTTCTCTGGCGATCCCCACGCCACCGCCCAATCACCGCGCCCCCCACCGCCAGCGACTGCCAACTAGAGGTCTCACGACTTCGAATCCCCACCGACCACTAATTTATTACCCTTTTTTCCTTCATATACGCGCTGACGGGTGGGCCCTATGGTAATGTGTGTTGCTGAATGTGGACCGTTTGACTGGTCAATTGATCATGTCATCAACAGATTACGGATCTGTATGGTGAGCCAGTGACCGTATGATCACCCTAAAATGTATTTTATTAGCACGGTACAGACTCAAACTACCATTTCTTTCTTTCATATACGCGCTGACAGGTGGGCCCCACTGTTACGCGCCCTGATGGTGCAACACTAGTTGCGCCATGTGGAATGTTTGACTGGTCAATTGATTGTGTCATCAACAAAATACGGAGTTGTACGGGTGAGCCAGTGACCGTATAATCACAACATGTATTTTTTAACACGGTACAGACGCAAGCGCTCATATATACACGCAAGCACTCACCGCTATAAGCACACACACGCATACCCTACCCCTATGAGCACCTTCAAGAGAGTGAGCCAACATATGATCTTGAGATTTTACGAAGTCACCATAGGTGCCTCGTAGTCGAGTGGAACGTCTCCTCCCACTGAACGCACATCGCCGGAAAATACAAAAATTAACCCAAGATAAATGCGAGCACCAGGACTTTAACCCTGGTGGGCTCGAGAAACCACTGTCCTCCTAACCATCCAACCATAGGTTGGTTAGCACCACAAAATGTATGTGGTGGCCATGATGAGCTTATTCTGAAGTCCAGTGACCATATCGTGCTTTCGCTTCAAATACAATGACCGTAAGTGCCGTCAACAAAATACGGAGCACGCATCAAATACAATGTCCGTCAGTGTCATCAACAAAATACGGATACATATCGTGAGCTAGATATCGTATGATCACTACGAGAATGTATACGGTGACCGTAATGAGCATATTCTGATGTCCAGTGACGGTATAGTGCTTTCGCTTGAAATACAGTGACCGTCACGTGTGAATGTGTCATGGGCATGCATAATTTAAGAGGGACGAGAGATAGTTTGTGTGCGAACATGAAAGTGGTGTAGAAAGAGGGGGTGTCCAGTGGAGACAAGGAGAGATATGCCCTTCGTTTCTCTTTCCCGTGACTAATATTTTAGGAGAAAATATAAACATTCACAATGCAGAACAAATATTTTTGGATGCACCATGCAATTAATTTTCATATATAACATTGTACTATTGTATATGCTTATTTTCTTAGTGGCCGATTGCGTGTGTGGTGTGGTGGGCACATCATTTCTAGTTTGGGTGGGCACATCATTTCTAGTTGTGGTGGGTCAACATGAGGACTCATGGGTCGGTTCCATCCTATGCCACATAGGTTGGACCGAGACACATTATACAAAGACCCATGTGGAGGACTCGGCGTAACAACGCGAAGCTACCAGAGTCGTGGAGGACTCTGTCCCCACTGGTGATAAGCCGACTATATATGATTTGTAACCCTAGGCCCCGAGTATGTTATAGAAGCCTGGGGGCTAGTTCGTTGATAGTATACACATGCACAATGCCTGGTATTCACGTGTACTCTGTACACACCCCTATCACTAATATACAGTACCAGGAGTAGGCTTTTTCCTCAACTGCAAGGGTCCAAACTTGGGTAAAACTTTGCCTCGTATTTCCATCCAGCATAACAGTCAGAGATATCCTACCGAATGATCTAATGGAATCATATCTGCCAATTACTAAGAGAGAGGTGTGTCTGTGGGGGGGGGGGCAATGTGTGCGAGAGAGGTCTAAAGATAATGTGCGTGTGGGAGACACGTAGGCACATATATGTGCGTATAGAGGGCTAGTAGAGACCGTGCGTGTGTATATATGCATGTGAGAGAAATAAGGTTTTCCAACTGACATTAGTGAAAAGAGTGGTACATAGTAGTCAGAAAGAGAGAGAGAGATATAGAGAGTGTGTGTGTGTGTGTGCGTGAGACACCCCGACACCCCGGGAGAGATGGTGAGCATGTGTGAACGAGAAATGCCGATGTATATAAAGTGTGTGCACTTATGCGTTAGATAGAGAGAGATATAGTGCGTTTGTGAGAACGAGCCGAGGCATAGTGCATCTATGTGTAAAAGGCGGTTCTACGCATTAAATTAAATATAAATGGCATTATTATTTTTGGATGAGATCATGAATTTTGCAATTTGCGTATGAACGAAAATCTGTCTATCAGACACCCATACTCTATTGAATTCTAGCATGTGCATGTGTTTACTTCATATTATCGACCCATAGAATGAGAGCGGTTTGAAATACAGGCAATGCATTGCTTTTGCAATTCATATATAAACATTAATTAGTGCACTCCATGTTGTTAGTGTGAAGCACTTTATACATTTGTCACTTACATGGATACATTCCAAATTGCCATCTACGAAATAGAATACATGTTGAATTCAACATAAAGGGGGTTTCGAAGATTCGAATTCATAGGAAGTGCATTCATCTATTTGAACCTGAGATAATGGAATTTGTAAATCAGATCTAAAAGGGGGCATCAATCTTTGTTGTGCGTTTGAACATGCTATATATTCATATGCATGTCTAACTATTTTTTTGCAACCAAGGAGATTATATCTAGAACCATGCATGAACTGAGGTAAGTTGCATATTTTTTAATATATACTCGTGTACAATGTATATTCAAATGTACCCCCTCCATTCCAAAATAATCGTAGTTTTAGGATTTTCAAGAGTAAAGATTTGTGAAGTTTGACAAATGATGGAAGTTCAATTCAAGAGAACCGAAAACTTTAATGCTTCTACTCCCAAATATTGAACGAAGCGCCAAATAAGCCTCTGGTCACCCGAAACCGCGCGAGACTAATGTTTGGTGGTAGAAAATTACTGTCCTGACTCTCGCCAGTGTAGCCTATCGGCTCGATGTCCAAAGGTCTAAACCGGGGTAGGTTTGTAACTTCACCAAGACGCCAGTCTCAACCGCCTCCGAGACGTATTCATACGCCGTGGGCACCTAAACACCCATGCGCTCGGCCGAAATCTATCCTGCCCACCATTTGCGACACCTGAGATTACTGTCCTAACCCCAACCCACGATATGTCCGAAATTTTAGATGGGGGCAAAGTTTGTAGCTTTCCCCAAATTTCAAACAAGCGCGTCCCAAACCGAAACATTGTTCACCCTTAGTTCCCCCTCCCTCCGTTTCCCCATTCATACTCTGTGGGTGCCAAAACGCCCTCTCTACCAGCCGAGAAACCCCAGCCTCCTCTGTCCTCCACCCCATCGTGCCCAATCCACCGCCGCCCTCCTCCATCACGCCGGAGCCGATACCCTAATGTCGTCGTCCAACGCAACCACAACTGCAACACCGTCAAGGACTTTGCAGCTGAAGCCGAGGCAGAGCTGCCTCCACGACGCTGATGCCGACGTGCGCCGTACCAGAACCACGTCGACCACACTGTCCTACGCCTCACAGCTGCCGCTCCACTGTCGCAACCATCCATGGCACCGGAGTTGTTCCCGCTACGCTGTCATTTGCTGCCTCGGAACTGGTTCCCCACCGCTGATAGACGGACACCGCACCACACTCAACAACTTGGCCATGGGTTTGTCCAAGGCTCCACCGTCCTCCACAACTTCTCACTTCCAGCAAACCACTAGAAGATCGTTGGAAAAACAGAAGGAGGACACAGCACTGCCAGCAGAAAGAGGTACTCCTCTTCCCTTATTCGTGCAAATCTTACGTCTCTGCTCACACCGTATTCATCCCACGAAAGAAGCTAGTTGAGCGCTTCGTACTGCATCTTCTTTGTGATACTAAATGCACAAGGTTTCCTGCCATTTACTATTTCACCTTTGCTAGAGGTCATTAGCCCACCTGGATTTCAATTCAGGGTCAGTCGAATCGCAATTAAAAGAAGCAGCACCCGCTTAGGCGCGTGGAGCACCTAGTCCGCCTGTTCGCCGGGGAAGCGTCGCATCGGTGTCTATCATAGGGGTGTGGGGCGCAGGAGCTGCTTGCGCCCGGTCTGGAGGTCAGCGGGGCTTGAAGATATGGCCGGGGGCGGTGCCAAGCACGGAGGTGTGGTGAGGTCGAGGGGAGGGCGGAGGCAGGGGACTGGGCCGGTGGTCGTTGGCGTTTCAAGGAAGATCGTAACACTGACTGGCTGGAGGTAGATGAAGGTGATCTGCCTATTCCTTGTACATCGGACGGTGCAGAAAAAATGGACTGACCTATTTGTTTGCAGTCGACTGTTATTTTCATAGGACCGCACCGTGTGGTTTGCTGGAGGAGCATCTGCATTTCCCAGCCATCCCTATGCTCATATTGCAAAATCCTAGAATCTAGTAATTTCGTGTGCCATGCATGTTGTAGAGCTATCGTATGTCTCCCGTCATTTATTTCTCACCGACCTGCTATCTGCTACCTTTACACTGTACTACTTGTGCACACACTTCACCCATACTCACACTATTGTTTTTTATGCATGGGCATTCCAGACTCTGATGCAGTGTAGTGTTGATGAATACAAAAAAGAAAAGACAAAAGTCGCTCAAGTGTAATTCGAAAATAAACACTAAGCGTTTCATCGCTCTAAAGGGTGCAGTGCCAGCAGATGGAGACAATAAACGGAGCTCTATAATTGATGATCTCAATTGCCACACACAACCATCCCAGGTGCTTGCTTTAACTTCGCGCTGTCAAATGTGGTTGCATGTTGCATATGGTGTCTAGCTTGTATTGCTTCCAATTTGGTTAAATTGCATCATCTTACTTTACACATTATACCTTTGATAATGACATGCCTTCCTGTTTTTGATACATACTACATATGTCTATTAAACAAGTTCATACATCAAACTAATGCTCTTTTGTATCCCTCATCAATCACTTATGCTCAGACAGTCACCCCAGTGGGTTACTGTGAGACGCGCTATTTGTTTAAAGAGTGCATGCAGCTCCTCCCCACATGATTTTCAAGAAATAGCAAGGCTAAATGAACATAGTCAATGTAACTCTCTAGTTGCATATGGTGTCTACCTTGTAATGCTTCTAATTAGGGTAAATTACATCTGCTTAGTTAACACATCATACCTGTGAATATGACATGCCTTCCTGTTTTTGGTACATATTACGTCTTTCTATTAACCATGTTCTTACATCAAACTACTTTTCTTGTGTATGCCTCATCAATCACTTCTGACGAGACACCTTCAGTTGACAGTGTAATATTGGTTGCATCTTGCATATCATTTTAAACATGTATTGCCTCTAATTTGTTGAAGTGCCACTTATAATGAGACACATCTAACTTGGTAGAGTGATTTTGGTTGGATCTTTCATATGGTGTCTAGATTGCATTGCTTCCAATTTGTTGAAATTCCTTCTGCTTAGCGTTTTTCGTACATATTCCATCCTCCTACAATGTGGTTGCCATACATAAAAGTTGTGTTTGTCCGTATCATGCATCAACGAATTAGGAAGTGCGAATTTCATTCCTTTTTCTTGTGTGTTTACTTGACAAGGCAAAATCTAAAAGGACGAAGGCACGGAATGATGGTGGTCCTCTAGAGCAAGCGGAACAGATGATCTCTGCAGATTCTCCTGCTACTCCTACTGCAGTGCAAGTTCCAAATCTCATCTCCCCTACTCCACAACCCCAGGTGCTTGATCTAACATGGCAGTGTGATATCTGGTTGCATGTTGCATATGGAGCCTAGCTTGTATTGCTCCTAATTTGTTAAATTGCATCTCCATAGCTTACACATTATACATGTGAATATGACATGCCTTCCTGTTTTTGGTACATACTACATCTGCCTATCACACCATGTTCTTACATCAAACTACTGTTCTTGTGTATCCTGCATCTATCGCTTATGATGAGACAGTCACGCCTGTGGGTTAGTGTGAGATGCGCTACTCTTATAAAGAGTGCAGTTTCATCCTCTCCACATGATTCTCAAGAGACAGCAAGCCTAAATGAAGATATAGAACGTGGCTCTGTACTTGAAGACCGCACTTCCCCTACACCACCATCGCATGTGCTTGCTCTAACTTCGCAGTGTTATATGTAGTTGCATGTTGCATACGATGTCTAGCTTGTAATGCTTCTAATGAGGCTAAATTGCATCTGCTTAGTTTACACATTATACCTTTGAATATGACATGCCTTCCTATTTTTGGTACACACTACATCTATGTGTTAACCATGTTCTAACATGAAACTACCACTCTTCTGTATCCTGCATCAATCACTTACGATGAGACACCTTTATTCGTTGCATATTGCATATTATTTCTAGTCTGGTTCTATGTATTGCTTCTAATTTGGTCAAATACAATTGTTAGGCCACCCTTTTAATTTGGCAGAGTGATATTGGTTTCATCTTTCATATGGTTTGTAGCTTGCATTGCTTCTAACTAGTTCAAACACCTTGTGCTTAGTTTACACTTTATACGTCATACATGTCAATATGTCAAGTCATCCTGTTTTTCATACATATTCCATCCTCCTATCATGCGGCTGCCTTACTAGTGTTCGTCACAATCATGCATCAATGAGTTCTGAAGAGCAAATTTTATTCCTTTTTCTTGTGGGTTTGACTTGACAAGGCAAAATCAAAAAAGAGGAAGGAAAAGAGTAAGGAAGGAGATGATGGCGGTCCTCTACAGCAACGTAGACGGAGCATCTGTACGGATTCTCCTTGTACTGCTAGTGCATTACAAGTTCCAAGTCTCCACTCCCCGACTCCACCATCCAAGGTGCTTGCTCTAACTTGGCAGTGTGATATCTGGTTGCATGTTGCATATGGTGTCTAGCTTGTATTGCTCCTAATTAGTGTAAACTGCATCTACGTAGCTTACACATGATACGTGTGAATATGACACGCTTTCCTGTTTTTGGTACATACTATATCTGTCTATCACACCATGTTCTTACATGAAACTACTCTTCTTGTGTATCCTGCATCAGTCACATATGATGGGACACCTTGAAGTTGGAAGTGTGATATTGGTTTGTGTCTTGAATATGATTTCTAGCATGTAGTGCTTCTAGTTTGATGAACACCACCTATGACGAGACAGTTTTAACTATTGATTGCACCTTCCATATGGTGTCTAGCTTGCAGTGCTTCTAATTTGTTGAAGTGTCTTCTGCTTAGTTACCACATCATAGGTGTGAATATGTCAAGCCGTCTAGTTTTTCGTACATATTCCATCCTCGTATCATGACTTTGCCTTTCATCGGAGTAGTGTTCGTCAGTATCATGCATGAATGAGTTCTGAAGAGTGAATTTTATTCCTTTTTCTTGTCGGTTTGACCTCACAATGCAAAATCAATAAAGCGGAAGGAAATTGGTAAGGAATTGGATGATGGTGGTCCTTCCGAGCAACTGAAACAGAGGGTCTCTAGAGATTCTACTCCGCCACCCTCCCAACAAGATTCGCAAGACAACGCAAGGCTAGACAGTCAATGTAGTTGTGTAGATGATTAGCACATCTCCCCTACTCCACCATCACTGGTGCGTGCTCTAACTTGGCACTATTATATGTGGTTGCATGTTGCGTATGATGTCTAGCTTCTATTGCTTCTAACTTTGTTGAATTGCATCTGATTACTTTACACATAATGCATGTGAATATGACACCTGTTCCTGTTTCTAGAACATACGTGTAGATGATGAGCACATCTCCCCTACTCCACCATCACAGGTGCTTGCTCTAACTTGGAACTGTTATATGTGGTTGCGTGTTCCGTATGATGTCTAGTTTGTATTGCTTCTGATTTTGTTGAATTGCATCTGCGTAGCTTACAACTTATACCTACAACGATCACTTACCCATAAGACACATTTAAATTGGGAGTGTGATGTAGGTTGCATTTTGCATTGTCTTCTAGCTTGTACTGCTTCTAATTTCTTGAAATGGCACTTACGACGACACACTTTTTACCTGATAGAGTGATATTGGTTGCATGTTCATATGGTGCCTAGCTTTCATTTCTTCTAATTTTATTGTAATGCCTTCTGCTTACTGTTTTTCATACATATTTCATCCTCCTATCGTACGTCTAAATATGCAATGATGTCTTTTTTTGTATATATTCCATCCTCCTATCATGCGCTTGCCTTACATCAAAGTAGTGTTCGTCTGTATCATGCATCAACCAGTTATGCAGAGCTAATTTTATTCATCTTCTTTTGGTTTTGACTTCATAAGGCAATATCAGAAAATAGGAAGGAAAAGAGTAAGTTAGGGGATGTTGGTGGTCCTCTGGACCGATGCAAACAGAGAATCTCTAGATTTGCCACTACTACTGCTAATGAAGTTGAAGTCCCAAGTCTACATGATGAGTTCATCTCCCGTACTCCACCATCGCAAGTGCTTGCTCTAAGTTGATAGTGTGATAATTGGTCTCATGTTGCATATGTTGTCTAGCCTGTATTTCTTCTATTTTGATTAAATTGCACCTGCTGAGTTTATACGTTATACATGTGCATATGACATGCCTTTCTGTGTGTAGAATACACTGCATCTATCAATCATACCATGTTCTTACATCAAAGTAATGTTCTTGTGTATCCCGCATCAGTCACTCATGATTGGATGCTTTTAACATGGCAGCTTGATAGTGGTTGCATCTTGCATTGATTTCTACGTTGTACTGCTTCTAATTTTTCGAAATGCCACTTATGACAAGACACTTTTAACTAGGCAGAGTGATATTGGTTGCATCTTTCATATGGTATCTAGCTTGCATTACTTCTATTTTCTTGAAAATCCTTCTGCTTAGTTTACACATCATAGCTGTGAATATGTCACGCCGTCCTGTTTTTCTTCCATATTCCATCCTCATACGGTTGTCTTACAACAAAGTATTGCTTGTCTGTATCATGCATCAATGAGTTCTGAAGAGCGATTTTATTCTTTTTTGTTGTGGGTACGGCTTGACATGGCAAAGTCAAAAAAAAGCAAGGAAAAGAATATAGTAGGGAATGGTGTTACTCGTCGGGTGAAACGGAAAAGGATCTGCCCTCGAGATTCTGCTGGTACTTATAGTGCAGTAGAAGGTCCAAGTCCACCGGCTAAATCTACAAACACAGTATCACCTGCTCCACCAGCTGCAGCATCCACTTCAACTGTACCAGCGTCTCAACGAGTTACTCATTCGTTTGCTCCGGAACTAGCCAGTTCCCAAGCTGCCTTCACACCTAACACTACTTCCGAAGCACTGCTGATACAACAGGACTTGGCAAGATCAGATGAACCACATGGGCATCAACACCAAGATGGTACCTGACCGAGTCAAGTTGCAGTTGCATGCTCCTTTATATGTACTCTCACAGTTTGATGTGCACTAACACTTTCCACGTTCGTTGTTGAACTAGCACCACGGCACAGGCGGAAACAGACATCAGGGATAATGCTTGACAGATTAACAAAATCTAAAGGAGGAAGAATGGAGATCCATTTTGAGGCAGGTTTAAAAAGGCCACGTGATGCTATAGAGTTAGCCAAGTTAGTATCAGAGGCAGCCATTGCTGTTAGGTGTCATGCATGTATCCTCCCAACATGGATCCAGTACAGGAATGAGAAAGACAATACCCAGTTTAACACCTTCCTTGACCATTTATTCGTAAGTAATGTTATTCATCACAATTTGTAATATTGTCTTGCTCTGTGCCATACTTTCTAGCTTCCTCCTAATAAGACTCACATTCTTTTTTCAATAGATGAGGTTCAAGTTGGATCCAAAAGATGATGCAACTAAACAAGCATGCACTCATGTTTTTCAGTCTGCTCTACGACAGTATCGGTACCACCTTAGAAAATCTCACTTTGAAGGCAAGGCTAACAATGAAATCGCCCAAACATCTCCAGTGGAGTATATTACAGATGAAGACTGGACAGCCCTTGTTAAACACCGGTCTGATCTAAAGTATCAGGTAGGGTATATGTATTTGATCAGACCACATATTGAACTTGTATTTATGTATGTGCCTTACAAGTGTACCTTCTTCTAGGCTAACTGTTTGAAGAACAAGACCAACCGTTCTAAAGTGAAATTCCAACAGACAACAGGATCTTGTAGCTATATTGCACACTGCGAGGCTCTTGTAATAGTTGCTAGTTCCTTCTTTTTTCTGTGCCATATTATCGTATCTATATTGACTTGTTCCAAATACATAGGAAAACCCGTTGAGGGAATCCTGGATTAGGGGGTCCTCGGACAGCCGGACTATATGCTTTGGCTGGACTGTTGGACTATGAAGATACAAGATTGAAGACTTCGTCCCGTGTCCGGATGTGACTCTCCTTTGCGTGGAAGGCAAGCTTGGCAATTCAGATATGTAGATCTCCTCCCTTGTAACCGACTCTGTGTAACCCTAGCCCCCTCTGGTGTCTATATAAACCAGAGGGTATAGTCCGTAGGACAACAACAAATCATAATCATATGCTAGCTTCTAGGGTTAAGCCTCTACGATCTCATGGTGGATCAACTCTTGTAATACTCATATCATCAAGATCAATCAAGCAGGAAGTAGGGTATTACCTCCATCGAGAGGGCCCGAACCTGGGTAAACATTGTGTCCCCCGCCTCCTGTTACCATCCGCCTTAGACGCATAGTTCGGGACCCCCTACCCGAGATCCGCCGGTTTCGACACCGACACCCGTGCGGACCAAAAAGAACCTGAACCGAATGTAGTGCAAATCTTCAAGGATTGCCACACCAGCAAGATGAAGGGCATGAGCACACCAGTTCAAGCCGCTGTTGTAAGTCCTTACTCCTCCTGCCTTTGAACTGATTGGTACTGTGATGTGTTCATTTAACTGCTTGGTTTGCAGCCAATGTCAGTTACTCTGTTCACTTTTATACACAGTCGTCTTAACGTATCATTTCACCTTACATGGTTTAAAAGAGAGAAGGATATTCTTTTGGTCTTGATCTGTAATCTAGTTGTGATGTTCACGTGCGCACATAATGATACAATAGCCTGTTTATTTTATATCTGTTTGCCCATGATATGAATGATGTCATACTATGTTCATCCTACTTTAAACCATGTCTCTTTATCCTTAGATGTCAATGAATGTGAGGAAATAGACAATATAGTTGGAATGCTACATGGACATATGTTCCGAAAGTGATTTTATTATGTAGTTGGCACTACAATACATGCTAATGTATTACAGTAGTTCACCAAAATAAGTTATGTATAAACGTGAAACCTACTTTGCTTGTTTTTTCTCATTAGTAACTTATCTGGTACACTAATCTACAAGTTCAAACTTTCAGCAAGCTATGGAACAAATGATTGAACAGCCACAACCACCAGAAGGTGACAATGCTACCACAGGCACAATGTCACCTCTTGCTGCAGTGTGTCAGTATCTCTCCACTAACAGTGCAAAAAGCACCTTCCTGCGTAATTCTGGGTTGGTTGTCAAGGTAACCTCGTCCAAATCGCCTACTGAACAAAATCTTCCACTAGACAGAGTGATATATCTGTGCTCTAGACACAAGTCCAATCCCTAATGGATGTTGTTTCGGAAACAAGAATAGTGGTTGACAAATGTCATGAAGATATGAATGGTTTTGAAACCAGACTATCAGACATTTGCTTCATTGTTCAAGAGCAATGGCGGAAAAAAGGGGAAGATTGTGCTACTCCATCAGATTCTACAGCCTGAAACATTAGCACTCAGGTCAAAGGATCTATGCTTCCATACATCTGATGGTGCTTTTATCTGCAAGGACTGTAAACTTTATGCCAACATGCCTTTTGTTGTATAGTTGGAATTTATTTTGCTGTGATACAGCATTTATGATGCTGCCAAAGGTTGCAGTAATTACGATCCTATTTTTGTATAGTGTAGGATTATCTTAGTAATGGATTCGGCCGAAAGCTCCGTAGGAGCCCAACATGCCAACATTCGTTGGGCCCATTCCAATTGGGCTAAAAAAGATTCTGGGCCGAAATTTGCATGTAGCTCACTAAAAATATCTTGGCCTAAATCAGCAAAAGCTTTCATATTTTTCTGGTAGGCCTGTGCCCACAGTGGGCCTTTAACAGGCCAAAACATAATTTGGGCCCTCAGTAATAATAGGCCGTTTACAGGTGTAAATATCTTGAGCCCATAAAAAACATGGGCCTTTAATAGGCCGAAAGTAAGATTGGGCCCTGATTGTGCCAAATAACCCACTCGTCTTAGCAGGCCGAAATGGTGGCCCATTTACAATGCGGATCGTCCACATGCCGAAATTCAGACAGGTCGTAAATGCGCCGACCTACTACACGGGCCTTTAACAGGCCGGAAGTTTGATCGGGCTTAATTAGTGTCATTTTTATATGGGCCGTTAGTAGGCCCGATGTGACGTTGGGCCCCATATGTCCCATGGATTTCGTCCAATGTTAACAGGCCGAAAGTCACAACAGGCTGAAAGTGGCCCAAATCTATAGTGGGCCTCTAACAGGCTGGATGTTAGACATGGCCGAATATGACCCATATCCTTCATGGTCGTTTATGGGCCGAAAGTTTCAGTGGCGTATAAATGGGCCCAAATGAAGGAGGACCTTTAACAAGCCGGAAACACACCGGGCCGTAATTCGGCCCAAATACTTAGCAAACTGTTAACGAGCCAGAATTGACCATGGGCCACGATGATGACAAGTTTAGGACGGGCCGTTGACGGGCCGATTTGACACTAGCCGTATGGGCCTTAACTAAGAACGTTGGGCCTTTAGCTGGGCCGGCCCATTATGGTCTGCAAAATCTTGTGGGCCTTTAGCTGGGCCGGCCCATTATGGTCCGCTAAATCTTGTGGGCCTTTAGTTGGGCCGGCCCATTTAATCTTTATGGGCCACTTTTGGGTCGTTCCACGTGTCAACATATCATAGGCGCATCTCGCCCATTGGATGAGTGACACCTGTGCCAACGCGGAGCTGACACGTGGTTCCGTCAGCCAATGAGAATTTTACACGTGGAAAATCGGCATTGGTCGTGGCTGTTAGCGGGTTATCGGATCCAAAACCGGACCCGATAGCTTAACGGCGACCCATTACGGTGGATGCCATGTGTCGGTCACCCTTGACGAAAGCACTTCTATGACGCACGATTTATCATCATGGAAGTGGACACTTCCATGATGATAATTTTGGTATTGTCATGGAACACTTCTACGACAGCACAGGTATGACTATCTTGATTCTGTCATAAAATCGTCATGGATGTACATGCATGACAGAAAATGTGACCTACTGTGACAAACACGTATCATCACGAAAGCGTATTTTTTTTGTAGTGATCGTACGCGGCTGAACCGGCGCTCCGGCCACGGGCGCCTCAACCGCCCGGTTCACCACCGGCGGGTCACTGGTCCCTGCCCCAGGTGTGTAGAATAGGTTTCTCGCATCATAAACCGGGAAGACGACTCTGGTGCCTCCTCCTCATGATCTCGTTTGAAGCGTTTTGTTCCATGTTGAGCTGGAAAGAATCCGCCTGAATTCGTTGTGCTTGGCTGTCCAAAGCAGCTCGCTCTGTAGCCATCCTAGCGTTATCAGCCACCAGCTCCTCCTTGGCTTGAGCTATCTCATCTCGTAGCTTTGCCACATCAACCTTATGTTGTTCCCGAGTGTCCGGGGTTACCTCCACCCCCATCATAGTTGCCAAAGCCTCCACCAACTCCATAAGAACTTGAGCCGGCGGGCGCGCAGAGCCGCTAGCACCAGCCGTTGCCGCAGCTGTTGAATCGGAGGTCATAGCTACAGCGATTGTTGAGCCAAGCACTGGTTGTATACCAGCCATGAAGATTGCCACCCTGTTCGGTGGCTTATAGGGGTCCGGAATACTATCGCCATCGGAACAGCCCCCAAGCCGGCCGTCTTGCAGTTGATACATTGAGTTGGTCTCACCGGTTGACGACTCACCATCAGAGTAGATGGTCGTCTCACCGCCAGACACAGATCCTTCCTCAATTTCCACCCCATGGATAAAACCAACAAAGGCGTGCTTCATGGTCGGTTGAACCCGGGCGGGTCGTGCACGTTGAGCCATCTCGACGATGTCGGTGCACGTGTCCGACTCAGGGCCCGGTTCGCCGATCTTGCCGATGAAGACGTCGATTCCGCCGAAGGGGACCCGGTACCCGTACTCAATTGAGCCGGCCTGGGGGGCCCAGCCTGCATCATCGATTTAGAGCTTGCCGCGATGACTCTTGGTCATCCGGCCCACAGTGTATCCCTTGATCCCTTTGAAGGTGCCCTTCAAGAACTCCAAACCACCATGCGCTGGCCCCACGGTGGCGCCAACTGTCGTGGACTTGACACGGCAGATGTCCTAGTGGAAGGACTTAGTCGTGGAGCCATCACAACTAGGTTAGCATAAAGGGGTTAAACGGGACAATGGACATAGAGAGTTTATACTGGTTCGGCCCCTTGCGGTGAAGGTAAAGGCCTACTCCAGTTTGGGATTGTGTTGCTTGTGTTTCGATTACCAGGGAGCAAATACGCTTGACCTAGTTCTCGATCTCTTGTTTCTTGCCTCTAACTCGTCGCCGGTTCGTCCCTTGATATACACAGGTTGATGCCCGGTGGCTTACAGAGTCCCGGCCGGCTCATACACAACGTGTCCGGCTCGGTGACTAACTAAACTTGCCTTACAATACAATTCATTCATATGGCGGTTCATCCTCTTGGGCCTTAAGTCGCCTCTGGGTCTTGGGTCGTCAATGGGCTTTCTATGACCCGCCATCTTCATTGATAAGTCACCAGTGGTATAACCCGGCCCCTCCTTGGCGGTTCATACCCAGTAGTTATATCCCCAACAGCGCCTCAAGTAGGCAAACGGACGTGAGATAAATTTGTAGTAAATTGATAGATCGAACACCAAATAAAATAAATAAGAATAAATTGCAGCAAGGTATTTTTGTATTTTTGGTTTAATAGATCTGAAAATAAATGCAAGGAAAAAAGTAGATCGCAAAGGAAAATATATGAGAAAGATACCCGGGGGCCGTAGGTTTCACTAGTGGCTTCTCTCGAGAAAAATAGCAAACGGTGGGTGAACAAATTACTGTTAGGCAATTGATAGAACTTCAAATACTCATGACGATATCCATGCAATGATCATTATATAGGCATCACGTCCAAGATTACTAGACCGACTCCTGCCTGCATCTACTACTATTACTCCACACATCGACCGCTATCCAGCATGCATCTAGTGTATTAAGTTCATGGAGAAACAGAGTAATGCAATAAGAACGATGACATGATGTAGACAAGATCTATCTATGTAGAGATAGACCCCATCATTTTATCCTTAGTAGCAATGATACATACGTGTCGGTTCCCTTTCTGTCACTGGGATCAAGCACCGTAAGATCGAACCCACTACAAAGCACCTCTTCCCATTGCAAGATAAATAGATCAAGTTGGCCAACAAAAAACCAAATATCGGAGAAGAAATATGAGGCTATAAGAGATCATGCATAAAAGAGATTAAAGAAACTCAAATACTTTCATGGATATAAAAAGATAGATCTGGTCATAAACTCAAAGTTCATCGATCCCAACAAACACGCTGCAAAAGAGTTACATCATATGGATCTCCAACAGACCATTGTATTGAGAATTCAGCGAGAGAGAGATGAAGCCATCTAGCTACTAACTACGGACCCAAAGGTCTACAAAGAACTACTCATGCATCATCGAAGAGGCACCAATGGAGGTGGTGAACCCCATCCGAGATGGTGTCTAGATTGGATCTGGTGGTTCTGGACTCTGCGGCGGCTGTATGAATATTTCATCGATGCCTTTAGGGTTCTGGAAATATTGGGGTATTTATAGAGCAAAGAGGCGGCCCGGGGGGCATCCGAGGTGGGCACAACCCACCAGGCGCGCCTGGGCCTCCTGGCGCGCCCTGGTGGGTTGTGCCTCCCTTGAGGCAGCCCCGAGGCGCAGCTAGGGCCCATTACGTTCCTTCTGGTCCAAAAAAATCTCCCTAAAGTTTCGTTGCGTTTGGACTCCGTCTGATATTGATTTCCCGCGATGTAAAAAACATGCAGAAAACAGCAACTTGCACTTGGCACTATGTCAATAGGTTAGTACCAAAAAATGATATAAAATGACTATAAAATGGTTATAAAACATCCAAGATTGATAATATAACATCATGCAACAAGCAAAAAATTATAGATACGCTGGAGACTTATCACCTGGCTGCGCCTGGGGGGTGCTCCGAGGAGAGCACAACCCACCAGGGCGCCAGGAGGCCCAGGCGCGCCCTGGTGGGTTGTGCCCACCTCGGGTGCCCCCCGGACCGCCTCTTTAATCTATAAATACCCCAATATTCCAGAAACCCTAAAGGCATCGACGAAATATTCATCCAGCCGCCGCAGAGTCCAGAACCACCAGATCCAATCTAGACACCATCTCGGATGGGGTTCACCACCTCCATTGGTGCCTCTCCGATGATGCGTGAGTAGTTCTTTGTAGACCTCCGGGTCCGTAGTTAGTAGCTAGATGGCTTTCTCTCTCTCACTGAATTCTCAATACAATGGTCACTTGGATATCCATATAATGTAACTCTTGTGCGGTGTGTTTGTTGGGATCGATGAACTTTGAGTTTATGATCAGATCTATTTTTTTTTATCCATGAAAGTATTTGAGTTTCTTTGATATCTTTTATGCATGATCTCTTATAGACCCGTATTTCTTCTCCGATATTTGGGTTTTGTTTGGCCAACTTGATCTATTTATCTTGCAATGGGAAGAGGTGCTTTGTAGTGGGTTCGATCTTACGGTGCTTGATCCCAGTGACGGAAAGGGAACCGACACGTATGTATCGTTGCTACTAAGGATAAAACGATGGGGTCTATCTCTACATAGATAGATCTTGTCTACATCATGTCATCATTCTCATTGCATTACTTCGTTTTTCCATCAACTTAATACACTAGATGCATGCTAGATAGCGGTCGATGTGTGGAGTAATAGTAGTAGATGCGGGCAGGAGTCGGTCTACTAATCTTGGACGTGATGCCTATATAATGATCATTGCCTGGATATCTTCATGAGTATTTGAAGTTCTATCAATTGCCCAACTGTAATTTGTTCACCCACCATTTGCTATTTTTCTCGAGAGAAGCCACAAGTGAAACCTACGGCCCCCGGGTCTCTTTCTCATATATTTGCTTTTGCGATCTACTTTTCTTTTGCATTTATTTTCAGATCTATTAAACCAAAAATACAAAAATACCTTGCTGCAATTTATTCTTATTTATTTTAATTGGCATTCGATCTATCAATCTACTACAATTTTATCTCACGTTCCTTTGCCTACTTGAGGCGCCGCACCCCGAAAGGGATTGACAACCCCTTTAACACGTCGGGCTGTGAGGATTTGTTATCTGTGTGCAGGGGCTGTTTATGTTGTGTTGCTTGGTTCTCCTACTGGTTCGATACCTTGGTTTTATATCTGAGGGAAATACCGCCGATGTGCTACATCATCCCTTCCTCTTTGGGGAAAAACCAACATAGCTTCAAGCGACATCATGTACCCAATTGTTTCCTTAGGGCATCCTATGAAGATGCACTTCTCCGATTTGGGTTCGAGCTTATTAAGCTGAAGCCTTTTGACATAAGTGTCGCAAACCCAAACTTTAAGAAACGACAGCTTAGGTTTCTTGCCAAACCATAGTTCATATGGTGTCGTCTCAACGGATTTAGATAGCGCCCTATTTAACGTGAATGCAACTGTCTCTAATCCATAACCCCAAAACGGTAGTGGTAAATCAGTAAGAGACATCATAGATCATACCATATCTAATAAAGTACGGTTATGATGTTCGGACACACCATTATGCTGTGGTGTTCCAGGTGGCGTGAGTTGTGAAACTATTCCACATTAAATGAAGGCCAAACTCGTAACTCAAATATTCACCTCTGCGATCAGACTGTAGAAACTTTATTTTGTTTGTTACGATGATTCTCCACTTCACTCTGAAATTCCTTGAACTTTTCAAATGTTTCAAACTTGTGTTTCATTAAGTAGATATACTCATATCTGCTCAAATCTTTTGTGAAGGTCAGAAAATAACAATACCAGCCGCGTGCCTCAACACTCATCGGACCGCATACATTGGTATGTATTATTTTTAATAAGTCGTTGGCTTGCTCCATTGTTCCGGAGAACAGAGTTTTAGTCATCTTGCCCATGAGGCATGGTTCGCAAGTATCAAATGATTCATAATCAAGTGATTCCAAAAATCCATCTGTATGGAGTTTCTTCATGCGCTTTACACCAATATGACATAAACGACAGTGCCACAAATGTGTTGCACTATCATTATCAACTTTGCATATTTTGGCATCAATATTATGAATATGTGTATCACTACAATCGAGATTCAATAAACCATTTACATTGGGTGTATGACCATAGAAGGTTTTATTCATGTAAACAGAACAATAATTATTCTATGACTTAAATGAATAATCGTATCGCAATAAACATGATCCAATCATATTCATGCTCAACGCAAACACCAAATAACATTTACTTAGGTCCAACACTAATCCTGAAGGTAGAGGGAGTGTGCGATGGTGATCTTATCAACCTTGAAATCACTTCCAACACACATCGTCACTTCGCTCTTAACTAGTCTCTGTTCATTTTGCAACTCCTGTTTCGAGTTACTAATCTTAGAAACTGAACCGATATCAAATACCTTGGGGTTACTATGAACACTAGTAAAGTACACATCAATAACATGTATATCAAATATACCTTTGTTTACTTTGCCATCCTTCTTATCTGCCAAGTATTTGGGGTAGTTCCGCCTCAAGTGACCATTCCCTTTGAAGTAGAAGCACTCAGTTTCAGGCTTAGGTCTAGCTTTGGGCTTCTTCACGGGAGTGGCAACTTGCTTGTCATTCTTCTTGAAGTTCCATTTCTTTTCCTTTGCCCTTTTTCTTGAAACTTGTTAACCATCAACACTTGATGCTCTTTCTTGATTTGTACCTTCGCCAATGTCAGCATCGCGAAGAGCTCGGGAATCTTTTCCGTTATCCCTTGCACATTATAGTTCATCACGAAGTTCTAGTAGCTTGGTGATAGTGAATAGAGAACTCTGTCAATCACTATCTTATCTGGAAGATTTACTCCCACTTGATTCAAGCGATTGTAGTGCCCAAACATTCTAAGCACATGCTCACTAGTTGAGATATTCTCCTCCATCTTGTAGGCAAAGTACTTGTCAGAGGTCTCATACCTCTTGACACAGGCATGAGTCTGAAATACCAATTTCAGCTCTTGGAACATCTCATATGCTCCGTGGCGTTCAAAACATTTTTGAAGTCCCGGTTCTAAGTCGTAAATCATGGCGCACTAAACTATTAAGTAGTGATCATATCGAGCTGGCCAAATGTTCATAACGTCTGCATCTGCTCCTTCAATAGGCCTGTCACCCAGCGGTGCATCAAGGACATAATTCTTCTATGCAGCAATGAGGATAATCCTCAGATCACGGACCCAGTCCGCATCATTGCTACTATCATCTTTCATCTTAGTTTTCTCTAGGAACATATCAAAAAATAGGGGAGCTAGAACGCGAGCTATTGATCTACAACATAATTTGCTAATACTATCAGGACTAAGTTCATGATAAATTAAAGTTCAATTAGTCAAATTACTTAAGAACTCCCACTTAAATAGACATCCCTCAAGTCATCTAAGTGATACGTGATCCAAATCAACTAACCCATGTCCGATCATCACATGAGATGGGGTAGTCATCACACTACAAGAAAAATACACTTCCGTGATGATACGTGTTTGTCACAGTAGGTCAAGTTTTCCGTCATGCATGTACATCCATGACAAATGTATGACAGAATCAAGATAGTCATACCTGTGCTGTCGTGGAAGTGTTCCATGACATTACGAAAATTATCATCACGGAAGTGTCCACTTCCATGACGATAAATCGCGCGTCACAGAAGTGCTTTCGTCAAGGGTGACCGACACATGGCATCCACCATAACGGAACGCCGTTAAGCTATCGGGTCCGATTTTGGATCCGGTAGCCCGTTAACAGCCCCGATCAATGGGGATTTTCCACGTGTAAAATCATCATTGGCTGGAGGAAACACGTGTCGGCTCATCGTTGGGACAGATGTCATCCACTCATTGGACCCAAAGCACCTATGATACGCCGACACGTGGCACGGCCCAACAGAAGCCCATTCCTGTGAAAAGGCCGGCCCGTTTGACTTGGTCAAAAGGTGGCGGGCCGGCCCACGACAAGCTTGTTAACGGCCTGTTCGCATATAGCCCATTTACAGCCCGCTATCCAGGGCCCGTTTAGGGCCTATCCGAATTAGGCCCGGTAGCGTCATCTGGGCCGTCCAATATAATTCCAGCCTGTTTTAACTTCCGGCCCATGTATGGCCCATGACGTCTTTCGGCCCATATGAGGCCCTTAGTAACCCTCGGCCCCTTAATGGCCCGTGGTAAAACTGGCCTGTAATAAACAGTGTATCACTTTATACCCATTAACGGCCCATTATTCCGTTGGGCCGTTTCCAGCCCATGATATCTTTCGGCCTTCTCAGGGCCCATTTATTCTTGGGCTCATTTCCAGCATTCGGTTACTTACGGCCCGTTACTGTCATTTTCTGCTTGTGGGCCAAATTCAGCTCGTGGTTACAGTCGGCCCGTTTGTGGCCCATTAATACGTTGGGCCGTTTTCATGTCGAAAGAAACCCGTTGGGCTGTTTTCATAGAATTATCAAATACGGCCAATAAACGGCCCGTTATTGTCCATGAATAGTACGGCCCATGATTGGCGAAATGACGATACGCCCCGTAGAAGGCCCATGGATCCTACGTCCCGTAAAAGGCACATGGATCGTACGGCCCGTAGAAGGCCCATGGATCCTACGGCCCGTATAGAAGGCCAATGGATCCTACGGCCCGTAGAAGGTCCATGGATCATACGGCACGTAGGAGGCCCATGGTTACAACAGTCCGTGTGTTGCCATGATTATTTTGGGCTAGTTTCCAAAAATAGGTTATTGTGGCCACTAGAAAAACACAGAAAAAGAACTGAAGTGACTACAAGCAAACAACTAAACAAGACAATAAGGAAATAAATAAGCAAGCAATTAACGCTAGCCTATTACCGATATTACACATATTACATCCACTGGGCATCAAAGTTCGCCACCAGTGCAAATATAGGGAACAAAGCAACATATTACATACAATGGCCGTCAAAATTGGCCACCAGTGCAAATAAACACGACAGGAAAACAAGAACATAACTGAAACAACTTCATAAGAGCTCAAGAAACGTGGTATCCACCATGCTGGCAATAAGCTTAGCAACGGTGCATACTCAGGGAGAACACTTTTATCTTGAAATTTTAGTGAGAGATCATCTTATAATGCTACCGTCAATCAAAGCAAGATAAGATGCATAAAAGATAAACATCACATGCAATCATTATAAGTGATATGATATGGCCATCATTATCTTGTGCTTGTGATCTCCATCTCCGAAGCACCGTCATGATCACCATCGTCACCGGCACGACACCTTGATCTCCATCGTAGCATCGTTGTCGTCTCGCCAACTATTGCTTTTACGACTATTGCTACCGCTTAGTGATAAAGTAAAACAATTACATGGCGATTGCATTGCATACAATAAAGCGACAACCATATGGCTCCTGCCAGTTGCCGATAACTCGGTTACAACACATGATCATCTCATACAATAAAATATAGCATCATGTCTTGACCATATCACATCACAACATGCCCTGCAAAAACAAGTTAGACGTCCTCTACTTTGTTGTTGCAAGTTTTACGTGGCTGCTACGGGCTTGCAAGAACCGTTCTTACCTACGCATCAAAACCACAACGATAGTTTGTCAAGTTGGTGTTGTTTTAACCTTCGCAAGGACCGGGCGTAGCCACACTCGGTTCAACTAAAGTGAGAGAGACAGACACCCGCCAGTCACCTTTAAGCAACGAGTGCTCGCAACGGTGAAACCAGTCTCGCGTAAGCGTACGCGTAATGTCGGTCCGGGCCGCTTCATCTCACAATACCGCTGAACCAAAGTATGACATGCTGGTAAGAAGTATGACTTATATCGCCCACAACTCACTTGTGTTCTACTCGTGCATAACATCAACGCATAAAACAAGGCTCTGACACCACTGTTGGGGAACGTAGTAATTTCAAAAAAATTCCTACGCACACGCAAGATCATGGTGATGCATAGCAACGAGAGGGGAGAGTGTTGTCCATGTACCCTCATAGACCGTAAGAGGAAGCGTTAACACAACGCGGTTGATGTAGTCGTACGTCTTCACGATCTGACCGATCAAGTACCGAACGCACGGCACCTCCGAGTTCAGCACACATTCAGCTCGATGACGTCCCTCGAACTCCGATCCAGCCGAGTGTTGAGGGAGAGTTTCGTCGGCACGATGGCGTGGTGACGATGATGATGTTCTACCGATGCAGGGCTTCGCCTAAGCACCGCTACGATATTATCGAGGTGTAATATGGTGGAGGGGGGCACCGCACACGGCTAAAAGAGCGCTGATCAATTGTGTGTCTAGAGGTGCCCCCCTGCCCCCGTATATAAAGGAGCAAGGGGGAGGCTGTCGGCCAAGGAGGAGAGGCGCGCCAAGAGGAGTCCTACTCCTACCGGAAGTAGGACTCCCCCCTTTTCCATGTTGGACTAGGAGAGAGAGGGGGAAAAGGTGGAGGGGAGGAAGGAAGGGGGGCGCCGCCCCCCTCTCCTTGTCCTATTCGGACTGGGGGGAGGGGCGCGCGGCCCTGCCCTGGCCTCCTCTCCTCTCTTCCACCTAGGCCCACTAAGGCCCATTAAGTTACCGGGGGGTTCCGGTAACCTCCCGGTACTCCGGAAAATCCCGATTTCACCCGGAACACTTCCGATGTCCAAACATAGGCTTCCAATATATCAATCTTTATGTCTCGACCATTTCGAGACTCCTCGTCATGTCCGTGATCACATCTGGGACTCCGAACAACCTTTGGTACATCAAAACATATAAACTCATAATATAACTGTCATCGTAACGTTAAGCGTGCGGACCCTACGGGTTCGAGAACTATGTAGACATGACCGAGACACCTCTCCGGTCAATAACCAATAGCAGAACCTGGATTCTCATATTGGCTCCAACATATTCTACGAAGATCTTTATCGGTCAGACCGCATAACAACATACTTTGTTCCCTTTGTCATCGGTATGTTACTTGCCCGAGATTCGATCGTCGGTATCTCGATACCTAGTTCAATCTCGTTACCGGCAAGTCTCTTTACTCGTTCTGTAATACATCATCCCGCAACTAATTCATTAGTCACAATGCTTGCAAGGCTTATAGTGATGTGTATTACGGAGTGGGCCCAGAGATACCTCTCCGACAATCGGAGTGACAAATCCTAATCTCGAAATACGCCAACCCAACAAGTACCTTTGGAGACACCTGTAGAGCACCTTTATAATCACCCAGTTACGTTGTGACTTTTGGTAGCACACAAAGTGTTCCTCCGGTAAACGGGAGTTGCATAATCTCATAGTCATAGGAACATGTATAAGTCATGAAGAAAGCAATAGCAACGTACTAAACGATCGAGTGCTAAGCTAACGGAATGGGTCAAGTCAATCACATCATTCTCCTAATGATGTGATACCGTTAATCAAATGACAACTCATGTCTATGGCTAGGAAACATAACCATCTTTGATCAACGAGCTAGTCAAGTAGAGGCATACTAGTGACACTCTTTTTTTCTATGTATTCACACATGTATTATGTTTCTGGTTAATACAATTCTAGCATGAATAATAAATATTTATCATGATATCAGGAAATAAATAATAACTTTATTATTGCCTCTAGGGCATATTTCCTTCAGTCTCCCACTTGCACTAGAGTCAATAATCTAGATTACACAGTAATGAATCTTACACCCATGGAGTCTTGGTGCTGATCATGTTTTGCTCGTGGAAGAGGCTTAGTCAACGGGTCTGCAACATTCAGATCCGTGTGTATCTTGCAAATTTCTATGTCTCCCACCTGGACTAAATCCCGGATGGAATTGAAGCGTCTTTTGATGTGCTTGGTTCTCTTGTGAAATCTGGATTCCTTTGCTAAGGCAATTGCACCAGTATTGTCACAAAAGATTTTCATTGGTCCCGATGCACTAGGTATGACACCTAGATCGGATATGAACTCCTTTTTCCAGACTCCTTCATTTGCTGCTTCTAACGCAGCTATGTACTCCGCTTCACACGTAGATCCCGCCACGACACTTTGCTTAGAACTGCACCAACTGATAGCTCCATCGTTCAATGTAAACACGTATCCGGTTTGCGATTTAGAATCGTCCGGATCAGTGTCAAAGCTTGCATCAACGTAACCATTTACGATGAGCTCTTTGTCACCTCCATAAACGAGAAACATATCCTTAGTCCTTTTCAGGTATTTCAGGATGTTCTTGACCGCTGTCGAGTGATCCACTCCTGGATTACTTTGGTACCTCCCTGCTAAACTTATAGCAAGGCACACATCAGGTCTGTTACACAGCATTGCATACATGATAGAGCCTATGGCTGAAGCATAGGGAACATCTTTCATCTTCTCTCTATCTTCTGCAGTGGTCGGGCATTGAGTCTTACTCAATCTCACACCTTGTAGTATAGGCAAGAACCCTTTCTTTGCTTGATCCATTTTGAACTTCTTCAAAACTTTGTCAAGGTATGTGCTTTGTGAAAGTCCAATTAAGCGTCTTGATCTATCTCTATAGATCTTGATGCCTAATATATATGCAGCTTCACCGAGGTCTTTCATTGAAAAACTCTTATTCAAGTATCCCTTTATGCTACCCAGAAATTCTATATCATTTCCAATTAGGAATATGTCATCCACATATAATATCAGAAATGCTACTGAGCTCCCACTCACTTTCTTGTAAATACAGGCTTCTCCAAAAGTCTGTATAAAACCAAATGCTTTGATTACACTATCAAAGCGTTTATTCCAACTCCGAGAGGCTTGCACCAGTCCGTAAATGGATCGCTGGAGCTTGCACACTTTGTTAGCTCCCTTTGGATCGACAAAACCTTCCGGTTGCCTCATATACAACTCTTCTTCCAGAAATCCATTCAGGAATGCAGTTTTGACATCCATTTGCCAAATTTCATAATCATAAAATGAAGCAATTGCTAACATAATTGGACAGACTTAAGCATCACTACGGGTGAGAAGGTCTCATCGTAGTCAATCCCTTGAACTTGTCGAAAACCTTTCGCAACAAGTCGAGCTTTATAGACAATAACATATCCGTCAGCGTCAGTCTTCTTCTTGAAGATCCATTTATTTTCAATGGCTTGCCGATCACCGGGCAAGTCAACCAAAGTCCATACTTTGTTCTCATACATGGATCCCATCTCGGATTTCATGGCCTCAAGCCATTTTGCGGAATCTGGGCTCACCATTGCTTCTTCATAGTTCGTAGGTTCGTCATGGTCTAATAACATAACCTCCAGAACAGGATTACCGTACCACTCTGGTGCGGATCTTAGTCTGGTTGACCTACGAGGTTCAGTAATAACTTGATCTGAAGTTTAATGATCATTATCATTAACTTCCTCACTAATTGGTGTAGGTTTCGCAGAAACTGGTTTCTGTGATGATCTACTTTCCAATAAGGGAGCAGGTATAGTTACCTCATCAAGTTCTACTTTCCTCCCACTCACTTCTTTCGAGAGAAACTCCTTCTCTAGAAAGTATCCATTCTTAGCAACGAATGTCTTTCCTTCGGATCTGTGATAGAAGGTGTACCCAACAGTCTCCTTTGGGTATCCTATGAAGACACATTTCTCCGATTTAGGTTCGAGCTTATCAGGTTGAAGTTTCTTCACATAAGCATCGCAACCCCAAATTTTAAGAAATGACAACTTTGGTTTCTTGACAAACCATAGTTCATAAGGCGTCGTCTCAACGGATTTCGATGGTGCCCTATTTAGAGTGAATGCAGCCATCTCTAAAGCATAACCATAAAACGATAGCGGTAAATCAGTAAGAGACATCATAGATCGCACCATATCCAGTAAAGTACGATTACGACGTTCGGACACACCATTACGCTGTGGTGTTCCGGGTGGTGTGAGTTGCCAAACTATTCCACATTGTTTCAAATGTAGGCCAAACTCGTAACTCAAATATTCTCCTCCACGATCTGATCGTAGAAACTTTATTTTCTTGTTACGATGATTTTCAACTTCGCTCTGAAATTCTTTGAACTTTTCAAATGTTTCAGACTTATGTTTCATTAAGTAGATATACCCATATCTTCTTAAATCATCTGTGAAGGTGAGAAAATAACGATATCCGCCACGAGCCTCAATATTCATCGGACCACATACATCTGTATGTATGATTTCCAACAAATCAGTTGCTCTCTCCATAGTTCCGGAGAACGGTGTTTTAGTCATCTTGCCCATAAGACACGGTTCGCAAGTACCAAGTGATTCATAATCAAGTGATTCCAAAAGTCCATCATTATGGAGTTTCTTCATGCGCTTTACACCGATATGACCTAAACGGCAGAGCCACAAATAAGTTGCACTATCATTATCAACTCTGCATCTTTTGGCTTCGACATTATGAATATGTGTGTCACTACTACCGAGATTCATTAAAAATAGACCACTCTTCAAGGGTGCATGACCATAAAAGATATTACTCATATAAATAGAACAACCATTATTCTCTGATTTAAATGAATAACCGTCTCGCATTAAACAAGATCCAGATATAATGTTCATGCTCAACGCTGGCACCAAATAACAATTATTTAGGTCTAATACTAATCCCGAAGGTAGATGTAGAGGTAGAGTGCCGACGGCGATCACATCGACTTTGGAACCGTTTCCCACGCGCATCGTCACCTCGTCCTTGGCCAGTGTTCTCTTAATCCGTAGTCCCGGTTTCGAGTTGCAAATATTAGCAACAGGACCAGTATCAAATACCCAGGTGCTACTGCGAGCTCTGATAAGGTACACATCAATAACATGTGTATCACATATACCTTTGTTCACCTTGCCATCCTTCTTATCCGCCAAATACTTGGGGCAGTTCCGCTTCCAGTGACCAGTCTGCTTGCAGTAGAAGCACTCAGTCTCAGGCTTAGGTCCAGACTTGGGTTTCTTCTCCTGAACAGAACTTGCTTGTTGTTCTTCTTGAAGTTCCCCTTCTTCTTCCCTTTGCCCTTTTTCTTGAAACTAGTGGTCTTATTGACCAGCAACACTTGATGCTCCTTTTTGATTTCTACCTCCGCTGCCTTTAGCTTTGCGAAGAGCTCGGGAATTGTCTTATTCATCCCTTGCATGTTATAGTTCATCACGAAGCTCTTGTAGCTTGGTGGCAGTGATTGAAGAATTCTGTCAATGACGCTATCATCCGGAAGATTAACTCCCAGTTGAATCAAGTGATTATTATACCCAGACATTTTGAGTATATGCTCACTGACAGAACTATTCTCTTCCATCTTGCAGCTGTAGAACTTATTGGAGACTTCATATCTCTCAATCCGGGCATTTGCTTGAAATATTAACTTCAACTCCTGGAACATCTCATATGCTCCATGACGTTCAAAACGTCGTTGAAGACCCGGTTCTAAGCCGTAAAGCATGGCACACTGAACTATTGAGTAGTCATCAGCTTTGCTCTGCCAGACGTTCATAACTTCTGGCGTTGCTCTTGCAGCAGGCCTGGCACCCAGCGGTGCTTCCAGGACGTAATTCTTCTGTGCAGCAATGAGGATAATCCTCAAATTACGGACCCAGTCCGTGTAATTGCTACCATCATCTTTCAACTTTGCTGTCTCAAGGAACGCATTAAAATTCAACGGAACAACAGCACGGGCCATCTATCTACAATTAACATAGACAAGCAAGATACTATCAGGTACTAAGTTCATGATAAATTTAAGTTCTATTAATCATATTACTTAAGAACTCCCACTTAGATAGACATCCCTCTAATCATCTAAGTGATTACGTGATCCAAATCAACTAAACCATAACCGATCATCACGTGAAATGGAGTAGTTTTCAATGGTGAACATCACTATGTTGATCATATCTACTATATGATTCACGCTCGACCTTTCGGTCTGAGTGTTCCGAGGCAATATCTGCATATGCTAGGCTCGTCAAGTTTAACCTGAGTATTCTGCGTGTGCAAGACTGGCTTGCACCCGTTGTAGATGGACGTAGAGCTTATCACACCCGATCATCACGTGGTGTCTGGGCACGACGAACTTTGGCAACGGTGCATACTCAGGGAGAACACTTTTATCTTGAAATTTTAGTGAGAGATCATCTTATAATGCTACCGTCAATCAAAGCAAGATAAGATGCATAAAAGATAAACATCACATGCAATCATTATAAGTGATATGATATGGCCATCATCATCTTGTGCTTGTGATCTCCATCTCCGAAGCACCGTCATGATCACCATCATCACCGGCGCGACACCTTGATCTCCATCGTAGCATCGTTGTCGTCTCGCCAACTATTGCTTTTACGACTATCGCTACCGCTTAGTGATAAAGTAAAACAATTACATGGCGATTGCATTGCATACAATAAAGCGACAACCATATGGCTCCTGCCAGTTGCCCATAACTCGGTTACAACACATGATCATCTCATACAATAAAATATAGCATCATGCCTTGACCATATCACATCACAACATGCCCTGCAAAAACAAGTTAGACGTCCTCTACTTTGTTGTTGCAAGTTTTACGTGGCTGCTACGGGCTTAGCAAGAACCGTTCTTACCTACGCATCAAAACCACAACGATAGTTTGTCAAGTTGGTGTTGTTTTAACCTTCGCAAGGACCGGGCGTAGCCACACTCAGTTCAACTAAAGTGAGAGAGACACACACCCGCCAGTCACCTTTAAGCAACGAGTGCTCGCAACGGTGAAACCAGTCTCGTGTAAGCGTACGCGTAATGTCGGTCCGGGCCGCTTCATCTCACAATACCGCTGAACCAAAGTATGACATGCTGGTAAGCAGTATGACTTATATCGCCCACAACTCACTTGTGTTCTACTCGTGCATAACATCAACGCATAAAACAAGGCTCTGATACCACTGTTGGGGAACATAGTAATTTCAAAAAAATTCCTACGCACACGCAAGATCATGGTGATGCGTAGCAACGAGAGGGGAGAGTGTTGTCCACGTACCCTCGTAGACCGTAAGCGGAAGCGTTAACACAACGCGGTTGATGTAGTCGTACGTCTTCATGATCTGACCGATCAAGTACCGAACGCACGGCACCTCCGAGTTCAGCACACATTCAGCTCGATGACGTCCCTCGAACTCCGATCCAGCCGAGTGTTGAGGGAGAGTTTCGTCAGCACGACGATGTGGTGACGATGATGATGTTATTCCGACGCAGGGCTTCGCCTAAGCACCGCTACGATATTATCGAGGTGTAATATGGTGGAGGGGGGCACCGCACACGGCTAAAAGCTCGTTGATCAATTGTGTGTCTAGAGGTGCCCCCCTACCCCCGTATATAAAGGAGCAAGGGGGAGGCCGCCAGCCAAGGAGGAGAGGCGCGCCAGGAGGAGTCCTACTCCTACCGGGAGTAGGACTCCCCCCCTTTTCCATGTTGGACTAGGAGAGAGAGGGGGAAAAGGTGGAGGGGAGGAAGGAAGGGGGGGCGCCGTTCCCCTCTCCTTGTCCTATTCGGACTGGGGGGAGGGGCGCGTGGCCCTGCCATGGCCTCCTCTCCTCTCTTCCACCTAGGCCCACTAAGGCCCATTAAGTTACGGGGGGTTCCGGTAACCTCCCGGTACTCCGGAAAAATCCCGATTTCACCCGGAACACTTCCGATGTCCAAACATAGGCTTCCAATATATCAATCTTTATGTCTCGACCATTTCGAGACTCCTCGTCATGTCCGTGATCACATCTGGGACTCCGAACAACCTTCGGTACATCAAAACATATAAACTCATAATGTAACTGTCATCATAACGTTAAGCGCGTGGACCCTACGGGTTCGAGAACTATGTAGACATGACCGAGACACCTCTCCGGTCAATAACCAATAGCGGAACCTGGATGCTCATATTGGTTCCCACATATTCTACGAAGATCTTTATCGCTCAGACCGCATAACAACATACGTTGTTCCCTTTGTCATCGGTATGTTACTTGCCCGAGATTCGATCGTCGGTATCTCGATACCTAGTTCAATCTCGTTACCGGCAAGTCTCTTTACTCGTTTCGTAATACATCATCCCGACACTAATTCATTAGTCACAATGCTTGCAAGGCTTATAGTGATGTGTATTACTGAGTGGGCCCAGAGATACCTCTCCAACAATCGGAGTGAAAAATCCTAATCTCGAAATGCGCCAACCCAACAAGTACCTTTGGAGACACCTGTAGAGCACCTTTATAATCACCCAGTTACGTTGTGACGTTTGGTAGCACACAAAGTGTTCCTCCGGTAAACGGGAGTTGCATAATCTCATAGTCATAGGAACATGTATAAGTCATGAAGAAAGCAATAGCAACATACTAAACGATCGAGTGCTAAGCTAACGGAATGGGTCAAGTCAATCACATCATTCTCCTAATGATGTGATCCCGTTAGTCAAATGACAACTCATGTCTATGGCTAGGAAACATAACCATCTTTGATCAACGAGCTAGTCAAGTACAGGCATACTAGTGACACTCTTTTTGTATATGTATTCACACATGTATTATGTTTCCGGTTAATACAATTCTAGCATGAATAATAAATATTTATCACGATATAAGGAAATAAATAATAACTTTATTATTGCCTCTAGGGCATATTTCCTTCAGTATCTACTACTTTCCCCCGTTTCCTCTTAGAACCAAGTCCTAGATTCATGCTACAGCTTTCCCACTTTCTTCCCTGTTTGAACCAACTCTTAGATTCGACTGTATGAACTAGCTTTACCTCTAATAATAGTAAAAGTCTAGGTAGCTTTGGAACAACCGATGGAAGTAGAAAAAGGTCCACACGCAGCCACGTGGGGAGCTGGGGCAGTAGAGCAAGGCAGGTTTCGAAGGAATATATACCTGAGGGTCGTCGGCATGTGGCAAAGACGGCATCGGGAGGCCGCATCTTGGCCACAATACCGCAGGGAGGAAAAAGGGGTCGGAGGCTCTCCTGAGCCAGCGCTCTCTTGGAGAGAACGACACGGCCGCCGAACGGGACGCGCGGGCAGCCGTTGGTCTCCTCCCTCGCCGCCGACGACAGCGTGAATGATGCACCTACACCCCTGCCCCGGTCGCGGTGGTCTGGCCAGATTCGTGACCAGCCCTGAGCAGAGAGAGTGTGTGGCCACCTATGTCTTGCTTAGATCTGGGGAGCATGAGAGAGTGAAAGAGAGAACAATAGTAAAGCAAGACATTTGAATGCGGCAGATTCCAGCATAGTAAAGCAAGACTCTCAACCAACCAATGATAAAGAACCAGACAATGATGTTGAGATAGAACCACCTGTTGATCTTGATAACCCACAACCGAAAAATAAAAGATATGACAAAAGAGACTTTGCTGCTAGAAAACACGGTAAAGAAAGAGAACCGTGGGTTAAATAACCTATGCCTTTTCCACGCAAATCAACTAAAAAGGAAGATGATGAAGAATTTGAACGCTTTGCTGAGATGCTGAGGCCAGTTTTTTTGCGTACTCGCTTGACTGATATCTTGAAAATGCCTCCTTATGCAAAGTATATGAAAGACATCATCACAAATAAGAGAAAAATACTGGAAGCTGAAATCTCCACTATGCTTGCTAATTACACTTTCAAAGATGGAGTACCTAAAAAACTTGGAGATCCCGGAATACCAACTATACCTTGCTCTATCAAAAAGAATTATGTGAAAACTACTTTGTGCGATTTAGGAGTTGGTGTTAGTGTTATGCCTTTCTCTTTATATAAAAGACTTGACTTGAATAAACTCACACCTATTGAAATATATTTGCAAATGGCTGACAAATCAACTGCCATACCTATCGGTATCTGTGAGGATGTGCCCGTTGTTGTTGCTAATGTACTATTTTGACTGACTTTGTTATACTCGAGATGCCCGAGGATGACAACATGTCGATTATCCTTGGTAGACCCTTCTTGAATACTGCAGGGGCTGTTATTGATTGCAATAAAAGCAAGGTCACTTTTCATATTAATGGCAATGAGCATACGGTGCACTTTCCGAAGAAACAATTCCAAGTGAATGGTATTAATGTTATTGAAAAATCTCCAACAATCACTATTGGAAGTTTTCAAATACCTTTACCTACCGTCAATTTTTTTTAAATACTTATTGTTGGGGAAATGCATATCCCCATTGAGGTAACTTAGTGATTTACGAAAGTTCTTGGGTTTCATGCTAATCGAAAGTGGTTGTTAATAAGACCTGATCAACCTTATTAATGGATCATTTTTGAACGGTATGAAGTTGATGAATTTAGTAAGCACTACCTTCTGTCCTTACCTTTTGTTTTCTATTTTTATTAGTTAAATAAAATAAAATGCCATGTTTTGTTTGTTTTCTGAATTTCCCGTGCAATAAAAATGACCTAAAAATAAAAGTCCTCAAAATGCCCTGAAAATTTTACACAATTTTTTTATGAATATTTCTGAATTTCTGGTGCAAATAATACCAGAGGGAGGTGCACCAGGTGGGAACAACCCACCTAGGCACGCCAGGACCCCCAAGCACACCCTGGTGGGTTGTGGTCCCCATGTGGGCCCCCTCACTTACCTCTCCATCCCACATCATCACTTACCTCCAGAAAAAAATCTCCATTGCTCTCTGTCCCGTGTTCTTGATCTCAAACCCGCGGATTTCGATCTCTTTGCTCAAAGCTCCGTTTCCGAAACTATTTCGGGGGATTGTTGCTTGGTATGTGACTCCACCATTTGTCCAATTAGTTTTTGCTTTAGTCGTTTATATTTTGAATAATTAGCTACTATTGGTACTGCTGTAGATGTGCATGCATGTTAAATTATTAGTGTTCTAAGTAATTTGAATGCTTGCTATGGCTTCTATGCATCCCTATGAGTAGTTGCTATCAATTTTATAAAGTTTTGTTGACAAACTTTTGTCACCCTAAAAAAATTATTTTCAGAAAATTGTACGCGGACATGAATATCTTCAGGAAGTTTGGCTCTAAGAAGAACTCCAAGGGTATTATTGGGGAGTCTTCTAACAGCGATCTCCACCCTCAGAGGTTGGTGGAGGTACGGCCGTGCGAATGACCGCACACCCCGTTCCTAGAAGAGGCTGGAATTCTTCAGGAGTTCCTGCAATATGTTGCAAATGCCGGCCTCACCGACTTCATCGCAGATGAGTGTGACCAACACCAAATCCTCACAAATATCTTTGTTCAGAGTTTTACTTTCCTTCCTAGAAATAATCCTCCTGAAGCGAGCTTCCATTTATATGCTGAAAACCATCTGATACCACTTACTGAATTTCGTGATATATGCTCGATCCCTTCTGATGGGAGTTTAGCCGAGCCTAGGCCGGCTGGGTTTGAGGACTTTAATCGCACTTTGACAGTGGGAGATGAGAGAGGGGTGTCGGCCACCACGGCTGTTAGGTTACACTTTCCTGTTGTACATTATTTTGGTTTATTTGTTGCTAAGTGCCTGCTTGCTAGAAAGAAAGTAGGTGCGCTCAGTGCACCAGACTTTGCTGTTTTACGCCGTGGATTGGAGGGTGACAACACTTATAGCTTGGGAGCTATTGTGGCCCGTCGCGTGCATCTTAATAAATCATAGGGTGAAATACATGGTGGGATTTTTGCTACTCGTTTGGCTGCTCATTTCGAGGTTGCGATACGCCCGCATGATTACCCACTGACCAAGGTTTACCTAGCCATGCAGCCATGGAACACCATCACTTTCTTGCACATGATCGTCCTGATATGGCCATTCCTTATAACCTGGTCTTTAGCGTTAAAACTCAGGATGTTATTCCATTGCCTGCACCTGCTTTATTTGATTCTGCTGCCAGGGGCGGATACCGGATCATGCCTGCGGACATCATCGCCTACTAGAACGCTCAGGCTGTTGCGGAAGTGGCACAGCAGGAGCCCCAACAGTGGAAAGAGTGGATGCTCGCTCCTCAGCACCCCTACTACCCTCTAGGCTACTGATCGACTACCAAGTTAGGCCAAAAGCCTAAGCTTGGGGGAGTACGTGTTTCCAACGAATTTACGTTCATGTCCACTTATTCCATTTGTTGGTGTCCACACTCTTTCATTGTATCATCCATGCTTAGATTTATTTTCTTGCTTTCTTCTTGTGTGTTTGAAAAACTTTAGAAAAAACAAAAAAATAGTTATAGTTAATTTACTTTCTATGCATGCTTTGTAGTAATATTAAAAAGAAAACCCAAAAAGATTTCCTTGTTCTTCTTTTGCTTGTTGGGAGATTTCCCGTGTAAATAGTTTTCTCGTTTTTGCTTTTCTCTTTTTCTTGCTTGTTCAAGAAAACCAAAAACTCCAAAAATATTTCAGTGTGTTTCTCTGAATTTCTTTTGTTTTTATTCGAGTTGTACCGAGGAGAATACCACGATGAAAATGTTGAGTGGCTCTCATATGAATAATTGTTGATCTAATAAAGAGCACATTTTACCTTGTCTTCTCCTGTTGAATAATGTCGTGCAGATTCCAGCGTAGTGCAGTGTGTCCAGAGTGGGTTTCTCGGCTTTCGCATAGGTTTCATGGAGGCGTTTGAATGCGGGAAGGATGCGTGTTCAGCCGGGCGTGCATCGAGTGGCGCCCTCGATTATGACGTACGACACCGCGCCATTCTTCCACTGACGTGTGGGCTCTTTGGGTACATGGCCTGCATGTCAGTGACCCAACGCAGACAGCGCACAGCAGAGGAACTTTTGGTGGGTCAGGGCGGTGAAGTGGGCATTTCATAAACCGATGATTGTTCACTGAGTCTGACGTCATCTATTTCATCTAGATAAGCCTACTATATAATGTAAGAGAATTTTAAAATTTTCATATATACGTTGATAGCCCGTTCGATACGTTGTGATTCATAAAGACAACATTAAACATCAATTTTCTGCTTATCACAGATAAGATTGATTAATACCCGCAACAATCCATGTCCTTAACAAAGGGTGCATGCACGTAAAGGTTGAGCGTGTCTCTTGCGTCGTGTGCTGTGTGCATGCAGGCGTGCGAGTGTTGCGTGCGTGCATGTGTATGTTTCAGTGTTGCATGCATGTGTGCGTACGTGCATGTGTTCGTGAGTGCATGTGTACGTGTCAGTGTTGCACGTCTGCATGCGTGCGTGTGTTCGTTATGTGTACGTGTCAGTGTTGCATGCCTGCATGCGTGCGTGTGTTCGTGCGAGTGTTGCATGCGTGCATGTGTACGTGCGGGGTGAGGCTACATGTCAGTCGACTGACTTTTTCATCTCTGGTCTGTAGATTTTCCAGCCGTTGGATATGAAATCAAGGGCCTGCAGTTTATCTTCAATCTCCACCTCCCTGAGCCGCCAGCCACCACCGGCCGAACCGCCGGCCGCCGCCACCCGTGGCTGGCCTGCCCCGCCACGCCGCCCCGCCCGTCCCGAAACCACTCCTCGTCGCCGGTCCGCCGCCGCCCCGGCCATCATTCTAGGCCCCTCCACCCCCCCTCCCGCGCACTATAAGAGATATGTCAACTAGTGACCTTCTGTTAGTGACCCTGGAAGAATTGGTCATAGATCTATGACCATTTCAGACCAATTGGTCAAAAGCTGTTCGGGGGGCTCCAAACCCTAAACTATAACGACCATTTTGGTCAGAAAGGTCGTAATTTCCTTACACGAAATGGTCATAATGCAGATAGCACTGGTCCGCTGACTTATTTCTAGCTGATCATGACCAATATTCATGGTCATAACCTTGTAAATTGTGGTGGGTTGCTATGACTAGGCGCCACCTCATCAGTTTTGCCTATGTGTCATGTCCATGTGGCAGTTTTGCCCTAGGTTGTGAAGCAACCTATATTTCTGTCATTCCCAAAATTCCCAAAAAAAATCTCAGAAATTCTTTGGGTCATATCTTCGTCAAATATGTAAAAAACCTTCCTTGCCTAGTTCAAAAATAATTCAAAAATATTCATTTTCCTATTTTGTTCAGAAAAACACTTTGTGAAGGAAGTACCACTTTGGCATGTCCAAATGGTATCCATTTTCTATGGTGCTTTCCTATGCCCAAATAACCATCCTCCACCAAATGCCAGCTCAATCCATTCATTAGTTTGAGCCCAGCTTCAACATTCGTATTTATGTCCAGTGTGGTACTTTGCAAAGCAAGTACCACCTAGGCTCCTCTTTTTGAGGTGAAAATTTGTGAAGATGGTCTTCTTAGTAACTGATCATCCTCAGCCAAAACTCACGCTCATTAGCCATGTGCATTTCCCGTACCGCTAATCAAACACTTGGCTGCTTATTCATGTTTGAGCATCGATCGGTCTCCTCGTGAGAATCTTATGTTGTGATTTTCTTCCTAGCACCTACCTGGGGAGTGCCCCACCCACTAGACATGCCTAGGCTGCCTAGAACACATGGCAACGGCACAATCACACGGTGACCACGCGGCGGGCATGCGAGTTTACGCGCTCTAGAGTTGGGGCCCTCGGCCACCGTACAAACCTCGACGTATCGCCACGAAACCATGTATTTATGATTAAATATGTACTTACGTACCTAGAAATGAATTTTGGAAAAAATAAAGATCAAACTATGAGGCGGCTGCAGTTCAAATTTGACCCGCTTCCAGCTGAATCGGCGGGAATTTGTCTTTTTCACCAAAGGTGGATCAAAACTTTTGACACCCAACCATTTTGTCAATTGTGCATTAAATATGGACTAGTATTTTAGAAAATTGATTTGGTCCAATTTTGCAACAAATATATGGTAGGTCCTTCACAAAAAAAACTCATTTCAGGCACTCAGAAAATGGAAAATGAATTTTCCGTGCAAAGAAAATGAAAACTCCCTTAGGCAACATTGTTTGGAATTCCAAGATGCACCATTGTGCACAATATGAGATCATTTGAACAAACTATGCCATGAATGTGGCCATAAGATTGATCATTTGGCTTGAATGCCATGAATCTTCGCGCATGATAGCTCGTTTCTGAGAACACTTTTTTAAAATAATTGCCGTATTACAAGTTTATTACTTTTCCTGGAAACTTGGTCACATATAATGACACAATGCGAAGGTTTTCCAATTTTTTGATTTTTTTGAATTTTTTTATGCCCGTTTCAAAATGCGGTCACAATGACGGGCTTGACAGTTCCTAGCTAGTGGTTGAATCTTGGAAAACTTTTGATGTTTCTCTGATTAAATAGATAGTTATGTACCTATAAATGATTTTTGTAAAAAAACAAAGAGCAAACTATGAGGTAACCACAGTTCAAATTTGACCCGCTTCCAGCTGAATCAGCGGGAATTTGTCTTTTTCACGAGAGGTGGATCAAAACTTTTGACACCCAACCATTTGGTCAATTGTGCATTAAATATGGCCTAGTATTTTATAAAATTGACTTGGTCCAATTTTGCAATAAATATATTGTAGGTCCTTCACAAAAAAACTCATTTCGGGCACTCGGAAAATGGAAAATGAATTTTCTATGCAAAGAAAATGAAAACTCCCTTAGGAAACATTGTTTGGAATTCCAAAATGCACCCTTGTGCAATATATGATATCATTTGAACAAACTATGCCATGAATGTGGCCATAAGATTGATCATTTAGCTTGAAAGCCATGAATCTTCACGCATGATAGCTCGTTTTTTAGAACACTTTTTTAAAATAATTGTCGTATTACAAGTTTATTATTTTTCCTGGAAACTTGGTCACATATAATGTCCCAATGCGAAGGTTTTCCAATTTTTTGATTTTTTTTGAATTTTTTATGCCCGTTTCAAAATGCGGTCAAAATGACGGGCTTGACAGTTCCTAGCTAGTGGTTGAATCTTGGAAATCATTTGATGTTTCTTTGATTAAATAGATACTTATGTACCTAGAAATGATTTTTGGAAAAAATAAAGAACAAACTATGAGGTGTCCCTCGGTAAAAGGACGACCCGGAGTTGTACCTTGACCTTATGACAACTAGAACTGGATACTTAATAAAACACACCCTTCCAAGTGCCAGATATAACCCGGTGATCGCTCTCTAACAGGGCGACAGGAGGGGATCGCTGGGTAGGATTATGCTGTACGATGCTACTTGGAGGACTTCAATCTACTCTCTTCTACATGCTGCAAGATGGAGGCTGCCAGAATCGTAGTCTTCGATAGGATTAGCTATCCCCCTCTTATTCTGGCATTCTACAGTTCAGTCCACCGATATGACCCTTTACACATATACCCATGCATATGTAGTGTAGATCCTTGCTTGTGAGTACTTTGGATGAGTACTCACGGTTGCTTTTCTCCCTCTTTTCCCCTTTCTATACCGGATTGTCGCAACCAGATGCTGGAGTCCAGGAGCTAGAGATCCCGAGGATGATTCTACATGGAGTTCGGCTTCGAGGAGTAGTTAGGAGGTCCCAGGTAGGAGGCCTTGCCTTTTCGATCGTTGCTACTTTTGTGCTAGCCTTCTTAAGGCAAACTTGTTTAACTTATGTCTGTACTCAGATATTGTTGCTTCCGTTGACTCGTCTATGATCGAGCACTTGTATTCGAGCCCACGAGGCCCCTGGCTTGTATTATGATGCTTGTATGACTTATTTATGTTTTAGAGTTGTGTTGTGATATCTTCCCGTGAGTCCCTAATCTTGATTGTACACATTTGCATGCATGATTAGTGTATGGTCAAATCGGGGGCGTCACATCCGGCTTCCGGATCCGAGCCGCAGACACCCACCAGTTATTTTCGTCTGCTTCCGCTCTTGCTCCGTCGTTCTCACGCGACCATCTTGACTCCCTCCCGCACGCACGAGCAGCAGGAAGATGCAGTTCTTCATCAAGACCTCACAGGCGCGTCGCCGGCCCCGCCGCCCTCCCCCTCCCGATCCTGTACCCGCTGATTGGTCTGGTTTGATTTTGCTGGGCGATGTGCCCAGTAAATCATTGATGTGTGCTGCTTGGCGTGCTGTTTGTGCGCATGTTCGTTAGGATTCAGCTTGCGCTGCATTTTTTCAGGCAGGCTATGTTCAGGTTTCTTGGCAGGGAAATTATCTGGTGAAGTTTGGATTGCTCGAATCAGGCTAACGTATGCCCCTGTGTTAGGACGCAGGGACGAACGTATAGATGATCAGTCCACATCTACAGATGTAGATGCCTATTAGGATGTGGAGTAAAGTATTCTCAGAGCCTAACTGATCCACTAGCCAGCCCACTGTTGGTACCGGATGGATAGCAGCAGTACCATACAGTATATGGAATAGGATTTAGCGTACATGTTAAAATAGAACATGTCCGTATGATGCAAGCTCAAGATACTACTACTACTAGTGACAATACAGCTGTATAGTAGTGTGGATTAGGGTATGTTTATGCAATTCTGCTGTCGACAGTATTTTATTTTCATTCATCGAAAAGGAGCAGTGCTGCCGGCTGCTATGCTAGTGTGCAGTGCACATGCTGGAGATGCAGATGCATTGGGGGTGTCTGTGTGAAGAATATTCCCAGCGATCGGTCGACAGCGCAACCTGACATGCGTGAAAACTTACTTGAGCAACACGCCCTTCTGTCGTTTATGTAAGATTCCACCGTGATTGGCTCTTAAAAGCGCCACCCTGCACTAGCTGCTGCTGTTCTACTTCGCATTGACTCGAGACACGCGATGTCACGTAATGTTGCTGCTGTGCATGGTATTTGGTGGATTATAGAACATAACCGAACCAGCAGTTGAGGCTGCGTTTGGTGGATTATAGAACGTACCTGCTAGCTTGCCGTAGATCACATTCGTATAGCAGGAGAAAATTGTTGCGTGAAGAGTAGAATATCTTGCATCGACCAGTGAAGTTACACATAAATAAATATTCTAGGATATGATTTGAACTTGTAAAGGCGTACGGAGAGCACCGAACTGTCATTTATATACCACGCGACGTTCCTGTTCAAAAAGTAGGACAGTAGCTTCAGGTTTGTATATAAAGCATCTATGTCCAGTTTGATGATGTGTGTTGTTTGTTTCTTACTGGCAGCTGTGGATACTGTGGCTACACATTGAATTGAGCTCCTCAACACGGAACACGGCCAACATTGGATCCAAGTACAGGAAGCAGATCAGGAAAGGCGTCGTCTCATTCTTTGTGATTTTTTGTATTGTGTGCCTTGAAAAGCATGGTTACAACCATTCCTAATTTTTTGTTCTTGTTCGATTTGGTTTTGGATGCAGCAGGTGCTCTGCTCTTGCGCACGTTTGGTGGCGTCTCCGGCACAGCCGTGCTTCTTGAGGCGACCGGCGTGATGGCGGGTGTGTATGGCGGCGACCACAAGCTCTCCGGTGAGCGGCTCCCTCTCCTACCCCTAGTTCTCTTTTCTACTCCTATAGCATTGGTCTGTTGGTTTAGAACACTAGCAACAGGAGTAGTAAAAGCTTACTGATGTAGGAGTAGTGAAAGCTTCATGGTTGATCCTGATTGCTGAACATGGGAGATGTATCTTCTTTTGTGTATCAATTACATAGCAGTACTATGTAATGGAACAGTCTATGTACTGTTATTTTTAGGTTAGGTTGAAGTGATTGGTAGGCCTTTGTTAAGAAGCGAGCTTCTTTAAATTTCCGTTGTTATTTGCACTATATTCCACGCACACCTCATGTGAATCTGTGATCATATCCATAGACCAGTGAATTTATTGCACTATTTGCTTGCTGTGAAGTATCCAGTATTTGTTACATTATGTCTTTAAGTAGTAAAATTGAGAATGGCAATCAAAATTCTTCAACTGAACTGCTCTTTCATTGTACCACGAAATACTAAAGTTTTGCTATGTATAACACTGCTAAATGTGTTTTTGAATAGGATGTATTGTTCTATGCAGAAGATCTGATTTGCACAAACATAGTTATCTGCGTGTCTTGCCTGACTTGGTATTTGTTATATCCTGTTGGTTGAATGGATGGTGGTGCCACTACAGTGGTAACAGTGGTAGTTTATTCAGGTTGCTATGAGGTTAATCCCTTTGGCAACATTCTTTGAGAATTTTGTAATGCCTCCTTTGGGGTGCTGATACACTATTACACAAGTTCTATGGTATGTGAGTTGTTGTTGTTGCTGCAAGCATTGATACAATATGTCATGTGCAGGGAGCTCCGCATCTGAGTGTCGACCATCCTCTACAGCAAGGAGCTGGGCCAAGGGAGCTAGCAGTGCTACTGGTTTCTTGAGGGCGGATCGTGTAAGATGGTGCACCACGGCGTGCGGCGGCCTATTCTGTCGTAGTGGTATTGTGTATAGTCTCATCCAGCACTGAGTATCAATATGTTGTTTTAATCCTGATGATGTTGTAGCATAAAGTGGTTACTTGTCTGATGCACATTGTTCTTTGAAGGGTTATGATGATATTTCCAAGGAAATATACTGACCCTGATGTGGCTAAGGTGCCCATTTGCCCTTTCTGAAACAATTTTACTCTGTTTTGTGTTCTTCCTGTATGTCCAGTTTCACATTGCTGGTGTTTCATGTCATATTCATCAATCCTGCTCACATTGTTGTTGTTTTTTCAGTAGCAAATAAATAAATAAAGTAAATGTACTATATCTTGGTATTCTAGAACTTCAGTGCCTCACATAAGTTGCTTTATGTACTGCTTTAGCTTGCAAACCTGATGATTTGTTGTCTGTTCTCATTTCTTAAGTTTGAAATGTTTCAAACCTGATGATAAAGTAAATGTACTATTTCTTAAGTTTCTTTAGTTTGCTGCTGACATGTGGAGGAGAAAGCCACAGGAATCACCATCTCAACGGTCCGGCCTTAGAGCTTGCTGCTGACATTTTGTTGCTATTGTTCTGCTAGCCATTCTGCTGACATTTTGCAGGTGACGCCCAGCCCCCAGGGAGCTCCGCATCCAAGTCTAGTGTAGGGTATTTCTGTTTTAATTTTGTTTGTCATAGAATAGTTTTGTTTGGCACTTACTGTTCCCGGGATGTAAAGATATGTATTGCTGGAATAAATGGTTGTAATATAATAACATTGCACGTTGCTTTGAAAATGTATCAGAACTGGGCTAGGCCCAAGATAGCTTGTGGTGTGATGAGTTGTAATGTCTATGGCATAGTAATTTTTTTGGATTGGATTAATTTTTTCGGAACTGGGCTAGGCCCAAGTTATATTGGACAATTATTTTTGAGGGAAAAACATGAGAGGCCCAGCAAAGAAATGGCCCAGAAAAATACATGATCAAAAAGAAAATCTGCTGTTAAAAGGGCCACGCAAAGAAATCAATAGGGCTGAATTGTTGGGTCAGACCCATGTAGCTAATAAAAGCACAGGAAAAAATACATTAAAAAGGCCGAATTGTTGGGCTAGGCCCATGTAGAAAATGGAATTGGACCGGGCTGATTCTTGTGCCACATCAGATTGCCCACGTCGGATGCCTACGTGGCCTAGGGAGGCTGCTAGTGACCAAAACAAAACGGTAGGCATATTTTGGTCGTAAACGTCTACGACCTTCTCATAGAGAAGGTCGTTAATTTTAGTTTACGACTGCCAGCTTTTGACCTTCTGTTTTTGGTCACAAAGAGGTCGCAAATGAAAAACAATGACCTTTCAGTGACCAATAGTCAAGGTCACAAGTTGACATATTTCTTGTAGTGGCGCCGCGCTTTTTCTCCGGCGATCCCCACGCCACCGCCCAATCACCGAGCCCCCCACCGCCGGCGACTGCCAACCAGAGGTCTCACGACTTCGAATCCCCACCGACCACTAATTTATTACCCTTTTTTCCTTCATATACGCGCTGACGGGTGGGCCCTATGGTAATGTGCGTTGCTGAATGTGGACCGTTTGACTGGTCAATTGATCATGTCATCAACAGATTACGGATCTGTATGGTGAGCCAGTGATCGTATGATCACCCTAAAATGTATTTTATTAGCACGGTACAGACTCAAACTACCATTTCTTTCTTTCATATACGCGCTGACAGGTGGGCCCCACTGTTACGCGCCCTGATGGTGCAACACTAGTTGCGCCATGTGGAATGTTTGACTGGTCAATTGATTGTGTCGTCAACAAAATACGGAGTTGTACGGGTGAGCTAGTGACCGTATAATCACAACATGTATTTTTTAACACGGTACAGACGCAAGCGCTCATATATACGCGCAAGCACTCACCGCTATAAGCGCACACACGCATACCCTACCCCTATGAGCACCTTCAAGAGAGTAAGCCAACATATGATCTTGAGATTTTACGAAGTCACCATAGGTGCCTCGTAGTCGAGTGGAACGTCTCCTCCCACTGAACGCACATCGCCGAAAAATACTAAAATTAACCCAAGATAAATGCGAGCACCAGGACTTTAAGCCTGGTGGGCTCGAGAAACCACTGTCCTCCTAACCATCCAACCATAGGTTGGTTAGCACCACAAAATGTATGTGGTGACCATGATGAGCTTATTCTGAAGTCCAGTGACCATATCATGCTTTCGCTTCAAATACAATGACCGTAAGTGTCGTCAACAAAATACGGAGCACGCATCAAATACAATGTCCGTCAGTGTCATCAACAAAATATGGATACATATCGTGAGCTAGATATCGTATGATCACTACGAGAATGTATACGGTGACCGTAATGAGCATATTCTGAAGTCCAGTGACCGTATAGTGCTTTTGCTTGAAATACAGTGACCGTCACGCGTGAATGTGTCATGGGCATGCATAATTTTAGAGGGACGAGAGATAGTTTGTGTGCGAACGTGAAAGTGGTGTAGAAAGAGGGGGTGTCCAGTGGAGACAAGGAGAGATATGCCCTTCGTTTCTCTTTCCCGTGACTAATATTTTAGGAGAAAATATAAACATTCACAATGCAGAACAAATATTTTTGGATGCACCATGCAATTAATTTTCATATATAACATTGTACTATTGTATATGCTTATTTTCTTAGTGGCCGATTGCGTGTGTGGTGTGGTGGGCACATCATTTCTAGTTGGGGTGGGCACATCATTTCTAGTTGTGGTGGGTCAACATGAGGACTCATGGGTCGGTTCCATCCTGTGCCACATAGGTTGGACCGAGACACATTATACAAAGACCCATGTGGAGGACTCGGCGTACAACGCGAAGCTACCAGAGTCGTGGAGGATTCTATCTCCACTAGTGATAAGCCGACTATATATGATTTGTAACCCCAGGCCCCGAGTATGTTATAGAAGCCTAGGGGCTAGTTCGTTGATAGTATACACATGCACAATGCCTGGTATTCACGTGTACTCTGTACACACCCCTATCACTAATATACAGTACCAGGAGTAGGCTTTTTCCTCAACTGCAAGGGTCCAAACTTGGGTAAAACTTTGCCTCGTATTTCCATCCAGCATAACAGTCAGAGATATCCTACCGAATGATCTGATGGAATCATATCTGCCAATTACTAAGAGAGAGGTGTGTCTGTGGGGGGGGATGTGTGCGAGAGAGGTCTAAAGATAATGTGCATGTGGGAGACACGTAGGCACATATATGTGCGTATAGAGGGCTAGTAGAGACCGTGCGTGTGTATATATGCATGTGAGAGAAATAAGGTTTTCCAACTGACATTAGTGAAAAGAGTGGTACATGGTAGTCAGAAAGAGAGAGAGATATAGAGAGAGTGTGTGTGTGCGTGAGACACCCCGACACCCCCGGAGAGATGGTGAGCATGTGTGAACGAGAAATGCCGATGTATATAAAGTGTGTGCACTTATGCGTTAGATAGAGAGAGATATAGTGCGTTTGTGAGAACGAGTCGAGGCATAGTGCATCTATGTGTAAAAGGCGGTTCTACGCATTAAATTAAAATATAAATGGCATTATTATTTTTGGATGAGATCATGAATTTTGCAATTTGTGTATGAACGAAAATCTGTCTATCAGACACCCATACTCTATTGAATTCTAGCATGTGCATGTGTTTACTTCATATTATCGACCCATACAGTGAGAGCGGTTTGAAATACAGGCAATGCATTGCTTTTGCAATTCATATATAAACATTAATTAGTGCACTCCATGTTGTTAGTGTGAAGCACTTTATACATTTGTCACTTACATGGATACATTCCAAATTGCCAGCTACGAAATAGAATACATGTTGAATTCAACATAAAGGGGGTTTCGAAAATCCGAATTCATAGGAAGTGCATTCATCTATTTGAACCTGAGATAATGGAATTTGTAAATCAGATCTAAAAGGGGGCAGCAATCTTTGTTGTGCGTTTGAACATGCTATATATTCATATGCATGTCTAACTATTTTTTTGCAACCAAGGAGATTATATCTAGAACCATGCATGAACTGAGGTAAGTTGCATATTTTCTAATATATACTCGTGTACAATGTATATTCAAATGTACCCCCTCCATTCCAAAATAATCGTAGTTTTAGGATTTTCAAGAGTAAAGATTTGTGAAGTTTGACAAATGCTGGAAGTTCAATTCAAGAGAACCGAAAACTTTAATGCTTCTACTCCCAAATATTGAACGAAGCGCCAAATAAGCCTCTGGTCACCCGAAACCGTGCGAGACTAAGGTTTGGTGGTAGGAAATTACTGTCCTGACTCTCGCCAGTGTAGCCTATCGGCTCGATGTTCAAAGGTCTAAACCGGGGTAGGTTTGTAACTTCACCAAGACGCCAGTCTCAACCGCCTCCGAGAAGCATTCATACGCCGTGGGCGCCTAAACACCCATGCGCTCGGCCGAAATCTATCCTGCCCACCATTTGGGACACCTGAGATTACTGTCCTACCCCCAACCCACGATATGTCCGAAATTTTAGATGGGGGCAAAGTTTGTAACTTTCCCCAAATTTCAAACAAGCGCGTCCCAAACCAAAACATTGTTCACCCTTAGTTCCCCCTCCCTCCGTTTCCCCATTCATACCCGTGGGTGCCAAAACGCCCTCTCCACCAGCCGCGAAACCCCAGACTCCTCTGTCCTCCACCCCATCGCGCCCAATCCACCGCCGTCCTCCTCCATCACGCCGAAGCCGGTACCCTAATGTCGTCGTCCAACGCAACCGCAACTGCAACACCGTCAAGGACTTTGCAGCTGAAGCCGAGGCAGAGCTGCCTCCACGACGCTGATGCCGACGTGCGCCGTACCAGAACCACTTCGACCACACCGTCCTACGCCTCACAGCTACCGCTCCACTGTCGCAACCATCCACGGCACCGGAGTTGTTCCCGCTACGCCGTCATTTGCCGCCTCGGATCTGGTTCCCCACCGCTGATAGACGGACACCGCACCACACTCAACAACTTGGCCATGGGTTTGTCCAAGGCTCCACCGTCCTCCACAACTTCTCACTTCCAGCAAACCACTAGAAGATCGTTGGAAAAACAGAAGGAGGACACAGCACTGCTAGCAGAAAGAGGTACTCCTCTTCCCTTATTCGTGCAAATCTTACGTCTCTGCTCACACCGTATTCATCCCATGAAAGAAACTAGTTGAGCGCTTCGTACTGCATCTTCTTTGTGATACTAAATGCACAAGGTTTCCTCCCATTTACTATTTCACCTTTGCTAGAGGTCATTAGCCCACCTGGATTTCAATTCAGGGTCAGTCGAATCGCAATTAAAAGAAGCAGCACCCGCTTAGGCGCACGGAGCACCTAGTCCGCCTGTTCGCCGGGGAAGCGTCGCATCGGTGTCTATCATAGGGGTGTGGGGCGCAGGAGCTGCTTGCGCCCGGTCTGGAGGTCGGCGGGGCTTGAAGATATGGCCGGGGGCGGTGCCAAGCACGGAGGTGCGGTGAGGTCGAGGGGAGGGCGGAGGCAGGGGACTGGGCCGGTGGTCGCTAGCGTTTCGAGGAAGATCGTAACACTGACTGGCTGGAGGTAGATGAAGGTGATCTGCCAATTCCTTGTACATCGGACGGTGCAGAAAAAATTGACTGACCTATTTGTTCGCAGTCGACTGTTATTTTCATAGGACCGCACCGTGTGGTTTGCTGGAGGAGCATCTGCATTTCCCAGCCATCCCTATGCTCATATTGCAAAATCCTAGAATCAGGTAATTTCGTGTGCCATGCATGTTGTAGAGCTATCATATGTCTCCCATCATTTATTTCTCACCGACCTGCTATCTGCTACCTTTACACTGTACTACTTGTGCACACACTTCACCCATACTCACACTATTGTTTTTTATGCATGGGCATTCCAGACTCTGATGCAGTGCAGTGTTGATGAATACAAAAAAGAAAAGACAAAAGTCGCTCCAGTGTAATTCGAAGATAAACACTAAGCGTTTCATCCCTCTAAAGGGTGCAGTGCCAGCAGATGGAGACAATAAACGGAGCTCTGTAATTGATGATCTCAATTGCCACACACAACCATCCCAGGTGCTTGCTTTAACTTCGCGCTGTCAAATGTGGTTGCATGTTGCATATGGTGTCTAGCTTGTATTGCTTCCAATTTGTTTAAATTGCATCAGCTTACTTTACACATTATACCTTTGATAATGACATGCCTTCCTGTTTTTGATACATACTACATATGTCTATTAAACATGTTCATACATCAAACTAATGCTCTTTTGTATCCCTCATCAATCACTTATGCTCAGACAGTCACCCCAGTGGGTTACTGTGAGACGCGCTATTCGTTTAAAGAGTGCATGCAGTGTCATCCTCCCCACATGATTTTCAAGAAATAGCAAGGCTAAATGAACATACTCAATGTAGCTCTCTAGTTGATGACCGCAATTCCCCACACCACCATCGCAGGTGCTTGCTCTTACTTGGCAGTGTGATATGTGGTTGCATGTTGCATATGGTGTCTACCTTGTAATGCTTCTAATTAGGGTAAATTACATCTGCTTAGTTAACACATCATACCTGTGAATATGACATGCCTTCTTGTTTTTGGTACATATTACGTCTTTCTATTAACCATGTTCTTACATCAAACTACTTTTCTTGTGTATGCCTCATCAATCACTTCTGACGAGACACCTTCAGTTGACAGTGTAATATTGGTTGCATCTTGCATATCATTTTAAACATGTATTGCCCCTAATTTGTTGAAGTGCCACTTATAATGAGACACATCTAACTTGGTAGAGTGATTTTGGTTGGATCTTTCATATGGTGTCTAGATTGCATTGCTTCCAATTTGTTGAAATTCCTTCTGCTTAGCGTTTTTCGTACATATTCCATCCTCCTACAATGTGGTTGCCATACATAAAAGTTGTGTTCGTCCGTATCATGCATCAACGAATTTGGAAGTGCAAATTTCATTCCTTTTTCTTGTGTGTTTACTTGAGAAGGCAAAATCTAAAAGGACGAAGGCACGGAATGATGGTGGTCCTCTAGAGCAAGCGGAACAGATGATCTCTGCAGATTCTCCTGCTACTCCTACTGCAGTGCAAGTTCCAAATCTCATCTCCCCTACTCCACAACCCCAGGTGCTTGCTCTAACATGGCAGTGTGATATCTGGTTGCATGTTGCATATGGAGCCTAGCTTGTATTGCTCCTAATTTGTTAAATTGCATCTCCTTAGCTTACACATTATACATGTGAATATGACACGCCTTCCTGTTTTTGGTACATACTACATCTGCCTATCACACCATGTTCTTACATCAAACTACTGTTCTTGTGTATCCTGCATCTATCGCTTATGATGAGACAGTCACGCCCGTGGGTTAGTGTGAGATGCGCTACTCTTATAAAGAGTGCAGTTTCATCCTCTCCACATGATTCTCAAGAGACAGCAAGCCTAAATGAAGATATTGAACGTGGCTCTGTACTTGAAGACCGCACTTCCCCTACACCACCATCGCATGTGCTTGCTCTAACTTCGCAGTGTTATATGTAGTTGCATGTTGCATACGATGTCTAGCTTGTAATGCTTCTAATGAGGGTAAATTGCATCTTCTTAGTTTACACATTATACCTGTGAATATGACATGCCTTCCTATTTTTGGTACACACTACATCTATGTGTTAACCATGTTCTAACATGAAACTACCACTCTTCTGTATCCTGCATCAATCACTTATGATGAGACACCTTTATTCGTTGCATATTGCATATTATTTCTAGCCTGTTGCTATGTATTGCTTCTAATTTGGTCAAATACAATTGTTAGGCCACCCTTTTAATTTGGCAGAGTGATATTGGTATCATCTTTCATATGGTTTGTAGCTTGCATTGCTTCTAACTAGTTCAAACACCTTGTGCTTAGTTTACACTTTATACGTCATACATGTCAATATGTCATGTCATCCTGTTTTTCTTACATATTCCATCCTCCTATCATGCGACTGCCTTACTAGTGTTCGTCACTATCATGCATCAATGAGTTCTGAAGAGCAAATTTTATTCCTTTTTCTTGTGGGTTTGACTTGACAAGGCAAAATCAAAAAAGAGGAAGGAAAAGAGTAAGGAAGGCGATGATGGTGGTCCTCTACAGCAACGTAGACGGAGCATCTGTACGGATTCTCCTTGTACTGCTAGTGAATTACAAGTTCCAAGTCTCCACTCCCCTACTCCACCATCCGAGGTGCTTGCTCTAACTTGGCAGTGTGATATCTGGTTGTATGTTGCATATGGTGTCTAGCTTGTATTGCTCCTAATTAGTGTAAACTGCATCTACTTAGCTTACACATGATACGTGTGAATATGACACGCTTTCCTGTTTTTGGTACATACTATATCTGTCTATCACACCATGTTCTTACATGAAACTACTCTTCTTGTGTATCCTGCATCAGTCACATATGATGGGACACCTTGAAGTTGGCAGTGTGATATTGGTTTGCGTCTTGAATATGAGTTCTAGCATGTAGTGCTTCTAGTTTGATGAACACCACCTATGACGAGACAGTTTTAACTATTGACTGCACCTTCCATATGGTGTCTAGCTTGTAGTGCTTCTAATTTGTTGAAGTGTCTTCTGCTTAGTTACCACATCATAGGTGTGAATATGTCAAGCCGTCTAGTTTTTCGTACATATTCCATCCTCGTATCATGACTTTGCCTTTCATCGGAGTAGTGTTCGTCAGTATCATGCATGAATGAGTTCTGAAGAGCGAATTTTATTCCTTTTTCTTGTCGGTTTGACCTCACAATGCAAAATCAATAAAGCAGAAGGAAATTGGTAAGGCATTGGATGATGGTGGTTCTTGCGAGCAACTGAAACGGAGGGTCTCTATAGATTCTACTCCGCCATCCTCCCAACAAGATTCGCAAGACAACGCAAGGCTAGACAGTCAATGTAGTTGTGTAGATGATGAGCACATCTCCCCTACTCCACCATCACAGGTGCGTGCTCTAACTTGGCACTATTATATGTGGTTGCATGTTGCGTATGATGTCTAGCTTCTATTGCTTCTAACTTTGTTGAATTGCATCTGCTTACTTTACACATAATGCATGTGAATATGACACCTGTTCCTGTTTCTAGAACATACGTGTAGATGATGAGCACATCTCCCCTATTCCACCATCACAGGTGCTTGCTCTAACTTGGAACTGTTATATGTGGTTGCGTGTTCCGTATGATGTCTAGTTTGTATTGCTTCTGATTTTGTTGAATTGCATCTGCGTAGCTTACAACTTATACCTACAACGATCACTTACCCATAAGACACATTTAAATTGGGAGTGTGATGTAGGTTGCATTTTGCATTGTCTTCTAGCTTGTACTGCTTCTAATTTCTTGAAATGGCACTTACGACGACACACTTTTTACCTGATAGAGTGATATTGGTTGCATGTTCATATGGTGCCTAGCTTTCATTTCTTCTAATTTTATTGTAATGCCTTCTGCTTACTGTTTTTCATACATATTTCATCCTCCTATCGTACGTCTAAATATGCAATGCTGTCTTTTTTTGTATATATTCCATCCTCCTATCATGCGCTTGCCTTACATCAAAGTAGTGTTCGTCTGTATCATGCATCAACCAGTTATGCAGAGCTAATTTTATTCATCTTCTTTTGGTTTTGACTTCATAAGGCAATATCAGAAAATAGGAAGGAAAAGAGTAAGTTAGGGGATGTTGGTGGTCCTCTGGACCGATGCAAACAGAGAATCTCTAGATTTGCCACTACTACTGCTAATGAAGTTGAAGTCCCAAGTCTACATGATGAGTTCATCTCCCGTACTCCACCATCGCAGGTGCTTGCTCTAAGTTGATAGTGTGATAATTGGTTTCATGTTGCATATGTTGTCTAGCCTGTATTTCTTCTATTTTGATTAAATTGCACCTGCTGAGTTTATACGTTATACATGTGCATATGACATGCCTTTCTGTGTGTAGAATACACTGCATCTATCAATCATACCATGTTCTTACATCAAAGTAATGTTCTTGTGTATCCTGCATCAGTCACTCATGATTGGATGCTTTTAACATGGCAGCTTGATAGTGGTTGCGTCTTGCATTGATTTCTACGTTGTACCGCTTCTAATTTTTCGAAATGCCACTTATGACAAGACACTTTTAACTAGGCAGAGTGATATTGGTTGCATCTTTCATATGGTATCTAGCTTGCATTACTTCTATTTTCTTGAAAATCCTTCTGCTTAGTTTACACATCATAGCTGTGAATATGTCACGCCGTCCTGTTTTTCTTACATATTCCATCCTCATACGGTTGTCTTACAACAAAGTATTGCTTGTCTGTATCATGCATCAATGAGTTCTGAAGAGCGATTTTATTCTTTTTTGTTGTGGGTACGGCTTGACATGGCAAAGTCAAAAAAAGCAAGGAAAAGAATATAGTAGGGAATGGTGTTACTCGTCGGGTGAAACGGAAAAGGATCTGCCCTCGAGATTCTGCTGGTACTTATAGTGCAGCAGAAGGTCCAAGTCCACCGGCTAAATCTACACAGTATCACCTGCTCCACCAGCTGCAGCATCCGCTTCAACTGTACCAGTGTCTCAACGAGTTACTCGTTCTTTTGTTCCGGAACTAGCCAGTTCCAAGGCTGCCTTCACACCTAACACTACTTCCGAAGCACTGCTGATACAACAGGACTTGGCAAGATCAGATGAACCTCATGGGCATCAACACCAAGATGGTACCTGACCAAGTCAAGTTGCAGTTGCATGCTCCTTTATATGTACTCTCATAGTTTGATGTGCACTACCACTTTCCATGTTCGTTGTTGAACTAGCACCATGGCACAAGCGGAAACAGACATCAGGGATAATGCTTGACAGATTAACAAAATCTAAAGGAGGAAGAATGGAGATCCATTTTGAGGCAGGTTTAAAAAGGCCACGTGATGCTATAGAGTCAGCCAAGTTAGTATCAGAGGCAGCCATTGCCGTTAGGTGTCATGCATGTATCCTCCCAACATGGATCCAGTATAGGAATGAGAAAGACAATACCCAGTTTAACACCTTCCTTGACCATTTATTCGTAAGTAATGTTATTCATCAAAATTTGTAATATTGTCTTGCTCTGTGCCATACTTTCTAGCTTCCTCCTAATAAGACTCACATTCTTTTTTCAACAGATGAGGTTCAAGTTGGATCCAAAAGATGATGCAACTAAACAAGCATGCACTCATGTTTTTCAGTCTGCTCTGCGACAGTATCGGTACCACCTTAGAAAATCTCACTTTGAAGGCAAGGCTAACAATGAAATCGCCCAAACATCTCCAGTGGAGTATATTACAGATGAAGACTGGACAGCCCTTGTTAAACACCGGTCTGATCTAAAGTATCAGGTAGGGTATATGTATTTGATCAGACCACATATTGAACTTGTATTTATGTATGTGCCTTACAAGTGTACCTTCTTCTAGGCTAACTGTTTGAAGAACAAGACCAACCGTTCTAAAGTGAAATTCCAACAGACAACAGGATCTCGTAGCTATATTGCACACTGCGAGGCTCTTGTAATAGTTGCTAGTTCCTTCTTTTTTCTTTGCCATATTATCGTATCTATATTGACTTGTCCCAAATACATAGGAAAAGCCGTTGAGGGAATCCTGGATTAGGGGGTCCTCGGACAGCCAGACTATATGCTTTGGCTGGACTGTTGGACTATGAAGATACAAGATTGAAGACTTCGTCCCGTGTCCGGATGTGACTCTCCTTTGCGTGGAAGGCAAGCTTGGCAATTCAGATATGTAGATCTCCTCCCTTGTAACCGACTCTGTGTAACCCTAGCCCCCTCTGGTGTCTATATAAACCGGAGGGTATAGTCCGTAGGACAACAACAAATCATAATCATATGCTAGCTTCTAGGGTTTAGCCTCTACGATCTCATGGTGGATCAACTCTTGTAATACTCATATCATCAAGATCAATCAAGCAGGAAGTAGGGTATTACCTCCATCGAGAGGGCCCAAACCTGGGTAAACATTGTGTCCCCCGCCTCCTGTTACCATCCGCCTTAGACGCACAGTTCGAGACCCCCTACCCGAGATCCGCCGGTTTTGACACCGACACCCGTGCGGACCAAAAAGAACCTGAACCGAATGCAGTGCAAATCTTCAAGGATTGCCACACCAGCAAGATGAAGGGCATGAGCACACCAGTTCAAGCCGCTGTTGTAAGTCCTTACTCCTCCTGCCTTTGAACTGATTGGTACTGTGATGTGTTCATTTAACTGCTTGGTTTGCAACCAATGTCAGTTACTCTGTTCACTTTTATACACAGCCGTCTTAACGTATCATTTCACCTTACATGGTTTAAAAGAGAGAACGATATTCTTTCGGTCTTGATCTGTAATCTAGTTGTGATGTTCACGTGCGCACACAATGATACAATAGCCTGTTTGTTTTATATCTGTTTGCCCATGATATGAATGATGCCATACTATGTTCATCCTACTTTAAACCTTGTCTCTTTATCCATAGATGTCAATGAATGTGAGGAAATAGACAATACAGTTGGAATGCTACATGGACATATGTTCCGAAAGTGATTTTATTATGTAGTTGGCACTACAATACATGCTAATGTATTACAGTAGTTCACCAAAATAAGTTATGTATAAACGTGAAACCTACTTTGCTTGTTTTTTTCTCATTAGTAACTTATCTGGTACACTAATCTACAAGTTCAAACTTTCAGCAAGCTATGGAACAAATGATTGAACAGCCACAACCACCAGAAGGTGACAATGCTACCACAGGCACAATGTCACCTCTTGCTGTAGTGTGTCAGTATCTCTCCACTAACAGTGCAAAAAGCACCTTCCTGCGTAATTCTGGGTTGGTTGTCAAGGTAACCTCGTCCAAATCGCCTACTGAACAAAATCTTCCACTGGACAGAGTGATATATCTGTGCTCCAGACACAAGTCCAATCCCTAATGGACGTTGTTTCGGAAACAAGAATAGTGGTTGACAAATGTCGTGAAGATATGAATGGTTTTGAAACCAGACTATCAGACATTTGCTTCATTGTTCAAGAGCAATGGCGGAAAAAAAGGGGAAGATTGTGCTACTCCATCAGATTCTACAGCCTGAAACATTAGCACTCAGGTCAAAGGATATGTGCTTCCATACTTCTGATGGTGCTTTTATCTGCAAGGACTGTAAACTTTATGCCAACATGCCTTTTGTTGTTTAGTTGGAATTTATTTTGTTGTGATACAGCATTTATAATGCTGCCAAAGGTTGCAGTAATTACGATGCTATTTTTGTATAGTGTAGGATTATCTTAGTAATGTATTCGGCCGAAAGTTTCGTAGGTGCCCAACATGCCAACATTCGTCGGGCCCATTCCAATTGGGCTAAAAACGATTCTGGGCCGAAATTTGCATGTAGCTCACTAAAAATATCTTGGCCTAAATCAGCAAAAGCTTTCATATTTTTCTGGTAGGCCTGTGCCCATAGTGGGCCTTTAACAGGCCTAAACATAATTTGGTCCCTCAGTAATAATAGGCCGTTTACAGGTGTAAATATCGCGAGCCCATAAAAACATGGGCCTTTAATAGGCCGAAAGTAAGATTGGGCCCTGATTCTGCCAAATAACCCACTCGTCTTAGCAGGCCGAAATGGTGGCCCATTTACAATGCGGATCGTCCACATGCCGAAATTCAGACGGGTCGTAAATGCGCCGACCTACTACATGGGCCTTTAACAGGCCGGAAGTTTGATCGGGCATAATTAGTGTCATTTTTATATGGGCCGTTAGTAGGCCCGATGTGACGTTGGGCCCCATATGTCCCATGGATTTCGTCCAACGTTAACAGGCCGAAAGTCACAATAGGCTGAAAGTGGCCCAAATCTATAGTGGGCCTCTAACAGGCCGGATGTTAGACATGGTCGAATATGACCCATATCCTTCACGGTCGTTTATGGGCCGAAAGTTTCAATGGCGTATAAATGGGCCCAAATGAAGGAGGACCTTTAACAGGCCGGAAACACACCGGGCCATAATTCGGCCCAAATACTTAGCAAACTCTTAACGAGCCAGAATTGACCATGGGCCACGATGATGATAAGTTTAGGACGGGCCGTTGACGGGCCGATTTGACACTAGCCGTACGTGCCTTAACTGAGAACGTTGGGCCTTTAGCTGGGCCGGCCCATTATGGTCTGCAAAATCTTGTGGGCCTTTAGCTGGGCCGGCCCATTATGGTCCGCTAAATCTTGTGGGCCTTTAGTTGGGCCGGCCCATTTAATCTTTATGGGCCACTTTTGGGCCGTTCCACGTGTCAACATATCATAGGCGCATCTCGCCCATTGGATGAGTGACACCTGTGCCAACGCGGAGCTGACACGTGGTTCCGTCAGCCAATGAGAATTTTACACGTGGAAAATCGGCATTGGTCGTGGCTGTTAGTGGGTTATCAGATCCAAAACCGGACCCGATAGCTTAACGGCGACCCGTTACGGTGGATGCCATGTGTCGGTCACCCTTGACGAAAGCACTTCTATGACGCACGATTTATCATCATGGAAGTGGACACTTCCGTGATGATAATTTTGGTAATGTCATGGAACACTTCTACGACAGCACAGGTATGACTATCTTGATTCTGTCATAAAATCGTCATGGATGTACATGCATGACAGAAATTGTGACCTACTGTGACAAACACGTATCATCACGAAAGTGTATTTTTTTTGTAGTGATCGTACGCGGCTGAACCGGCGCTCCGGCCACGGGCGCCTCAACCGCCCGGTTCACCACCGGCGGGTCACTGGTCCCTGCCCCAGGTGTGTTGAATAGGTTTCTCGCATCATAAACCGGGAAGACGACTCTGGTGCCTCCTCCTCATGATCTCCGTTTGAAGCGTTTTGATCCATGGTGAGCTGGAAAGAATCCGCCTGAATTCGTTGTGCTTGGGCGTCCAAAGCAGCTCGCTATGTAGCCATCCTAGCGTTGTCAGCCGCCAGCTCCTCCTTGGCTTGAGCTATCTCATCTCGTAGCTTTGCCACATCAACCTTATGTTGTTCCCGAGTGTCCGGGGTTACCTCCACCCCCATCATAGTTGCCAAAGCCTCCACCAACTCCGTAAGAACTTGAGCCGGCGGGCGCACAGAGCCGCTAGCACCAGCCGTTGCCGCAGCTGTTGAATCAGAGGTCATAGCTACAGCGGCTGTTGAGCCAAGCGCTGGTTGTATACCGGCCATGAAGATTGCCACCCTGTTCGGCGGCTTATAGGGGTCCGAAATACTATCGCCATCGGAACAGCCCCCAAGCCGGCCGTCTTGCAGTTGATACATTGAGTTGGTCTCACCGGTTGACGACTCACCATTAGAGTAGATGGCCGTCTCACCGCCAGACACAGATCCTTCCTCAATTTCCACCCCATGGATAAAACCAACAAAGGCGTGCTTCATGGTCGATTGAACCCGGGCGGGTCGTGCACGTTGAGCCGTCTCGACGATGTCGGTGCAGGTGTCCGGCTCAGGGCCCGGTTCGCCGATCTTGCCGATGAAGACGTCGATTCCACCGAAGGGGCCCCGGTACCCGTACTCAATTGAGCCGGCCTGGGGGGCCCAGCCTGCATCATCGATGTAGAGCTTGCCGCGACGACTCTTGGTCATGCGGCCCACAGTGTATCCCTTGATCCCTTCGAAGCTGCCCTTCAAGAACTCCAAACCACCATGCGCTGGCCCCACGGTGGCGCCAACTGTCGTGGACTTGACACGGCAGATGTCCTAGTGGAAGGACTTAGTCGTGGAGCCATCACAACTAGGTTAGCATAAAGGGGTTAAACGGGACAAAGGACATAGAGAGTTTATACTGGTTCGGCCCCTTGCGGTGAAGGTAAAGGCCTACTCCAGTTTGGGATTGTATTGCTTGTGTCTCGATTACCAGGGAGCAAATACGCTTGACCTAGTTCTCGATCTCTTGTTTCTTGCCTCTAACTCGCCGCCGGTTCGTCCCTTGATATACACAGGTTGATGCCCGGTGGCTTACAGAGTCCCGGCCGGCTCATACACAACGTGTCCGGCTCGGTGACTAACTAAACTTGCCTTACAATACAATTCATTCATATGGCGGTTCATCCTCTTGGGCCTTAAGTCGCCTCTGGGTCTTGGGCCGTCAATGGGCTTTTTATGACCCGCCACCTTCATTGATAAGTCACCAGTGGTATAACCCGGCCCCTCCTTGGCGGTTCATACCCAGTAGTTATATCCCCAACAGCGCCTCAAGTAGGCAAACAGACGTGAGGTAAATTTGTAGTAAATTGATAGATCGAACACCAAATAAAATAAATAAGAATAAATTGCAGCAAGGTATTTTTGTATTTTTGGTTTAATTGATCTGAAAATAAATGCAAGGAAAAAAGTAGATCACAAAGGAAAATATATTAGAAAGATACCCGGGGGCCGTAGGTTTCACTAGTGGCTTCTCTCAAGAAAAATAGCAAACGGTGGGTGAACAAATTACTGTTAGGAAATTGATAGAACTTCAAATACTCATGACGATATCCATGCAATGATCATTATATAGGCATCACGTCCAAGATTAGTAGACCGACTCCTGCCTGCATCTACTACTATTACTCCACACATCGACCGCTATCCAGCATGCATCTAGTGTATTAAGTTCATGGAGAAATGGAGTAATGCAATAAGAACGATGACATGATGTAGACAAGATCTATCTATGTAGAGATAGACCCCATCATTTTATCCTTAGTAGCAACGATACATACGTGTCGGTTCCCTTTCTGTCACTGGGATCAAGCACCGTAAGATCGAACCCACTACAAAGCACCTCTTCCCATTGCAAGATAAATAGATCAAGTTGGCCAACAAAAAACCAAATATCGGAGAAGAAATATGAGGCTATAAGAGATCATGCATAAAAGAGATTAAAGAAACTCAAATACTTTCATGGATATAAAAAGATAGATCTGGTCATAAACTCAAAGTTCATCGATCCCAACAAACACGCTGCAAAAGAGTTACATCATATGGATCTCCAAGAGACCATTGTATTGAGAATAAAGCGAGAGAGAGATGAAGCCATCTAGCTACTAACTACGGACCCAAAGGTCTACAAAGAACTACTCATGCATCATCGAAGAGGCACCAATGGATGTGGTGAACCCCATCCGAGATGGTGTCTAGATTGGATCTGGTGGTTCTGGACTCTGCGGCGGCTGTATGAATATTTCATCGATGCCTTTAGGGTTCTGGAAATATTGGGGTATTTATAGAGCAAAGAGGCGGCCCGGGGGCACCCGAGGTGGGCACAACCCACCAGGCGCGCCCTGGTGGGTTGTGCTTCCCTTGAGGCAGCCCCCAGGCGCAGCTAGGGCCCATTACGTTCCTTCTGGTCAAAAAAATCTTCGTAAAGTTTCGTTGCGTTTGGACTCCGTCTGATATTGATTTCCTGCGATGTAAAAAACATGCAGAAAACAGCAACTTGCACTTGGCACTATGTCAATAGGTTAGTACCAAAAAATGATATAAAATGGCTATAAAATGGTTATAAAACATCCAAGATTGATAATATAACATCATGCAACAAGCAAAAAATTATAGATACGCTGGAGATGTATCACCTGGCTGCGCCTGGGGGGTGCTCCGAGGAGAGCACAACCCACCAGGGCGCGCCAGGAGGCCCAGGCGCACCCTGGTGGGTTGTGCCCACCTCGGGTGCCCCCCGGACCGCCTCTTTGCTCTATAAATACCCCAATATTCCAGAAACCCTAAAGGCATCAATGTAATATTCATCCAGCCGCCGCAGAGTCCAGAACCACCAGATCCAATCTAGACACCATCTCGGATGGGGTTCACCACCTCCATTGGTGCCTCTCCGATGATGCGTGAGTAGTTCTTTGTAGACCTCCGGGTCCGTAGTTAGTAGCTAGATGGCTTTCTCTCTCTCACTGAATTCTCAATACAATGGTCACTTGGAGATCCATATAATGTAACTCTTGTGCGGTGTGTTTGTTGGGATCGATGAACTTGAAGTTTATGATCAGATCAATTTTTTTGTATCCATGAAAATATTTGAGTTTCTTTGATCTCTTTTATGCATGATCTCTTATAGACCCGTATTTCTTCTCCGATATTTGGGTTTTGTTTGGCCAACTCGATCTATTTATCTTGCAATGGGAAGAGGTGCTTTGTAGTGGGTTCGATCTTACGGTGCTTGATCCTAGTGACGGAAAGGGAACCGACACGTATGTATCATTGCTACTAAGGATAAAACGATGGGGTCTATCTCTACATAGATAGATCTTGTCTACATCATGTCATCATTCTCACTGCATTACTTCGTTTTTCCATGAACTTAATACACTAGATGCATGCTAGATAGCGGTCGATGTGTGGAGTAATAGTAGTAGATGCGGGCAGGAGTCGGTCTACTAATCTTGGACGTGATGCCTATATAATGATCATTGCCTGGATATCGTCATGAGTATTTGAAGTTCTATCAATTGCCCAACTGTAATTTGTTCACCCACCGTTTGCTATTTTTCTTGAGAGAAGCCACAAGTGAAACCTACGGCCCCCGGGTCTCTTTCTCATATATTTGCTTTTGCGATCTACTTTTCTTTTGCATTTATTTTCAGATATATTAAACCAGAAATACAAAAATACCTTGCTGCAATTTATTCTTATTTATTTTAATTGGCGTTCGATCTATCAATCTACTAAAATTTTATCTCACGTTCCTTTGCCTACTTGAGGCACCGTACCCCGAAAGGGATTGAAAACCCCTTTAACACATCGGGCTGTGAGGATTTGTTATCTGTGTGCAGGGGCTGTTTATGTTGTGTTGCTTGCTTCTCCTACTGGTTCGATACCTTGGTTTTATATCTGAGGGAAATACTGCCAATGTGCTGCATCATCCCTTCCTCTTTGGGGAAAAACCAACATAGCTTCAAGCGACATCATGTACCCAATTGTTTCCTTAGGGCATCCTATGAAGATGCACTTCTCCGATTTGGGTTCAAGCTTATTAGGCTGAAGCCTTTTGACATAAGTGTCGCAACCCCAAACTTTAAGAAACGACAGCTTAGGTTTCTTGCCAAACCACAGTTCATATGGTGTTGTCTCAACGGATTTAGACGGTGCCCTATTTAACGTGAATGCAACTGTCTCTAATCCATAACCCCAAAACGGTAGTGGTAAATCAGTAAGAGACATCATAGATCGTACCATATCTAATAAAGTACGGTTATGATGTTCGGACACACCATTATGCTGTGGTGTTCCAGGTGGCGTGAGTTGTGAAACTATTCCACATTAAATGAAGGCCAAACTCGTAACTCAAATATTCACCTCCGCGATCAGACTGTAGAAACTTTATTTTTTTTGTTACGATGATTCTCCACTTCACTCTGAAATTCCTTGAACTTTTCAAATGTTTCAAACTTGTGTTTCATTAAGTAGATATACCCATATCTGCTCAAATCTTCTGTGAAGGTCAGAAAATAACAATACCAGCCGCGTGCCTCAACACTCATCGGACCGCATACATTGGTATGTATTATTTCTAATAAGTCGTTGGCTTGCTCCATTGTTCCGGAGAACAGAGTTTTAGTCATCTTGCCCATGAGGCATGGTTCGCAAGTATCAAATGATTCATAATCAAGTGATTCCAAAAATCCATCTGTATGGAGTTTCTTCATGCGCTTTACACCAATATGACATAAACGGCAGTGCCACAAATGTGTTGCACTATCATTATCAACTTTGCATATTTTGGCATCAATATTATGAATATGTGTATCACTACGATCGAGATTCAATAAACCATTTACATTGGGTGTATGACCATAGAAGGTTTTATTCATGTAAACAGAACAATAATTATTCTATGACTTAAATGAATAATCGTATCGCAATAAACATGATCCAATCATATTCATGCTCAACGCAAACACCAAATAACATTTACTTAGGTCCAACACTAATCCTGAAGGTAGAGGGAGTGTGCGATGGTGATCTTATCAACCTTGAAATCACTTCCAACACACATCGTCACTTCGCTCTTAACTAGTCTCTGTTCATTTTGCAACTCCTGTTTCGAGTTACTAATCTTAGAAACTTAACCGATATCAAATACCTTGGGGTTACTATGAACACTAGTAAAGTACACATCAATAACATGTATATCAAATATACCTATGTTTACTTTGCCATCCTTCTTATCTATCAAGTATTTGGGGTAGTTCCGCCTCAAGTGACCATTCCCTTTGAAGTAGAAGCACTCAGTTTCAGGCTTAGGTCTAGCTTTGGGCTTCTTCACGGGAGTGGCAACTTGCTTGTCATTCTTCTTGAAGTTCCATTTCTTTTCCTTTGCCCTTTTTCTTGAAACTTGTTAACCATCAACACTTGATGCTCTTTCTTGATTTCTAACTTCACCGATTTCAGCATCGCGAAGAGCTCGGGAATCTTTTCCGTTATCCCTTGCACATTATAGTTCATCACGAAGTTCTAGTTGCTTGGTGATAGTGAGTAGAGAACTCTGTCAATCACTATCTTATCTGGAAGATTTACTCCCACTTGATTCAAGCGATTGTAGTGCCCAAACATTCTAAGCACATGCTCACTAGTTGAGATATTCTCCTCCATCTTGTAGGCAAAGTACTTGTCAGAGGTCTCATGCCTCTCGACACGGGCATGAGTCTGAAATACCAATTTCAGCTCTTGGAACATCTCATATGCTCCGTGCCGTTCAAAACATTTATGAAGTCCCGGTTCTAAGTCGTAAATCATGGCGCACTAAACTATTAAGTAGTGATCATATCGAGCTTGCCAAATGTTCATAACGTCTGCATCTGCTCCTTCAATAGGCCTGTCACCCAGCGGGGCATCAAGGACATAATTCTTCTGTGCAGCAATGAGGATAATCCTCAGATCACGGACCCAGTCCGCATCATTGCTACTATCATCTTTCATCTTAGTTTTCTCTAGGAACATATCAAAAAATAGGGGAGCTAGAACGCGAGCTATTGATCTACAACATAATTTGCAAATACTATCAGGACTAAGTTCATGATAAATTAAAGTTCAATTAGTCAAATTACTTAAGAACTCCCACTTAAATAGATATCCCTCAAGTCATCTAAGTGATACGTGATCCAAATCAACTAACCCATGTTCGATCATCACATGAGATGGGGTAGTCATCACACTACAAAAAAAATACACTTCCGTGATGATACGTGTTTGTCACAGTAGGTCACGTTTTCCATCATGCATGTACATCCATGACAAATTTATGACAGAATCAAGATAGTCATACCTGTGCTGTCGTAGAAGTGTTCCATGACATTACCAAAATTATCATCACGGAAGTGTCCACTTCCATGACGATAAATCGCGCGTCACAGAAGTGCTTTCGTCAAGGGTGACCGACACATGGCATCCACCGTAACGGAACGCCGTTAAGCTATCGGGTCCGATTTTGGATCCGATAACCCGTTAACAGCCCCGACCAATGGGGATTTTCCACGTGTAACATAATCATTGGCTGGAGGAAACACGTGTCGGCTCACCGTTGGGACAAATGTCATCCACTCATTGGACCCAAAGCACCTATGATACGTCGACACGTGGCACGGCCCAACAGAAGCCCATTCCTGTGAAAAGGCCGGCCCGTTTGACTTGGTCAAAAGGTGGCAGGCCGGCCCACGACAAGCTTGTTAACGGCCTGTTCGCATATAGCCCATTTACAGCCCGCTATCCCAGGGCCCGTTTACGGCCTATCCGAATTTGGCCCGGTAGCGTCATCTGGGCCGTCCAATATAATTCCAGCCCGTTTTAACTTCCGGCCCATGTATGGCCCATGACGTCTTTCGGCCCATATGAGGCCCTTAGTAACCCTCGGCCCCTTAACGGCCCGTGGTAAAACTGGCCTGTAATGAACAGTGTATCACTTTATACCCATTAACGGCCCATTATTCCGTTGGGCCGTTTCTAGCCCATGATATCTTTCGGCCTTCTCAGGGCCCATTTATTCTTGGGCTCATTTCCAGCATTCGGTTACTTATGGCCCGTTACTGTCATTTTCTGCTTGTGGGCCAAATTCAGCCCGTGGTTACAGTCGGCCCGTTTGTGGCCCATTAATACGTTGGGCCGTTTTCATGTCGAAAAAAACCCGTTGGGCTGTTTTCATAGAATTATCAAATACGGCCAATAAACGGCTCGTTATTGTCCATGAATAGTACGGCCCATGATTGGCGAAATGACGATACGCCCCGTAGAAGGCCCATGGATCCTACGGCCCGTAAAAGGCCCATGGATCTTACGGCCCGTAGAAGGCCCATGGATCCTATGGCCCGTATAGAAGGCCAATGGATCCTCCGGCCCGTAGAAGGCCCATGGATCATACGGCACGCAGGAGGCCCATGGTTACAACAGTCCGTGTGTTGCCATGAGTATTTTGGGCTAGTTTCCAAAAATAGGTTATTGTGGCCACTAGAAAAACACAGAAAAAGAACTGCAGTGACTACAAGCAAACAACTAAACAAGACAATAATAAATAAGCAAGCAATTAACGCTAGCCTATTACCGCTATTACACATATTACATCCACTGGGCATCAAAGTTCACCACCAGTGCAAATATAGGGAACAAAGCAACATATTACATACAATGGCCGTCAAAATTGGCCACCAGTGCAAATAAACACGGCAGCAAAACAAGAGCATAACTGAAACAACTTCATAAGAGCTCAAGAAACGTGGTATCCACCATGCTGGCAATAAGCTTAGCAAGCTTATTAGCTTTGTCCTGTTTGGCACTAAAATCCTCCAACGCTTGCTGTTGCACCAGAAGGTATGCATATGAATACTCCAGGGGCTTCCGCAGTCCTTCCGCTTCTTGTCGCAGCACAGCTGATCGATGTCTTTGAGCTTGTAGTTGAGACTCAAGAAACCGAACTGATTCAGACAGTGAGTTTGAATAGCTTGTGCAAGCGGTAGTGGCCAGTAACTCCAACACTAAACCAAGACAGGACTTTGGGGTTGTCTCACTATCTTCGAGATAGTCTTCCTTAGCTGTTTTATCAGCTTTGTTTGAGACCAACAAGGATGTGTCACTATCCGAAACCTTATCTGCATTACTTCCTTTACCACTGCTTAATAAGGCATTCTTCCCCAATATTTTGTCAGCATTCTAAAAGAAGAAACAAGCAGACACATAACTGTTTAGCATGTACTAGTATATGAAACTCATTTCGGTGAACCAGTTCATTAGTAAGGTGGACAGGATTAAACTACCAAGTCTTCCATTGCCAAGTACTAGTACATAATAAAAGCATCAAACAAACATATATCTATGTCCTATGGTCACTGCATTGTCTTGCCAAATCAAAATAGAGACACGGTTCAAATCATATCAGTTCAAGACAAAGCAGCAGTGAAAGAATACAAAGCGTGGGAAACTACACGGCACAACAAGATTTCAGATGGGTACCACGGGTCTACATGTACAACAACACTATTGGCTCTGTTGTGATGCTAGTAATGTGCATGATATGAGAAGTCAACTGTATACACAATTGAAATTGAAATCAACAGAGCTATTGATAAGAGCAAGCCTGTTAAAGAAACATGCGTGAACATACCTGCTGTGCCATTGAAGTTTCGATTGGATCCTTCAATTTAAAAATAAGTTTGTATGAGTAAATACAGTGATACAAGAGCAAAGCAGTATGCACGATAGCAATCATAGTTAAAAAGGCGCGCCTAAGCGAGCGCTTAAGCGCTCCTAGGCTCTAGGCGTTGGCGAAACGCATTGCGCATAACTACGGTTAATCTATGCATAACTGCGCATAAGCATGCACTTTGGTCAGTAAAGGGCAAGGCGGTGGCAAAACGCACAATTAACGCCTAGCGCTTTTTTGAACTATGATAGCAATGGAATCTTAAATTAGAACAGTTGTTCTTCAGGTTTAGGCACTTGTTCTACATGAACAGAGTACAGTAAGACGCAAGAATATAGTACTTAAAATAGAAAATGAGCTCATAGACCTTACCACATTCTTCGTTCGGGACCAGTACAGAACAAGGCGTTCCCAGTCATCATCCAGTAAATGTGTCTCAGGAGAACGTAAGGGAATTTGATGAGTTTCTTTGCCGGTGAAGTACATTTTCTTCAGGTAATTCCGATACTGCCACCAAGCATTCTTGAAGATAGCAGAGGTATTAGCACAGGTTACCTCATCCTGAGTTTCCAAATCGGTCCTTCTCTATAGAGAAAAATGGGAAAATTTGCTGTATTATAACCATCATGGAGGTAGGATGTACGGGACAAAGCAAAGTAATTGCCATGAATAACATTACTTACACATAACTCCTGGACAAACACCTGCAACTGGCATTTTCCTTCATCTTCAGTATAATATTTCCAAGATGGGAAGATACGCACATCTGATTTAACAACATCAAATGCGATAGATGCTAAACTATGACTAGCTGGTTGTGCTTCCTCCACAGGAATAGGCATACTAACTGGTGGAGTTGGGGTTCGCCGTGGTAGTACTGGCCCTTTGGGCACTGGAGCTGCCTTACTAACTACTCTTGTTTGGGAGCTCTGTGGTGGAGATGGTGCTGTGTCAACAAGAACTGGGTTACTATCTGGTGGGGTTGGGGTTAGATTGGGTGAAGCTGGTTCTCTATCCATCGCAGTAGGGGCACAATCTGCCAGAGTTTGGGTTATGTGTGGTAGGGCTGGTTCTCGTGCATGTACAACCGGGGTGCTATCTCCACCAAGAGGTAGCACTGTTTTATTTGAAGACCGTGTTTTTAGTCCGCTAGATGCTGGCATCACCCGCTCCAATTCAAATGGCTGATAAACAGGAAACATAGTTGAATGTACAGGCATTGTATGATAGACAGATGCAATAGATAGTGTGGAAAAAAGGGGGCATGAAATAGTTGACATGTATATTGTTTAACTAAAACGGATAGCATGACATAATTTCACATATATGATGTCTGTCTAAACTAGATAGCATAGCATAACATAATTCAAAGATATGATGAATAACTAAATAGGATCGCATGACATAATTCACCTACATGTTATCTAAGTAATCAGGACCGCATCATTTAATTCACATATGTGATTTATATGCTAAACAGAGGGCATTAGATATGATGTCTGCACTAAGAACATGGTGTTGAATATTGTGTATATGATGTCTAATCTATGCAATGCAAGACACCATATGCATGATATGAGCAGTATAACCATGCCAAGTTAGAGCATACACCTTGGTGGGGGAATAGGACTGGTCATCTGTCTCTGAATCCATCTCTGAGGAGCTATCGGGACCCAACAAGAGATCTGCTTCGACGGGTAGCACTGTCTGCTCTGAAGGCCTTGTTTTCACTCCAGATTTTTCAATCTCCCACCCAAATGGCTGATTCACAGGAAGAGTAGTTTAATGTACAAACATTGTCGACAAATGGAAATGTAATGAAGAAAAGGATGGGCAAGATATCATTCAAATATATGATGCCTGGTTAAACAGGATGGCATTGCACATTTCACGTATATTATGGTTGGCTAAAAAACATGAGACTGCACAATTCCCATATATGATATAGAAACTAAATAGGTGGATTACAGAACATGTCTAAACTAAGCAGATGACATATATGATGTCAAAAGTAGGCACTGCAAGGGAACATATGCATGATATGACTAACATCATCATGCCAAGGTAGAGCAAACACCTTGGGGGGTAAATAGGAGTGGTCAGCGGCGTCTGAATCCGCCTTAGAACAGATATCTTCCTCTGGATTACAATCTGGAGAGGGGTGGGGAGGGTTTGCCATTGAACCCACCATGGAGCGATGTCTGCATGACATTGTATTGCTGCGCAAAACTCTTCTCGTTTTATCTACATGTTCAGCATGACTGTGTACAATATCTGACATGCATATAAAAAAATATGGTGAGATAATGTAAGGAGAGCATGCAGAAATTTAGAGTGATGGTAACAACCAGTGGATGGATCCAAAAATAATGATAGCAGGCTGATGATTGCTTTAATTTAATTAAAAGACAGATGATGATTGCTTTACTATTTGTTTCCCACCGAAGATGAACAACATAGGCATACCCTAGGTGAACCAGATATTAGACAGAGATACTATTCATCGCTTCCTCGATATGTGCCGTAAGACGTCAAGGCTAAAGCAGCCCCCGTGAGTCGTAAGACGTCAAGGCTGAAGCAGCCCCCGTGAGTCGTAAGACGTCAAGGCTGAAGCAGCACAAGACAAACATCGTCAATCTCAAGTGGGATTCTAATAGCATCTCCAATAGATGATGTAAAATAGATGTAAAATTTACATCCCCAAAAACCACCTGACTACAACAGATGAGGTAAAAACTGTTGACTCTGAACTTAACTATCGAAACTGAAATTTACTGTGGAATCTGAATGTTACTGTCGAAACTGAACGCAATGGTAGCAGAGAGGCACTTGACATGTAGTTTAGGGAGGGCCTGCAGTTCATCTTCAACATGCACCCCACTGAGCCGCCAGCCACCACCAGCTGAACCGCCGGCCCCAGCGCCGCCTCGCCGCCCCGAAACAACTCCCCACCACCGGTCCGCCGCCGCCCCGGCCAGCCCTATAGGCCCCCCGCCCCCACCCTGAACCCTAAGATAGATAGTGGGGTACCTCTCCGGCGAGCCCCCGTCCCCGCTGTGGGTGGTTCTTCCTTAACTCCGGCGAGCCCTCCCCACCCCCTGAAAATCGACTGACCCAAAAGTCAATTCAGTCGACTGAAGTGTAGCTAAATCGGAGCAGAGCAGCAGCACGAGCGAGAGGGAGAGCAGCAACAGCAGCGCGAGCGAGAGCCGGAGTAGCAGCAGCGGGGCGAGCGAGCGATCGAGCGAGAGCCGGAGCAGCCGCAAGTGAGCGAGCGAGAGCTGGAGCAGCAGCAGCTGGGCGAGCGAGCGATCGAGCAAGAGCCGAAGCAGCAGCAGCAGCGCGAGCGAGCGAGCGAGCGAGAGCCGGAGCAGCAGCAGCAGATCCGGCTGGTATGGACGCCACCGCCGAAGGGGCCTTGCACTGGGGGAGAGCCGTCGTGGAGATGTCGCCCGCGACGCCGGCTTCAAGGTAGCCGCTCCATGGGGGTGCGGGATGGAGCACCGTCGGCGCCGGGAGGTCGAGCTAAGGAGAAGGTGTGATGCGATGAGTGTAGAACCTATTTGGTGGCGCCGAGTAGGCCTCAGCTTCGTCCGAGGAGTCGGTGAGGATGATGCGGTTCCGGTGGAGCAGGTTAAGGCGGCGCTGTGGGGATGGAGCAGCCGCGATAGACGAGGCGATCGTCGGAGCAGCTCCTTGGAGGTGGAGGACGGGGCGGCTGAACCGGCGGGACGACGAGATGGACGACGGATCCTCATCCGGGGAGGTGGATGAGGGACGTCGAGCTGTTGCGGTGGACGACATCGTCGGGGAAGAGGCTCCGGCTGGGCAGCGGTGAGGTGGCGGACGGAGGAGGGTGGGGTTTCGCGGCTGGAGCGGAGAGGTTATGGCGGCCTGGGATTTTGAATGGCAAAAAGGAGGCGATGGGAGGGGGTGAACCATGACTTAGGGACGCGCTTGTCCAAAATGTAGGGTGTGTTACAAAAGTACCCCGCACCGATTTGAACTAGCGGCCCTTTCGGCTCAGGGTTAGAAGGGGGATTTCGTGTGTCGGTATTTGGCAGCTGGAGGGAGTTTCCGCGCGCGTTGTAATTTCGGGATAGCAAGGCGCGGGTTGTGAAGGCGCCAGTTTTGGGAGCACGATATCTGAATTTTCGGGATATAACAAGGCGCGGGTTGAATTTTAGGGACAAGCCTAACGTGTAATATTGTACTTGTACGTACCAAATCAATTCGCACACCCCTCAACCAAAAAGAAAACGAAAAAAAATAAAACTATTCACACCACACAAAGAGAGAGTCTTGCCCCGTTTTACTATAAAAATGCTATTTAAAGCTACTCATACCAACAATTTAGTGCAATTAAATGCTATTCGGTAGTATGAATCCATGTTATGTCCAATTAAATTTTTTCGCTTGCTGTATAATGCATGTAACCTACTCATACCAACATTTTAGTGCATTCCAAATGTCTATACTACCGCTGCAATTCGAACTGAATTTGAATTCATTTCTCGATTTCAATAACAAATCTACAATCATGATTGTTGCCAACTTCAACCATCATTCGTGTATTACCTTAATAACACACCACATGATTACTATAGAGATAGATATGAACTATGTGTACTACATGAACTCGAATTCTATTTTTTGAATACACTTGATGTTGATTCCAAATAATAGTACATTTGATGTACTAACTATATATTCATAATCTAAACCATGTTCCATACGTGTACACTGTGTTTATCACACATAGTATAGTGCCGCGCCCCCTACATTATGACAATTATTTAGACCTGAGCTGCAAAAGCCACACATTAGCCCAAATTATGATCAATGTTCTATATGTTATACGTAGTACTAGCAAGATGCCCATGCGTTTCACAGAACATCAACATGATCAAGGGGAGGCCTAATTTGCAAATATGGAGAGGGGTGTGGGTATCTTTTTTCAAAATTGCCATAGTTTCCTTCCTATCCGTCAGATATAAATCAGACTGCCTATATTGCAGGATGGCACCATCATCAACAACTCCGTGTTTTTATAGGAGTAGAGATAAAATATATTATATGTAGTATAACATGTTCATAACCACACCATGTGTATCACCGTTATATATATTCACACATGTGTCGGTTTAAAACACTATGATAAATTCTTCAAATATCCGAATTTGCTTTTTATAATGAAGTATGATCTCTATTCGTCTTTTACACCCACACAATCCTCTTATCTTCGTAGCTAGCTAGCGCTAACTTTCTCTCGTGCATGCAGATGCCCGCATCCCTCTAACCCTCCCTCAGCATTCTCTAGCTCCATCGCGCAAATTCGTCTTTTCACTTTAGGTTGTTCACCCACGGTGTGTGTAGGCCCCCCAGCTCCTTCTTTACGGCACACATCGATCGATATGCCTCTCTAGCCAGGTGTGCCTAGCACAAAACACAAGCTTCCCCTCTTCTCTTATCACCGTCCATGCCTCACTCCCACCACTCTTTTCATCGATCTCGTACTCGCACACTTCTCCCCCCTCGATATAGTATGACTCTCGCACCACCTCCTAGATGCATCCCTCTCTCTCTATCCTTCTCCCCGTGCCTCATTTTCTTCTAACACACACATGCATGTATACCGATCGATCTCCCAACATATACCTAGGTCGACTTTAACTATTCCCCCCCCCATCGATCGACGTACCTCACAAGTTATGTCTCTCCTTTCTCTGACAAAGGACGATTGATCTTCCTATGTAGTTATGTCTGCTTACCACATCCATATCGCCCCCCCCCCTCATCATTCGTGCATGCCTCCTGGCCTGTCTCTCACATGCACGTGCACAGACAGGCAGCCATCCCCTCTCTTATTGATATTGCAGGCGTGCCCTCCGGTTGTCTAGCAAGCCTATCCCACCATTTGTTAGAAGCAACTCCACTACCACCCCCTCCAACACTCTAGCTCTGTCTCTCTCCCAACCTTATTCCTCTCCTAGACATATGCATGGATGCCGATCGATCTCCCTTAATACATGAGGTAGGCCTCTCTCCTCCTCCACACATATACCAGCCATTGTACCTCTATATTTAATTAGGCCCCCCTCCCCCCACCACACACCGATAGTCGAGCGCTGTAGGTAGGTATCCATGCCACAGAGACAAACTGCACATGTCCCCTCTCACATTCCAGTAGGCCAGCCACTCTATATCTTTGATGTCGGCACACACAAATTCGATGGCACTCTTTTTCGATCGCGCGCGCACACACACACATCATCCCTCTCTTCGATTCTAGGACACCTCAAGCCGATGATACCTCCACTCTCTTCTCGTGGATCGCACCCTCTATATATATGATATATCCAGGACTCTATTTCACACACAACCCCACGTAGGTGGTGTACGTATACAAGAAGAGAATAGGTGCACCATGCACGTACTCACGCTTCGTGCCCAGCCACACCCACGCGGGTACACGGTGGAGCTCATTTCTGTACGAAAATGGCAGCCCACGTGCTAATTTGAACGCGTGTAGCGGTTGTTTACCTACGGAGGTCGTGTACCACGCGTGCACGAAATAAAGTTCGACTTGATGCGTTGGCGCGTTATTTTTAAATAAAGTTATTTCGCTCAGTGGCACGTACACAGAATATAAAACGATTTTTATGGAGAAAAAGGTAGTCTGCTCCACTATATACAATGGAGCCTGCCTACCTGGTTTGTCTCTCTTCAGAGTATCTCACACAAGGCTGCGGTGGCCTCTCTCTCTCTCACCGTTGGTCACTGATCCGGCCGCATCCCGTCCGCCAGCGGAAAGGGAGGACGTGCATCGTTTCTCCGTTCGACGGCGCCGAGGCAGCACGTCCCGATCTGCGGTACACGCCGTTCTCTCTGACCAAGCTCCGGCATGGTAGGGCCTACGCCACCTGCTCACCGCCGCAGTATGGGCAGATTCTGCCCGCCGCTGCTCACCAGTTACATCCCGACAACCTCCAGGTATCCCCTCCGGCCTTGCTCCACTACCCGTCTTCCCACGTCGCTGCATGTGGATCTTCCATAGTTCTTTGCCCAAAACGTAGCTCGTCCGGCGTACTTTCCATATTGCAATCTCGTGCTCACACCGTTTTGGACAAACACAACCGTGTTGTTATCTTCCCTTAGGACAAGGAATATGCTTCTTTTTTGTCATCGCATGTGTCATCAACTGTTATTGGCCAGTAATTGTTTCCTTTCTACCTCTTTTTTGCAAACAGGGCTATCCATTTCACATCGTTGCTATTGCGACCTTTTGGTGAAATGCACAAATCACTTTTTCTTAAGAGTGTTTTGTGCAGTTCCGCCAAAATGTCACACGGGCAACGTCTCTACATTTCATTGCGACTGCACAAAGGGAGATTTGTTTTGCTCTATCCTCCTCATCCAACTCTGAGCCTAATCTTCTCCAACTAGTTAGTCTTAAGAGAGACTGCAAAGATGACCGGCTTCTATTTGTGTGTTTATTGTTTCATCAGCAGTCCTCTATTATCGTAATCACACTTAATATCTTTGGAACAGGGACGCTCAGCTCTATTTTAGTGGAACTGCACAAAATGATTGGAATGTTGCATGCTCCAGACAGCTACTTTTTTCCCAACATGCCTTGTTGATTTAGACAGAGCTGGGGGGACGTTGCTGCCAATGAAAGCATGGATCAATTTTAATTTAACACCTTCTCACAACTTTGTCTTCAGTTGTGATGTAAATATTAGCTCTAATTAGCAAGGAAGTTAGTTTTTTATTGTTTCCGAAAGAGCATCGATGGCAAGACACACGAAACAAAAGCTAAAAGCTCACACCATTGTACAATTTCATGTCGCTGGAAAATTATTTGTATAGTACGTCAATTATGTAAACAAATGTTGGAAGCTTGATAGCATTGCCAGAAGCCTCTTCGGCATCCGGGTCCATGTGCCATGCACAAAATTATACTCCTTCGTTCCTAAATATTTGCCTTTTTACAAATTTCAAATGGGCATATTTTTAGTGTAGATTCACCCATTTTGATTCGTATGTGTACTCCCTCTGTTCCTAAATATTTGTCTTTCTAGATATTTCAACAAGTGACTACATACAGAGCAAAATGAGTGAATCTACACTCTAAAATATGTCTGTATACATCCATATGTAGTAGTCCATTTGAATCTCTAAAAAGACAAATATTTCAGTAGTCACTCGTTGAAATCTCTAGAAAGACAAATACTCCGGAGTATATTTAAGAACCAAGGGGGTAGTGCACAGCCGCATGGGAGACTCAGACCGGTCGTTGCGCCGCATTAATAGTGAGTAATGAGCAGTCAAATCATAAGCCCCACCTTTCCCACTATAAGTTGCTCGGAAGAAGCAACCATCAATACGCTCTTCTTTGAATCCGCTCATACTACTCCATCCGTCACTGTTTATAGAGCGCACTTCAGAAAAAGAGAAAATCTCTGGGACCAAGGCGACTAGCGATCGGCCTGAAAAATAGCATTGGTAGTTATAGCACGGCGTCTATTACTAGAGGAAATAATGCGTACACACATGCATGCAGTGCTTCCACCCCGGGTACACAAATGCATGCACTTACTCCACTCCGTAGTACTACATCGAGAGAAAATTGCGGTTACCACGCCCTAATTAATAGAGCATTAAACCAAACGCATCTAAAGTCTCTCTGGTGGTGGAAATGCATTGAGAGAAATGCATCATAATGAAGCGCGCCCTGTAAACTGTGACGGAGGGAGGAGTAGTATTAAGGTGCAAAACCAAGTACGTGTATGGCCAGTTGGTCAACGCACATCCTCTTGGCATATCACTGACATGTGGGACCGGAGTGTGAGCAAACCGATCTCGATTGACGGCAAAATGGCCAACCCGCCGTTCCTTGAGAGAGACGAGGAGCGAGAACACACAGACGGGCTCGCACGGAGGCCAAGATATATTCGAGCATGGTTGATCGATATCATCATTACATGTTGGGCTGCCTTTTTCCACCCTTCTCCGGAATAAATGTGTACTTTATCAAAGATTAAGAAAAATAAGAGTACAGAGGCTGCACCATGCGGTTCTAGTAGTAGTACTACTCGTACTACTAAACCTTGCGCTTGGCTCTTCGCCTCTTCATGAAGTTGAACAATGATGGTGAAGGAAATATGCCCTAGAGGCAATAATAAAGTATTATTTATTTCCTTATATCATGATAAATGTTTATTATTCATGCTACAATTGTATTAACCGGAAACATAATACATGTGTGAATACATAGACAAACAATGTGTCACTAGTATGCCTCTACTTGACTAGCTCGTTAATCATTGATGGTTATGTTTCCTAGCCATAGACATGAGTTCTCATTTGATTAACGGGATCACCTCATTAGAAGAATGACGTGATTGACTTGACCCATTCCGTTAGCTTAGCACCCGATCGTTTAGTATGTTGCTATTGCTTTCTTCATGACTTATACATGTTCCTATGACTATGAGATTATGCAACTCCCGTTTACCGAAGGAACACTTTGTGTGCTACCAAACGTCACAACGTAAATGGGTGATTATAAAGGTGCTCTACAGGTGTCTCCAAAGGTACTTGTTGGGTTGGCGTATTTCGAGATTAGGATTTGTCACTCCGATTGTTGGAGAGGTATCTCTGGGCCCACTCGGTAATGCACGTCACTATAAGCCTTGCAAGCATTGTGATTAATGAGTTAGTTGCAGGATGATGTATTACGGAACGAGTAAAGAGACTTGCCGGTAACGAGATTGAACTAGGTATCGAGATACCGACGATCGAATCTCGGGCAAGTAACATACCGATGACAAAGGGAACAACGTATGTTGTTATGCGGTCTGACCGATAAAGATCTTCGTAGAATATGTAGGAACCTATATGAGCATCCAGGTTCCGCTATTGGTTATTGACCGGAGAGGTGTCTCGGTCATGTCTACATAGTTCTCGAACCCGTAGGGTCCGCACGCTTAAAGTTACGATGACAGTTATATTATGAGTTTATATGTTTTGATGTACCGAAGGTTGTTCGGAGTCCCGGATGTGATCATGGACATGACGAGGAGTCTCGAAATGGTCAAGACATAAAGATTGATATATTGGACGACTATATTCGGACACCGGAAGTGTTCCGGAGAAGTTTCGGATAAAACCAGAGTGCCGGAGGGGTTACCGGAACCCCCCGGGGAAGTATTAGGCCTTAGTGGGCCTGAGGGGAGAGAGAGGGTGTCGGAGTAAATGGCCACGGGTAGCCTAACCGACTACCCCTGGCTCTTTAGAAAAATTATCAGGCCTTCGGGCCTCCAAGCACTCCGAGCATTGGGCCGCCTTCCCTGGCCGGCTACCACTAAAGCCGACTCCCGGAAGGTGACCCAGCCTCACCAACTCCTCCCCAGGACGACTACGGGGTGGCCGACTCCAAGAAGCCGGCCAAGACCACAACCCCTCCCACATAACGGCGACGTGACGGGGTGTGGCCACAGTGCGGCCCACTACCCCCGAAGCCCGAGGCGGGCGTGGCTACAGGAGGCCGTACGGGACGGACGTCTCCCGTGCGGCTCGGCACTGTAGCCATGCTGGCCTCGACGTCATCCACGACCCACTCCTGTACGGCCCAAGGACTGCGGGCCCCTTCAGCCAGAGAGAGGCGTGAAGGCGGCCCGGCCTTTCCTAGTCGGCCAAGAGCATAGCCGGCCTCCAGAAGCTGGCTACTCCCTTCCTCGAAGCAGGAGCCCCATTAAGGAGACCAGACGAGGTAAGGCTACAGTGATAGCCCCCGAGGCGGCCCACTGTAGCCACGCTTAACTCGACAAAGCGCTCGTCATCACAGGCGAGGCTACAGTAAGCAGCCGCCGACAAGACCCTAGGCGGTGGGGCCGGCCTGTCGATCAAGTAGTCGGCAGCCGGCGGGACCCACCAGCCGGCGGAGAAGCCGGCGAGCGTAGACACTGACGGCTGGGACCAGTTCCCAGTCGGATTACCATTGTACCCCCGGGGGGTAGGCCTATATAAACCCCCCGGAGCACCCATGCAAAGGGTTCGCACCCAAGCATAGTTGGCCTCTGAGCATAGAGCTGCCTTCTAAGCATAGCACACACACCATAGATAGAGAGAAGCAAGAGCTAGCCTTGTTCTTCTTCTCCCTTGATCTCAACAGCTCTAGGAGCAATTGTAGCTACCCTTTATCGATCTAGTGATCATGCGGAGACCCCGCAGAGCAGGACTAGGGGTGTTATCTCCTCGGAGAGCCCCGAACCTGGGTAAGATTCGCCGGCGTGCATGTCTTCGCCTCATCCCGTTTCCGGGCACCGGCGACGTTTTATTGGCTCCCATAATGATAAGCCATCCCTTGGCATATGTCGCACCAACCACCCGACATTTGGCGCCCACCGTGGGGCCAGGTGCACCGTCGTCCGGAGACCTGTTCTGGACGGGAACCCTCTTCCTCCCCCGCGAGCGCAACCAGCCTGCTGCGCCCGATGGCGTTTGCCTTGACGCGCTGCAAGGCGTTGACGACGCCTGCGCACCGAGCTGCCTCGCCGACTTGCTCGGCGAAACTCGCATCTCCGACAAGCCTGCGTCCGACGCAGGCACCGACTACCCCAAGAGCCGCCTCGTCAGCCTCCTCGACCAACTTCACGTCTCCAGCGAGCCTGCTGCGGACATGGAGTCTGTCGGCTCCACCGACCCGATGCTCATCGACTCCGACACCGCGTCGCTCGACGCCTACCCCTCCGACGTGGTGGTCTTCGACGACCCCCTCCCTCGAGCTGACAGCGGCAGCAGCGCTGTCACCGAAGTGCTGGTCATCAGCCACGTCTCCAACTCGGGCGAGAATGCCCGCGACGCTCAGCAAGCAGCGATGCACGACCTCTCCATCCCCATCCCGGCCGACGCCGACGCCGAGACCCTGGAGGCACGCCGCCTTGCCCTCATCGCGGAGGGCAAGAAGATAGCCTCGATGAGACGCCTCACCGAGGCCCACCAGCGCGAAGTCGACCGCGCCGCCTTCGGCACGCCGCCGCCTAGCGGCCCGAGCCAAGCCGGCTTCGTCCAGAAGCACGGCGCAGCCATTGCCAGCATGCTGGGCGCAGATCGCCCCGTCTACGCCACCCCGCTCGAGAATCTGCGAGCCGCTCAGGCGGCTGCAGAGGAGCTCAATGGGATGGGAGCCGATGAGCTCCCCTACATGACAAGACGGATCCAGCAGCTGATCGACGCGGCTGCAGAACGGCACGAAGCCGGCGCCCGTGCTGATAGCCATCCCCTACACCGGGAGCACGCCGCGACGTCCCGCTCGCCGACTGCGAGCGGCGCACGCCAGAAGAAATACAAGGAGCCGGCTGACAGCCGCAGCCGGACTCGCATCACCATCGAGCGCGACGCGGATGGCCGCCCTCAAGCTGTAGAGCACCAAGGAAACCTGCCTCCTCCCCCGCCTCGAAGAGAAAGACGCCTCACTCCGCCGCCTGTCACACATCCGACTCTTGGCGACCGACTCGGCCGCCGAGAAGGAGTCGGCGAGAACGACGCCCGCCACAGGATCGACCGCCTTGCTCGATCCTTGGCGTTAGAAGAAGAAGACGATGTCGTCCCGCCATGCTTTGGCCCCCGCATCCGCGACGAGCCCTTCCCCAAAGGGTTCTCGCTCCCCAGAGACACGCCCAAGTACAACGGCTCGGTGAAGCCGGAAGATTGGCTCATCGACTACTCCACAGCCGTCAGCATCGCCAACGGCAATCGGCGCGTCGCCGTGAAGTACGTCCCCCTGATGCTGCAGGGCACGGCGCGCACATGGCTCAACAGCCTCAAGCCCTACAGCATCAACAGTTGGCTGGACTTCACCGAAGTTTTCGTCCGCAACTTCACCAGCACCTACAAGCGGCCTCCCAAGCCTCGCCAGCTCTCCCTCTGCGTCCAGGGGCCCAACGAGTCGACCCGCGACTACCTCACGCGATGGGCCGAGCTCTGTAACTCGTGCGAGGGAGTGCACGAGGTCCAGGCCATCGAGTACTTCACCGCCGGGTGCCGAGAGGGCACCCTCCTCAAGCACCGCCTCCTCTGCGATGAGCCGGGTACCCTCGATGAGTTGCTGGTCATCGCCGACAAGTACGCCACTGCCGACTCCTCAATGAAGACCGAGCTCCGAGTGGACGCCTCGGGGAAAGTAGTTGCTCCGACTCCCAAGACGCCGGCTGGCGACCGTAATCGGCGCCCCTACCAGAACGACCACAAGCGCAAGAGCCCCATGCCGACTTCCTCCAGTCGGCAGGTGGCCACAGTTGAAGATGAGCAGCCTGAAGAGCGGCCCGCTCCCAAGAAGAAGGGTGGCCGGCCGCCCTGGCAGCCGTCTTTCTCCTACGAACAAGCACTCGATGCCCCCTGCAAGTTCCACAGCGGCGCGAAGCCGTCCAATCACACAACCCGGAAATGCCACTGGCTCACCCGCATCACCAAGGGTGAGGGAATGTTGCCTCCTCCGCCTCCCGGCCAGCCGCCTCCAGCCCCCCAGCAGCCGGCGGCCCGGCCGGCAGTCGGCGCCATCCAAGACGAGTTCCCCGAAGCGCACGACGCCTACGTCGTCTTCACTAGTCAAGCCGACGACAAGCGCAGCCGACGCCGGCAGCACCAGGAAGTGAACGCAGTCGCCTCTAGCACCGCCGAGTTCATGCACTGGTCGGAAAAGCCAATCAGCTGGAGCCAGGCCGACCACCCAGAGGTGATGCCTTCGCCTGGCTCCTATGCTATGGTCTTGGACGTCACCCTTGCGACGGAGAGGCGAGCTGCCAGATTTTCCCGCGTCCTGATAGACGGCGGAAGCAGTATCAACATACTGTACCGCGATACCATGGACAAGCTGAACATCAAAGCGAAGCAGCTCATGCCAAGCCGCACCGTCTTCCATGGTATCGTACCCGGCCTATCTTGCTCTCCAATCGGCAAGATCAAAATGGATGTTCTCTTCGGAGACAAAGATCATTTTCGCCGGGAAGCAATATGGTTCGAGGTAGTGGATTTGGAGAGCCCCTATCACGCACTGCTTGGCCGACCTGCTTTGGCCAAGCTCATGGCTGTGCCCCACTATGCCTACCTGAAGATGAAGATGCCGAGCTCGAAGGGGATCATCACGGTAGCCGGCGACTACAAGAAGTCCATCGAGTGCGCCATGGCCAGTAGCCGGCTGGCCGAGTCCCTCGTGGTGGCAGAAGAGAAGAAGATGTTGGAACGGGTTGTGGCCATGGCCGGCAAGCAGCCGGCCTTGTCGCCCAACCCCAAGGATTGTGATGCGCAGGGCTCCTTCCAGCCTGCCAAAGAGACCAAGAAGATACCTCTGGACCCGGAACACCCGGAGAGGTTCGCTGTGATTGGGGCGAACTTGGACAGTAAATAGGAAGGCGAGCTCGCCGACTTCCTCCGTGAGAATCGAGACATCTTTGCATGGTCCCCAAAGGACATGCCGGGTGTCCCGAAGTATTTCGCCGAGCACAAACTACATGTCCGAGCTGATGCGAAGCCGGTCAAGCAACCCCTCCGCCGACTATCAGAAGAGAAGTGAAGAATTGTGGGAGAAGAGATAGCCCGGCTCCTTGCCGCCGGCTTTATCATGGAAGTGTTTTTTCCAGAATGGCTTGCCAATCCAGTTCTGGTTCTGAAGAAGAATAACAAGTGGCGTATGTGTATAGACAACACGAGTTTGAACAAGGCCTGCCCAAAAGATCCGTTTGCTTTGCCACGGATTGACCAAGTGATAGACTCCACAGCCGGATGCGAGCTGTTAAGTTTTTTGGATGCATACTCAGGGTATCATCAGATCAAGTTGGACCCGGCTGACCGCCTGAAGACTGCCTTCATCACACCCTTTGGAGCTTTCTGCTACCTGACAATGACATTCGGCTTGAGAAATGCCGGTGCCACTTTTCAGCATTGCATGCAGAAATGTCTCTTGAAACAACTCGGCAGAAACGCCCACGTCTACGTAGACGACATTGTGGTGAAGACAGAGAAGCGCGGTACCTTGCTGGAAGACCTGAAAGAAACATTTGCCAACTTGCGCCGATTCCAGATCAAGCTCAACCCCGAGAAGTGCGTGTTCGGAGTGCCAGCCGGCCAGCTGCTAGGCTTCCTGGTCTCCGAACGCGGCATTGAGTGCAACCCTGTCAAGATCAAGGCCATCGAGAGGATGGAGATTCCCACCAAGCTGCGAGATGTGCAGAAGTTCACTGGCTGCTTAGCCTCCCTGAACCGTTTTATCAGCCGACTAGGAGAGAAGGCCTCCCTCTGTACCAACTCATGAACAAGTCCACTCACTTTGAGTGGAATGATCAAGCCGACCAAGCCTTCCATGAGTTGAAGAAAATGTTGACCACTCCGCCTGTCTTGGCTGCGCCGACTGAGGAGCCCATGCTCCTCTACATCGCCGTGACAAGCCGAGTCGTCAGCACCGTTGTTGTGGTCTAGCGCCCGGAGGAAGGCCGAGCCCAGCTAGTCCAGAGGCCGGTCTACTATCTCAGCGAAGTACTGTCCAGCTCAAAGCAAAACTACCCGCACTACCAGAAGATGTGCTATGGGGTGTACTTCGCTGCCAAGAAATTGAAGCCCTACTTCCAAGAGCACCCCATCACGGTTGTGTGCACTGCCCCGCTCGCCGAGATCATAGGCAGCCGGGATGCATCCGGCCGGGTGGCCAAATGGGCCATTGCCTTGGCGCCCTACACAATTTTCTATCAGCCCCGCACCGCCATCAAGTCGCAAGCATTGGCCGACTTCCTCGTCGACTGGGCCGAGACCCAGTACTTACCGCTGGCTCCCGACTCTACCCATTGGTGGATGCACTTTGACGGGTCCAAGATGCGCACCGTCTTGGGAGCCGGCATCGTCCTCACCTCTCCCAAAGGCGACAAGCTCAAGTACACGCTGCAGATCCACTTCGCCGCCTCCAACAACGTGGCCGAGTACGAGGCGCTCGTACATGGGCTCCGACTAGCCAAAGAACTCGGCATACGCCGGATCCTGTGCTACGGCGACTCAGACTTGGTGGTCCAGCAATCATCTGGCGACTGGGACGCCAAGGACGCGAACATGGCGAGCTACCGTTTCCTCATCCAGCAGATGAGCGGATACTTCGAAGGGTGTGAGTTCCTTCACGTGCCAAGGGCCGACAACGACCAAGCAGATGCCCTAGCACGGATCGGCTCCACCCGACAAGCCATACCGACTGGCGTCTCCCTCCAGCGCCTCCTCAAGCCGTCCATCAAGCCGTCTCCAGAGTCGGATTCCATCTTCGTACCGCCTGCGCCAGAAACAGCCGGATCCGGCTCGAGAAATCCCGCAGGCGGCACGGGGACTTCGACGACTGGCCCGGGGACTGACGTAGTCGCACCCGGCCCAGGGACTTCAGAACCCGGCCCGGGGACTGCAGCAGTCGGCCCGGGGACTGCAACGACACAAGAAGCGGTGGCCGACTCCACTGCAACACCCAACCCACCCGCCCGAGTCATGGTGGCCACATTAACAGAAGAAGAAGTCACAGCTCCCTCATGGGCCCAGCCCATCCTCAAGTTCCTAGTCAGCAGAGAGCTGCCGGCTGATGAGATCTCAGCAAGACTAGTGCAACGACGAGCCGCAGCATACACAATAATCAACAGGGAGCTTGTGAAGCGCAGCGTCACTGGAGTCTTCCAGCGTTGCGTCGAGCCAGAAAAAGGAGTGGCAATCCTCAAAGACATCCACCAAGACGAATGCGGCCACCACGCAGCCTCAAGATCCCTTGTGGCCATGGCTTTCCGCCATGGTTTCTTCTGGCCGACTGCCTTGGAGGATGCTAAAGAAATAGTCAAGAGTTGCAGAGGATGTCAAGTTTTCAGTTCCAAACAACACCTGCCGGCTTCTGCCCTCAAGACCATTCCCCTCACCTGGCCTTTTGCCGTCTGGGGACTGGACATGGTGGGCCCTTTCAAGATAGCCCGCGGCGGCCTGACACATCTACTCGTTGCTGTGGACAAGTTCACGAAGTGGATCGAAGCCAAGCCGATTAAGAAGCTGAAGGGGCCGACTGCCGTGACATTCATCACCGACATCACTACTCGGTACGGCGTGCCGCACAACATCATCACCGACAACGGCACGAACTTCGCCAAAGGCGCACTGGCATGTTTCTGCGCGATGCAGGGCATCCGACTGGACTTAGCGTCCGTTGCCCACCCGCAGTCAAACGGCCAGGTCGAGCGAGCAAATGGACTCATCCTCTCCGGCATCAAGCCCCGACTGGTTGTACCACTGGAGCGATCAGCCGGCTGTTGGCTCGAAGAGCTGCCGGCTGTCCTCTGGAGTCTGCGCACTACACCCAAAAAGTCAACCGGCTTCACTCCATTCTTCCTTGTGTACGGTGCCGAGGCTGTCATCCCAACAGACATCGAGTTCGACTCGCCTCGGATCACCATGTACACGGAGGAGGAAGCCAAAGAAGCAAGAGAAGACGGCGTCGACCTACTGGAAGAAGGCCGGCTGTTAGCCCTCAGCCGGTCCGCCATCTACCAGCAAGGGCTGCGCCGCTACTACAACCGCAAGGTCAAACCCAGATCCTTCCAAGAGGGCGAACTTGTGCTCCGGCTGATCCAGCGAACAGCCGGCCAGCACAAGCTCTCGGCCCCTTAGGAAGGCCCCTTCATCATCAGCAAGGCACTCGGCAACGACTCCTACTACTTGATCGACGCGCAAAAACCAAGAGCACGCAAGAGAGACGACTCCGGCAAGGAGTCGGAGCGACCATGGAACGCAAACCTCCTAAGACGATTTTACAGCTGAAAAGCAGTATGTATCACGCTACCCTTTTTGTATTAAGTACAAACCAACAGGCCCCCCGAACAGTACTCGGGGACTGCCTTTTATTTATCTATGAATGACGAGTGTCATATCCATGAATGTATTATTACATTTCGAATTTTTGTCCGGCACCGGGTTCGACTAGTCGGCCCGGGGACTGGCCGCCCTGAGCTATATCGCAAGTTTTTCCTAAAAATCAGAAAAGTAGTGCGCCGGCTCCCAAGTCCTCTCTTGTTGAAAGTCGCAGCTCAAAGAACTGACTGTCCGACTAGCAAGAGAGAAGACAGAAAGGACGCCTGCACAAAAAACGGCTAAGGAACAACTAACCTATATAGCAAAGAGACGGCCTCCAAATATGCCTGCCGGCTGTCAAAGCAGCCGGCTGGCCTGCTTCCTAAAAAACTTAGCTTTAGTCCAGCAGAGCTAAAGTACTTCCCCCTCCCCAATCGACCAGGCACCCCCCGGCTACAGATTGCAGAGCAACTGTTTGACTGGGGAAGCGGCAACCAAGGGAGGGCGGCAAAGGAAAAAGCAGAAGGACAAAAAGCAAAAAGTACAAGGAAAGGCCAAATTGCATAAACTATATATACATAAAAGCCCCCAACAGGCGGCAACAGACATAAGTTTGAATACACCCAGTGGGTGGAATTGTGCAGACTTAACCAAACATTGTTCAAAAGTAACAAGACAGGAAAACAAAAGAAAGAAGACTAGGGCGCGACATGAAGGCCGAGCTGGTCGGTGAAGGTGGCCTCGCCGGCTGAAGGAGTGGCCGCCTAGCTGGTCCCGGCTTGACCACCTCCTGCGGCAAGCGACGCACTCGCGCGCGACGTGGTGCTGGAGGTGCGGTCAGGCTGAGGCTGGCCGGCTGCTCCACCAGCCGGCTCGGCGTCTTCACCTTCCTCCTCCTCCTCTTCACCCTCATCGCTGGAGTCGATCTCCTCCGCCGAGTCCTCGCCGTACGCCGGGTCCAGCCCGAACCAATCTTCTGGCTGGGCGACTCCATTGTCGTCCACCTCGGGGGCGAAGGCATTGGTGTCGGTGTAGTCGGCGATCGCCGAAGCCCGCCGAATGATGGCCGGCCGCGCCGGCTCCAGCTCCGTGTCGGCTTGCTGCCGCCAGGTAGCCAGGTGGTCCAGGTTCAGGCCGGGATACCAGGCCTTGACGAACTCCAGCGCCCGCCTGGCACCGGAGCGAGCCGTCGACGCCTTCCAAGCCTCGAAGCGGCCGACTGCCACCTCCGGCCAATCGGCGGTCCGATTGGGGGTGCGAGGGACCACTTGGCCGGGCCAGAGGGCGGCCAAGACCTGCGACCCGGCACGCTGAAGCCGGCGGAGCAGCCTATGAGCCGGCTGGATGCGAGCCTGGATCGCCAGGAGCTGTTCCTCCAGCGAGCGGCCGGCGGTTGGCGAGATCTCGAAGCCGGCTTGCCTCTTCGCCTGGCGACGGGCCTCGATGGCCTGGTTGGCGGCAGTTGAATAGCCAGGGAAGTACTCTCCGCGAAGAAGAAAGGAAGAGAAGAACACCAAAAATCAGAAAAACAAGCCAAAGTGGCAGATGGCAAGAAAGGACAAAGAGATAGACGGCTTACCGTCAACCAGATCCTCGACCTGGCCATAGCCACAGATCAGAGTCTGCCTGGCCTCTGCCCAGCCGGTCGCCTCCGTCTCGAACTCGGCCTGGAGGGTGGCTTCGCGATCCTGCGCAGCCTTCAGCGCCGCCTTGTGGCCTTCCTCTTGGTCGGCTAGCCTCTTGACCAGGCGGTCGCGCTCCTGCACCAAGGCGGCGAGCTCGGCGTCCTTGGCACGAAGAGCAGTCTGGGACTCCCCCAGCTGTGCCCTCAGATTGGCATTGGGCGCTGCAGAGACGGCAGAAGAAGAAGAACAATAAGAAATCGTCAAGGAAGATACGAGCCGACTGCTCAGCAGTCGGCCCGAATCTCGGGGACTATACCCAGTGGGTGCGCTGACGCGCCCCCACATGAGATAAAGATCAAGTCACATACCTCGGCTCTTAGTAAGGTCGATGGTCTTCTGAGTCAGCTCCCGAGCCTGGGAGTTAAAGGCGGCCGCTCGAAGGTTGTGGTAGTCCTGCAAGACGGACAGAAGACCGAAGTGAGAACAAAAACAGCAAAGACAAATCCTCCAAGAAGTTCCAAGCCGCCTGCTCAGCAGCCGACTCGGAACTCGGGGACTACACCCAGTGGGTGCGCTGACGCGCCCCCACGAGAGAAATCAAGATCAAGAAAGAACAACATGGGAATACTAACACGGAAGGCTGCCCGCGTTGCGAGGAATTCGTCGGTGAACTGCCTCAGCGCCGCGGCTTGGCTTTGGAGCCGGGTCCGGACGTCTTGTGCAGCGATGTTCACCACGGCTGTCCCTCCGCCTGGCGTCCACCCCGAGGTAGCGCTGGCCGCCTCCGCGTCTCGGGCCGACGAGCTGGAGCCCACGGCCGGCTGTGGCTCCAACGCGGCCTTCCCGGCACGCCGGCTTGGCGGAACCCGGACCGCCACCTCAGCCCCCGCAGCCAGGTCGCCCTCCGCCGACTGTGCGGGCGCAGGCTCAGGCTGGCCGCCTTGGGCCGCCCTAGTCGGAGGGGTCGGCTCCGGCGCCTTCTCCAAGATGATGACGTCGTCGCCGCTTCCCCCCAGCCCTGGCTGATCGCTGCTGGCTCCCCCTGGCGAGGGCTCCGTGTCCCCAGGCGCCATGGTGCGCAGGGGGGTGACCATCAAGGCCTCCCCTGCTGCCGACGCGGCCTCAGCATCTGCCTGGGCCTTGGCTGCGGCCTCGGCGAGCGCCTTCGCCGCCTCTTCCTCCCGAGCCGCCTGGGCGGCGGCTGCCTTCCGCGCCTCCGCCTCCCGTGCCTCCTGCTCCTCCCGCGCCTCCCGTGCGTTCCTTTCCGTCGCCTCCTGGAGGTCGGCGCGGGGATCCACGCGGCGGGTGGTGCTCCCAGAGCCCCTTGGCGACTCAACGACGGAGCCGGCAGCCGCCCGCTCAAGTGACAGCGGAGCTCTGGTCGTTGAAGAAGAAGACAAAGGTTCAAGAACCACCAAAGAAAAGAAAGAAAGAGAGTACACAGAGAAAGAGAACTTACGCCGACACGGTCTGTGGCTGCTTCACCACTTTGCGGAAGCGAGCCGCCTTCGCGGCCGCCTCTTCCCGCTTGGTGGCTGCCGCCCCACCCCTGGGCTTCTTCGTTCGGCTGCCGAACAAGCCCTGGGCGGCGCGGCGCTTCTGGCCTCCGCCCCGAGCAGGCTGCGCGCCGGAGGAGCCCGCACCGCGTCCGGATGCCGGCTGGCGGCGCAGGACGGCTTCGGCTTCATCCTCGTCCGGCCAGTCGTCGAAGGTAGCAGTGAACCCGGAGCCGCCTGCTTCGCCGCCGGCTTGGCCACCGGCCGGCTCGTTGGCGTCGTCCATATGGACCGCCCCTAGGTCAGGGTCCTCCAGGTCGTGTTCGGTCCGGTTGGGGACGAAGCGACGCTCCGCGTCTGACCCGCCGGCCGGCCGAAGCAGAGGGCTCTGTCGAAGAACAAGCCGACTAAGTTAGAGTCGGCCCAGAGGAACTCGGCAACAAGGCTGAGAGAGAGAGAGAGAGAGCAAAAGAGACAAGGGGAGCGTACCGTAGGCGGAGGATTGGCACGGCTATATGGCTCCTTGCCGAATTGCCACTCTTCAGAGAGTTGGCAGTTGGCGAGGTAGTTCACCATGTAGGCGACCTCGTGCTGCGGCATCTCCTTGGTGCACATTCGGCTCGGATCGAGCTGGCCGCTCATCTGACAGAACGCGGCGCGTGACGAACGCGGCCAGGAGGTCGGGCCCCGTCAGGCCCTCCAACTGGACCATCACCCGCAGTCGGGCGATGGCGGCGTTTCCTGCCTGCGACAGCGTCACAGCCCGAAAGGACCACTGGGGCAGCCTGCCCGCCGGTGGGCCGGCTACGTAAGCCGGCAGGTTGATGTAGTCGCCCCGCGGAGCGATGTTCCGCACGTAGAAGTACGACTTCTGCCACTTCTTCACCGATTGGATTAGCGTGATGACGGGGAAGGGGTTATCGGCGGCCGATCTCCGCGACGCGATGAAGGCGCCAGTCTGAGCCGGCACGCCCCGCACGCGCGTGCCCAGCTTCGACTGGAAGAACTCCCCCAGAGCTCAAGGATGGGAAGGACGCCGACGTAGCCTTCGCACAGGGTGACGAAGGCCGACAACAGCACCACTGCGTTGGGGGTGAGATGGTGCGGCTGGAGTTGATAGAATTCGAGCCAGGAGCGGAAGAAGGCGCTCACTGGCAGGCCGAAGCCGTGCAAGAAGTGCGAGCGGAAGACCACCCGCTCGCCCTCCCGCGGCCTCGGCGAGATCTCCTTCGCCGGCGCGAGGCGGACCTCCACTTTGTCCGCGCCGGGCAGCCGCCGCGTGTCGCCGAGGAAGTCGACGTGGTCGTCATGGACGATGGAGCCGTCCCAATCCCCGCCAAGCTGCTCTACGTGGGGAGGCATGGCGAGAGCTAGCGCGGCGGCGGAGGAGCGTGCGGTGGAAGAGCGCGGCGGCGAGGCGCTGTCGCGAGAACGAGCGAACGAAGAAGACGGTGGAAGCAGGAGGAGCGTGCGAGGGCCTACCGCCCTCCACCTCCCCCTACTTATAGCCTCACGAGGCCGAAGAGGCCGGACGTGGGGGGGGCATGGGATTAACTGCGCCCATTCCCCCCACGTCTCGCGATTATTGCACGTGAATGCGAGCCGAAACTGCCGCACGGAACGTGCGGGCGGTTTCGGGATACAAAGGATCCGCGCCTGGGCCGGGGCGCGGACGTGGTGGGCCCCCTCCCTGCGGCGACGTCCCGTCACGCGCGTGGGCTGGCAGGCTTTCCGGCCACCTGGCTCGCCGACGGCCCGATTTCACCCGGAACACTTCCGATGTCCAAACATAGGCTTCCAATATATCAATCTTTATGTCTCGACCATTTCGAGACTCCTCGTCATGTCCGTGATCACATCCGGGACTCCGAACAACCTTCGGTACATCAAAACATATAAACTCATAATATAATTGTCATCGTAACGTTAAGCGTGCGGACCCTACGGGTTCGAGAACTATGTAGACATGGCCGAGACACCTCTCCGGTCAATAACCAATAGCGGAACCTGGATGCTCATATTGGTTCCTACATATTCTACGAAGATCTTTATCGGTCAGACCGCATAACAACATACGTTGTTCCCTTTGTCATCGGTATGTTACTTGCCCGAGATTCGATCGTCGGTATCTCGATACCTAGTTCAATCTCGTTACCGGAAAGTCTCTTTACTCGTTCCGTAATACATCATCCCGCAACTAACTCATTAGTCACAATGCTTGCAAGGCTTATAGTGATGTGTATTACTGAGTGGGCCCAGAGATACCTCTCCGACAATCAGAGTGACAAATCCTAATCTCGAAATATGCCAACCCAACAAGTACCTTTGGAGACACCTGTAGAGCACCTTTATAATCACCCAGTTACGTTGTGACGTTTGGTAGCACACAAAGTGTTCCTCCGGTAAACGGGAGTTGCATAATCTCATAGTCATAGGAACATGTATAAGTCATGAAGAAAAAAAATAGCAACATACTAAACAATCGAGTGCTAAGCTAACGGAATGGGTCAAGTCAATCACATCATTCTCCTAATGATGTGATCCCGTTAATCAAATAACAACTCATGTCTATGGCTAGGAAACATAACCATCTTTGATCAACGAGCTAGTCAAGTAGAGGCATACTAGTGACACTCTGTTTGTCTATGTATTCACACATGTATTATGTTTCCGATTAATACAATTCTAGCATGAATAATAAACATTTATCATGATATAAGGAAATAAATGATAACTTTATTATTGCCTCTAGGGCATATTTCCTTCAGTCTCCCACTTGCACTAGAGTCAATAATCTAGATTACAAAGTAATGATTCTTACACCCATGGAGTCTTGGTGTTGATCATGTTTTGCTCGTGGAAGAGGCTTAGTCAACGGGTCTGCAACATTCAGATCCGTATGTATCTTGCAAATTTCTATGTCTCCCACCTGGACTAAATCCCGGATGGAATTGAAGCGTCTTTTGATGTGCTTGGTTCTCTTGTGAAATCTAGATACCTTTGCTAAGGCAATTGCACTAGTATTGTCACAAAAGATTTTCATTGGTCCCGATGCACTAGGTATGACACCTAGATCGGATATGAATTCCTTCATTCAGACTCCTTCATTTGCTGCTTCCGAAGCAGCTATGTACTCCGCTTCACACGTAGATCCCGCCACGACACTTTGATTAGAACTGCACCAACTGACAGCTCCACCGTTCAATGTAAACACGTATCCAGTTTGCGATTTAGAATCGTTTGGATCAGTGTCAAAGCTTGCATCAACGTAACCATTTACGATGAGCTCTTTGTCACCTCCATAAACGAGAAACATATCCTTAGTCCTTTTCAGGTATTTCAGGATGTTCTTGACCGTTGTCAAGTGATCCACTCCTGGATTACTTTGGTACCTCCCTGCTAAACTTATAGCAAGGCACACATCAGGTCTGGTACACATCATTGCATACATGATAGAGCCTATGGCTGAAGCATAGGGAACATCTTTCATCTTCTCTCTATCTTCTACAGTGGTCGGGCATTGAGTCTTACTCAACTTCACACCTTGTAACACAGGCAAGAACCCTTTCTTTGCTTGATCCATTTTGAACTTCTTCAAAACTTTGTCAAGGTATGTGCTTTGTGAAAGTCCAATTAAGCGTCTTGATCTATCTCTATAGATCTTGATGCCCAATATATAAGCAGCTTCACCGAGGTCTTTCATTGAAAAACTCTTATTCAAGTATCCCTTTATGCTATCCAGAAATTCTATATCATTTCCAATTAGCAATATGTCATCCACATATAATATCAGAAATGCTACTGAGCTCCCACTCACTTTCTTGTAAATACAGGCTTCTCCAAAAGTCTGTATAAAACCAAATGCTTTGATCACACTATCAAAGCGTTTATTCCAACTCCGAGAGGCTTGCACCAGTCCATAAATGGATCGCTGGAGCTTGCACACTTTGTTAGCTCCCTTTGGATCGGCAAAACCTTCCGGTTGCATCATATACAACTCTTCTTCCAGAAATCCATTCAGGAATGCAGTTTTGACATCCATTTGCCAAATTTCATAATCATAAAATGCGGCAATTGCTAACATGATTCGGACAGACTTAAGCATCGCTACGGGTGAGAAGGTCTCATCGTAGTCAATCCCTTGAACTTGTCGAAAACCTTTCGCAACAAGTCGAGCTTTATACACAGTAACATTACCGTCAGCGTCAGTCTTCTTCTTGAAGATCCATTTATTTTCAATGGCTTGCGGATCATCGGGCAAGTCAACCAAAGTCCATACTTTGTTCTCATACATGGATCCCATCTCGGATTTCATGGCCTCAAGCCATTTTGCGGAATCTGGGCTCACCATCGCTTCTTCATAGTTCGTAGGTTCGTCATGGTCTAGTAACATAACCTCCAGAACAGGATTACCGTACCACTCTGGTGCGGATCTTAATCTGGTTGACCTACGAGGTTCAGTAATAACTTGATCTGAAGTTTCATGATCATTATCATTAACTTCCTCACTAATTGGTGTAGGTGTCGCAGAAACTGATTTCTGTGATGATCTACTTTCCAATAAGGGAGCAGGTAAAGTTACCTCATCAAGTTCTACTTTCCTCCCACTCACTTCTTTCGAGAGAAACTCCTTCTCTAGAAAGGATCCATTCTTAGCAACGAATGTCTTGCCTTCGGATCTGTGATAGAAGGTGTACCCAACAGTCTCCTTTGGGTATCCTATGAAGACACATTTCTCTGATTTAGGTTCGAGCTTATCAGGTTGAAGTTTCTTCACATAAGCATCGCAACCCCAAACTTTAAGATACGACAACTTTGGTTTCTTGCCAAACCATAGTTCATAAGGTGTCGTTTCAACGGATTTTGATGGTGCCCTATTTAGAGTGAATGCAGCCGTCTCTAAAGCATAACCCCAAAACGATAGCGGTAAATCAGTAAGAGACGTCATAGATCACACCATATCTAGTAAAGTACGATTACAACGTTCGGACACACCATTACGTTGTGGTGTTCCGGGTGGCGTGAGTTGCGAAACTATTCCGCATTGTTTCAAATGTAGGCCAAACTCGTAACTCAAATATATTCGTCCACGATCTGATCGTAGAAACTTTATTTTCTTGTTACGATGATTTTCAACTTCGCTCTGAAATTCTTTGAACTTTTCAAATGTTTCAGACTTATGTTTCATTAAGTAGATATACCCATATCTGCTCAAATCATCTGTGAAGGTGAGAAAATAACGATATCCGCCACGAGCCTCAATATTCATCGGACCACATACATCTGTATGTATGATTTCCAACAAATTAGTTGCTCTCTCCATAGTACCGGAGAACGGTGTTTTAGTCATCTTGCCCATGAGACACGGTTCGCAAGTACCAAGTGATTCATAATCAAGTGATTCCAAAAGTCCATCATTATGGAGTTTCTTCATGCGCTTTACACCTATATGACCTAAACGGCAGTGCCACAAATAAGTTGCACTATCATTATCAACTCTGCATCTTTTGGCTTCGACATTATGAATATGTGTGTCACTACTACCGAGATTCATTAAAAATAGACCACTCTTCAAGGGTGCATGACCATAAAAGATATTACTCATATAAATAGAACAACCATTATTCTCTGATTTAAATGAATAACTGTCTCGCATCAAACAAGATCCAGATATAATGTTCATGCTCAACGCTGGCACCAAATAACAATTATTTAGGTCTAATACTAATCCCGAAGGTAGATGTAGAGGTAGCGTGCCGACGGCGATCACATCGACTTTGGAACCATTTCCCACGCGCATCGTCACCTCGTCCTTAACCAATCTTCGCTTAATCCGTAGCCCCTTTGTTCACCTTGCCATCCTTCTTATCCGCCAAATACATGGGGCAGTTCCGCTTCCAGTGACCAGTCTGCTTGCAGTAGAAGCACTCAGTCTCAGGCTTAGGTCCAGACTTGGGTTTCTTCTCCTGAACAGCAACTTGCTTGCTGTTCTTCTTGAAGTTCCCCTTCTTCTTCCCTTTGCCCTTTTTCTTGAAACTAGTGGTCTTATTGACCATCAACACTTGATGCTCCTTTTTGATTTCTACCTCCGCTGCCTTTAGCATTGCGAAGAGCTCGGGAATTGTCTTATTCATCCCTTGCATGTTATAGTTCATCACGAAGCTCTTGTAGCTTGGTGGCAGTGATTGAAGAATTCTGTCAATGACGCTATCATCCGGACGATTAACTCCCAGTTGAATCAAGTGATTATTATAACCAGACATTTTGAGTATATGCTCACTGACAGAACTATTCTCTTCCATCTTGCAGCTGTAGAACTTATTGGAGACTTCATATCTCTCAATCCGGGCATTTGCTTGAAATATTAACTTCAACTCCTCGAACATCTCATATGCTCCATGACGTTCAAAACGTTGTTGAAGACCCGGTTCTAAGTCGTAAAGCATGGCACACAGAACTATCGAGTAGTCATCAGCTTTGCTCTGCCAGACGTTCATAACTTCTGGTGTTGCTCTTGCAGCAGGCCTGGCACCCAGGCGATGCTTCCAGGACGTAATTCTTCTGTGGAGCAATGAGGATAATCCTCAAGTTACGGACCCAGTCCGTGTAATTGCTACCATCATCTTTCAACTTTGCTTTCTCAAGGAACGCGTTAAAATTCAATGGAACAACAGCACGGGCCATCTATCTACAATTAACATAGACAAGCAAGATACTATCAGGTACTAAGTTCATGATAAATTTAAGTTCTATTAATCATATTACTTAAGAACTCCCACTTAGATAGACATCTCTCTAATCATCTAAGTGATTACGTGATCCAAATCAACTAAACCATAACCGATCATCACGTGAAATGGAGTAGTTTTCAATGGTGAACATCACTATGTTGATCATATCTACTATATGATTCACGCTCGACCTTTCGGTCTCAGTGTTTCGAGGCTATATCTGCATATGCTAGGCTCGTCAAGTTTAACCTGAGTATTCCGCGTGTGCAACTGTTTTGCACCCGTTGTATTTGAACGTAGAGCCCATCACACCCGATCATCACGTGGTGTCTCAGCACGAAGAACTTTCGCAACAGTGCATACTCAGGGAGAACACTTTTATCTTGAAATTTTAGTGAGAGATCATCTTATAATGCTACCGTCAATCAAAGCAAGATAAGATGCATAAAAGATAAACATCACATGCAATCAATATAAGTGATATGATATGGCCATCATCATCTTGTGCTTGTGATCTCCATCTCCGAAGCACCGTCATGATCACCATCGTCACCGGCGCGACACCTTGATCTCCATCGTAGCATCGTTGTCGTCTCGCCAACTATTGCTTTTACGACTATCGCTACCGCTTAGTGATGAAGTAAAACAATTACATGGCGATTGCATTGCATACAATAAAGCGACAACCAAATGGCTCCTGCCAGTTGCCGATAACTTGGTTACAAAACATGATCATCTCATACAATAAAATATAGCATCATGTCTTGACCATATCACAACACAACATGCCCTGCAAAAACAAGATAGACGTCCTCTACTTTGTTGTTGCAAGTTTTACGTGGCTGCTACGGGCTTAGCAAGAACCGTTCTTACCTACGCATCAAAACCACAACGATAGTTTGTCAAGATGGTGTTTTTTTAACCTTCGCAAGGACCGGGCGTAGCCACACTCGGTTCAACTAAAGTGAGAGAGACAGACACCCGCCAGTCACCTTTAAGCAACGAGTGCTCGCAACGATGAAACCAGTCTCGCGTAAGCGTACGCGTAATGTCGGTCCAGGCCACTTCATCTCACAATACCGCTGAACCAAAATATGACATGCTGGTAAGCAGTATGACTTATATCGCCCACAACTCACTTGTGTTCTACTCGTGCATATAACATCAACGCATAAAACCTAGCTCTGATACCACTGTTGGGGAACGTAGTAATTTCAAAAAAATTCCTACGCACACGCAAGATCATGGTGATGCATAGCAACGAGAGGGGAGAGTGTTGTCCACGTACCCACATAGACCGAAAGCGGAAGCGTTCACACAACGCGGTTGATGTAGTCGTACGTCTTCATGATCCGACCGATCAAGTACCGAACGTACGGCACCTCCGAGTTCAGCACACGTTCAGCTCGATGACGTCCCTCGAACTCCGATCTAGCCGAGTGTTGAGGGAGAGTTTCGTCAGCACGACGGTGTGGTGACAATGTTGATATTCTACCGACGCAGGCCTTCGCCTAAGCACCGCCACGATATTATCGAGGTGTAATATGGTGGAGGGGGGCACCGCACACGGCTAAGAGATCAATGATCAATTGTGTGTCTAGAGGTGCCCCCTGCCCCCGTATATAAAGGTGCAAGGGAAGGTTCGGCCGGCCTAAGGGAGAGGCGCGCCAGGAGGAGTCCTACTCATACCGGAAGTAGGACTCCCCCCCTTTTCCATGTTGGACTAGGAGAGAAAGGGGGAAAAGGTGGAGGGGAGGAAGGAAGGGGGGGCACCGCCCCCCTCTCCTTGTCCTATTCGTACTGGGGGGGAGGGGCGCGCGGCCCTGCCCTGGCCTCCTAGGCCCACTAAGGCCCATTAAGTTACCGGGGGGTTCCGGTAACCTCCCGGTACTCCAGAAAAATCCCGATTTCACCCGGAACACTTCCGATGTCCAAACATAGGCTTCCAATATATCAATCTTTATGTCTCGACCATTTCGAGACTCCTCGTCATGTCCGTGATAACATCCGGGACTCCGAATAACCTTCGGTACATCAAAACATATAAACTCATAATATAATTGTCATCGTAACGTTAAGCGTGCGGACCCTACGGGTTCGAGAACTATGTAGACATGACCGAGACACCTCTCCGGTCAATAACCAATAGCGGAACCTGGATGCTCATATTGGTTCCTACATATTCTACAAAGATCTTTATCGGTCAGACCGTATAACAACATACGTTGTTCCCTTTGTCATCGGTATGTTACTTGCCCGAGATTCGATCGTCGGTATCTTGATACCTAGTTCAATCTCGTTACCGGCAAGTCTCTTTACTCGTTCCGTAATACATCATCCCGCAACTAACTCATTAGTCACAATGCTTGCAAGGCTTATAGTGATGTGTATTACTGAGTGGGCCCAGAGAAACCTCTCCGACAATCGGAGTGACAAATCCTAATCTCGAAATATGCCAACCCAACAAGTACCTTTGGAGACACCTGTAGAGCACCTTTATAATCACCCAGTTACGTTGTGACGTTTGGTAGCACACAAAGTGTTCCTCCGGTAAATGGGAGTTGCATAATCTCATAGTCATAGGAACATGTATAAGTCATGAAGAAAGCAATAGCGACATACTAAACGATCGAGTGCTAAGCTAACGGAATGGGTCAAGTCAACCACATCATTCTCCTAATGATGTGATCCCATTAATCAAATAACAACTCATGTCTATGGCTAGGAAACATAACCATCTTTGATCAACGAGCTAGTCAAGTAGAGGCATACTAGTGACACTCTGTTTGTCTATGTATTCACACATGTATTATGTTTCCGGTTAATACAATTCTAGCATGAATAATAAACATTTATCATGATATAAGGAAATAAATAATAACTTTATTATTGCCTCTAGGGCATATTTCCTTCACTAGTATAGTACCTCTATAGACTATAGTAGTAGTACTAGTAAACATTGCGCTTGGCTGTTCGCCTCTTCGGGAAGTGCAACAATAATAGTACTAGTATAGTATATGCTTCTGGCAATCTGACACCGAATTAACTGTTGCACGTCCACTGTCGGTTCAATATCTGGCGTATCTCGTAGTAGGGGTCCTAAGCTAGGCATCTGGGAGCGATGGTAACATGGACACGGGGTTTTACCCAGCTTCGGGCTCTCTTGATGAGATAATACCCTACATGCTGCTTTTGATTGTATTCATATGGGTGTAGTACAGAGTATATGTATCTACCACGAGATTGTAGTAATGAATATGAGATTGTCGATTGACTAGCCTGGCCTCGGTTTATATATGCACCGTAGGCCTAGGGTTTAGAGGAGTCCTTGTCTTGGGCGCCAAGTCTTGTAGAATCCTCCTTGTATGCGGCATGGGCTGTCTGAACTGGCCCATGAGTATACGGCCATGGGGGTCCTCGGCCCAATCTAACTAATCGGGAGACGGTGTGGTGAGTACCCCCTAGTCCAGGACACCGTCAGTAGCCCCCTGAACCGGTCTTCAAGTTGGGGACGCTCCTCGATTCTTCTGAACTGTTCTTCATCTTCGGTCGTCGGTCTTGAAAACTGGTTCAACAAATCTTCTTATCTTCGTTCTTGAGGATCGCCGAAGTAAATCCGAAGGGTTTATATGTCGGGTATCCGAGGAGCACCTTTAAGTTATCGGCTTTTATCAATACCTTGTTATTTTTACGCCCACCTCGGGTTTGAAGTTGTTCCCGGGCGGCGGTGTCCTCTTGCATCCGAGCTCCAACGCCAGACTTCGCAACGACTAAGAAGAAAAATAGCTCATATTAATTTAAGAGCCCCCAAGTGACTTGGGTAAAAGAATTTTATGTATAATGATTGTATGTACTGAAGTACTTATATCATATCAGTGTTCACCCGAACTTTAAACGCGTCTTAACCGACCGTCGGCTTCTCCCTCTTCGGCCAAGGGCCGAAAAGTGTTATGTACTCCACCTGTCGAGAATATCGACGGTGTTTCTGATAACCAGGCAATCAAGCCATAAGGCTGTCACAGACAAAGCGCGCTCAGGGAACTTATGCTATATTACTGACGAAGTGTAAGAAGCATCTTCGAAGAAAATAGTACCTCCACCGATACCTTTCTTCGGTTGCTCATTGTTACTATGAGACTTGTGCAATAGATTTTTTGTACTCATGAGTTCCGTTGTGTGCCAACCATAATTGAAAACAATAAGAGCGCTAGCTTTCGGCTTCACCTAGTCTGAGGTCTGAGCTCGGATGACCCGATCGTGACAATCGCAGAGGTGCTCCCTTTACTCCCTAGACGAACAATCGGGAACGTAGGGGTAAACACAGGAGCAAGGCAACCCAACTTGCGGAACACTTAAGTCACATTGGTGCATATTGTGGCGTAATACACGAACAAGGAATGAAGCCATACAAGTATAATCATATGCAAGAGGAAAGGCTTCATAAAGGAAGCCCCCAAGCAAATGGGGTATTTGAATTTGTGTGTCACAAACAAAGTCTTGACAAGGAAGATTTCACAAACAACTTTTTGCCAAAAAAAATATAATGCTTGGTTGTAACACCCCAAAATTTTGACCTTGTTTTATTAATTAAAATTTTTGCCAGGAAATTAAATTTTTGTTTTCTGGATTTATCTTTGATTTCAGAACCCCTCTTATCTTTAATATTGTGGGTTTTTACCTCAAGTGGAAACTTTCCAAAAGTATTATTGGACTTGTATGCTCTCTCAATAAAACAATTCTTTATCAGTGGATTTATTTGCATAATTGTTTTTCCTGAGCTTTATTCTTTTAAAATGATTTTTCATAAATTTGGAGCCTCTGTTGCACTGCAACCATTTGATTAATGCATTTAAAATTTTCACCAAAATTTGGGGATGTCATGTGATGTTTCCACATCACTTTTATGCAAAAACATCTTTTGGTCATTGGAGATTTTGAGCTCTACACCAAATTTTCAAATCTGGTCCAGTAGGTATTTTTGCACTACAACCTATTTAAATATTCCTTTAAAAATTCTTCCAAGTGTTTGGAGATGTCAGTAGATGCACATAATTCAACTTTATGCAAAAACCCATTGGTGTTCTTTGAAAAAGTTGAGAAAATCACCCTCATCTTCATTCTGCTCCAGTTTGGTGGTTTGTACTGCAACCCTAATTTATTTTGCTCTAGTGCCCATGAGCTTTTTCCTGCTTGTAGTCGTCCCTACAAAACCCTTAAGCCCAGGAGAGTGGACCATTTGGAGGATTTTTAAGTGCATGCAATAAGGCCTTTTTCTTTCTGTCCAAAAATGAAGGTTTGCAAAACTTGCACTAGCAAGTTTCTGGTTTTGTCCAAATGATCTTGCCATCATCACCTACATCTAGGGAGACCCTGATCTGGAGTTTTTGTCCACTCCAAGAGTTGCCTAGATACACTTAGCATTCTGACGAACACCTTGAGTGCATGGACAGTTTTGGCATGATTATTAGTTTGCATTGTGAACTTGATCCCCTGACCTAACCACCATGTCCATTAACCCCCTTGCTAGCTCTAACCTAGTCCTGTTATTTGCCAGCCTCGCTCAAGCACTCTAGGCTGCCCTGGCATTTTGTCGAGCACGTCTCGTGCGTGCTCTGGGCGCGCCCAGAGCGCGCGTTTTGCACGTGCGGGCGCCCGAGCCGCCGCGTCGCACGGCCGCCTCCCCACGCCCGCTCTGGCCTCCCCCACTCGCAGCCAGCACGCCCGCCCCCTCCCTCACCGCAGAGCCGCCCCTGGCGCCCTACAGCACCACCGTCAGGTCGGCCACGGCGGCTAGCGGCCGGCCACAGCAGGCTCTGCCATGGACGGCGCCGCCCAAGCCGCAGCAGCGCGCCAGCTGCCCCCTTGTACAGCCCGAGCCTATCCTCAAACCACGTCGCCCCGGCCACTACAGAACGGCGACTCGCCGTCGTTCTTATCCACCACCGCGGAACCAGCCTCGTTGCGCTATAAAAGGAGGCCCCCGAGCTCCTCCGAGCACTCAGGCGACCCCAGGCCACCCCCATAGCACCCCCTCAGCCAGCAATCGGCGGATGGTAGCCGTCTTCCTCGACTCCGGTCGGTTCGGCCGCCGCCACCTTCCGGTGCCATTCATCGCAACCAGACCCTCCCCCGTTCATCCAACACCATCACCCGTTTCCCCTCGACCTCACGGAGCCGCCCAGCCTCTCAAACGCGACCAAGAACCACCATAGCTCGAAACCCCCAAACCACCCGAAGCCTCCTCCGTCGCGGAGCTCACCGCCGGCGACTCCCTTCACCCCCACGGCCCTCTCGACCACCGGGAGGACCGCCCTGGAACCACGGATCCATCCCTGCCCTCCGGAGCCCGCGAGGAGCCGCCAATCGCCGACGTCGATCGCCGGAGTCCCGCCTTCGCTCGGGCAGAGGAAGAGGAGGGAGAAACGACTGGTCAAACCTGACCAGTGGGCCCCGTGGACCCACTTTCAGTGACCCACGTGCCCGTCCACTCTGGATAAGTGAAAGCGTAAAAGTCTCGAGTACGTATCCCCTACCCCGAAAGCGTATTCTGTACTGAAGCGTTTCCTTTTTTCTGTTTTATTTTAAAAATAGAATTTGACTAAACTTTGACTGGCTATAACTTTTTAAAAATAAGTCCAAATGACCTGATTCTTTCTCTGTTGTTTCTCAAATTCTGGCTAGTTTATTTTAGTATTTATTTGAAAATTTTCCAAACAACTTTTTGTTACTGTTTTAAAAGCTATGTGTTAATTTAAATTTTCATAAAATAGGATTTTGAAGAAGAAGGCAACTTTCAAAAAGTGCACTCCCTCTTGCATATTCTTGAAGGCAAGCATTCTGAACTCTGGCATAATATTTTTGTGTGTTGTTGATACGGTTACAACACCACCTTGACTTGGAGCATACGTTATTTTATGTGACGATAAAATCATACGCATGAGTGCAAAATGGAGATGCTTTGCTGTTAGAAAGGGATATGCTGGTGATGGTAATCATCCTTGTAAGCTTCTCATGCATACCGGAAGGAAGCCGGGAAAGTCGCGGTCTTGGGTAGACACGAGCTTGTCCCTAATTCCTCGTCGAGACGAGTGTGTCCGGCATGGCATGATGAGGTATGATGAGCGGTGATTCTGTCTGTTAGTTGAAATATATTTGTTATGCTAATCATACAGGGGATACTTGAACCTCCTGAGTCGGCCGTAGATCGAGTCTTGTTCCAGTAACCCCCATACTTGTTTCGTACTACCACTTGTCCCTGCCGCGGGTAGGGTACGGTTCAGTAAGTTGTCAACCCCTTCCTAGCACACACCGTATAGAGAGGCCATGGTGGAAGATACCGGATGCATCCGGTAGGCATGCCACCTGGTCCGGGGGCATGGGTGTTTCCGGTTGGGACCGAGAGGGGGGCACCCTTTAGAGCGCGCGATATAAATTTGATCCCATGCTAAGTCGAGGTTGTAGCCTCCCCACTTAGAGTTTTGCTTGACAGGTGTCGTGGGTGATTCCAGACACCGGTAAGTTAAGCTGGTGTGTGCAGGTCAGGCGTGTTTTCAATTAAAAGACCGAAGACGGAATTAGTCCCGATGGACTAAAGAAATCCGTTACTCGTGGGTAAAGAGTACCCCCTCTGCAGAGGTTAAACCTATTCGAATAGCCGTGTCCATGAGTAAGGACTACAGTCTGAGATGGGTCTAATGTCGGTTTTGGTGTTGATCATAGTGTCGGTCTTCGGAGGAGAAACGGCTAAACCAGAACATTGATTATGACCTGTGACATATGAGGATTATGATTATTATTATTGTGGACTAACCATTTATATTATTTGAATTATTGAGTATCCCTAGGACGGTTCTACCTCCTGGATACTCACTGCGATTATTATTTATAAGCCCTTTATGTGGTGTCGCTCAGACGCCCGACTGCGGCATGCTTGTTATTTATTTATTCTTTATAAGCCCTTTATGTGGTGTCGCTCAGACGCCCGACTGCGGCATGTTTGTCATTTATTTATTCTTTATAAGCCCTTTATGTGGTGTCGCTCAGACTCCCGACTGAGGCATGATTTATCTTATTATCCTTTCGAGGTGTCGCTTCAGACACTCGATCGGTGCATTCTATTTCTACTCCCTTATTGCATATTCATATTTTACCCGCATGCGTGCATCATGGATTTTGTTTATTCCGTGACAGACGTTATGATCATAGAATATTTCGGAGCATGATTATCCATTGTTATATTATACCCGTGTTCATAATGTTTGCGAGTACATTCAAAAGTACTCACTAGCTTGTCCCTGGCTATTGTCTTGGCCAGATTTCTCGCATGGAGAGAAGCATTGCGATGACAGCCCCGGAACCTACGCAATGATGATAGCAGCCTCGCGAAGATAGGAGTTATCCTGGTCAGCTGTTCCTGTGGGAAATGGAGTCCCATAGACGCAGATGAACCACAAACCGCTTCCGCCATCAACCACTAGAAACCAAGTGTTGTACTCATAGGCCACAATGGTCTTGTACTACATATTTTGTACCTTGCTTGGAATTTCTGTATCAAGTTGGTGCCTCATCAGCTAATAGTAATCCTGGGGCAGGTGAGCACAAGGGCCATTTTCTGGAAAATCAATATGCCGAAAAACCGGTCCTGACATTGGTCGAACCGAACAAATTTTAAAATTGAAAATTCTGAGCATAAAAGCGACTTAGCTGGTTAATGTGCTCAGTATTGATGCACGGCCCGAGCATACGGTGGGACAAGGTCCCAGCCCCCAAGCCGGTCCCGAGGTGGTGGAGCGAAGAGCTCGGCACTCCTAAGTGGCGACATAGCACGGCCAATGTAGGCCCGCAGTGTGAGACCGAAGTCCCCGGCATGGGTTAATGAACTAATGACGAAGCCCTCGGTCCAGCCGAGGTGACGTGGTACGTCGGTACGCAGAGGTGACAGCATTGCCCGATCCGGATCCTTTATCTGTGCACAGAAAATAGTGCAAGCCGGAGATAATAGGAATAATAATAAATTTAAAAAAAATGTTGCATAATTAATAATTTATGCAAAGTGAGTAATAAAAGACATATGGCCTGTGTGCCAAACACTCGATGAGGTAGAGCTCTCTCAACGATGTCGAAGTCCCCGAGGCAACCGAACACGTCGGTATGGCAACACGACCAACAAGGTGATCACGCGAGCCGATTTACGCCGATTGGGACGACGGTGTCGGCTTGCCGAAGAGACCATGTGACGTAGTCGAAGTCCATTACCGAACGACCATGTGACCGTCGTTAATGCGGCCACCATTTGATAGACCTGCGTACAGATGATGGAACAAACCAGTGTAATAATTCCTCGGAAAAAATAAACCCAAATAAGCAAAAATTATTAGGATAAATAACACCTGGTTTATTTGTTGTAGCAGTCCGAAGAAAGGTGACTCCCAAAATTGGGACTCGATCCGCACACCCATTGCCTAATGGGCGATAAAGCGACGGCATGGCGATGCTGGCAAAGGTTGGCTTGCCGAGACAAAGCCCTCGGTCCAGCTAACGTGACGAAGCTGGTCGGCTCATGACGCCGAAGTCACTGGAGCATATTGATGAAGAAATAACCAAGTCCCCGGTCCAGCCGAGGTGACGGAGCAGGTTGGTGAGGAGATGTTGCAGCTGCCATGTCAGCCGAGGTGTTGAAGCAGGTCGGCGTGATGGACATCAGCTTGAAGAAGCAACAGTGCGGCCATGCTGGCGCAGGTCATGACTTGTGACGCGGTCAATCCCGGCTTGATGAAGTGACCATGCGGCGATGCCGGTGTGCCCGCTCCGTGTAATCCGTGGGGCAGCGATGTTGGTGATGATTTATCCTTCGTGATGCCAAACTCTTGTCCGGCTTGCCGAGATGATGATCGAAGAAGTAGAGCTCAGCTCAACAAAGCGGCGACGTGTCTAGCGCAGGTCGGACAGCCGTGGAGCAATATTGCCGGACTGGTTTGACACCAGCGTGATGGTGAAGATTACCTCGGAGGAGGCTTAAAATTTTATGGCTACGTGTTTAAAAACAATGCACAATACCCTAGAAAAAATTCCTTCAAAAGGGTTGCCCAATATTCCGTTCATGAAGAAACATGAACTCCGGCCGGATTCGTATTCGCGCAGAAAACAGATTAGAAAATAGGTCCACTCTTCAGAAGGTTCCCGGAGTTTGAACCGTCGGATCAAGCTGAAATTTGGAGGGGTGGTAGATATGGGAATTCCGCAGTAGATGAATAGTTGGATCTTCCAAAGGACCTCCGAGCTGGGCTCTGGAGACCATGCCCTAAACTCATCCAGATTCCCGTCCAGATTTGACAGGGCTCCGGTATATCGTAGATTGCCAGAGATTCCTCCATCGGAACTCGACGAAATTTGGCATGGTTGTTGTACACTTACTCCCGCACAATTCCAGCGAAGGAATCGTCAAAGCGATGCTCGAGGAGGTGGTGGCAGCAGATACAAGTTTGCTGTTCGGAAAAAACAGCACGGTCACCCAAGGGCAATGTTGACGTTGAGCCCCCGAGCTCCATGGATGATTCTTCCATGATCATGATAGAGATCATAGTTGATGTTGACGAAGGCCCTCGTCCGAACATGATGATCGGAGGTAGGGCATAGTCCTTGGTTAAGCCAAGGTGGCCAGTCGAGCCGGCGACAAAATATGCCAACATCGACCATAATGCTTGGCTCCTATGCGTAGATCGCGCCGGAGACGATCCGAATTCCCATCGCCCCGTGGCGACCGCCACCAGGCTCTCAATGAAAGCACCAATGTCGGTTCAATATCCGGCGTATCTAGTAGTCGGGGTCCTAAGCTAGGCGTCTGGGAGCGATGGTAACATGGACACGGGGTTTTACCCAGCTTCGGGCTCTCTTGATGAGATAATACCCTACATGCTGCTTTTGATTGTATTCATATGGGTGTAGTACAGAGTATATGTATCTACCACGAGATTGTAGTAATGAATATGAGATTGTCTATTGACTAGCCTGGCCTTGGTTTATATATGCACCATAGGCCTAGGGTTTAGAGGAGTCCTTGTCTTGTGCGCCAAGTCTTGTAGAATCCTCCTTGTATGCGGCATGGGCTGTCCGAACTGGCCCACGAGTATACGGCCACGGGGGTCCTCGGCCCAATCTAACTGATCGGGAGACGGCGTGGTGAGTACCCCCTAGTCCAGGACATCGTCAGTAGCCCCCTGAACCGGTCTTCAAGTTGGGGACGCTCCTCGATTCTTCCGAATTGTTCTTCATCTTCGGTCGTCGGTCTTGAAAACTGGTTCAACAAATCTTCTTATCTTCGATCTTGAGGATCGCCGAAGTAAATCCGAAGGGTTTATATGTCGGGTATCCGAGGAGCCCCTTTAAGTTATCGGCTTTTATCAATACCTTGTTATTTTTACGCCCACCTCGGGTTCGAAGTTGTTCCCGGGCGCCAAGTCTTGTAGAATCCTCCTTGTATGCGGCATGGGCTGTCCGAACTGGCCTGTGAGTATACGGCCATGGGGGTCCTCGGCCCAATCTAACTGATCGGGAGACGGCGTGGTGAGTACCCCCTAGTCCAGGACACCGTCATCCATTGCCTGAGCGAAGGACAGCTTGCATTAGTCAAAAGTTTCTCCTTGTCCTGCGAGCCACCGCGCACAAGCTTCTCCCGTCCTGCAACCATCTCCTCGTTTGGCAAGTTGAAGGGACACGGCATAGTAATGCTAGTCCATACTGCCTCCTCTCCGGTTAATATGGCTTAATTTCAAACGAGATAAATACACTATCTGTCACTGTATATTTGTTAAAATATGGTCAGTGGACTTCATAATATGCTCATTGCGCTCAATATATACATTTTCCGGTGTTTATACGGTCACTAGCTCACCCTGGCTGAGTATGTGTGTGCATGCACATGTAGGTTGAGCACTTGAGCGTGACCGTGTGTGTTCCGTCGTGTGCTCGGACATGCATGCATTAGGGCGTCGCGCGCGTTTTTGCGTCCATGTGTACGTGTGACTGTTGCATACACGTAGGGGGAGTACGTGTAGGGGCCACTAAAGGAGCAGTCAAATCACATAGTAAGTTAGTCGGAAGAAGCAACCATCATTTCACTCTTCAATGACACGTACGCAATATAAAATGGTTGATATGGAGAGAAAAAGAAAACCACTATATATACACTAGCAGGAGCCTAAGCTACAAGCCTGCTTGCTTGGGTTGCTCTCTTCACAAGCATAGAACGACGGTGGCCACACTGCTGGTCACATATCCGGCCTGATCCCGCAGCTGGGGGAAGGGAACAATGTTCTACGTAGACGCGGTCGACATCGGTGAGGGAGAAAATCCACAGTCGGTGCGTCCCAATCGGGGGTCACCGCGGTATGGGCCCGATGCAGCGTCTCAACCGCCCTTCTAGCTACAGCCCGACGTCCCGGGTAGTCCATCTTCCTTTTGGAGCCGCCTTGCTCCACTGCCGCAGCTCCCCACGTAGCTCCATCTCCATGTCGATCTTTCTCTACTTCTACCGGCTTCTACTTGTGATGAGTTTATGTCTCATGACTAGTGCCAGAACTATTATTCTAATCACACTTCTTCAATATCTTTGCCATCAGGGATGCTCAGCTCGATTTTAGTGGAACTACACAAAAGCATCGTATGATCCGAGGGTGCCAGCCGTCTTTCCTTTGACAGGTTCTACCTGGCCAGGAAATTAAATCATGTTTAGGGTTTAGGGTTTAAGTCGTAGTGACCCCATCAGTAGTATTTCTTTCATACACACTCTCACAACTTTTGTCTTTAGTTGTGAAGTAAATATTGGCTATGATCTGTGAATCATTGAGATGCATCAGCATGCATGTTAGTTTTCCTTTGTATTTGATGGAATGTTGTAGCAGGGCAACCTTGAAATAGGAATGAAAATGGAGTGGAAAGTTTCCGTTTTTTCGGAGAAAAAATGGAAACGGAGAGAAACCAACGTTTCGTTTCGTTGGATCACGCCATCGAGCAAAACCAACGTTTAAATCACATCTGTCGCGTTCGTGTCTCACCCTCCTCCATGGCTCGACCCCACACGGTCGCTCGGCAGGCCACTCACCGTAAACCCAATATACGATAACTTTCCCGCCTGCTTGTCGATGGATCGCGCCATGGAGTACTAGTACTACTGGAAGAGATTGACGAGTTGGGGAGGACAGCTAGCTGTAGCATGGACTCCCAAGAACTTTTTACATGCATGTTGTGGCCGGCTATTGCGTGCACCAGGAAGCGGCGCGGGTGACGCTCTCTCGGCCGGCGCGCCGCTTCAATGCCGGCGCTAGTGAGAGGTCGTGTCCGCTCTGGCCGGGCATGAATGCGGCACTGACCGTTTCGGGCGGGAAGCACGCGCGGGTGATGAAGAGGGTTCGGGTTGGTCAGGAGCGGCCGTGGCAGCGGTCCGGACGCCCGCAAACAAGAGATGTTGTACGTTAATATTGCCGTGTATATAATTAACAACGTAAATAATGTGCTAGTTGGACAAATATGATTGGAGATGGAGATGGAAATGGAATTTTACGTAAACACGGATATGCATGTCTATGTCTATGTGTGTGTGCGCGACGACTCTCGCTACCTGGAAGCGGGGGTGTGTTTTTGATCGAGTTTTCTTTCTTGGTACATTAAAAATTGTCCGCCAGTTTTCATTTCTTTTTTCCGGGAACGCGCGTATTCTATTTAAAACCACTACTATGGAGAGATTGTTTTACTCCATTATAGCCTCTTGTTTGATAGAGTTTCTCGCCTCTCGCTCTCTCACCCTCTCCATATCAAAACAAGATGACAGTGTCCACACTATCTCTCTCCTCACCGGTGGTCACAGATCCGGCCGAATCCTGTCCGCTGCGGGAGGTGAGGAGGTGCATCGTTGACGTTGTCGCCGTCGGCGATGGAGGAAGCTGATGCGCACCGTCCTCTCGGAGCCGGCGCTGGCACGGACGAAGGTCCTCCGCGCCCTTGTTCGCTGCCGTCGTGTGGGAAGATCCGGCCCGCCCGCCTAAGTGACATCTCGCCCACCTGAGGTATAACTTCCTGTACTGGTCCAGCTCCCCAGGTTGCTGCATGCGGGTTTTTATCTATGCGACTACTCCCCAGCTCCCCATGTATAGTAGCTAGGGTTCGTCGACTGGTCCAACATCACCTACTATTATAGAGGAAATGCCACTCGAAAAGTTGTCCTGATTTATGCCTCGGCGGAGGTATGCATTTTGTTTCGACAAAAAGTACATGGTAGTTGTGCGGTCATTGTCCATATGCTCCTATTGCTACTGCTAATCTAATACTATCACTGGTTAAATGAAGAAATGCTTTTTTTCTAGGGTATCCTGGTTTAGTTCCCATCAAGATAATCATGATGCTTCTGTTTGTTGGTGTACTTTTCATAATTCTTATTGACAATTGAGATGTCGTTGTTAATCTTGTAAAACAAAGTAACAACACTATATCCCTTTTTTATATTTTTGGAAACGGTGATGCGTATCTCCATACCCGGGCATGTCTTCCTCAATTTTAGTGGAACTGCACAAAATTGGATGGCCATTGTTGTTCCGCCTCACTGTCCTCTGCCACGTGGTTCTTCCTTCCTCGAGCTTGACTACTGAGAAGAAACAGACCACGGTGAGGATTTGTCGAACTTCATAGGTGCCTCACCCAAACTTGATGCCAAATGGATGATGCATCACCACGGTGACCTATCGATGCTCATGGTTGCGCCTCATGGTTGCGTCGGCTGGTGAAGCTGATCGATTTTCAATGAAAAACAAGCTGTCTTTCATCAGTGCTCTTTGCTTGTTACCCACAAAGATGATATCCTTCGTCAGTTCACCTTGGTTGCGTTGGAGACGCAGTCGTCTTTCACGTTGGTGCAATTTTATCACACAATTGGCTATGAACCAAATGTTTCCTCGAAGAAGGATCGACGTTGGTACTAAGAGCATAAGTTTTGTATTGATTTCTAAGCCTTCTCACAACTTTGTCTCCAGCTCCCCTGTAATTTTATTTGTCCAGCTATTAACTTCGATTAAAAAAATGGTGTGGACTAAAAACCCGGATGGATGTAGTAGCCCTCCATTTTTATTTACTCCGCATATTAGATTTGACTGAAGTCAAACTTTGTAAAGTTTGAGCAAGTTTAGGCCGAACACAACAAACCATAATTATTAGAGAGGGCAAATTGTACATACTCTCAAACCTTTCTGATAATTGAAATTAAAATTCTTTATTTGTACACACTCTCACACGTTTCCGATAATTTAGCGCATGTGTGGTTGTTCACTTAAGGGAGGGTAGTGTACCGCACGTGAAGGACAGGAAGTGCGACCAGTACGCGTGGATCGTTAGTTCATCGGAAGTACTCCCTCCGTTCCTAAATATTTGTCTTTCAAGTGGTTTGCAATGGACTACCACATACGGATGTATATAGACATTTTTTACAGTGTATATTCACTCATTTTGCTCCGTATGTAGTCATTTATTGAAATCTCTAGAAAGACAAATATTTAGGAACAGAGGGAGTAGTAGTTTTCTTCACTGGTACGTTAAATAAAGAGTTTCGTTTCGTACTTACACAATTTAAAACGATTGTTATGGAGAGAATAAGAAAAAACCACTCCACTATATATTAGTCGTATACTCAAGTACTATATGGACGCAGCTTCATTGACTTTAGTGCACCTGCCTTTGGGTTTATGATAGGTGGGCCCAAAATGTGGCTGGCCCACCTGTCATACATCGAAAAGCAGGTGCAGTTAAGGCACCGGAGCTCAGTCCATACTACAGTATATATATAAGCTGGAGCCTCGGCGCTTGTTCGCTAGGGTTTGCACTCTCCACGCTCTCGCCGCACTACATATATATATACACGCTGGAGGCTCAGCGTTCCTTTGGTAGGGTTTGATATATTCACTGTCTCTCACCCTCTTCACCAGATCTAAACAAGACTGCATTGTGGCCTCTGTCTCTCTCACCCCCCCCCCCCCTCATAGACAGCTGGCGAAGGAGGCGTCCGGATCCCGTCGCACCGGGAAGGGGAGGAGGTGCAGCATTCACTCTATCGCCTTCGGCGAGGGAGGCAATCCACTGCCGGCCGCGCTTTTCTCTTTCACCCAGCGCCTGTGCGGGAGGGCCACCGACCCCTTCTTCCTCACTGTCGTACGTAGTGTGGGCAGATCCGACCTCCCGCCGCACGCCTTGCCACATCTCGACGACCCTAAGGTATAAGTTTCTTTGAAACCGTCATTGCTCTAGCTGCATGTTGATCTTTTTCGATTCTGTAGTCGAAACTAGGTCTTGGTTCAAAGAGGAAAGAAGGGTGCAGTGGGGTGGAGCATGAATCTAGGACGTGGTTCAATGAGGAAAGGAGGGAGGGAAAGTAGTATAAACTAGCTATCTAGCCGCTTTGTTGGTCGAAAAGGGAAAAAGGGGGTAACCCAGTACACACATCTGTAAGGAACCCAACTCTTTGTTGAAAAGGGAAAGAAACTGGGGGTCGGGTAGTTTGTGCAGGACTAAATTTGCTGCCCTCACATCGGAAAAAGTTTCAAAGAGAACAAATATGGGACCAACTCAGATATGCTGCTTGGCTACATACTCTGCATCACCCATTTATACGTGTGGACGCACATGGTGCTGGCATGTCCCATGTCCCATCCAGATGATCGTGCAGTGTGTTTTGAGATGTTGTGCTACTTGTATTGGTACTGTTTTAAATAAATGTTGAATTGAAGCTATTGTATTTTAAGCAATGCCACTCTCAGAATTAACTACTGAACTATTTTAAGAGAATTTCTCTGTTAATATGAATCAATGCAACCATTTTAGAAATGCTACTGTCCTATACTTTGTTTTCCATCAAGATAAGGTAGATGCTTCTTTTTGTGGCCGCATGTTTCATCCTCCTTTATTGGCAGTAATTGTTTCCTTTTTTGCCTTTGTTAAATCAAGGATATCTATTAAACTTGTTTCTATAGCAAACTTAAATGTCTCACCGGCGACTTTACTTGATTTCAGAATAACTGCACAAAACGAGATTAGATTTCCTATTCGTGTTGGAAGATTCGTACGTGATCTTGTGTGTGTCATGACAGGTTGGTACTTGCCTTCATCCACATGATCGTGCAGTGTGTTTTGAGATGTTGTGCTACTTGTATTGGTACTGTTTTAAATAAATGTTGAATTGAAGCTATTGTATTGCTGTCTTTTCCCATTAAGTAGTGAACAAAAATGGGACCAACCCAGACATTATGCTTGTTGCTTTGTTACAACGAACTCTGCATCACCCCCTTTATAAGTAGATGGAAGCACATGTTGTTGTTGCGCCCACTCTCCCCTGGAACTGTTTATGCTTTTGTTAATCTAATGCCGCTGGTAAAATTAAGCAATTACACTCTCAGAATTAACTACTGAATGTTATTTCAAAACTGCAACACTTGTTAGGGATTGGCGGGATTACCATTTTTGTGGCCGCATGTTTCATCCTCCTTTATTGGCCAGTAATTGATTCCTTTTTTGCCTCTGTTAAAACAGGGATATCTATTCAACTTGTTGCTATTGCGACATTTTGCTTCGCTTAATTTTGGTGGAACTGCACAAAATGAGACCGGATTTCCATATATGTGTTGAGATCTCTTTTAGATCCACCTCAGCCGTTGTTTCAAATCTTGGTCTTGAAAGGTCAGTACCTACTTTCCTCAGAATTAACTACTGAATCTTAGGGATCGGCGGGAGTACCATTTCTGTTAGGGATCGGCCGGAGTACATGTTTAAGAAATGTATTGTTCAGATAATGTCTCTGTTATTATATATCAGTTACAGTGTTTTACAAATGGTACTATCCTGCTTTGTAGTTCTTTCTACATGTTTAACCAAGGTATTGTTAAGATAATGTCTCTGTTAAAATGAATCAGTCGCATTGTTTTAGGAATGATACTTTTATGCTTTGTCGTTCTTTATACATGTTGAAACAAGCCATTGTTAAGATAATGTCTCAGTTAATATGAATGAATCACACTGATTGAGAATTGCTACTCTCCTACTTTGTTTCACATTAAGATAAGTTAGATCAGTAGATGTTTTTCTTCTGGGAGTACAAGTCATCAACCGTTATTTCTCAGTAATTGTTTCCCTTATACCTTTTGTTGCTTACAGGGATATCAAAATTAAAGCTTGGTTTTATTCCGACTTTGATTTTATTTGAACTGCACAAAAGGAGCCAATGTGTCTAAGGCAAACTGCTGCATTAGTGGGTCCAGTTGGTCTTACCAGTTTGCAGAAAGAAGCAGTCACTATTTCGCTACATTACACAAGGAATGATCGAGAAGCTTTACAGAGTATTAGTAGACGCTGGTGACATGACTAGTCTGCAGAGATGGCTACTTTACTTGTGGTTCGGAGGAACACTGGGCAAACAAGTGCCCAAACAAGCACCAAGAAGCCAGGACAGGACTCCAAGTCTGTCAATGTCACTCTAAGCAACAATGATGGGGCATCTGGGTATGGTAATCTATTTACCGTACTTTCAGTTTGTTAGTCCACCGATTGGTGGGTTAACACTGGGGCCAATATTCATGTGTGTGCCGATTGTCTTTGTTTTCTGGCAGCATATAAATACGAAATCCACAGGGATGCTCAGCTTGATTTTACTGGAACTGCACAAAATGTTCAGATGGTTCGTGTCCTCCATAATAATACTTCATCATGCACAATACATCGAATGGTTCTCTAATCATTCGTCTCACCTTGAGCCACCGGACTATCAGATGACAAACTGATGACAAACCCTGCCCGTTCCACAATCATAGGCATTACATATTTTGAATGGGAAAAGCTTGTCAAAGTTGACATTAGTTTAATATATTGGAATTGGAAAACCTTGTCAATTTTTGCTGATTGATGTTAGCCAGAAGACATGCATTTGATATTTTTGAGTGGGACACCCTTTGCTGTGAGCAACGTCGATCGTTTCTTCCTATTCCTGTCTTCAGTTCAGAAGTAAATAGTCACATGAATGTTGACTTATGTAAGATATTTTAAGAGTTTGTTCTGAATATTGTCTATGTAATGCCAGGCCTTGTGTTTGATTGCAAAGTTGAGCTTGGAATGTTGTGGCATGCGGCATCACGAGCTGTTCACCGTGCCTCCTGAGAATAATGCTTCGTATTGTTTTGCATGTCGATCTAATGCCAGTGATTTGCTTGTTAGGAAGATCATCCTCTTCTGTTGTTTCCGTGCTTAAGAAGTTCATCGTCTTATATTTCATTCATAGCCTATACAACAAGTCAGGTAGGTTAGACGTGAAACCATATGATCTTCCGACCAACTCATCATCTTAGGTCGTGATTGGATCGTCGTTTTCCAACCAAAACCGCTTGTAAAACTGACGCTTGTAAATAAAAGCAGATGGTCTCGGGCGAAGCGCTTGGTTGGTCGATTTCGACTAGTAAAATATACACCGGTCTCTCAAATTACACGCGTAACCCGCCGGTTTTACTTACAGACCTCCGGCCCTCGGTTTCATTACACCTGTATTTTACGCGTTGTTTCCGATGACGAGTAAATTACAGTTGTGAAATAAACCAGAGCTCCCAAGCGCGGCCTTACCGTTTCATGCCGTCTCAGTCTCTCGAAGGTGCTCATAGGTGTCCGATGATCCTGGCTTCCTGAATGAGCAGCGGGCACTCTATCAGACCATCCGTAGGGCCCGCGAGGCCCTCTCTGTCGTCCTTCGAGTTGTTGCGTTCGCCGTGGCGCCGAGCATTGTTAACATGGTCAATGAACATGAGGATTCAGGAGATGACTTTATTTTGACTGGTTGACAGTAGGGACCCACTAGGGCCATAGCCGTACGTACGCAAGTGCCTCCTTGTTATGTACAACTTTTTTTTTGCTTCCTCCTGGTTTCCTGACATCACGGTCCCACACCATTGTCAACCTATGTAGTCAATAAACGAGAGAATTGCACAAGGTGCGGCCGACAGCTGGGACCAAGCAGCTCGAGCAGTATTTGTGTTTTTGAGGCGTGAGCACTGCGGAATTTTTTCTTGGCGATGTTTTCGTTGTTGTTCAGAGGAGAGCAGGGTATTAACTGGGCGGGCTGTGGCCCGTCTAGCCCAGGACAGATATCCAGCCCAGATATTAATTTTTTTCAAGATGAAAATGGCTAGCCCAGCTATACGTATTTTCGAGGAATACCCAGGCAAAGTCAACTTGTTATTCTCCGCCCCGCTGGGCTGCAAATCTTTCCTAGGAGGGATGCATTAGGCTTAACAGGAAAATGGGCTTTAAACAATAATAAATGGGATGCAGTTATAAAAACTGGGCAGTAACTATAAAAAAATGCACCAAGCACGGAATTAGTTTATAAAATATTATTTACGGATTTTGAAAATCTTAATTTTTAATTGTTGCGCGCGCAATGTTTCGTTAGATTTTTACGTAAAACAAATTTATATTTAATCTGACTAGAAATTTCGGGATAAAAATATTTTGGAACCCATCAAAATGTGGGTAATTTTATTGAATTCTGTCTTGAACGGTTGGTTGAAATTATTAATTATTGTCTTAGCTAGAAAATGGGTTGTACTTTTAACAAACTGTAAATGGGCTATAGTAAATTCCATTAGAATTCAAAAATGGGCTATACATTCTTACAAATCGCAAATGGGCTATAAGTTCTCTCCCACACACTTGTGGGCCTACTAAGTTGACGCGTCCCCTAAAAAAAGAAGTTGACGCGTATGCAAGGCTTTGTCAACTTATTATAGTCAACACACGGTTCTAGCAGCAGTGGCCGTTGGATGTCCATCCAACGGATGTCGTGCTTCTTCTTCAATCTCGGATATTCTAGCTTCACCCGCCCAAAAAATGATTCCTCCCCCTAACATCTGGGTGCACCGTTTCGGAAGCTGACCTGTGGGCCTACTAAGTTGACGCGTACCAAGGGCTTTGTCAACTTAGTCAATATGAACGATTCTAGCTGCAGTGACCGTACGATGTCCATCCAACGGCCGTAGTGCTTCTTCAACCTCTGGTCTTCTTGCTCCAGCCACGCAAAGCAGCGTCGGTCGTGCCGCGTGCTCCTGCCTCCCGTGGCCAGTTGTGATGCCGCGGAGGCCTCACCGCCCCCTACTACTCCCACCGCTGGCCAGGCCATCCCTCTACTCACCCACACCCCCTGTTATTCCGCGGCGACGGCAGCCTCACACCGCAGCCGAACCAGTGAACCCTCGTACACCTCTCCGCGCAGGCTTCCACTGTCGCGTCTTCCCTGGCTCCGCATCGTCCCCTTCCTAGGCCTCGCCGTCGTCCACCACCCTGGTGCTCTCGGCACGGCGTGGTCAACGTGGTCAAGCAACGGCTTCCATTGGACGTGGACTGTACGTGGAGAGGCTGACAGCTGGGTCCACGACAGCAGCAAGGAAGTGCATCCTTATTACGCGGAAAATAATGATTCCTCCACCTGACAGCAGGGACCCACCGGACGGGCCACCATATTTCGCGAAAAAAACATTTGCCCCCTGACTGCTGGGACCCACCGGACGGGCCACCGTATTGCGCGAAAAAAACGTTCCCCCCGCTGTCAGCTCGGACCCACCAGAAGTGCCTCCTTATTACGCACAAAAAAATGAATACTCCCCCTGCTGGTTTGGACCCACCTTGGTGGGAGGCTGACTTGTGGGCCTACTAAGTTGACGGGGATAGAGTGCTTTGTCAACTTAGTCAATATGAACGATTCTAGCTCCAGTGACCGTACGATGTCCATCCAACGGCCGTAGTGCTTCTTCAACCTCTGGTCTTGTTGCTCCAGCCGCCCAAAGCAGCACCGGTCGTGCCGCATGCTCCTGCCTCCCGTGGCCGGCTGTGCTGCCGTGGAGGCCTCACCGCCCCCTACTATTCCCACCGCCGGCCAGGCCCTGCGGCGACGGCAGCCTCACACCGCAGCGAACCAGTGAACCCTCGTACTCCTCTATGCGTGGGCATCCGTGTCGTCCCCTTCCTAGGCCTCGCTGTCGTCCACCGCCCTGGTGCTCTCGGCGCGGCGTGGTCAACGTGGTCAAGGAATGACTTCCATCGGACGTGGACTGTACGTGGAGAGGCTGACAGCTGGGTCCACGGCCGCAGCAAGGAAGTGCCTCCTTATTACGTGCAAAATAATTATTCCTCCACCTCACAGCGGGGACCCACCAGACGGGCCACCGTATTTCGTGAAAAAAAACATTTCCCCTGACTGCTGGGACCCACTAGCTACATCTTCGCACGCAAGGAAGTGCGTCCGGGCAAAACAAAAAAAAACGATTCGCCCCCCTGACTGCTGGGACCCACTAGCTACATCTTCGCAGGCAAGGAAGTGCCTGACAGTCAGGACCCACCTGGTCGAAGCGTACGTAGCATTGTCATTCTGGTCGCGAACGTGTACACATATTGGTCGATGTAGAGGCGCGCACGTGTCATACTAGAGGCGCGCACGTAGCATGTACACGTATGTACAGTGGCCAGGGTGCAAGAAAGTAAATACGGCCACGTACGTACATATGGGCGGGGTCTCAAACGCCTACTCGCGCGTACGTACGGCCAGGGCTCGTGTACATGGCTGGGTCGGAACGGAGAAACAGTGTCGTCGTCGTATTCATGGGGAGGCAATGGAATGCGTCGTGTTCATCGGGAGGCAACGGAATGTGTGGGAGCCAACCGGCTTGGACGGAACAGCCGATGGAAACGAGGCCTGGTGTACCGCAGAACGGAGGAAACGGCCTTTTGTTCGACCGGCCACGTTCAAAACGGTATCCTGTTCATCGAGAGGGGTCTGGCGTACCGCAAAACGGAGGAAACGGACCTCCTATGGTCGAAACGGGGGTCCTGTTGATCGGGAGGGGTGTGGCGTACCGCAAAACAGAGGAAACGGACTTGTGTTGGAGCGCTACGGTCGAAACGGGGGTCCTGTTCATCGGGAGGGGTGTGGCGTACCACAAAACGGGACTCCACGGGATACTGTTCATCTCCACTGTCGACCCCCTCCAGCCTCCACGGGCTACTGTTCATCCACCGTCGACCTCCTTCAGCCTCGACCTGCGACTGTTCATCCACGGGCTCCTGTTCATCCAGCCTCCAGCGCGCGCTACTCCACCGGCTACTGTTCAACCAGCCCTCTCCGCGGGCTCCTGTTCAACCACCCCTCCACGGGCTACTATTCATCCAGCCCTCCACCGTCTACTGTTCATCCTGCCCTCCACGGAGTGGTCCTGTTCATCCTGCCCTCCACGGGGTCCTGTTCGTCCAGCCCCAACCGGCTCGATCGATCGGGGTACTGTTCATCCAAAGGAAACACCACGGGGTCCTGTTCATCCACCCCCACCGGGAACTGTTCATCCAAACCCCCCCCCCCCAGCAATGCTCACTGTTCATCCAGTGGCAGCATCGATCGGCTTCAGTTAGCAGCAGTAGCGAAGGAATCGCTCGATCGGGTTCAGTTAACAGCCATCGATCGATCAGGTTCAGTTAACAGCCATCGATCGATCGCTCGGGTTCAGTAACGCGTAGCCTGTAGTGCAATCGCTCGGGTTCAGTTAGAGCCCAACGCCTTGCTCGGGTTCAGTTAGACCCCAACGCCTCGCACACACGCGTGTACGTACAAGAGAAACACGCATCGCTCGGCCCCCGACCACCCACCGTAACCGGGGAATCCCCGATATTTCCCGCGCTTTCGCTTCTACCACGGTTTTTTCCGTCATGGACGGCCCAAAGAATGTCATGCAGCTGCGTCTCCGGCCCGCCCAGGACGAAAAGCCCATTTTCTGTCATGATTTTTTGTCATAGAAGTAGGACCCCACCACATCTATGATGATACTGAGTTTTGTCACGATTATCGTCATAGAACTGTCATAAGTATGACAGAAAAAAAATCGTTCGGCCCAAAATGTCACGGATGTGTCTTTTTTTAGTGTCAATGGTGAACATCTCTGTAATGATCATATCTATTGTATGATTCGCGTTCGACCTTTCGGTATCCAGTGTTCCGAGGCCATGTCTGTACATGCTAGGCTTGTCAAGTTTAACCCGAGTATTCCGCATGTGCAAAACTGTCTTGCACCCGTTGTATGTGAACGTAGATTCTATCACACCTGATCATCACGTGGTGTCTCAACACGATGAACTGTCTCAATGGTGCATACTTAGGGATAACACTTATACCTTGAAATTTAGTTAAGGGATTGATAACCCACAAGTATAGGGGATCAATTGTAGCCTCTTTCGATAAGTAAGAGTGTCGAACCCAACGAGAAGCTAAAGGTAGAATAAATAATCCCTGAAGTTCTCTCGACCACCGGTACAACTCTACGCACACTTAACATTCGCTTTACCTAGAACAAGTACGAAACTAGAAGTACTTTGTTGGTTTTGTTGGATAGGTTTGCAAGAATATAAAGAGCACGTAAATAAAAACTAGGGGCTTTTTAGGTAAAGAAGCAATAAAGTTAGTATAGCGAGTGTGGAAAAGTGGTGGTAGGAGTTGCGAAATTGTCCCTAAGCAATTGACTACTTTACTAGACCGATAGCAAGTTTTATGCGGGAGAGGCCACTGCTAGCATGTCATCCCTGACTTGGAATTCTATGCACTTATGATTGGAACTATTAGGAAGCATCCGCAACTACTAACATTCATTAAGGTAAAACCCAACCATAGCATTAAGATATATTGGTCCCCCTTCAATCCCATATGCATCAATTTCTATGCTAGGTTGAAACTTCTGTCACTCTTGCCCTCCAATACATAGTCCCATCAACATACAACTAACCCTATGGTGTGATCCACGCGCGCGCTCATATGATGGGCACCAAAGGACAGCAACATAACCACAAGCAAATTAAACCAATCATAGCAATTCACCAATTACCGACAGGACAACGAAAATCTACTCAGACATCATAGGATGGCAACACATCATTGGATAATAATATGAAGCATAAAGCACCATGTTCAAGTAGAGGGTACAGCGGGTTGCGGGAGAGTGGACCACTGTAGATAGATGGGGGAAGGTGATGAAGATGTTGGTGAAGATGACGGAGGTGTTGGTGTAGATCGCCGTCACACGATGATGGCCCCGGCGGCGTTCCGGCGCCACCGGGAGAGAGGGGGAGAGGGACCCCCTTCTTCTTCTTCTTCCTTGACCTTCTCCCTAGATGGGAGAAGGGTTTCCCCTCTGGTCCATGGCCTCCATGGCGGCGGAGGGGCGAGAGCCCCTCTGAGATTGGATCTGTCTCTCTGTCTCTCTCTGTTTCTGTGTTCCCGATTCTGGCCTTTCACCGTTTCTTATATTCCCGGAGATCCGTAACTCCAATTGGGCTGAAATTTGGACACGATTTTTTTTCGGATATTGGCTTTGTTGCGGCGAAAGAAGGGCACCAACCACCTTACGGAGTGGCCACGAGGGCCCAGGGCGCGCCTGACCCCCTGGGGCGCGCCCACACCCTCGTGGGCCCCTCGGGCATCGTCTCACGTTGATTCCACTTCCCAAAATTCACATATATTCCAAAAAAATCTCCGTCAATTTTTATCCCGTTTGGACTCCGTTTGATATGGATTTTCATCGAAACAAAAAACATGCAACAAACAGGAACTGGCACTGGGCACTGGATCAGTATGTTAGTCCCAAAAATAGTATAAAAAGTTGCCAAAAGTATGTAAAAGTTGTAGAATATTGGCATGGAACAATCAAAAATTATAGATACGACGGAGACGTATCAGCATCCCCAAGCTTAATTCCTTCTCGTCCTCGAGTAGGTAAATGATAAAAAAGATAATTTTTGATGTGGAATGCTACCTAGCATAATCTTGATCATGTAATCTAATCATGGCATGAATATTAAGACACGAGTGATTCAGAGCAATAGTCTATCATTTGACTTTAAGACAATAATACTTCAAGCATACTAACCAAGCAATTATGTCTTTTCAAAATAACATGGCCAAAGAAAGTTATCCCTACAAAATCATATGGTTTGGCTATGCTCCATCTTCACCACACAAAATATACAAATCATGCACAACACCAATGACAAGCCAAGCAATTGTTTCATACTTTTGATGTTCTCAAACCTTTTCAACTTTCACGCAATACATGAGCGTGAGCCATGGATATAGCACTATAGGTGGAATAGAATATGATGATGGAGGTTGTGTGGAGAAGACAAAAAGAAAAGGACAAAAGTCTCACATCGAAGCGGCTAATCAACGGGCTATGGAGATGCCCATCAATTGATGTCAATGCGAGCAGTAGGGATTGCCATGCAACGGATGCACTAGAGCTATAAGTGTATGAAAGCTCAAACTGAAACTAAGTGGGTGTGCATCCAACTTGCTTGATCATGAAGACCTAGGGCATTTGAGGAAGCCCATCGTTGGTATATACAAGCCAAGTTCTATAATGAAAATTCCCATTAGTATATGAAAGTGATAACTCAAGAGACTCTCTATATGAAGAACATGGTGCTACTCTGAAGCACAAGCGTGGTAAAATGATAGTAACATTGTCCCTTCTCTCTTTTCTCTCATTTTTTTCTCTTCTCTCTTTTTTTAGGCTTCTTTGGCCTCTCTTTTTTTTGGGCGTCTTTGGCCACTTTTATTTTGATAACCTCACATGGGACAATGTTCTAATAATGATGATCATCACACTTTTATTTACTTACAACTCAATATTACAACTCGATACTAGAACAAAGATATGACACTATATGAATGCCTCCGGCGGTGTACCGGGATGTGCAATGATCTACCGTAGCAATGACATCAAAAAATGGACAAGCCATGAAAACACCATGCTAGCTATCTTACGATCATGCAAAGCAATATGACAATGAATGCTCAAGTCATGTATATGAAGATGATGGAAGTTGCATGGCAATGTATCTCGGAATGGCTATGGAAATGCCATGATAGGTAGGTATTGTGGCTGTTTTGAGGAAGATATAAGGAGGCTTATGTGTGATAGAGCGTATCGTATCACGGGGTTTGGATGCACCGGCAAAGTTTGCACCAACTCTCGAGGTGAGAAAGGGCAATGCACGGTACTGAAGAGGCTAGCAATGATGGAAGGGTGAGAGTTCGTATAATCCATGGACTCAACATTAGTCATAAAGAACTCACATACTTATTGCAAAAATCTATTAGTCATCGAAACAAAGTACTACGCGCATGCTCCTAGGGAGATAGATTGGTAGGAAAAGACCATCGCTCGTCCCCGACCGCCACTCATAAGAAGACAATCAATAAATACCTCATGCTCCAACTTCGTTACATAATGGTTCACCATACGTGCATGCTACGGGAATCACAAACTTCAACACAAGTATTTCTTAAATTCAAAATTACACACTAGCATGACTCTAATATCACCATATTTATATCGCAAAACTATTGCAAGGAATCAAACATATCATATTCAGTGATCTACAAGTTTTATGTAGGATTTTATGACTAACCATCGGAATGACTAATTCCTGTCATCTCTCTAAATAGATATAAGTGAAGCAGGAGAGTTTAATTCTTTCTATAGAAGATATGTCCACGCTCTAACAAATATAAGTGAAGCAAAAGAGCATTCTACAAATGGTGGTTTTCTATGTGAAGAGGAATAGGCAATCCAAACTTCAAATGATATAAGTGAAGCACATGAAGCATTCTAAAGCCATACTCAAAAGATATAAGTGAAGTGCAAAGAGCATTCTATAAATCAACCATGAACTATCTCATACCAGCATGGTGCATCAAAGAAAAGTGAAAACTAAATGCAAAAGACGCTCCAAGATTTGCACATATCACATGAACGAAACAAAACCGAAAACATACCGATACTTGTTGAAGAAAGATGGGATGCCTTCCGGGGCATCCCCAAGCTTAGACGCTTGAGTCTCCTTGAATATTTACTTTGGTTGCCTTGGGCATCCCCAAGCTTGAGCTCTTGCCTCACCTCCTTCTCCTCATATCGAGACCTCCTCGATCCTTGATCACTTCATCCACACAAAACTCAACAGAAAGTTCGGTAAGATCCGTTAGTATAATAAACCAAATCACTACTCTAAGTACTGTTGCAAACCAACTCATATTTTGTTTTTGCATTGTAGCTACTGTAATATAACTTTTCCATGGCTTAATACACTGATAGAAATCGATAGTTTCATCAAAACAAGCAAACAATGCATCAAAAATAGAATCTGTCTTAAACAGGACAGTCTGCAGTAATCTGAACATTCACCATACTTCTGGTACACCAAAAATTCTGAAAAAAATAGGAAAAATAAAAAAATTGTATAGAAAGACAGTGCAAGATGTTTCAGAACCGTTTGACATTCCAGTAAAAAACATAAAATCGCGCACTACAGCCAAATTTTTGTTTTGCACCGCACAAACCAACAAGCAATCTAAACATCCTAAAGGCAAACCTTGGCACATTATTTTTATTTTTAAACTTTATAAAAGCACACAACCGAAATAAATGACTCTCTAAAACTTCCGGGTTGTCTCCTGGCAGCGCTTTCTTTAAAGCCATTAAGCTAGGCATATAGTGCTCAAGTAATGGATCCACCCGGATCCCAAGGTATATCAAAGCCAATTTTAATTAACAATGATTTGTGATTTAGTAGTGAGCACAAAAGTAACATATATCATGCAACAACGAAGTCTAACTCTCTTCCTATGCATCGGCATGTCATAAAAAACAATTCATGCACACATAGTAAAGGCCAATGCATAGTATAAACAGTTTTTTGCAATTTTATCATATTGGAAACATGGAGAGGCGGAGATGTAGTTCCTCTCTCATAATAATTGAAAGTAGGAGCAGCAAGCACATGCATATTATATCTATCAAAATCATCATGCGTAGTAGTAAAACGCAACCCATCAATATAATCCTTAATAAGGGCAAACTTCTCCGATATAGTGTAGTCAGGAGAATTCAAAAAGATAATAGGACTATCATGCGTGGGTGCAATAGTAACAATTTCATGTTTAACATAAGGAACTATAGCAAGTTCATCTCCATAAGCATAATTCATATTGGCATCTTGGCCACAAGAATAGCAAGCATCAAGTTCGTCAAAAAGGGATATTTAAAAGAATCAACGGGATCATAACAATCATCATAGCATTCATCCTTCGGTAAATTCGAAGGGAAATTAAATAATGTATGAGTTGGAGAGTTACTCTCATTAGAAGGTGGGCACGGGTAGCTAATCCGCTCTTCCTCCTTTTGTTCTTCGCTCTCCTCATCATCTTTTTCGTCCAATGAGCCCACAGTTTCATCATTATCTTCTTCCATAGACTCCTGCAAAATATTAGTCTCTTCTTGGACAACAGAGGAGTCCTCAATATATGGTTTAACATAGGCATTAGAAGCATAATTATCATAACAATATTTAAGTATGGCAAAATTTTCAGATTTGTAAAGAGTAGCATCATACTTTCCAATCAAAGAAGCAATTTCATAAGCACCCTTAAAAGCAACAAATTCTTCAGTTTGTTGAACATCATAGTAATTATAAACACCCTTAGCATACGAAGATACGATTCCATTATCACTAAACTCACATTGGTAGGGAAGGTGTTTCTTAGGGTCTTCAGAACAACAAGTAAAATCATATATTTCACATAAATTCCCAGCATAGCATTGCAAACGATGAATTTGATCCAGTAAAAGTTTCCCTTTTTCAGATATGCGGTGTCGCACATAACAAGCATGCTCATCTAAAGATTTGCCCTCAACTAAGCTAGTTGGGGTTTCAGCACGAGCACATAGGGATCGAAGATGATCCAAGTAAAAAGCTTCAGGAGTGTGATAGATTTTGAGTGGTTCTTCAACCATTGGTGTAGTAGGTACAACTATTTTTTTTGGTATTTTGCGTTTCCTACCTATAACTAAAGGTATAAAACAAGAGCACAAAATAAAAACTACTTAGTGATAAAGCAAACAAGCACACACGAGAATATTCACCCCACGCTATAACTCCCCAGCAACGGCGCCAGAAAAAGGTCTTGATAACCCACAAGTATAGGGGATCAATTGTAGCCTCTTTCGATAAGTAAGAGTGTCGAACCCAACAAGGAGCTAAAGGTAGAATAAATATTCCCTCAAGTTCTATCGACCACCGATACAACTCTACGCACGCTTAACATTCGCTTTACCTAGAACAAGTATGAAACTAGAAGTACTTTGTAGGTTTTGTTGGATTGGTTTGCAAGAATATAAAGAGCACGTAAATAAAAACTAGGGGCTTTTTAGGTAAAGAAGCAATAAAGTTGGTATAGCGAGTGTGGAAAAGTGGTGGTAGGAGTTGCGAAATTGTCCCTAAGCAATTGACTACTTTACTAGATCGATAGCAAGTTTTATGTGGGAGAGGCCACTGCTAGCATGTCATCCCTAACTTGGAATTCTATGCACTTACGATTGGAACTATTAGCAAGCATCCGCAACTACTAACGTTCATTAAGGTAAAACCCAACCATAGCATTAAGATATATTGGTCCCCCTTCAATCCCGTATGCATCAATTTCTATGCTAGGTTGAAGCTTCTGTCACTCTTGCCCTCCAATACATAGTCCTATCAACATACAACTAACCCGATGGTGTGATCCACGCGCGCGCTCATATGATGGGCACCAAAGGACAGCAACATAACCACAAGCAAATTAAACCAATCATAGCAATTCACCAATTACCGATAGGACAACGAAAATCTACCCAGACATCATAGGATGGAAACACATCATTGGATAATAATATGAAGCATAAAGCACCATGTTCAAGTAGAGGGTACAGCGGATTGCGGGAGAGTGGACCTACTACCTCTTGAGCACTGCGTTGGTTTTCCCTTGAAGAGGAAAGGGTGATGCAGCAAAGTAGCATAAGTATTTCCCTCAGTTTTTGAGAACCAAGGTATCAATCTAGTAGGAGGCTACGCGCGAGTCCCTCGCACCTACACAAACAAATAAATCCTCGCAACCAACGCGATAAGGGCTTGTCAATCCCTACACGGTCACTTACGAGAGTGAGATCTGATAGATATGATAGGATAATATTTTTGGTATTTTTGTGATAAAGATGCAAAGTAAAGTAAACAAAACTAAAGGCAACGGAAATAACTAAGTGTTGGAAGATTAATATGATGGAAGATAGACCCGGGGGGCATAGGTTTCACTAGTGGCTTCTCTCAGGAGCATAAGTATTTTACGGTGGGTGAACAAATTACTGTTGAGCAATTGACAGAATTGAGCATAGTTATGAGAATATCTAGGTATGATCATGTATATAGGCATCACGTCCAAGACAAGTAGACCGACTCCTGCCTGCATCTACTACTATTACTCCACACATCGACCGCTATCCAACATGCATCTAGAGTATTAAGTTCATAAGAACAGAGTAACGCTTTAAGCAAGATGACATGATGTAGAGGGATAAATTCATGCAATATGATAAAAAAAAACCCATCTTATTATCCTCGATGGCAACAATCCAATACATGCCTTGCTGCCCCTACTGTCACTGGGAAAGGACACCGCAAGATTGAACCCAAAGCTAAGCACTTCTCCCATTGCAAGAAAGATCAATCTAGTAGGCCAAACCAAACTGATAATTCGAGGAGACTTGCAAAGATAACCAATCATACATAAAAGAATTCAGAAGATTCAAATATTGTTCATAGATAAACTTGATCATAAACCCACAATTCATCGGTATCAACAAACACACCGCAAAAGAAGATTGCATCGAATAGATCTCCACGAGAGAGGGGGAGAACATTGTATTCAGATCCAAAAAGAGAGAAGAAGCCATCTAGCTAATAACTATAGACCCGAAGGTCTGAGGTAAACTACTCACACTTCATCGGAGAGGCTATGCTGTTGATGTAGAAGCCCTCCGTGATCGATGCCCCCTCCGGCGGAGCTCCGGAACAGGCCCCAAGATGGGATCTCGTAGGTACAGAAGGTTGCGGCGGTGGAATTAGGTTTTTGGCTCCGTATCTGATCGTTTGGGGGTACGTAGGTATATATAGGAGGAAGGAGTACGTCGGTGGAGCAATGTGGGGCCCACGAGGGTGGAGGGCGCTCTTGGGGGGGTAGGCGCGCCCCCCTACCTCGTGGCTTCCTGCTTGATTTCCTGACGTAGGGTCCAAGTCCTCTGGATCATGTTCGTTCCGAAAATCACGTTCCCGAAGGTTTCATTCTGTTTGGACTCCGTTTGATATTAATTTTTCTGCGAAACTCTGAAATAGACAAAAACAGCAATTCTGGGCTGGGCCTCCGGTTAATAGGTTAGTCCCAAAAATAATATAAAAGTGAATAATAAAGCCCAATAATGTCCAAAACAAAAGATAATATAGCATGGAGCAATCAAAAATTATAGATACGTTGGAGACGTATCAAGCATCCCCAAGCTTAATTCCTGCTCATCCCCGAGTAGGTAAATGATAAAAACAGAATTTTTGATGCGGAATGCTACTTGGCATAATTTCAATGTAATTCTTCTTAATTGTTGTATGAATATTCAGATCCGAAAGATTCAAGACAAAATTTCAATATTGGCATAAAAATAATAATACTTCAAGCATAGTAACTAAGCAATTATGTCTTCTCAAAAGAACATGGCCAAAGAAAGTTATCCCTACAAAATCATATAGTCTAGCTATGCTCTATCTTCACCACACAAAATATTTAAATCATGCACAACCCCGATGACAAGCCAAGCAATTGTTTCATACTTTTGACGTTCTCAAACTTTTTCAATCTTCACGCAATACATGAGCGTGAGCCATGGACATAGCACTATATGTGGAATAGAATGGTGGTTGTGGAGACGACAAAAAGGAGAAGATAGTCTCACATCAACTAGGCGTATCAACGGGCTATGGAGATGCCCATCAATAGATATTAATGTGAGTGAGTAGGGATTGCCATGCAACGGATGCACTAGAGCTATAAGTATATGGAAGCTCAACAAAAGAAACTAAGTGGGTGTGCATCCAACTCGCTTGCTCACGAAGACCTAGGGCATTTTGAGGAAGCCCATCATTGGAATATACAAGCCAAGTTCTATAATGAAAAATTCCCACTAGTATATGAAAGTGATATCATAGGAGACTCTCTATCATGAAGATCATGGTGCTACTTTCAAGCACAAGTGTGGTAAAAGGATAGTAACATTGTCCCTTCTCTCTTTTTCTCTCATTCATTTTTTTTATTTGGGCCTTTTCTTCCTTTTTTATGGCCTCTTTTTTTCGTCCGGAGTCTCATCCCGACTTGTGGGGGAATCATAGTCTCCATCATCCTTTCCTCACTTGGGACAATGCTCTAAAAATTATGATCATCACACTTTTATTTACTTACAACTCAATAGTTACAACTCGATACTTAGAACAAAATATGACTCTATATGAATGCCTCTGGCGGTGTACCGGGATATGCAATGAATCAAGAGTTACATGTATGAAAGAATTATGAACGGTGGCTTTGCCACAAATACAATGTCAACTACATGATCATGCAAAGCAATATGACAATGATGGAGCGTGTCATAATAATCGAAACTGTGGTAAGTTGCATGGCAATATATCTCGGAATGGCTATGGAAATGCCATGATAGGTAGGTATGGTGGCTGTTTTGAGGAATGTATATGGTGGGTGTATGATACCGGCGAAAAGTGCGCGGTATTAGAGAGGCTAGCAATGGTGGAAGGAAGAAGGGTGCGTATAATCCATGGACTCAACATTAGTCATAAAGAACTCATATACTTATTGCAAAAATCTACAAGTTATCAAAGCAAAGTATTATGCGCATGCTCCTAGGGGGATAGATTGGTAGGAAAAGACCATCGCTCGTCCCCGACCGCCACTCATAAGGAAGACAATCAATAAATAAATCATGCTCCGACTTCATCACATAGCGGTTCACCATACGTGCATGCTACGGGAATCACAAACTTTAACACAAGTATTTCTCAAATTCAGAACTACTCAACTAGCATGACTCTAATATCACCATCTACATATCTCAAAACAATTATCAAGCATCAAACTTCTCATAGTATTCAACACACTCATAAGAATTTTTCTTTTACTAATCTTGTATGGCTATTATTGTTAAAGCAAACTACCATGCTGTTTAAGACTCTCAAAAATAATCTAAGTGAAGCATGAGAGAACAATAGTTTCTATAAAACAAATCCACCACCGTGCTCTAAAAGATATAAGTGAAGTACTAGAGCAAAAACTATATAACTCAAAAGATATAAGTGAAGCACATAGAGTATTCAAATAATTTCCGAATCATCTGTGTCTCTCTCAAAAGGTGTGTACAGCAAGGATGATTGGGCTAAACTAACAAACAAAGACTCAAATAATACAAGACGCTTCAAGCAAAACACATATCATGTGGTGAATAAAAATATAGCTCCAAGTAAAGTTACCGATGGAAGTAGACGAAAGAGGGGATGCCTTCCGGGGCATCCCCAAGCTTTGGCTTTTAGGTGTCCTTAGATTATCTTGGGGGTGCCATGGGCATCCCCAAGCTTAGGATCTTGCCACTCCTTGTTCCATAATATAATCCATCAAATCTTTCACCCAAAACTTGAAAACTTCACAACACAAAACTCAGCAGAAAATATCGTGAGCTCCGTTAGCGAAAGAAAACAAAAGACCACTTCAAGGTACTGTAATTAACTCATTCTTTATTTATATTGGTGTTAAACCTACTGTATTCCAACTTCTCTATGGTTTATAAACTATTTTACTATCCATAGATTCATCAAAATAAGCAAACAACACACGAAAAACAGAATCTGTCAAAAACAGAACAGTCTGTAGTAATCTGTAACTAACACAAACTTCTGGAACTCCAAAAAATCATCCAAAATAGGAAGACATAGACAATTTGTTTATTGGTCAGAAGCAATTGGAATCAATATTTTACCACGTTCTGGTGATTTTTAACAATTGTTTTCGTGAACAGAAAGTTTCTGGAATTTTCTGCAAGATCAAATAACTATCATCCAAGAAGATCCTATAGGTTTAACTTGGCACAAACACTAATTAAAACATAAAAACACATCTAACCAGAGGCTAGAACAAGTATTTAGTCCTAAACAGAAGCAAAAGGCAAAAAAACTAAAAATAAAATTGGGTTGCCTCCCAACAAGCGCTATCGTTTAACGCCCCTAGCTAAGCATAAAGCAAGGATAGATCTAGGTATTGCCATCTTTGGTAGGCAATTATTCAATAAGACATCTATCATCCTTTAGAGTTTCTTTATTTTTATTAATTATCAAGCTTTTAGGAACAAGATCGAAAAATTCATTTGTAGCAAATGGTTCCTTAATGATAGCAAAAAGATTGGGATGAATACTTATAGATTTAAGATCCGCAGTTTCCTTACTAGAGGATTCACCCTTATTTTTAGAAACATACATAAGCTTGGCAATTTTACTTAGAGGACTTGGAGTATTCTTTATGGAGGAAAAAGTGGTTCCCAAGTTGGTAATGATACCCTCAAGTTTATCGATTCTAGTGGAATCTTGATTTATTCTTTCATTAACTATGGGTTCCTTCTCCTTAATATTTTTCTAAGTGACTCCTACATTAGATCCATATTGGGTAATTTGGTTGTGGATCTTTTTATCCATATTTTCAATTAACTCTACGGTAGCAACTTTATTTTCAATAATTTCAAGTCTTTGCATTACATGCTCCAAAGTTAACATAGTTCCATTAACCAAGAGAGGTGGTGAGCCAAATAAATCTATCATAGCATTATAAGAGTCAAAAGTATGGCTACCCAAGAAATTCCCTTCGGTAATGGTATCAAGAATATATCTATACCAAGGATTAGCACCTACATAAAAATTGCGGAGAAGAACGGAAGTAGATTGCTTCCTGGTAGATCTATTTTGAGCATTGCAAATTCTATACCAAGCATCTTTTAGATTTTCTCCCTCCTTTGTTTAAAATTGAGAACGTCATTTTTGGGAGACAACGGAGAAGATAAAGGACTAGCCATGACGACAAGGCAAGCAAAAGAAAAAGAGGCGAACGAAAAAGAGAGAGCGAATAAAACGGCAAGGGTGAAGTGGGGGAGAGGAAAACGAGAGGCAAATGGCAAATAATGTAATGCGGGAGATAAGGGTTTGTGATGGGTACTTGGTATGTTGACTTTTGCGTAGACCTCCCCGGCAACGGCAACAGAAATCCTTCTTGCTACCTCTTGAGCACTGCGTTAGTTTTCCCTTGAAGAGGAAAGGGTGATGCAGCAAAGTAGCATAAGTATTTCCCTCAGTTTTTGAGAACCAAGGTATCAATCCAGTAGGAGCTACGCGCGAGTCCCTCGCACCTACACAAACAAATAAATCCTCGCAACCAACGCGATATGGGGTTGTCAATCCCTACACGGTCACTTACGAGAGTGAGATCTGATAGATATGATAGGATAATATTTTTGGTATTTTTGTGATAAAGATGCAAAGTAAAGTAAACAAAATAAAAGGCAACGGAAATAACTAAGTGTTGGAAGATTAATATGATGGAAGATAGACCTGGGGGCCATAGGTTTCACTAGTGGCTTCTCTCAGGAGCATAAGTATTTTACGGTGGGTGAACAAATTACTGTTGAGCAATTGACAGAATTGAGCATAGTTATGAGAATATCTAGGTATGATCATGTATATAGGCATCACGTCCGAGACAAGTAGACCGACTCATGCCTGCATCTACTACTATTACTCCATACATCGACCGCTATCCAGCATGCATCTAGAGTATTAAGTTCATAAGAACAGAGTAACGCTTTAAGCAAGATGACATGATGTAGAGGGATAAATTCATGCAATATGATAAAAACCCCATCTTATTATCCTCAATGGCAACAATACAATACGTGCCTTGCTGCCCCTACTGTCACTGGGAAAGTACACCGCAAGATTGAACCCAAAGCTAAGCACTTCTCCCATTGCAAGAAAGATCAATCTAGTAGGCCAAACCAAACTGATAATTCGAAGAGACTTGCAAAGATAACCAATCATACATAAAAGAATTCAGAAGATTCAGATATTGTTCATAGATAAACTTGATCATAAACCCACAATTCATCGGTCTCAACAAACACACCGCAAAAGAAGATTGCATCGAATAGATCTCCACGAGAGAGGGGGAGAACATTGTATTCAGATCCAAAAAGAGACAAGAAGCCATCTAGCTAATAACTATGGACCCGAAGGTCTGAGGTAAACTACTCACACTTCATCGGAGAGGCTATGCTGTTGATGTAGAAGCCCTCCGTGATCGATGCCCCCTCCGGCGGAGCTCCGGAACAGGCCCCAAGATGGGATCTCGTAGGTACAGAAGGTTGCGGCGGTGGAATTAGGTTTTTGGCTCCGTATCTGATCGTTTGGGGGTACGTAGGTATATATAGGAGGAAGGAGTACGTCGGTGGAGCAATGTGGGGCCCACGAGGGTGGAGGGCGCGCCTGGGGGGTAGGCGCGCCCCCCTACCTCGTGGCTTCCTGCTTCATTTCTTGACGTAGGGTCCAAGTCCTCTGGATCATGTTCGTTCCGAAAATCACGTTCCCGAAGGTTTCATTCCGTTTGGACTCTGTTTGATATTCTTTTTCTGCGAAACTCTGAAATAGGCAAAAAAACAGCAATTCTGGGCTGGGCCTCCTGTTAATAGGTTAGTCCCAAAAATAATATAAAAGTCTATAATAAAGCCCAATAATGTCCAAAACAAAAGATAATATAGCATGGAGCAATCAAAAATTATAGATACGTTGGAGACGTATCAGGACCGCTGTAGATAGATGGGGGAAGGTGATGAAGATGTTGGTGAAGATGACAGAGGTGTTGGTGTAGATCGCCATCACACGACGATGGCCCCGGCGGCGTTCCGGCGCCACCGAGAGAGGGGGAGAGGGCCCCCCTTCTTCTTCTTCTTCTTCCTTGACCTTCTCCCTAGATGGGAGAAGGGTTTCCTCTCTGGTCCATGGCCTCCATGGTGGCAGAGGGGCGAGAGCCCCTCAGAGATTGGATCTGTCTCTCTGTCTCTCTCTATTTATGTGTTCCCGATTCTGGCCTTTCACCGTTTCTTATATTCCCGGAGATCCCTAACTCCGATTGGGCTGAAATGTGGACACAGTTTTTATCCGGATATTGGCTTTCTTGCGGCGAAATAAGGGCACCAACCGCCTTACGGAGTGGCCACGAGGGCCCATGGCGCGCCTGACCCCCTAGGGCGCGCCCTCACCCTCTTGGGCCCCTCGGGCATCGTCTCGCGTTGATTCCACTTCCCAAAATTCACATATATTCCAAAAAAATCTCCGTCAGGTTTTATTCGGTTTGGACTCCGTTTGATATGGATTTTCTGCGAAACAAAAACATGCGATAGGAACTGGCACTGGGCACTGGATCAATATGTTAGTCCCAAAAATAGTATAAAAACTTGCCAAAAGTATGTAAAAGTTGTAGAATATTGGCATGGAACAATCAAAAATTAGAGATACGACGGAGATCTATCAGGGACAATAATTTTTTATGCACACGCAACGATCTACATGGAGATGCATAGCAACGAGGGGGAGAGTGTGTCTACGTACCCTCGTAGACTATAAGCGGAAGCATTTCACAACGCGGTTGATGTAGTCGAACTTTCTTCGCGCTCCACCGATCGAGTACCGAACGTACGGCACCTCTGAGTTCTGCACACGTTCAGCTCGGTGGCGTCCCTTGCCTTCTTGATCTAGCAAGACGTTGAGGTAGTAGATGAGTTTCGTCAGCACGACAGCGTGGTGACGGTGATCATGAAGTGATCTCCGCAGGGCTTCGCCTAAGCACTACGAAAATATGACCGAGGTAGTAAACGATGGAGGAGAGCGCTGCACACGGCTAGGCAATTGTCTGGGGTGTGCTAGGCGCCCCCCTCCTCATATATATAGGTGGCAGGGAGGGAGGAGTAGCCATAAAAGGCACCCAAGTAGGAGGAATCCTACTTGGAGTCCCTCCTGATAACCCACAAGTATAGGGGATCAATTGTAGCCTCTTTCGATAAGTAAGAGTGTCGAACCCAACGAGGAGCTAAAGGTGTTGGGGAACGCAGTATTTCAAAAAATTTGCCTACGGTCACGCAAGATCTATCTAGGAGAAGCATAGCAACGAGCGGGGACAGTGTGTCCACGTACCATCATAGACCGAAAGCGGAAGCGTTAATTAACGTGGTTGATGTAGTCGAACGTCTTCGGGATCCAACCGATCAAGTACCAAACACACGGCACCTCCGCGATCTGCACACGTTCAGCTCGGTGACGTCCCTCGTACTCTTGATCCAGCTGAGGCCGAGGGAGAGTTTCGTCAGCACGACGGCGTGATGACGGTGATGATGAAGTTACCGACGCAGGGCTTCGCCTAAGCACTACAACGATATGACCGAGGTGGAAATCTGTGGAGGGGGGCACCGCACACGGCTAAACAATCAACTTGTGTGTCTATGCGGTGCTCCCTCCCCCATATATAAAGGAGTGGAGGAGGGGAGGGCCGGCCCTCTCTATGGCGCGCCCCAAGGGGGATTCCTACTCCTAGGAGGAGTAGGTTTCCCCCCTTTCCCTAGTTGGAGTAGGAGAAGAAGGAAGAGGGAGAAGGAGAGAAGGAAAGGGGGGCCGCCCCCCAACCCCTAGTCCAATTCGGTTTGGGCTTGGGGGGGTGCGCGCCTCCACATGGCTGCTGCCTCCTCTCTTCCACTGGGCCCATGAAGGCCCATTAACCCCCCGGGGGGTTCCGGTAACCGCCTGGTACTCCAAAAAATGCCCGACCTCATCTGAAACCTTTCCGGTGTCCAAACATAGCCTTCCAATATATCAATCTTTATGTCTCGACCATTTCGAGACTCCTCGTCATGTCTGTGATCACATCCGGGAGTCTGAACTACCTTCGGTACATCAAAACACATAAACTCATTATACCGATCGTCATCGAACGTTAAGCGTGCGGACCCTAGGGGTTCGAGAACTATGTAGACATGACCGAGACTCACTTCCGGTCAATAACCAATAGCGGAACCTAGATGCTCATATTGGTTCCTACATATTCTACGAAGATCTTTATCGGTCAGACCGCATAACGATATACGTTGTTCCCTTTGTCATCGGTATATTACTTGCCCGAGATTCGATCGTCGGTATCATCATACCTAGTTCAATCTCGTCACCGGCATATAGTCTTCACAATAAACATTCGAACAAAGATGAACGAATGAATTCCGTAGTAAATCATCACACTTCCATAAGTTGAGAAGCCACTTGAAAAAGATGTGGAATGAACATATGAATTCGAAGAAACTCGAATACCACAATACAAAATAGAACAAAGTATTGGCTTGCAGAATAAGCCGGAACAAACATATGATAGATATTTCGTCCGAAGTTTTCGTGGTGGGGCCCACACGGGCTCAATCGTACAGCACCATCATGTACAAGACTGTGCACATGACATACGAAGCGTCCCCGAGTCGGCAAAGCCATGGACTCTTTAAGACACAACGAGACCACTGTAAAATCAACCGTATACAGGCGGACCACTAGACGTCGAACCCCAATCTCATATCATGCGTCTGTCGGAAAGATATCCTAAGGCTACTAGAATTCCCACTTATAAACTCCCGAAACTTTCTGGTTATGCAATCTGGTGTAGGGGATACAGGGGACACAAATATATATCACCCAAACTAGCAATCCCTAGATCCAGCTGTATCCATCCGTCAACACATAACCAAGAAATCTTCGGAAATCGTTTACCTCAACCTTCGAAAAACATCCGTTATACAAGTTATGGCAATACTCCCGAACTCCCACCCCAGTACTGGGTGGCGTCGAGGTGATCTCACCAACAACTGCATAAAAGAGATTTTGATGTCAGCGAAACTCAGGTATTCCAGAACTGCAACGATAAAATTGTGACGACAACACCTCGGAGCTCAACTCCCCGGGACACTGCCACAACCCCTAAATGACAGGAGGCACCAAGAACAATGTTCTCGTCACAAATCAATCGGAACGATTCCAAGATACCCGCGTGATCCTAAATTTTTTTTTGTGAAATTTGAGGAGAGAGTAGTCAAAATTTCTACGTCAGGAGACCTCACCAGAGCGACGAAGGGACTGAGGAGTAAAAAGAATCCTACTCTCCGATATATATAATCCTAAGACTCAAAACATTTTTGTTCTAGACTCAACAACGCCAGCGATTCGATCAAGCAGGGGGCTCCTAAGTCGGGGAAGGCTCTGATTACCAACTTGTAACGCCCACGATGCGGCTATATCTCCCACGTGTCGAGGCACGACTTAGAGGCATAACCGCATAGTGGTTTTGTTCGCAAGAAGGGTCATCTTCACACAATCCCATGTAATGAACAAGAATGGGATAAAGAGTTGGCTTACAATCGCCACTTCACACAATACATAAATATCATTCATACATCATCCAAAATACAATCATACAGACCGACTACGGTCAAAATCCAGATGAAAATAAGACAACCCCAAATGCTAGATCCCCGATCGTCCCAACTGGGCTCCACTACTGATCATCAGGAAAAGACACATAGTAACGACCACGTTCCTCGTCGAACTCCCACTTGAGATCGACGCCATCGTCTGCACTGGCATCGTCGGCACCTGCAACTGTTTTGGTGGAATCTGTGAGTCACGGGGACTCAGCAATCTCACACCCGCGAGATCAAGACTATTTAAGCTTATAGGACAAGGATGGTGCAAAGAGGTGGAGCTGCAGCGGCAAAAGCATATATGGTGGCTAACTTGCGCAAATGAGAGCGAGAAGAGAAGCAACGGAACGGACGTCATCTAGCAATGACCAAGAAGAGGTCCTGAACACCTACTTACGTCATACATAACACAGACCGTGTTCACTTCCCGGACTCCGCCGAGAAGAGACCATCACGGCTACACACGCACTTGATGTATTTTAATTGGGTCAAGTGACAAGTTATCTACAACCGGACATTAACAAATTCCCATCTGCCCCATAACCGCGGGCACGGCTTTCGAAAGATAATACCCTGCAGGGGTGTCCCAACTTAGCCCATTATAAGCTCTCACGGCCAACGAAGGATAAACCTTCTCCCAGAAAGACCCGATCAGTCTCGGAATCCCGGTTTACAAGACATTTCGACAATGGTAAAACAAAACCAGCAAAGCCGCCCGAATGTGCCGACAAATCCCGATAAGAGCTGCACATATCTCGTTCTCAGGGCACACCGGATGAACACTACGTACAGCTAAAACCAATCCTCGAGTTTCCCCAAGGTGGCGCTGCAAGTGGCTCTAGTTTGGACCAGCACTTAGAGGAACACTGGCCCGGGGTTTAAAATAAAGATGACCCTCGGGCTCTAGAAAACCCGGGGGAAAAAGGTATAGGTCGCAAATGGTAAAACCAAGGTTGGGCCTTGCTGGAGGAGTTTTATTCAAGGCGAACTGTCAAGGGGGTCCCATAAATCACCCGACCGCGTAAGGAACGCAAACTCAAGGAACATAATCCCGGTATAACAGTAACTAGGGCGGCAAGAGTGGAACAAAACACCAGGCATAAGGCCGAGCCTTCCACCCTTTACCAAAATATATAGATGCATTAATTAAATAAGAGATATTGTGATATCCCAACATATCCATGTTCCGACATGGAACAAACTTCAACTTCACCTGCAACTAGCAACGCTATAAGAGGGGCTGAGCAAAAGCGGTAACTTAGCCAAACAACGGTTTGCTAGGAGAGGATGGTTAGAGGCTGACATGGCTAAAATAGGAGACATGATATAGCAAGTGATAGGTAGCGAGCAAGGCAATAGAGCGAACATCTAGCATAGCAAAGATAGAAGTGATTTCGAGGGGTGGTCATCTTGCCTGCAAGATTCTCAGAGTTGTCGAAAGCTTGATCCTCGTAAGCGTACTCGACAGGTTCCTCGTTCACGAACTCGTCTCCCGGCTCTACCCAAGACAAGAACACAAACAAACGGAACCACAATCAACAACGAGAAATGCGCAAGCAACATGATGCAAAACATGTATGATATGCAAGATATGATATGCGATGCATATGCGTGCTCCGGGAGGAAAAAGATGAACATGGCAGTAACTTGGCAAAACAAGCATGCCACTGGAAAGATGAGATGATTTCGGTCGAAATCGATATAAAGATCACCGGAATCGGATGCACGGTTTGCAAATGGCAAGCAAAACAAGAATGACACTAATCTGCGATAAACAGCAAGATAGCACTTAAAATGCAACAAGTAACAATTCTACAGCACCCCAACATAACAACAAAGCACATGGAAGTAATCTACAGGAGATGCTTGACAAAAGATGAACACTGAGCTACGGCTAGTTCACAACATATCAAGCTCAAACAAGCATGGCAAAAGTGCAAAAGATTACAGGTTCACAGACTTGGTGAAAAACTGGACATGGCAGAAATCAGCATCAGGTAGCAATGTTCAGAGCATGAAATCAATATGCTACGGAAACTTAACATAGCAAAACAAGGCATGGTAGTGTTCTACTAAATGCACATGACAAAAGTCCCTTACTGACCATAAGCCAAAAAGGAACAGAAGATATGATGGCAAGCATGTAAACATAGCAAGTTTCGTTATCAGGTTTCAGACTTAGCAGAAAACAGAGCATGGCAGAAATATAAATATGTAGGCCTCTTTGTGAGCTTGATGCACTCACTACAGAGCAATGCATGACAAACCAGGCATACGTACAGCAAGATGGCATGTTTATGAAGCTATCCATAGCAAGAAAAATTGCATAGCATGTATGGATTAACTACAATAAGCTTGGCAAAAATGCATCTCATGTTAAGAATCTGCCAGAAATATTTTATAGCAAAAGTAGAGCAAGATTGAGTCATGCTATGGTACTCTAAAATTGCAAAACATTGCAGGAATGAATCAATTACAACAATAGCTACAAAACATCCTTACTGAACATCTCAAAAATATGCATGGATCTCTCTGTAGCATCAAGTTTACATGACAACAAAATTACAGCAGACAAATACTTGGAGAAATCACCAAGTCACTGAAATCAGAAATATTACGGGTCCTACTTTGCATGCTTGTGCTAGTCACCACAGAGATCACAAAAATACATGGACTATAGCACTGGAAATACGGCATGGCATACTTCAAAACACATGTAGAGCTCATGCTCAAAAGATGCACAGAATAAATGATACAAAAATGACAAATCTCCAAGTTCTGATAAGAACCAGAGATTAACATCAACTAGCCCTCTTCCAACGAAGATTTGGGCATCAAGATGACCTATAATGAACATGGTGCAATTGAAGAAAATGAAAATCATCACGATACAAACAATTTGATATATTATGCGCGCGAATCAGAGCTACATGCACAAAGTTATCGCATCGGGAACAGAGCAAGATACTGAGAATTTCCAGGACTTAGAAAAAATTAGAGGTCGCGAGAAAGTCAACGGGGCTCACAGATCTGGATCGAGCCCGAGCTCCAGGAGCTTGTCGCCGGCGGGAGAGAAGGAGCCGGCGGTGGCGGCCGACGCCGGAGGAGGAGGGGACCCGGGGGCGGCGGTCGCCGGCGGGGCGGCACCGGCGGGCCTGCGGGCGTCGGCCGGAGGCGCAAGGCGCGGCGGCGGCGGCGGCGGGGCAGGCACGGAGGCGGGCGCGGAGGAGGCGGCGGCGGGCTCGGGCGGGCCCGCTGCGGGCTTCGCGGGCCGGCGGCGGGGCGGTTGGACGTCGTCCGGCGCGGACGGACGCGTCCGGCGGCGCGGTGGGAAAAACTCTAGGGTTCGTCTGTGATTTCGTTTTTTCGGGATGCCCACTTATAAATAGGTAGAGGGATCTAGGAGGCTCCAAATGAGGTGCGGTTTTTGCCCACACGATCGTGATCGAACGACCTAAAGCATGGAAGAGAGTTTGGTGGGTTTTGGGCTGGTTTTAGAGGGGGTTTTGCTGGACACTCAAATGGACTTTGCGGATGCCCGGTTAACCGTTGGAGTACCAAACGACCTCCGAATGGAACGAAACTTGACCGGTAGACTCCGGGTGGTATATTAAGACCACTTGACAAGCCTCGGTCCATTCCGAGAAAGTTTGACACACGCACACGAAAGAAAACAAGAGGGGTGCACCGGAGGAGATAGGAGCGCCGGATTGGAAAACGGACAACGGAGAAAATGCTCGGATGCATGAGACGAACACGTATGCGAATGCAATGTGCATGATGACATGATATGAAAATGCATGACATGACAAAATACAAAACGAAAGACAAAACCCGACAACGGAGGGAAAAACATATCACATAGCCGGAAATGGCAAGAGTCGGAGTTACGAATATGACAAGTTACATGCGGGGTGTTACAACACTCCACCACTACGAGAGGATCTCGTCCCGAGATCTAGGACTGAAAGAACTCTGGATATTCGGAACGGAGATGGTCCTCGCGTTCCCAGGTGGCTTCCCGGTCGGAATGGTGCGACCACTTCACTTTCAGGAATTTGATAGACTTGTTGCGAGTCTTGCGCTCAGTTTCTTCAAGAATAGCAACTGGGTGCTCATGATAAGACAAATCTTCTTGGAGGTGAATCTCTTCGAAGTTGATAGTGCGCTCAGGCGTCTTGAAGCACTTGCGGAGCTGCGACACGTGGAACACATCGTGCACGTTCGCGAAGTTGGAAGGAAGCTCAAGTTGATAGGCGAGGTCGCCTCTTTTACCAATGATCTTGAAAGGACCCACGTATCTAGGGGCAAGCTTCCCTTTGATACCGAAGCGATGAGTGCCTTTCATTGGAGAGACGCGGAGGTAGACATGGTCTCCGATCTCGAAAGCCAAATCACGATGCTTACTATCATAGTAACTCTTCTGACGCGATTGCGCGGCTTTGAGATTATCACGGATGACTTTACACATTTCTTCAGCTTCAGTGATTAAGTCATTGCCAAGAATTTGGCATTCACCAGTCTCTGACCAATTGAGAGGAGTACGACACTTTCTGCCATAGAGAATCTCGAATAGGGCCTTGCCCGAACTCGCTTGGAAGCTGTTGTTGTAGGAGAATTCAGCATAAGGAAGACAATCTTCCCATTTCATGCCAAAATAAATGACACAAGCCCTGAGCATATCTTCAAGAATTTGATTGACTCGCTCGACTTGGCCACTAGTTTGAGGATGAAAAGTTGTGCTGAAGCGAATGTTTGTGCCCATGGCCTTCTGGAAGGAGTCCCAGAACTTAGAGGTGAAGATGCTTCCACGATCAGAAGAAATCAATTGTGGGATGCCGTGCAAGGAGACAATTCTGGAGGTGTAGAGCTCTGCCAGCTGAGCTGCTGTGATGGATTCTTTGATTGGAAGGAAATGAGCCACTTTAGAGAGCTTGTCAATGATAACGAAGATAGCGTCATTTCCGCGCTTGGACTTTGGAAATCCAGTCACGAAGTCCATTTCGATATGATCAAACTTCCATTCTGGGATAGCAAGAGGTTGGAGGAGACCAGCTGGTCGTTGGTGTTCTGCTTTCACTCTTTGGCAGACATCACATTCATTCACGAATTGAGCAATTTCTCGCTTCATTCGAGTCCACCAATACGACTGCTTGAGGTCATGATACATCTTCGTACTTCCAGGATGAATGGAAAGGAGAGAATTGTGCGCCTCGTTCAATATGACTTTCCTTAGATCACCTTTCGGAACCACAATCCGGTCCTCGAAGAACAAAGTGTCTCTGTCATCAATGTGATAGCACTTGTATTTGGAAAGACCCTTGTCGATACCACGTTTCACCTTCTTCACCTTGGCATCAAGGAGTTGTGCCTCACGAATTTGATCTTCCAAAGTAGGAGATACTATGAGGTTGGCAAGAACGCCTTGAGGAACAACTTGGAGATTCAGCTTGCGGAAAGCTTCACAAAGATCCGGCTGGAAAGGCTTGAGAATTAAGCTGTTGCAATAAGCTTTCCTGCTTAAAGCATCTGCAATGACATTTGCTTTGCCTGGAGTATATTCAATACTCGGATTATACTCTTGAATCATTTCGACCCATCGAGTCTGCCTGAGGTTGAGGTTGGGCTGAGTGAAGATATACTTGAGACTCTTGTGATCAGTGAAAATGTCCACTTATCTTCCCAACAAGAGATGTCTCCACGTAATCAATGCATGGACAACTGCCGCCAACTCAAGATCGTGAGTGGGGTAGTTCTTCTCGTTGGGCTTCAACTGCCGAGAGGTATAGGCCACAACTTTCTTCTCTTGCATTAACACAGCACCGAGACCTTGAAGAGAAGCATCACAGAAAACTTCATACGGCTTGGATTCATCAGGAGGAGTCAAGACAGGAGCTGTGACTAGTTTCTGTTTGAGAGTGTTGAAAGCGACGTCACACTCAGGAGACCAGACATACTTCACATGCTTCTGTAGGAGGTTGGAAAGAGGTTTTGCAATCTTGGAGAAATTCTCAACGAATCTTCGGCAATAGCTTGCAAGACCCAGAAAACTGCGGAGCTGCTTGACATTTTGAGGAGGTTCCCAATCCAGAACTGCGGACACCTTCTCGGTGTTAACAGCGATGCCTTTGGCAGAGATGATGTGACCAAGGAAAAGAACTTCATCGAGCCAAAACTCACATTTGGAGAACTTCGCATAGAATTGATACTCTCTGAGCTTGTCGAGCACCAATCGCAAATGTTTGGCATGATCCTGCTTGTTCTTGGAGAAGACCAAGATATCATCAAGATACACCAGAACGAATTCATTGGTATAGGGGTTGAAGATGAAATTCATCATCCGAGAGAACACCGGAGGAGCATTGACAAGGCCGAAAGACACGACAGTATATTCATAAGAACCAAAGCTTGTTCTGAATGCTGTCTTGGGAATATCTTCTTCACGAATGCGAATCTAATGATAATCCATACAAAGGTCAAGCTTCGAGAATACTTTAGCGCCCTTGAGTTGCTCAAATAGCTCATTGATGTTGGGAAGTGGATACTTGTTCTTGATTGTCTTCTTGTTCAATGGACGGTAGTCGACACAAAGTCGGTCCGTGCCATCCTTCTTCTTGACAAAAAGAACACCACAACCCCATGGAGAAGAACTCGGTCTGATCAAACCCAGACGTTCTTGTTCATCGAGCTGCTTCTTCAATTCCTTCAGCTCGTTAGGTCCAAGCTTGTATGGACGCTTGCAAACGAATACAGTACCAGGCTCTAGTTCGATAACGAAATCAACTGGTCGGTGCGGAGGCATACCCGGAAGCTCTTCTGGAAAGACATCTTGATACTCGCAAACGACTGGAATTTGAGAGATGGCATCCAATTCGCCCTTCTCATTGAGAGAGAAAAACCGAATGGTTTCATCACGAGCGGCAAAAACAATCACATCCTCAGACGAGTGTGTCAATTGAATTTCTCTGGCAGCACAATCAAGTTGAGCCTTGTGCTTAGAAAGCCAGTCCATCCCGAGAATAAGATCAATATCCGAGTCACCAAGAACAATTGGAGAAGACTGAAATGCATAGTCGCCCATCTTGATGGTAACATCCGGGACACAATTATTAGAAGTCATTTGCTTGCCCGGAGACACAATCTTCAACGGGATAGGGATCTTTTCCGTCACAAATTCATGCTTGGCAACAAAAGGTCTTGAAATGAAAGAAAGAGATGCACCAGTATCAAAAAGAACTTTTGCAGGAATATCGTTAACAGGAAGATTACCCATTATCACATCAGTAGATTCCTCCGCTTGAGCTGCATTCATCATGTTCACCTTTGCAAACTTTGGATTATGCTTGACCACTGCATTGCTAGAAGATCTGACAGGAGGAGGAGGAGGAAGATGCCTCTGGTTGAAGCACTTGTTAGCATAGTGACCTTTCTGCTGACATTTGTTGCAAGTCACCTCTGAGAGTGGACGGTGATAAGGAGCATTGGACTTTGGAGCTTGATTCTGAGACTTGTTCTGATAGCCAGAGTTGGAAGAGTTTGAAGAACCATGGCCACCTTTGTTCTTCTGCTGGTAAGGCTGATGAAACGGAGGAGGAGGAGGCAACCAGAACTTCTGTTGCTTAGCTGACACAAGTGAGGAAGAAGAAGACTGAACTGCGTCCCTGACTCTTTTCTTAGAAGCCTCACACTTGAGCTGAGCAGCCTCTTGCTTCAGTGCCATATTGTAGAATTAATCAAACTGAGTAGGCTCAACAAGAACGAGAGCTAACTGCAGATCCTCTTTAAGGCCACCTCTGAAGTGATAGATCATACTCTTCTCATCAGGAACGTCTTGTTTAGCGAAGCGAGCAAGTTTCTGAAACTGAATGTTGTATTGATACACAGACATGTTTCCTTGCTTGAGATTGCGGAACTCCTCACGCTTGCTCTCAACAACACTTTGTGGAATGTGGTGCGCTTTGAAGTCCCGACAGAAGTCAGTCCAAGTGATCACACGACCTCCTCTGGAATCTTTGTATTGCTGAAACCAATCAGCTGCTTGGTCCTTGAGCTGGAAAGAAGCGAATTTGACAAAGTCCTCAGGCCTGACATTGCTACATTCAAAATGCTTGTTGATGTCCACGAGCCAATCATCGGCATCCGTGGCCTCGGCACAGTAGCTGAAAGACTTGGGCTGATTTGCGAGAAACTGGTTGAGAGTGGCAAAGTGAAACTGATTGTTGCCTTGACCTTGATTGCCTTGATTGCCTTGCCCTTGAGTACGTTCTTGCAAGAGTTGCAGAATCATCTGAGCATTGGCGTTGCTGGCTGCCATGATTGCTTGCCATGCCTCTGGAGGTGGAGGTGGTGGCGGAGGGTTCGCTTGACTCCCTTCATTGCGATCCGGATTCTGACGCGTTGGCGGAGCCATCCTGAAGAGGTTGACATCCGTTAGCATCTCGATAGACAAAAGATAAGTAGAATCAACGGATAGAAACTGCAACATATAGTCTTCACAATAAACATTCGAACGAAGATGAACGAATGAATTCCGTAGTAAATCATCACACTTCCATAAGTTGAGAAGCCACTTGAAAAAGATGTGGAATGAACATATGAATTCGAAGAAACTCGAATACCACAATACAAAATAGAACAAAGTATTGGCTTGCAGAATAAGCCGGAACAAACATATGATAGATATTTCGTCCGAAGTTTCGTGGTGGGGCCCACACGGGCTCAATCGTACAGCACCATCATGTACAAGACTGTGCACATGACATACGAAGCGTCCCCGAGTCGACAAAGCCATGGACTCTTTAAGACACAACGAGACCACTGTAAAATCAACCGTATACAGGCGGACCACTAGACGTCGAACCCCAATCTCATATCATGCGTCTGTCGGAAAGATATCCTAAGGCTACTAGAATTCCCACTTATAAACTCCCGAAACTTTCTGGTTATGCAATCTGGTGTAGGGGATACAGGGGACACAAATATATATCACCCAAACTAGCAATCCCTAGATCCAGCTGTATCCATCCGTCAACACATAACCAAGAAATCTTCGGAAATCGTTTACCTCAACCTTCGAAAAACATCCGTTATACAAGTTATGGCAATACTCCCGAACTCCCACCCCAGTACTGGGTGGCGTCGAGGTGATCTCACCAACAACTGCATAAAAGAGATTTTGATGTCAGCGAAACTCAGGTATTCCAGAACTGCAACGATAAAATTGTGACGACAACACCTCGGAGCTCAACTCCCCGGGACACTGCCACAACCCCTAAATGACAGGAGGCACCAAGAACAATGTTCTCGTCACAAATCAATCGGAACGATTCCAAGATACCCGCGTGATCCTAAAATTTTTTTTGTGAAATTTGAGGAGAGAGTAGTCAAAATTTCTACGTCAGGAGACCTCACCAGAGCGACGAAGGGACTGAGGAGTAAAAAGAATCCTACTCTCCGATATATATAATCCTAAGACTCAAAACATTTTTGTTCTAGACTCAACAACGCCAGCGATTCGATCAAGCAGGGGGCTCCTAAGTCGGGGAAGGCTCTGATTACCAACTTGTAACGCCCACGATGCGGCTATATCTCCCACGTGTCGAGGCACGACTTAGAGGCATAACCGCATAGTGGTTTTGTTCGCAAGAAGGGTCATCTTCACACAATCCCATGTAATGAACAAGAATGGGATAAAGAGTTGGCTTACAATCACCACTTCACACAATACATAAATATCATTCATACATCATCCAAAATACAATCATACAGACCGACTACGGTCAAAATCCAGATGAAAATAAGACAACCCCAAATGCTAGATCCCCGATCGTCCCAACTGGGCTCCACTACTGATCATCAGGAAAAGACACATAGTAACGACCACGTTCCTCGTCGAACTCCCACTTGAGATCGACGCCATCGTCTGCACTGGCATCGTCGGCACCTGCAACTGTTTTGGTGGAATCTGTGAGTCACGGGGACTCAGCAATCTCACACCCGCGAGATCAAGACTATTTAAGCTTATAGGACAAGGATGGTGCAAAGAGGTGGAGCTGCAGCGGCAAAAGCATATATGGTGGCTAACTTGCGCAAATGAGAGCGAGAAGAGAAGCAACGGAACGGACGTCATCTAGCAATGACCAAGAAGAGGTCCTGAACACCTACTTACGTCATACATAACACAGACCGTGTTCACTTCCCGGACTCCGCCGAGAAGAGACCATCACGGCTACACACGCACTTGATGTATTTTAATTGGGTCAAGTGACAAGTTATCTACAACCGGACATTAACAAATTCCCATCTGCCTCATAACCGCGGGCACGGCTTTCGAAAGATAATACCCTGCAGGGGTGTCCCAACTTAGCCCATTATAAGCTCTCACGGCCAACGAAGGATAAACCTTCTCCCGGAAAGACCCGATCAGTCTCGGAATCCCGGTTTACAAGACATTTCGACAATGGTAAAACAAAACCAGCAAAGCCGCCCGAATGTGCCGACAAATCCCGATAAGAGCTGCACATATCTCGTTCTCAGGGCACACCGGATGAACACTACGTACAGCTAAAACCAATCCTCGAGTTTCCCCAAGGTGGCGCTGCAAGTGGCTCTAGTTTGGACCAGCACTCAGAGGAACACTGGCCCGGGGTTTAAAATAAAGATGACCCTCGGGCTCTAGAAAACCCGGGGGAAAAAGGTATAGGTCGCAAATGGTAAAACCAAGGTTGGGCCTTGCTGGAGGAGTTTTATTCAAGGCGAACTGTCAAGGGGGTCCCATAAATCACCCGACCGCGTAAGGAACGCAAACTCAAGGAACATAATCCCGGTATAACAGTAACTAGGGCGGCAAGAGTGGAACAAAACACCAGGCATAAGGCCGAGCCTTCCACCCTTTACCAAAATATATAGATGCATTAATTAAATAAGAGATATTGTGATATCCCAACATATCCATGTTCCGACATGGAACAAACTTCAACTTCACCTGCAACTAGCAACGCTATAAGAGGGGCTGAGCAAAAGCGGTAACTTAGCCAAACAACGGTTTGCTAGGAGAGGATGGTTAGAGGCTGACATGGCTAAAATAGGAGACATGATATAGCAAGTGATAGGTAGCGAGCAAGGCAATAGAGCGAACATCTAGCATAGCAAAGATAGAAGTGATTTCGAGGGGTGGTCATCTTGCCTGCAAGATTCTCAGAGTTGTCGAAAGCTTGATCCTCGTAAGCGTACTCGACAGGTTCCTCGTTCACGAACTCGTCTCCCGGCTCTACCCAAGACAAGAACACAAACAAACGGAACCACAATCAACAACGAGAAATGCGCAAGCAACATGATGCAAAACATGTATGATATGCAAGATATGATATGCGATGCATATGCGTGCTCCGGGAGGAAAAAGATGAACATGGCAGTAACTTGGCAAAACAAGCATGCCACTGGAAAGATGAGATGATTTCGGTCGAAATCGATATAAAGATCACCGGAATCGGATGCACGGTTTGCAAATGGCAAGCAAAACAAGAATGACACTAATCTGCGATAAACAGCAAGATAGCACTTAAAATGCAACAAGTAACAATTCTACAGCACCCCAACATAACAACAAAGCACATGGAAGTAATCTACAGGAGATGCTTGACAAAAGATGAACACTGAGCTACGGCTAGTTCACAACATATCAAGCTCAAACAAGCATGGCAAAAGTGCAAAAGATTACAGGTTCACAGACTTGGTGAAAAACTGGACATGGCAGAAATCAGCATCAGGTAGCAATGTTCAGAGCATGAAATCAATATGCTACGGAAACTTAACATAGCAAAACAAGGCATGGTAGTGTTCTACTAAATGCACATGACAAAAGTCCCTTACTGACCATAAGCCAAAAAGGAACAGAAGATATGATGGCAAGCATGTAAACATAGCAAGTTTCGTTATCAGGTTTCAGACTTAGCAGAAAACAGAGCATGGCAGAAATATAAATATGTAGGCCTCTTTGTGAGCTTGATGCACTCACTACAGAGCAATGCATGACAAACCAGGCATACGTACAGCAAGATGGCATGTTTATGAAGCTATCCATAGCAAGAAAAATTGCATAGCATGTATGGATTAACTACAATAAGCTTGGAAAAAATGCATCTCATGTTAAGAATCTGCCAGAAATATTTTATAGCAAAAGTAGAGCAAGATTGAGTCATGCTATGGTACTCTAAAATTGCAAAACATTGCAGGAATGAATCAATTACAACAATAGCTACAAAACATCCTTACTGAACATCTCAAAAATATGCATGGATCTCTCTGTAGCATCAAGTTTACATGACAACAAAATTACAGCAGACAAATACTTGGAGAAATCACCAAGTCACTGAAATCAGAAATATTACGGGTCCTACTTTGCATGCTTGTGCTAGTCACCACAGAGATCACAAAAATACATGGACTATACCACTGGAAATACGGCATGGCATACTTCAAAACACATGTAGAGCTCATGCTCAAAAGATGCACAGAATAAATGATACAAAAATGACAAATCTCCAAGTTCTGATAAGAACCAGAGATTAACATCAACTAGCCCTCTTCCAACGAAGATTTGGGCATCAAGATGACCTCTAATGAACATGGTGCAATTGAAGAAAATGAAAATCATCACGATACAAACAATTTGATATATTATGCGCGCGAATCAGAGCTACATGCACAAAGTTATCGCATCGGGAACAGAGCAAGATACTGAGAATTTCCAGGACTTAGAAAAAATTAGAGGTCGCGAGAAAGTCAACGGGGCTCACAGATCTGGATCGAGCCCGAGCTCCAGGAGCTTGTCGCCGGCGGGAGAGAAGGAGCCGGCGGTGGCGGCCGACGCCGGAGGAGGAGGGGACCCGGGGGCGGCGGTCGCCGGCGGGGCGGCGCCGGCGGGGCGGCGCCGGCGGGCCTGCGGGCGTCGGCCGGAGGCGCAAGGCGCGGCGGCGGCGGCGGGGCCGGAGGCGGCGGCGGCGGGGCAGGCACGGAGGCGGGCGCGCGCGGGCGCGGAGGAGGCGGCGGCGGGCTCGGGCGCGCCCGCTGCGGGCTTCGCGGGCCGGCGGCGGGGCGGTTGGACGTCGTCCGGCGCGGACGGACGCGTCCGGCGGCGCGGTGGGAAAAACTCTAGGGTTCGTCTGTGATTTCGTTTTTTCGGGATGCCCACTTATAAATAGGTAGAGGGATCTAGGAGGCTCCAAATGAGGTGCGGTTTTCGCCCACACGATCGTGATCGAACGACCTAGAGCATGGAAGAGAGTTTGGTGGGTTTTGGGCTGGTTTTAGAGGGGGGTTTTGCTGGCACTCAAATGGACTTTGCGGATGCCCGGTTAACCGTTGGAATACCAAACGACCTCCGAATGGAACGAAACTTGACCGGTAGACTCCGGGTGGTATATTAAGACCACTTGACAAGCCTCGGTCCATTCCGAGAAAGTTTGACACACGCACACGAAAGAAAACAAGAGGGGTGCACTGGAGGAGATAAGAGCGCCGGATTGGAAAACGGACAACGGAGAAAATGCTCGGATGCATGAGACGAACACGTATGCGAATGCAATGCGCATGATGACATGATATGAAAATGCATGACATGACAAAATACAAAACGAAAGACAAAACCCGACAACGGAGGGAAAAACATATCACATAGCCGGAAATGGCAAGAGTCGGAGTTACGAATATGACAAGTTACATGCGGGGTGTTACATCTTTGTAATCACCCAGTTACGTTGTGATGTTTGATGGCACACTAAGTCTTCCTCCGGTATTTGGGAATTGCATAATCTCATAGTCATAGGAACATGTATAAGTTATGAAGAAAGCAATAGCAATGAACTAAACGATCATAGTGCTAAGCTAACGGATGGGTCAAGTCAATCACATCATTCTCTAACGATGTGATCCCGTTCATCAAATGACAACTCGTGTCTATGGCTAGGAAACTTAACCATCTTTGATAAACGAGCTAGTCAAGTAGAGGCATACTAGTGACATCTGTTTGTCTATGTATTCACACATGTACTAAGTTTCTGGTTAATACAATTCTAGCATGAATAATAAACATTTATCATGATATAAGGAAATATAAATAACAACTTTATTATTGCCTCTAGGGCATATTTCCTTCAGTCTCCCACTTGCACTAGAGTCAATAATCTAGTTCACATCGTCATGTGATTTCACACCAACAGTTCACATCTTTATGTGATTAGTTCACATCTCCATGTGACTAATACCCAGAGGGTTTACTAGAGTCAATAATCTAGTTCACATCGCTATGTGATTAACACCCAAAGAATGATCATGTTTTGCTTGTGAGAGAAGTTTAGTCAACGGATCTGCCACATTCAGAGTCGTATGTATTTTGCAAATTTTCTATGTCTACAATGCTCTGCATGGAGCTACTCTAGCTAGTCGCTCCCACTTTCAATATGTATCTAGATCGAGACTTAGAGTCATCCAGATCGGTGTCAAAGCTTCCATCGACGTAACTCTTTACAACGAACTCTTTGTTACCTCCATAACCGAGAAACATTTCCTTATTCCACTAAGGATAATTTTGACCGCTGTTCAGTGATCCACTCCTGGATCACTATTGTACCCTCTTGCCAAATGCATGGTGAGGTTCACAATAGGTCTGGTACACAGCATAGCATACTTTATAGAACCTATGACTGAGGCATAGGGAATGACTTTTCATTCTCTTTCTATTTTCTGCCGTGGTCGGGTTTTGAGTCTTTACTCAACTTCACACCTTGCAACACAGGCAAAAACTCCTTCTTTGAATGTTCCATTTTGAACTACATCAAAAACTTGTCAAGGTATGTACTCATTGAAAAAAATTATCGAGCCACTTGATCTATCTCTATAGATCTTGATGCTCAATATGTAAGCAGCTTCACCAAGGTCTTTCTTTGAAGAACTCCTTTCAAACACTCCTTTATGCTTTCCAGAAAATTCTACATTATTTCCGATCAACAATATGTCATTCATATATACTTATCAGAAATCTTGTAGTGCTCCCACTCACTTTCTTGTAAATACAGGATTCACCGCAAGTCTGTATAAAACTATATGCTTTGATCAACTCATCAAAGCGTATATTCCAACTTCGAGATGTTTGCACCAGTCCATAGTGAAGGAAATATGCCCTAGAGGCAATAATAAAGTTATTATTTATTTCCTTATTTCATGATAAATGTTTATTATTCATGCTAGAATTGTATTAACCGGAAACTTGATACATGTGTGAATACATAGACAAACTTAGTGTCACTAGTATGCCTCTACTTGACTAGCTCGTTAATCAAAGATGGTTGAGTTTCCTAGCCATAGGCATGAGTTGTCATTTGATTAACGGGATCACATCATTAGGAGAATGATGTGATTGACTTGACCCATTCCGTTAGCTTAGCACTTGATCGTTTAGTATGTTGCTATTGCTTTCTTCATGACTTATACATGTTCCTATGACTATGAGATTATGCAACTCCCGTTTACCGGAGGAACACTTTGTGTGCTACCAAACGTCACAACATAACTGGGTGATTATAAAGGTGCTCTACAGGTGTCTCCAAAGGTACTTGTTGGGTTGGCGTATTTCGAGATTAGGATTTGTCACTCCGATTGTCGGAGAGGTATCTCTGGGCCCACTCAGTAATGCACATCACTATAAGCCTTGCAAGCATTATAATTAATGAGTTAGTTGTGGGATGATGTATTACGGAACGAGTAAAGAGACTTGCCGGTAACGAGATTGAACTAGGTATTGAGATACCGATGATCGAATCTCGGGCAAGTAACATACCGATGACAAAAGGAACAACGTATGTTGTTATGCGGTCTGACCGATAAAGATCTTCGTAGAATATGTAGGAGCCAATATAGGCATCCAGGTCCCGCTATTGGTTATTGACCACAGAGGTGTCTCGGTCATGTCTACATAGTTCTCGAACCCGTAGGGTCCGCACGCTTAACATTCGTTGACGATATAGTACTATGAGTTATGTATGTTGGTGACCGAATGTTGTTCGGAGTTTTGGATGAGATCACGGATCTGACGAGGAACTCCGAAATGGTCCGAAAGTAAAGATTGATATGTGGATAGTAGTGTTTGATCTCCGAAAAGGTTCCGAAATCCATTGGAAGGGGTTCCGGATGTTTCCCGAAATGTTTGGGCACAAGAACATTTTATCTGGGCCAAAGGGGAAAGCCCACGAGGTTTTTGGAAAGCGCAAACGGAAGTTTTGCGGAGTCCAGGGGCCAGACGCCAGAGTCCCTGGCGTCTGGGTCCAGACACCGGGAACCCTGGCGTCTGGCCCTGGAGTCCGAGAAGGACTCTTGCCTTTCGGGTGAAACCGACTTTGTGGAGGCTTTTACTCCAAGTTTCGACCCCAAGGCTCAACATATAAATAGAGGGGTAGGGCTAGCACCCAAGACACATCAAGAAACACCAAGCCGTGTGCCGGCAGCCCCATCCCCTCTAGTTTATCCTCCGTCATAGTTTTTGTAGTGCTTAGGTGAAGCCCTGCGGAGATTGTTCTTCACCAACACCGTCACCACGCCGTCGTGCTGCCGGAACTCATCTACTACTTCGCCCCTCTTGCTGGATCGAGAAGGCGGGGACGTCATCGATCTGAATGTGTGCAGAACTCGGAGGTGTCGTGCTTTCGGTACTTGGATCGGTCGGATCATGAAGACGTACGACTACATCAACCGCATTGATATAACGCTTCCGCTTACGGTCTACGAGGGTACGTAGACAACACTCTCCCCTCTCGTTGCTATGCATCACCATGATCTTGCGTGTGCATAGGAATTTTTTTGAAATTACTACGTTCCCCAACAGTGGCATCCGAGCCTGGTTTTATGCGTAGATGTCATATGCACGAGTAGAACACAAGTGAGTTGTGGGTGATATAAGTCATACTGCTTACCAGCATGTCATACTTTCGTTCGGCGGTATTGTTGGATGAAGCGGCCCAGACCGACATTACGCGTACGCTTACGCGAGACTGGTTCTACCGACGTGCTTTGCACACAGGTGGCTGGCGGGTGTCAGTTTCTCCAACTTTAGTTGAACCGAGTGTGGGTACGCCCGGTCCTTGCGAAGGTTAAAACAGCACCAACTTGACAAACTATCGTTGTGGTTTTGATGCGTAGGTAAGAACGGTTCTTGCTCAGCCCGTAGCAGCCACGTAAAACTTGCAACAACAAAGTAGAGGATGTCTAACTTGTTTTTGCAGGGCATGTTGTGATGTGACATGGTCAAGACGTGATGAGATATAAGTTGTTGTATGAGATGATCATGTTTTGTTGAAGTTATCGGCAACTGGCAAAAGCCTTATGGTTGTCTCTCTATTGCATAAGATGCAAGCGCCAAATAATTGCTTTACTTTATCGCTATGCGATAGCAATAGTTGCAAGAGCAATAGTTGGCGAGACGACCATGTGACGACACATTGATATAGATCAAGATGATGGAGATCATGGTGTCATGCCGGTGACGATGGAGATCAAAGGCACAAGATGATGATGGCCATATCATGTCACATATTATGATTGCATGTGATGTTTATCTTTTATACATCTTATCTTGCTTTGATTGACGGTAGCATTATAAGATGATCTCTCACTAAATTATCAAGGTACAAGTGTTCTCCCTGAGCATGCACCGTTGCGAATGTTCTTCGTGCTGAGACACCACGTGATGATCGGGTGTGATAGGCTCTACGTTCAAATACAACGGGTGCAAAACAGTTGCACACGCGGATACTCAGGATAAACTTGACGAGCCTAGCATATAACAGATATGGCCTCGGAACACTGAGACCGAAAGGTCGAGTGTGAATCATATAGTAGATATGATCAACATAGTGATGTTCACCATTGAAACTACTCCATCTCACGTGATGATCGGACATGGTTTAGTTGATATGGATCACGTGATCACTTAGAGGATTAGAGGGATGTCTATCTAAGTGGGAGTTCTTAAGTAATATGATTAATTGAACTTTAATTTATCATGAACTTAGTCTTGGTAGTATTAGCATATCTATGTAGATGAATAGCTCGCGTTTAGCTCCCTGTTTTATTTTGATATGTTCCTAGAGAAAACTAAGTTGAAAGATGTTAGTAGCAATGATACGGATTGGATCCGTGATCTGAGGATTATCCTCATTGCTGCACAGAAGAATTATGTCCTTGATGCACCGCTAGGTGACAGACCTATTGCAGGAGCAGATGCAGACGTTATGAACGTTTGGCTAGCTCAATATGATGACTACTTGATAGTTTAGTGCACCATGCTTAAACGGCTTAGAATCGGGACTTCAAAGACGTTTTGAACGTCATGGACCATATGAGATGTTCCAGGAGTTGAAGTTAATATTTCAAGAAAATACCCGAGTTGAGAGATATGAAGTCTTCAACAAGTTCTATAGCTAAAAGATGGAGGAGAATAGCTCATGCAGTGAGCATGTGCTCAGATTGTCTGAGTACTACAATCGCTTGAATCAAGTGGGAGTTAATCTTCCAGATAAAATAGTGATTGACAGAATTCTCTAGTCACCATCACCAAGTTAGTAGAACTTCGTGATGAACTATAGTATGCAAGGGATGACGAAAACGATTCCCAAGCTTTTCATGATGATGAAATCGATGTAGGTAGAAATCAAGAAAGAGAATCAAGTGTTGATGATTAACAAGACCACTAGTTTCAAGAAAAGGGGCAAAGGGAAGAAGGGGAACTTCAAGAAGAACGGCAAGCAAGTTGCTTCTCGAGTGAAGAAGCCCAAGTCTGGACCTAAGCCTGAGACTAAGTGCATCTACTGCAAAGGGACTGGTCACTAGAAGCGGAACTACTACAAGTGATTGGCGGATAAGAAGGATGGAAAAGTGAACATAAGTATATTTGATATACATGTTATTGATGTGTACTTTACTAGTGTTTATAGCAACCCCTCAGTATTTGATACTAGTTCAGTTGCTAAGATTAGTAACTCGAAACGGGAGTTGCAGAATGAACAGAGACTAGTTAAGGATGAAGTGACGATGTGTGTTGGAAGTGGTTCCAAGATTGATATGATCATCATCGCACACTCCCTATACTTTCGGGATTAGTGTTGAACCTAAATAAATGTTATTTGGTGTTTGCATTGAGCATGAATATGATTTGATCATGTTTATTGCAATACGGTTATTCATTTAAGTTAGAGAACAATTGTTGTTCTGTTTACATGAATAAAAACCTTCTATGGTCATACACACCAACAAAAATGGTTTGTTGGATCTCGATCGTAGTGATACACATATTCATAATATTGAAGCCAAAAGATGCAAAGTTAATAATGATAGTGCAACTTATTTGTGGCACTGACGTTTAGGTCATATTGGTGTAAAGCGCATGAAGAAACTCCATGTTGATGGGATTTTGGAATCACTTGATTATGAATCACTTGATGCTTGCGAACCATGCCTTATGGGCAAGATGACTAAAACTCCGTTCTCCGGAACAATGGAGCAAGCAACTGGCTTATTGGAAATAATACATACTGATGTATGCGATCCGATGAGTGTTGAGGCTCGCGGCGGGTATCGTTATTTTCTGACCATCACAGATGATTTGAGCAGATATGGGTATATCTACTTGATGAAACATAAGTCTGAAACATTTGAAAAGTTCAAAGAATTTCAGAGTGAAGTGAAAAATCATCGTGACAAGAAAATAAAGTTTCTACGATCTGATCGCGGAGACAAATATTTGAGTTACGAGTTTGGTCTTCAATTAAAACAATGTGGAATAGTTTCACAAATTCGTGCCACCTGGAACACCACAGCATAATGGTGTGTCCGAACGTCATAACCGTACTTTATTGGATATAGTGCAATCTATGATGTCTCTTACCGATTTACCACTATCGTTCTGGGGTTATGCATTAGAGACAGTTACATTCACATTAAATAGGGCACCGTCTAATCCATTGAGATGACACCGTATGAACTATGGTTTGGCAAGAAACCTAAGCTGTCGTTTCTTGTTAGGGGTTGCGATGCTTATGTGAAAAAGTTTCATCCTGATAAGCTCAAACCCAAATTGGAAAAGTGCGTCTTCATAGGATACCCAAAAGTTACTGTTGGGTACACCTTCTATCACAGATCCGAAAGGCAAGATAATGGATCCTTTCTAGAGAAGGAGTTTCTCTCGAAAGAAGTGAGTGGGAGGAAAGTAGAACTTGATGAGGTAACTATACCTGCTCCCTTATTGGAAAGTAGTTCATCACAGAAATCTGTTCATGTGACTCCTACACCAATTAGTGAGGAAGCTAATGATGATAATCATGTAACTTCAGATCAAGTTACTACCAAACCTCTTAGGTCAACCAGAGTGAGATCCGCACCAGAGTGGTACGGTAATCCTATTCTGCAGGTCATGTTACTTGACCATGACGAACTGTGACGCCCGGATAATCAAGCTACAGTAATTCTCTGCTAATGATGCCATGTCACTTCGATTACTGTTGTTAATCACGCGTTAGTTCGAAACCGATTCAAAATCCAAATTCAAAATATGGCAAACAAGAAAAGTTTTCAAACATTAAAACAAAAATGTTCGGTTAGTGCCAAGTATTGCATGGGTAATTATGGTGGAGAAACCACTCTTTTATAGAATGCTTAAAGGCTCTAAGATAATTACAACAGTAGTTAAAACAATTAAATAAATGCCTTTTGTATTTTATAAAATATTAAACTATTCATTTAGTTGCCAAAAAGATAATGGGGAAGTAGCATAATTAATATCGCTAATTTAGGATTTTACATTATAATTTATAAAACTAAAATAAAAGAGGAACTAAAATAAAAAATAAAAATAAAAATAAATAAAAGTAAAGTAAAAGAATAAAAAAGAAAACAGAAATAAGAAAATAAAAAGGGGCCTAAGTTCTACTGTGCACTTAGGCCTACTAGCTACAGGTGCGGCCCAGCCCACCTGGAGTCCCCTCCTTCCTCCTACTGCTCATCCGAGCTCGGTGGCCGCCGGGCGCTCGTCCAGGCCGCGGATGGCCACGCGGCGACCATCCGCCGAGCCCTCGCATGGCTAAGGCCACCCTCGACCCCCGGGAAACCCTAGCTACCCCCAGTTTTCCCCCTCGCTCTCTCTATCGCTCCCGCTGCGAGCTTGCCCGAGAGCTCGCCGCCGCGACGCTCGATCCCGCGGCCAGCGTGCCCCGATTGCCCCGCCGACGTGCCCGAACGGCTCCCCGACGTCGACTACGTCGACTACGCCGAAGGAACGAGCTAGGAAGCCTCCACGCCGCCGCCATCTTCTTCTCCTTCCTCGGATCGCCGCCGTCTATCACCGTCGCTTCCGGATGCTCCGCGCCTCCCCAAGCACACTGCCACTTCCCTACGGCTCCCGGTGAGCCACCACGTCTCCCCCCTCGCTCCCCCGCACGGATCCATCACGATAGCCGCCGTTGCCATCGCCGACCGAAGCCCACTCCGCAACGGAGCTCGTCACCATCGTCCTCGTCAATGTCGTGCTCACCCGAGCTCGCCACCGTGTTATAGGACTCGCCAGGGCCCCGTAGAGCCTCCCCAGTAGTCTTGTCGTGCCGTCTAGCCGCAGTTCGCGCGAGGGCCAAACTCCGGCGTCCGCTTCGCCGCTCGCCGCCGTAGCTTCCGGCCGTTTACGGCCGCACCGCTCCCGTAGATGGATGCGGCGTTGAACGCTCGTTCGACGAGCCTAAGCACGCCCCGAACGGAGCACCGTAGCGTTTTTCCGGCCAAGTCCGGCAAGCTCCGCCGCATTTTGGGTCACCAGAGTTGTCTCCGGCGCCGACGCCGACGTGGCGTAGTGGGCCCCGCCTCTGGGTCACTGACCAGTGGGCCCAGTGGGCCCCATTTACTGGGTTGACCCAGTCAACGCGCTGACTGGGCAACCCCAGCCACCGACATGTGGGCCCCAATTTATAATTAGTCTAGTTAAACTGTTTTAATTAAAACTAATTAGTTGTGTTAATTAGACAATGACAGGTGGGGCCTGCCTGCTAATTAACCCTGTTTAGTTAAAAAAAACCTGTTAGTTCCCTGTCAATGACATGTGGGTCCTGGTGGACCCACAGGTCAGTTTGACCTGGTCAGCCGTCCTGTTGACTGCTGACGTCACAGTGATGTCAAGCTGACGTAGTAATTCTTTTCTGATAATTTATTTAATTCCAGAAAATGTTTAAACCTTTAGATATTCGTAGTAAATAAACCGTAACTCGGATGAAAATGTTTTCTACATGAAAGTTGCTCAGAAAAGCGAGACGAATCCGAATACACGGTCTGTTCATCTGTCACATGCCCCTAGTAGGCTGAACATGGAACATTCCCCCTCTGGTCATCTGTTTGACACAGGTCCGGAACCGGGAATACATTCCCGGTTGAATTCCCCCATCACCTGTATCGTGTAGACCTACATTAGGTCACACCCGGCACAGCTTATTTCCACGTTATGCTTTGTGTGGCTATGTTTGCTTTATATTTACTGTTTCTTCCCCCTCTTCTCTCCGGTAGACCCCGAGACCGATGCTGCCCCTGTGATCGACTACGGTGTTGACGACCCCTCCTTGCCAGAACAACCAGGCAAGCCCCCCCCCCCCTTGATCACCAGATATCGCCTATTCCTTCTCTATACTTCTTGCATTAGAGTAGTGTAGCATGTTACTGCTTTCGGTTAATCCTATTCTGATGCATAGCCTGTCATTGTTGCTACAGTCGTTACCCTTACCTGCTATCCTACTGCTTAGTATAGTATGCTAGTGTTCCATCAGTAGCCCTACACTCTTGTCCGTCTGCCATGCTATACTACTGGGCCGTGATCACTCGGGAGGTGATCACGGGCATATGATATGTAGCGACCCGACCCGAAATAGGTCAAGTCTCTGTGTAGCTGTACCATCCCAAGATCATGCTGGCACACACAGTACATTGATGCAAAGATTCAAAGTTCAATCACACCTGAATTTATTACACGATTCTCATATCGAGTCTTTATTACATC